>NC_142584.1:105186512-105811512 GCF_965207765.1 Zootoca vivipara | reverse complement strand
AAACTGGGTTTTCCCAATGATGTCTTTAGCATCCCATTTACTTTGGCCATGAGACCAAAGATATAGTTTGTAGAGGAATGGGACCACTTTGTAAAGAGTCTTGCTGTGCTTAATTTAAATGTATCTCTTCTTCTCCAGTAGTTTCATCTGAGAAAACCAGGCCTGCAAGTTGGCAGTGGAAACTGGCTGCAGGCAGCACGGGTTGGCTGAAGGGCGTGTGCTCAGCGACAGTCTCTCTCTCTATCTCTCTCTCTCTATATATATATATAAGCGGAATGCAGTGGTACTATTACTTCCCTTGATCTAGATGCTATACTCCCATTGATGCAGCCCAGAATTGCATTGGCTTTTTTAGCTGCTGCATCACACTGCTGACTCATGTCAAGTTTGTGGTCTACCAAGACTCCTAGATCCTTTTCACATGTACTGCTCTCAAGCCAGGTGTCACCCACCCTATATTTGTGCCTTTCATTTTTTTGCCCACATTTCTCCCTGTTAAAATTCATCTTGTTTGCTTTGGCCCAGTTGTCTAATCTGTTAAGGTCATTTTGAAGTGTGATCCTGTCCTCTGGGGTATTAGACACCCCTCCCAATTTGGTGTCATCTGCAAACATGTTTCAAGCTGCCTAGGTTTGTGGCCCTCACAGTGTCCATGGGAGGTGGCATGACTGATGGCTGAACAAACACTCACTTTTTTGGCATCTGTTAATTAATTGAAAGACTTCTGGTCGCTTCGACCCCTCTTCATTCTTCTCTCAATGGCACACAAAGAATTAAGACACACAACATTGCCATCTATTATTGGTCAGTGCAATAAGCTTTATCGGCACAACAGGAGTATGTGTACAGTTTGTTATTGTCTGGGTCGAATTTCCATTGGTCACACCTGTCGTCATCCACGGTCGTGCAGCCCAAGATCTTCTGCCACAGCCGGGGACCTGGGGTGGTGGGAAGAGGCACCGGGCGGGGGGGGAGGGGGAGGAAAGTGTTTTGATTCGTGTTGTTATTCATATTCAAGGGCACTGCATCTTGTTTTGCTGCTTGAAGTGAAGCAGGAACATGCCACCACCCCTTCCTGCTGCCCACGACACACCAGCCACTGCTTCTCCACTGGTGGTGGAGGTGGGGGGGGTGAGTGGCGGAGGTGAGGCAGGCACCATCTCTTGGGCTTCTTCCGCCACTCAAGGTGGGTGCCTCACCTTCGTTCATCAGTAGACCAGCCCTAGCTGTGAGTCCTGACTTATCTAAGCCCACCTGGGGGCTCGATGCCCCAGCGGCAGCTGGATTAAAGTAACCCACAAGCCAAAGTAATATAATAATTATTGATTGATTGA
The DNA here is from genome assembly GCF_965207765.1 of Zootoca vivipara. Lineage (NCBI taxonomy): Eukaryota > Metazoa > Chordata > Lepidosauria > Squamata > Lacertidae > Zootoca > Zootoca vivipara. Next base: position 105,810,178 of record NC_142584.1, on the reverse strand, counting down.
TTGATTGATTTATAGCCCGCCCATCTGGCTGGGTTTCCCCAGCCACTCTGGGCAGCTTCCAACAGAAGAATAAAATAATCGATTAAAGATTAAAGAATATGACTTTCCCCCAAAAGTAATGCTCTTGAAATAAGTGCTAGCTTGCAAAGAAAAGGTCAAGGTTACTAAGGAAACAAGATACCTTCATAGCTGCCAAGTACCCCGTTTTCCCCAGGAAACCCCCGTATTTTCTTACCGTTTCCCGCAGGTGTCCCGAATGGCAAAATACCCCGGATTCCCCCAGAGTACGGAGCTCCTGCCGGCAGCCATGTTCTGGCAGTGCCAACTTCTGGCACTGCGGACATTTTGGAAATGGGCACAGCGGCATCGAAAGTCACTTCTACGCATGTCCGGAAGTGCGTAGAAGCGACTTCTGGCGGTGCAGACATTTTGGAAATGGGCACAGCGGAATCGGAAGTCTCTTCTGCGCATGTCCAGAAGTGCGTAGAAGCTACTTCCAGTGCCGCAGCACTGCTGATCCCGGATTTTTCAATCCGGAACTTGGCACCTATGCATACCTTACCTCTATAGATTCTCAAGATTATGCAGACCATTTTGTTCCTTTTGGCTGCGCATTTACTCCCAAATGGAATGCATGGTATCCACGGCCTCATGCTAGAACACTGTCGGCAGACCACCGCATCTGTCGTTAAGAAAGAGGATTAAAAATAATAATGCGGTTGCTCCTAGGATCCACCCCCTTAGCAAGTGTCTCCAGATCAAGTTTATCTAGATGCTGGATAGTAAAAAGGGGTATTATCTTCCTCCTCCTTTTCTCCTTAACCCAGGAATGCTCATGAAAATGGCGCTATGTCATGATATGGTGCTGTTCGCATTGCTATGTCATGACATAGTGCCGTGTGCAAGGAGTGTGACAGGCGCTGTAGTATAACTGCTTTAGCTCCTCTGGAATGAGGATGCGGGTGGCGCTGTGGTCTAAACCACTGAGCGTCTTGGGCTTGCCGATCAGAAGCATAGCTGCCAAGTTATCCCTTTTTTAAAGGGATTTTCCCTTATGCTGAATAGGCTTCCTCGCGAGAAAAGGGAAAACTTGGCAGCTATGATCAGAAGGTCAGTGGTTCAAATCCCCTTGACAGGGTGAGCTCCCATTGCTCCGTCCCAGCTTCTGCCAACATAGCAGTTTGAAAGCACACCAGCGCAAGTAGATAAGTAGGTACTGCTGTGGCAGGAAGGTAAACGGCATTTCCATGCGCTCTGGCTTCTGTCACAGTCTCCCATTACGCCAGAAGCGGTTTAGTTCTGCTGGCCACATGACCCGGAAAGCTGTCTGTGGACAAACGCTCAGCCTGAAAGCCTTTGACTGGATTTAACCGTCCAGGGGTCCTTTACCTTTACCATTTATATATATATATATAACTGCTTTAGCTCCTCTGGAATGAGTAACAATGGTTCCCAAAGACAGTGTTAAATAGCATTAACGATCCAATGCTAAAGCATTTCAAAACATAATCCAACAAGCAACTCAGTTTGTGTATACCAGGAGTGGCAACCTAAGGTGTGGGGGCCGGATGCGGTCCAATCGCCTTCTCAATCCGGCCAACGGATGGTCTGGGAATCAGCGTGTTTTTACATGAGTAGAATGTGTGCTTTTATTTAAAATGCATCTCTGCGTTATTTGTGGGACATAGGAATTCGTTCATTTTTATTTTTTTTCAAAATATAGTCTGGTCCACCACATGGTCTGAGGGATGGCGGACCGGCCCACGGCTGAAAAAGGTTGCTGACCCCTGGTGTATACAGACATTAGAACATTATCAGGACTTCGTAAAACAAACCATTACAATATATCAGACAAATACGTATTCAATATGCCCAAGCAACTGCATGTTCTTAGAGCGCTCATTCTCCCTCTCCCCCCCCCTTCAGAGTTAGCCTTTGAGATGACTTGCTGTTTATTTCCTAAAACATTTTCGTATCACCAAGGCAATGTGCAACAATTATACCAGGATACCAGTACAATCTAAACCACTGAGGGACCCAGGTGGCGCTGTGGGTTAAACCACAGAGTCTAGGGCTTGCTGATCAGAAGGTCGGCGGTTCAAATCCCTGCAACAGGGCGAGATCCCGTTGCTCGGTCCCAGCTCCTGCCCACCTAGCAGTTCGAAAGCACATCAAAGTGCAAGTACATAAATAGGGACCGCTCCGGCGGGAATGTAAACGGCATTTCCGCGCGCTGCTCTGGTTCGCCAGAAGCAGCTTTGTCATGCTGGCCACATGACCCGGAAGCTGTCTGTGGACAAACGCTGGCTCCCTTGGCCTATAGAGCGAGATGAATGCCACAACCCCAGAGTTGGACACGATTGGACCTGACTGTCAGGGGCCCCTTTACCTTTACCTTTACCTTTACCAGTACAATAAAATACAAAGTGCCATACAAACTGTCTACAATAAGGATTGAAACGACTGGTAGCCTTAAGAAAACTGAGTTCTGACAGCGATTTGTCTTTCCCAAGTTCAAAAGCATTTTGGATATGTTGTTGTCCTCATTAGATCATGGGCTGCATGAAAGTGGGGATTTACAGAAAGGTGGCAGATGGCAAAGATTCTGAGTAAGTTTGCAGCTTGTTCACAGATATTGCAATATCACCTGGGACGAAGTGGCAAAACTATCTGATCTACGGTAATTCTACAATTAAAAATAATAAATTACCTTGTAATTTACCTTGAGGGGGAGAAGCAAATTGGGGGTTTGTCTTGTGGGTCATATATTTGAAACACATGGCTTCACTCAATGACTCCTGGGAACTGGAGTTTCTTAAGGGTGCGGAGAATCGAAAAACTGTAAGGGGTAAATTACAGGTCCCAAGAATCCTTTGGGGGAGCCATGTGTTTTAAATACACTTTAAATGTATGTGGTGGATGGGGGAAAGGGTGGTGGGATATGACGCCCATACCAGTGGCATCCCATGTATTATTATTATTATTATTATTATTATTATTATTATTATTATTATAGTGCTTTTTTCTTTTAAAAAAACATGTTTAGGGGTACTATCATTTTGAAATATTGCCCCTCAATGAGCCAAACTTATATTCACAAAATGTTTAGGGGTACGCGTACCCCTAATTATGAGGGCTTACCTCCTGCTACGAAGCAGAGAAAAAGGCAAGATGTCAGTAGCCAAATGTGAGCCATGCCTAGCCACGGTGGTCCTCGAGCAACAGCAGTGTCCTCTTAGATGGCACTAACAGAGAGAAAGTGACTTCTTGTTTGTGGGCAGTCTGGTTTTTATCCCAACCATAGAACACATCTACACTCCAGAGATTAGCCTTCGCTTCTGAAGGTGGATTGAACACATGGGTGATGGGTGGGCCATGAGATCACTGATTACCCTTTTAATGTTTGGATCTTAGGTGAGATAATTTTATTTATTTATTTATTTATTAAAAAAATTAAAAAATTACCGTATATTCTGCCCATCTGGCCGGGTTTCCCCAGCCACTGTGGGCAGCTTACAAAACATATAGAAATGCAACAAAACATCAAACATTAAAAAACAAAATATCCTACACAAGCAACAAACAAACCTAGAAATCAATAACAATAAACAGTTTACAGTTATACCCAAATTAAAATAACAACCAACTCCAGCTAAACATTTAACCAACACCAACCCGACAAAAACAAAACACAGGAATTAAAATTAGATACTCTGGGGGTTGTTGTTTTTTAATCTCCTTTATCCTAGAGTGGGCAGCAATAACTTAGCAAAGTACATTCAATTCTCTGAAAAAACAAACACACCCATATATTCTACGCCTACGTATCCAACTGGTCCTGGATTCTCTAGCTCCTGGCATTGCAGCTTTCTGCCTTACGATCATTCTGTCCTCATATGTTCTGCTCCAGGAATATCCCATTTTTATTTAAAAAGACAAAAAAAAAACTTGCCGTGCCTTCTCTCCTGCACTCTATGCTTTTAACAGGATGAAATCGACAGAGATGTCAAGGAGTATCAGTTTTGAAACTGCCACTTACTTTGGTGTTCTTCCACTTTGGGTTGTTGCCAGAATTGCAATTCCCATCATTGCTGACCATTGGCTAAATTGGCTGGGGATGATGGGAATTGTAGTCCAACAACATCTAGGGACCCGCAACTGAAGAACACCGACTTATACCATATTCATTATAACAGCCCCATCAATGGAAGCCCAATGCAAGGACTTCTGCTTGCCCAATGAGGCTGGCCCCCTCTCTTCCCCCTGCATACCCTCTGTGAGGAATTCCCAGTTTCCCTCATTGCTTTAACAACCGAGGCTCTCCCTGTGCTTCTGTACAAACGGGAGAAAACCTCCAGTGTCCCAATTGGACTTGTCTCCAGGGTACCTCAGGGCTCTGCGTTCGAAACCTATTGCCACCAGTGGGGTCTCCCTCCCATGGATCCCTACTGCTACAATGTGCCTCTCCCTTAGGCACCTATGTGTCTCCTTTGGCTTCACTAACCAGCCCTTTGTAGGACAGGAGAAAAAGCAAACAGTTTCCTCTTCCACAGGAAAGCTTTATTCTCGCCTCTTAGTCACACCTCCGAAGGTACTGAACATTTAGACACATTCAACTTTATTATTTAACTTGAAAACATGGATTTCTCTGGTTCTTAAAATTGCATATCTTATTTTCATATAATACAGCATAGCTGCCAAGTTATCCCTTTTTAAAAGGGATTTTCCCTTATGCTGAATAGGCTTCCTCGCGAGAAAAGGGAAAACTTGGCAGCTATGAATACAGACTTGTTAATACATCTCCTGCATCTTGATAATAACAGTTATAACCTTTCTTCCCATCCACCCGAACCTAACCTTCTGCTCCCTCTCTAACACTCTACTCCCCCAACTGCCAACTCCGCCTCCCAGGGAACATCTGCCTATCATGGGAGTGATAGGTTAACCCATGATGAACCGGAATCATCATCAGGCACTATTCCGCCACACCCTCCACATTCCCCGAGACTTGGGGGGGGTCAGGAGAACCCCCCAAACCAGCCACCTGGCAGGAAGAAGTGGGCTCTTTCCACATACTGAAATACTTGTGCGGCAGAACAACTGGCACACTTAGATCAGCTACCATTGTCCATCCACTGATTTCAACTTAGTTGCAATTTATTACCAAACTTAAAACCATGGAGAGACCTGGTCTGAATAGAGACATTGGATTCTTATCTCATTATACATGATCAAGCTATTTTTAGCCATCTCACCCCTTGCTTTTTCCTGTAAGACCAATTGCAGTCGTAAACAGTAGGGTTTCCACACCTATTAGCCAATCCCCCATTCCCACCACCCTTCTGAGTAATACCCCTCCCCACCCTCTCACTATATATAAGGGACTGGTGACTTCTGTTTCAGTGTATCTGAAGAAGTGTGCATGCACACGAAAGCTCATACCAATGACATACTTAGTTGACGTACTAAGGTGCTACTGGAAGGAATTTTTTAATTTTGTTTTGACTACGGCAGGCCAACACGGCTACCTACCTGTAACCAAAAACTGTAGTTTGTTAAGGATGCTGAGAATTGTAGTTTGGCCATTCCTTTGAGATGGTAAATACATTAGTTCTTGAATCCAGGTCACAGGCCCACCCTATTCATACACAAAATATGCCCTTAGAGCGGGATTTGAAAGTGAAAGGGCTACTGGGAAAGGTTTCTATTCTGCAGAGGAAATATTTAGTCTCATTAGGAGAGCCAAGATGGCTTGGGGGGGGTGTTGCTCTGTGTGTGAAAATGTGTCATTTCCTATGGGGAACATTTCCTAAACTTTGAAGGGTGAAGTACAGTGGTACCTCTGGTTGCAAATGGGATCCGTTCCGGAGGTCTGTTCGCAACCTGAAAAGGCCGCATCCTGAAGCGCCGCGTCTGCGCAGGTGCGTGACATAATTCAGTGCTTCAGCGCGTGCGCCGAACCCAAAGTAACCCGTTCCAGGACGTCTGGATTCGGCGCGTCCATATCCCGAAAAAACGCACCCTGAAGCACACGTAACATCAGGTATGACTGTATTGGTTTTCTGTGGAGTGTGTGCACCCTAACACCTGTGAGGAAAAGTTGCAGGAACTTTTTGGTTTCGAAAGAAGGCCAGTGAGAAGTTACATGATAGAAGTGTGTACAATTATGCAGCTTCATAAGAGTATATAAAGAATATGAATAAATGAGCAAATTAAGTTAATTTGGATATGCAGAAGATATTAAAAATAAATTTAAGGAAGTGCAAAAAGAGGGGATGGGAAGTCAAGCTTTGAAATGTCAAAATGATTGTAAAATTAGTGAAATGCATAAACTTGAAAAGTATGAACAATTTTTTATTTATTGTTTTCAAAAAAAAGTGACGAAAGAAGAGCTCTTCTCCCTCTCTAGTCACACCTAGAACTCGTGGGCACCCGATGAAAGTTGGAAGACTCAGGTGAAAGGAAGCACTTCTTCACAGGTAAACTGCGGAACTCCCTCCCACAGGAGGCAAGGATGGCCACCAACCCGGTTGGTTCTAAAAGAGGATTAGGTACTAGCCACAACAGGTACGCTCTTCCTCAGCAGCTGGAGGCAGAAATGCTCTAGAATAGCAGTTGCTGGGAGCCGCAGGAGGGCAGAGCAACTCACTGCAAGGCCTACAGAACAGGTGGAGCGAAAGGAATCCGGAAGGCGACGCCTTTTGTGAGTCTACACACACGCCACGCGTCTATGGAAAGCGGAGATAGCGAAAGCGGCTGGGAGAACCAATCAACCGTTAGCTCTATGGCCTCGGCGGCACTCGGAGCGTCGCTTCCGGTTACGTAAGAGCGGCTTCCTCTGGTGGCGTTTGCGGAAAGGGTTTGTTGTGGGAGTGGGGAGGGGGCGGTCGGCCGGACGTCCAGCAGGCCGTGCGGTTCGCCCCTTCAGCCGTCGCCCACATGCTCGGGGGGCGGAGTGGGCCGGGAAAGTGAGGGCCAAAGAGGGGCGGCGGGGCTGCCGTAACTGCGGCCGTGCTGCGCGGAGGAGCGGCGGGCTTTGTGGGGCCTTCCGTAATTGCCCCTCTAAAGCCCCCTCTGAAACTGCCCTTATTGCAGCCCCTCCGGGCCGTGAGATCCCCGCCCCTCTGGCTTCCCCCAGCTTCCCTGGTGCCTGCCCTAGTCCTAGAATTACAGAGCTGGAAAGAATCCTGGGGGTCATCAAGTCCAACCCCCTTCTGCAATGCAGGGATCTCAACTAAAGCATCCCTGACAGATGGCCACTGCCAGCCCTGCTGCCCTGCCTCTTCCTCCTCTGCCTGCGCTGAACAGGGTGAGCTGAAATAAAAGCCCTGTAGCTTCTTTCTTTCATACCAATGACATACTTAGTTGGTCTCTAAGGTGCTACTGGAAGGAATTTTTTTATTTTGTTTTGACTACGGCAGACCAACACGGCTACCTACTTGTATCTTCTTTCTGTTTATTGTGTGGCATTCTCTCAGTTCACCGCTCCTACACAGTGCAACGTGAGGGCAATACTGGGCCTACTAGGTTGGGCTGTTGTAAAAGCACTTGAGATAAACGCCTGTTAAGTGTTTTTGGGGAAGTGCTACATAAACGGTGACCAGCTATCCAGGAAGAAGGCTACTGTCCCCTTGTTAACTAAAACAGGACTGTTTAAAAGTGTGTTTCTCATGCATTTTAGCTTTTGCTAGATGGTTTGGGTTCGGAGGCAATGACCCACTATCTGGGCCCCACAGGGTGAATTTGATATCACTGTACAGAAGGGATCTGGAACAAAACAGGGATTGAGAGGGTGACCCTACTTTAATAGGGAGACAAGCAGGTACAAATGTATGGTTTACTCCAGGCCCAGAGTTTGGGTAAGAGTCATGAGCTACAAAATCTCTAATTTAGATCTTGCTTAAGATATAAATACCCTTGGGCAAGCCAGTGTTTTCTCAATCTCACCACTTCATCTGCTGTATAGGTATAATTTATAATACTAATTTTCCTTAAAGGTTGTTGTAAGGGTTACTGGATAATATATGTGAAGTACTTCGAACACTTGGAAATATGCTGTATAAATGGGAAGTATTATTGCTTTCTAAATATATTTTTTATTCTTTTGACCTGCCAAGGGAATAACAAAGTGTTAAATGCTGGACGACTCTTTTGCAAGGTGCTTTGGTGTTTAGGAACTGGAAGAGATCAACAGCCATAGCTAAACTGTTTAACTGTGATGTTAAATCATGCTTCGGCCAGGTCCCAATGGATAAATCTTTGCTGTCCGAAACCCTGCCCAGAGAGGAAAATACACTTGCAGTTGAGGAGCTCCAGATAACCCAAACAACAGGGTAGGTACCGGTAGTCTGGCATTGTCCGCCCTAAAGGGCTTTGAAGTACCTTGACAAATACTAAAACTGTTGTAATGCTGAGAGTGGACACTTTTTAATTGGTTAGTTGAGAGTCACTGTGATTATACATGATAAAGATTTTACACTGTGATTTTACATGATAAAGCTATTTTTAGCCATCTCATCCCTTGCTTTTTCCTGTAAGACCAATTGCAGTCGTTAACAGTCATCAACAGGTTCACCACACCTATCAGCCAATCACCCATTCCCACCACCCTACCGAGTAATACCCCTCCCCACCCTCTCCCTGTATATAAGGGTCTGGTAACTTCTGTTTCAGTGTATCTGAAGAAGTGGGCATGCACACGAAAGCTGATACCAATGACAAACTTAGTTGGTCTCTAAGGTGCTACTGGAAGGATTTTTAAAATTTTGTTTCGACTACGGCAGGCCAACAGGGCTACCTACCTGTAACTAGAAATAAGTGCATGTATTTGTCCTGGAAGACAACACTTCATGTTTGGTGATTGCTTTCAGAATTTTCAGTAAAGTTATAAAAAGAACAAAAACAAAATTCAGCAATGTCTGAAGGGCCACGAATTTCCCACGCCTGAGCTAGATAGAGGGTCCGTGATCAGAATGTGAAGGCTGTGGGGACAACATTCCATATTGTTTTGGGTCATATATGAGTTATTGTGTGCTTACACTATGCTCAATTAGAAATATTTCACGCGTCTGGGTATATGCTAGATCACATGGCTCAGTATTTGAGAACAATTGCATATTCTATGTATGGTGCAAATTTGGTGTTTTTATGAAAAAGTGCACAGTTGGGACAAATTGAACTGTGCCACCACTATTGTGGCCATATGCAGTGTTATTGTATGCTAGTGCAAGATCCCTTGCACTAGTGGATGACATAGTTTTAAGGTTGCACAATGAAGGAATCAAACACAGCTGTTGTGCTAGTGGAAGCTTGTTGCACAACAGCTGTGTAATCCATTGGCGAGCAATCTTTTGTAATATACTTGTTTTCCTTTGCACAGCAATGTTCCACCAGCACAACAAGGATATCGCTAAGTGATGTAGTGCTACGCTGGATACAGCCCTTGGTTCTGCCATCCATGCTTTCCCCCTCCTGCCTTTGAGGAGACATGGCCACCACAAACCCTTTGGAAAACCTCCAGGTAGAAGCCAGCTGCTCTGTTTGCCTGGAGTACCTCAAGGACCCTGTGATTATTGACTGCGGCCACAATTTCTGTCGGGTATGCATCACCCGCTGGTGGGAAGATCTGAACCGGGACTTCCCCTGCCCCGTCTGCCGCAAGACTTCGCGCCATCGCATTCTGAGGCCCAACCGGCAGCTGGGCAACATGGTGGAAATAGCCAAGCAGCTGCAGGTCACGAACAAGCGCAAGGTGCGGGATGAGGACTTATGCGAGAAGCACAATGAAGTCCTACACCTCTTCTGCAAGGACGACCAGGAGGCCGTTTGCTTAGTGTGCGAAATCTCTCACGAACACCGCTCCCACACGGTGGTGACCCTGGACGATGCCTCCTTGGAGTATAAGGTAAAGTAAGGATGGGACATGGCTGGAATCAAGTTTAAAAAAAAAAAGACGGGAGAGGCATGTACACCAACATTTGATTTTGTTCATAGTAATTGGTTTTAATATTTCTATTGTGTCTGTAAGTGACTTGGAGTCATTTCCGTGAGCAATGCGATTAGTGTATATAAATAACAACAGAAACATCACCAGCCGTGTGAGGTAATGCATTTGATGTTTATCTGCCCATTGCGGACAGATGCCCTTTTTTGCCATCACAGTGGCACATAAACGTGCACAGACTGTACATAGTCTGATTGAATAAGGAAGCCCAAGTGGGAACTGCAATAAAATGCTGTCCTATATTTTGGTTTGCTTGTTTAATCATTAAAGTGTTCAGCAAGCCAGCCACAGCTTCCTCCAGGGAACTATAAGTAAGCCAATTCACTCTCCCATTTTTTCTTTTCAAAGTAATGCTCAGCTGGTTGCTAGTGACCACTGACTATGCTCTCAGTCTTCATTGGGTTGTCTGGGTGGGGGCTGTTATTGTTGGCTCTTCTGGAAACCTCCGAGGTCCTCTGAGTATGCTGGTGCCTCTCTTTTGTTTTTTGTCGCTTCCATGTTAGTTGAATTTCTGTTAGTAATAGGAGGCACTGTGGTTGCCGTCAGAGGGCATAATAAAGGTGGACTTTGCTATTAGAGGATGTAATGGAGGTAAGGAATGGAAAGCCTTAAAAATAAGGAGAAGGAGCTTGAAATTTGATGTGAGAATTCAGTGCAGAGTTGAATGGAGAAAGGGAACTCAGTTGTTTTCAAGGGAAGGCTTAAATAATGAATAGGAAGGCTGGAAGAATAGCAAAATAAAGGCAGAAAATAACGGACACAAATGTGGGTAGGTGGCTCTTGTGTTTGGGAACAAGGTATGCAGCCTGCTGTAAGTGGGGATATGCTGCTATGGGGTGGGGTACACCTAGATCCAGCTTTCTCACTTGAACTTCAAGTGTCCAAAGTGGTGGCTTTGTCCAGCTCTTGCTTACTTGCCAGGCTACAGTTGTTTCTGGAGAATACTCTTTTTCATGGTTCCCCAAATTACAGCAACCTCTCCCTTGCTTGCATTACTGTAATCCCCCTGTACGTGGGGCTGCCCTTGAAGATGTATTAGTACAGATTGCAGCTGGCCAAATGTTGACTGGTACGTGTTAGACTTGTGAAGTCAGTTGGCCCATAACACAGGGCCAACATTCTGTTGTGGATACTACACCACACTTCAGCCAGGGGGATCAGCAGAACATCAAAGACTTCCTGCTTTCTACTTGACAGTCTTCTCCAGAGCTCCCAGTTAAGAAAACTCCTTACCCACGCAGTTCAATCTGGCCAAGGCAGAATAGAGTGGTAATTACCGTATGACTTCTCTCGATCTGGACACTAGACTTCTGTTGATGCAGCCTAGAATAGCGTTAGGTTTTGTTTTGTTTTTGCTGCTGCTGCTGCATCATACTGTTGACTGCTGTTAAGTTTATGGTCCATGAAGACCCCTAGATCCTTTTCACATGTACTGCTAGTATGCAATGTGTCCCCCATCCTATATTTGTGCATCTGGTTCTCCCTGCCTAAGTGCAGAACCTTACATTTGTCCCTATTGAAATTCAGTTTGTTATTTTGCGCCCAGTTCTCCAATCTGTTAAGGTCATTTTGAATTCTGATTCTGTCTTCTGTGGCATTAGCTACCCCTCCCTGTTTGGTGTCTGCAAATTTGATGAGCATCCCCTCAATTCCTTCGTCCAGGTAATTTATAAAGTCATTGAACAACAACAGGCCCAGGACAGAACCCTGTGGCACCCCACTTCTCACTTTTTCCCTGGATGACAAGGAACCATTAATGAGTACTCTTTGGGTTCGGTCAGTCAACCAGCTACAAATTCACCTAACAGTTACCTCATTCAACCCACATTTTACCAGCTTCCTCACAAGAATATCACTGAGGGGGCGGGGGTGTCAAAAGTCTTACTGAAATCAAGATATACTATGTCCACAGCATTTTCCTGATCCACCAAGTTTGTAATTCCATCAAAAAACGAAATCAGATTGGTCTGGCATGACTTATTTTTGAGAAACCCATGCTGGGTCTTAGTAATCACAGCATCCTTTTCTAAATGCTCATAGACCGCTGTTGAATTATCTGTTCTAGGACCTTCCCTGGTATTGATGTCAAGATCACCGGTTGGTAGTTACCTGGGTCTTCCTTTTTCCCCTTTTTGAACATGAGGGATTCCATTTTGGAGACTATAACCTTGATTTAAGGAGCTATTTGGCACTTAGCTTATATCTGAGTTTCTAACACTGGTTGTGGGTGTCTTAGAGGTGTCTGTTTTTGGCCACTGCAAGAAGCAAGATGGGTGATTCTTATGCTCATGACTTATACACTTTAACTACTATCCCTGTGCTAGCTCCCAATTATGTCATCTCCTCTTTCAAGCAGGAAAAGCTGCAGAAATGCCTGGAGCCACTTGAACGAAAGCTGCATGAGATCGGCCAGTGCAGATCCCGGGAAGAGAAGAAGCCCGGGGAGCTCAAGGCAAGTGCTGCTTGCTTTGGATTGTATTTCTTTCACTTGGAATTTTCTCCCAAAGCAAATAAATGCTGCAGTGGAAACCCTGTGAGCCTTGCTTGAATTCAAGTGGACTACTACTACTAGTAGTAGTATTAACATTTTCTCTCACTGAGGCAACTTAAGGCGCCTTCATAAAAACAAAAAACAAACTTCCATTAATATTCAAAGGGTAAAGGAAAAGCACACACATTAAAAACAAGAGCACATCACGTGTGCTTTAAAAGGCATATATAATTAACAGCCAGAGGCATATTTGAAGAGGAATGTTTTTGCGTTGCACTTAAAGATGTGTAACAAAGGCACCAGGCAAACCTCCCTGGGAAGAGCATGCCACAAATAGGGAGCCACTACAGAAAAGGCCTGTTCTCATGTTGCCATCCTCCAGTCCCCTTGCGGAGGGGGCACACAAAGAAGGCTTCAGATTACAGTTGGGAAGTCTGGGTGGGTCGGTTCATACCTATGCTGCTGGCTCTTCTTGCCTAAGTGCAGAACCTTACATTTGTCCCTGTTGGAATTTATTTTGCCCATTTCTCCAATCAGTTGAAAGTCATCTTGAATACTGATTGTGGTCTTCTGTGGCCTGGGCTACCCCTTCCAGTGTGGCGTCATCTGCAAATTTGATGAGCATCCTCTCAATACATAGAGCCCAGAACAGAACCCTGCAGCACCCTACCTGCCACTCTTTTTCCAAGATGACGAGGAACCAATAATGAGCACTCTTTGGGTTCTGTCTGTCAACCAGCTACAAATCTACCTAACTAACAGTTTCCTCGTTCAACCCACATTTTACCAGCTTCTCCACAAGAATATCACAGAATTCCCATGCTCCACCAAGCTTGTAACTGGTATCGAAAAAAGATAGAAAACTTAATAGCAAATTACTTAATAAAACCACTCGCTGTATAAAATAAAAGCTGGTACATTCGTCCCTTGGTTTTCAAACAGCTTAGTTCTCAAATGTTTTGGCTCCCGAATGCCAAGTGACTGTTCTGGTTTGCAAACTATTTTTGGAAGCCAAACGTCTGACGGGGCTTCTGCGGCTTCCAATTGGCTGCAGGAGCTTCCTGCAGCCAATCAGAAGCCGCGCTTTGGTTTCCGGATGTTTTGGAAGTTGAACGGACTTCCAGAACGGATTCCGTTCAACTTCCAAGGTACGACTATCTGTGATATTTTCATTTGCTGTGATACACCTGCACCAAGATTCCCTCAAAAAATAAATGCTGAGTACAGGCGTTTGGTTGGTGGGCAGGAAATACCCTTCGGCCCCCACCATGGCAGAATCAGAATGGTTTAAGAAAATACATTCTGTTACTTTTATGTCAAAACAAACCAATTATAAAAAGGAACACAGTAGCACACCAGAAAATTGTAATTGTACCAGAATTGCATACTTTGGGATAATGTGCTCTTTTTTCTTCCTTAGAGTCCTGACAGTTCTTTATGCTCCATTGCTTTTAATTTCTTTTAGTTTTAGCTCCTCTGGAAATTACTTTTGATGATGATGATGATGATGAAAAAATGTTTTGCAAAACAACAACAACCCACAAAGCACCCTTCAAACAACTTTAAAAGTGCATTACTATTAGTAACAGCTAAGAAGCCACACCTGCAAGTGGGTGGGAGAACACAAGGATTTTTCTTAGTGATACAGGTGAAACTGTGTAGCCCATTATGCTATGTAGCCACATTTATGTATGTTTATGCTCCTCTTATCCTCTTTACAAAGCCTGGGATAGCTGACAATTGTTCAAACATACCAAAGCATATTGAAACAATTAAAAAATAGAACAAATTTATGCCAGCTTTACAGTGGCAGCAGCAAGCAATGCATTCTTTAAGCATTAGTACCTTTTGGAACACAGAAGCAGCGCAGGAACGTTTCCTGGACCTTCCCCTGCTGGGCTTTGTCCCTCTCATTTGATATTCAGAGGTATACTGCCTCTGAACGAGGAGGTTCAGTTTGGCTAAAATGGCTGACAGGCTTGGCCTAAATGAATTCATCTAGTTCTTTTTAATGTTGCATTGAGATGCCATAGTACTTCCCATAGTAGAGAATCACATTACAGTGGACCCTCCGGTTATGTACCGCTCTGGATATGTAACTTTTGGGTTGCGAACGTGACAAACCTGGAAGTATATACTTCCGGGTTTCGTGCATGCGCAGAAGCGCTCTGCGCACCACACATGTGGGCAGAAATGCTCTATCGCACCGCGCGTGACACCTCCAGTTACGGACCCCCAGAACGAATTAAATTCGTATCCAGGGGGTCTACTGTATTCCAAAAAATATTAGATTGCCACACTTCATAGCCAACTTTCCCTCCAAATCTAGGTGGTGCACAGTGGGATAACTCTCCTCTGTCTTCACAAACAAAATGGTAACCTTCCAATTTCAAGAGGAGCACCAGCTTTAATCTGTTGGAGCACAAACCGCAAAGATTCTTGTGACACTCTAAAGGTTGACACATTGATTATGATGTAAGCTTTCATAGAATCCACCTCATCACATTATCATCATTCATCTGATGAAATGGACTTTGATTCACTAAATTAGTGCTCAAGGTGTCACAAGGCTCTTTTTGTTGTTGTTTCTGTACAGTAAGTTGGGCTGAGAGGGAGACTGTCCCAAGGTCACCCAGTGAGAGTCGCAACTGAGCAAGTACTTGAATTTGGGTCTTTCTGGGTCACGTCCTTCTGTAATGTGTCACACTCCGGTTTTGTGCTGTGTGAGGAAGTTCCCTCTTTCTGCCAATCCTGAGCATCAAGCTCATTGGGTTGACCTCATTGAGCCCTACCAGAACCCTTTCTTCCCACCTCCCTGCAGCGGAAGGTTGAAGACCGCCGCCAGCTCATCATCCGAGAGTTCGAGGAGATGCATTTGTTCCTGGAGGAGGAGCAAGAAGTGCTGATGCAACACCTGGAGGATGAGGAAAAGGAGATCTTGCAGAAACTAAAGGACAATGTGGCTGAACTGTCTGAGCAGCGGGTCTCCCTCAACAGCCTCATGACGGAAATCGAGGAGAAGTGTCTGCAGTCAGGCATGGAGATGCTCAAGGTGGGGTGTGCATCAGAGTCTACCTGGAGAGGGGGGGTCTTCTGCATCTGAACAAATGCTGCTTGGAACATCCCATTCCTCAGCAGCCCTTGAGTCTGCCTCCTTCCCTTACTTTTTCTAGTGCTCTAAGGCGTGGTAAACCACCAGTAAAGCTTAAGGCAGGCAGTAAATCAACAGTAGATTAAAACGGACTTGAATTATCTTTTGCACCCACGGATCTGAAAGAGTGAGCCTGCTCCCCCTTTTTCCTCAACTGCAGCCTGATGGAGCAAATAAAACTCTGAACAAAACTGAGCCAGTGTGGTGTAGTGGTTAAGAGCGGTAGACTCATAATCTGGGGAACCGGGTTCGCTCCCCGCTCCTGCACATGCAGCTGCTGGGTGACCTTGGGCTAGTCACACTTCTCTGAAATCTCTCAGCCCCACTCACCTCACAGAGTGTTTGTTGGTGGGGGAGGAAGGGAAAGGAGAATGTTAGCCGCTTTGAGACTCCTTGGGGTAGCGATAAAGCGAGATATAGAATCCAAACTTCTTCTTCTTAGGAAGCAGTGATTCCATGTGATGGGTTCAACGACCCTCCAGAGATCATTTGCCTCAACCAGTTGAGAAATGCAGTGCTCTTGGGCTGGGGCCACCGTGGAATGGGGTGGGCCTTCATGTGGGGTTTTGTTTCCAACATTGATTGTGCAACTCAGAGGGATGAGAGTAGAACAAAGCGTCGATGAATTCCAGTTTGCGCCAGCCCATTTCTGCTCCCCACTTCCTCCACCTCCCATCTAATGTTTCCATCAGGGTCTGTGAACCCCAGTTTCTATAGACCCTTTGGATGTGAATCTGTATGCCTCTTGTGGGTAGCAGGGCAAGATGCATAGGGCTCTAGCTTTCTGTAGTCCACATGCAAGCATGAAATCCAGTGTAAGGTCATCAGAATTGGTTTGCTTTGTGAAGGCAGATCCTTGGATAGATGCATATAGCTCAGGGGGAGACAACCTAAGGCCCGTGGGCCAGATGCGGCCCAATTGCCTTCTCAATCCAGCCCACGGATCGAGTAGAAAGTGTCCTTTTATTTAAAATGCATCTCGGGGTTATTTGTGAGGCATAGGAATTCGTTCATTTCCCCTTCCCCCCTCAAAATATAGTCCGGCCCACCACATGGTCTGAGGGACGGTGGACCGGCCCATGGCTGAAAAAGGTTGCTGACCCCTGCTATAGCTGATATTTCAGGACATTGCAGTGGCAGGCTGGAAGTTGATGCGGTTTGCACAAAAGGTCCAACACTTGAATCTTTTTGGTGCGTTTGGGGTGGTTTTTAACTGTTGCCTGTGCTTTTTTAAGCTAAAACAGCAGAATAATATGTGTTGCTTTAACCAAAGGTGGGATCTTCCTCATTTCACCAGTCTGCATAGATAGATTTTGCTTAGCAGTTGGGGTCCTTAATGACTACACAACTCTTAACCATTTTTATTTCTTGTCCTTCTCATGCAGGATGTGAAGCACACCCTTGAAAGGTAAGGAGCAAATTCTTTGGTTGTCACAACAGTCTCACTGCCTTTTATTATGGGGTCCTATGAGGGGGTCCTTGTCATAAACGGCTGTTGGACAAGTATTTGTCCTGGTTTGACACATAAAATGCTCTTTTAAAGACTGCTGGTCTCCTTACCTCTTCAAGGAGGGCTTCCAATGGATGCCTTTGCTGTCTCAAAGGAGGTGGGCAGCTACCAAAAACAGGGCCTTCTCTATGGTGGTGCCATCCACCTTCACAACTGCGGAAAGCTCTCCCCAGAGAGGTTTGCCTTGCAACCTACCTTACTGTTCTTTTGGCATCAGGTGTGATTGAAGGTATGAAAGGCCCCTGCTTTGCTGAAACAGATACTTGTAAGGACAAAGGCAAGGGGTTGGATCTAAAGGTGCCACTTCATTCCTAGTGGGAGTGCTTCCAAGAACAAATTGGCCTTTGATCAAGGCCAAGGCTAGTGGAAATGTGCCTGGAACAATGTGCCTAGAACAATGGTACCCTTTAACCCTAAACCTCCATGAAAATAAACAAGTTGCTCAATTATAAACTGGGAGATGATTCATCCCCCACCCCCACCACCACACCATGTCTGGAGACTCTTTTATATATTTATTGTAAGTATTTTTTATAACTGCCTTTCAATCATATTCCCAGGATAGTTTACAAAAATAAAAAAGCATATACATAAGTCATATTAAACTGAAATACACAAAAAAATATGTAAAAAGCAGCATAAGAGAATCAGTAGAATTAAAAGTACTTGTGAATCTCAAGAATTGTTACTCGCTTATTTACGTTTGTACAC
The DNA here is from genome assembly GCF_965207765.1 of Zootoca vivipara. Taxonomy (NCBI): domain Eukaryota; kingdom Metazoa; phylum Chordata; class Lepidosauria; order Squamata; family Lacertidae; genus Zootoca; species Zootoca vivipara. The sequence goes on along the minus strand of NC_142584.1, from coordinate 105,792,312 downwards.
TGATATCCCACCTTCCTTCCATCCCAGAAGCCAAGGCTGCAGACATGTAGGTTCTCATGGGATCACTCATCCAGGCACTGACCAGACCTTACAAGTATTTGAAGTCTGGGCTCACAATGGCCATGAAATGAAAGATGATTGGGGGACACATGGAAGCAATGGACAGCTTCAGGGACAGTGAACCTGGGGCCCACCAGATGTTCCTGGGGTCCACAGCTTGCATCATCCCTGGCCTTTGTCCATCCTGGCTGAGACTGCTAGGGGTTGGGAGCCCGGCAACATCTGAAGGTTCCCCAACCCTGGACTTTCCCTCACCTAACTTTCTGTGCTCTTTTTCTTCCAGGTGTGAAGAGGTGCAGGCCCAGAAGCTGAAACTGGTCTCCATCGAGCTGGAAAAGAACTTCTGCAACTTCCCCAGGCAGTACTTCGTCCTGCGCAAAATCATCAAGAGGCTCACAGGTAAGCTGGCGTGGTGCCACATCCAGGCAATTTGCCATTTGGTCTGTGTGGGGGCTGGGAGAATTGGGCCTCTTCTCCCTTGCTCATAGATCAAGGGGTTCATCCACAGTGCCAAGAAAACTCTTTGAGTTTGGAATAGATTCTGCAGATCAGCATCATCCAAGCAAGTGAGCTTAATTCTGCTCAGTGCACACACAACACAACTTTGTAATGAACAATGTAATGAGTCCAGGAGAGGTGTGCTAGAATTGTTGACAGTGGGAGAGGAACAGTATTAGCCTTCCCTAGTCTGATGCACTCCAGATGTTTTGAGACCATCAACCCCATCCAGGACAGCCAGTGGTCAGCAGTAACGGGAATGATGCAGTCGTACCTTATACCCCGAACGCCTTGCGAGTCGAACATTTTGGCTCCTGAACACCACATACCCAGAAGTGAGTGTTCCGGTTTGCAAACGTTCTTTGGAACCCAAAAGTCCAGCGCAACTTCCACGGCTTCTGATCGGCTGCTGGAACTTCCTGCAGCCAATCGGAAGCTGCACCTTGGTTTCCAAACATTTTGGAAGTTGAACGGACTTCCAGAACGGATTCTGCTTGACTTCCAAGGAACCACCTTAGTTCAAAATAGCTGGATGGCCTCAGGCTGGGGAAGGCTGGTCTGTGTTTAGAAAAATGGCTGGAAGCAGAGGAAGAAGGAAGAGTAGTCATACAGGTTGAATGTTCTTGAGGATGTCATGCTCCCCTGAAAAGCAAAGAAGAATGCAAAGATAATTTTATGGCAAAACTAGGATAGATTATAAAATCTCTGTTAGAATATATTCTGGGGCAAAGTGTGTGTTAGAAAAGTTGCAGGTAGCAAGAACATTTTCAGTTTCAATTTAAAATGTCAGTTATATTTTGTTCTGTGACTCTTAGGAGGCCTATGGATGCCTTGAAACAACAGACAATAAATTATCTACATGGTTATTTTGTCCAGGGTTGTTGTTGTTTAGTCGTTTAGTCGTGTCCGAATCTTCGTGACCCCATGGACCATAGCAGGCCAGGCACTCCTGTCTTCCACTGCCTCCCGCAGATTGGTCAAACTCATGTTCGTAGCTTCGAGAACACTGTCCAACCATCTCGTCCTCTGTCGTCCCCTGTACAAAGATGGATAACCTCTCCGGAAAAGTGTTAGTTTTTATCCAGTCAGTGCATTATTTCAGTCAAATCAGATATTTAATTTTTTTCCAAATCCCAAACTTTTGCTGCTGGGGGATTCAAGGAATCCTCTATCCGTTCTAACTACTGCCTTCTGGATCAGACCTTGATTCATTTAAAATAGTCCCGCATTCTAGTTTATGCAGTGGTAGGGCAGGTGCTTTTGAAAACAGCTCACAAGGAAAGAAAGGCGATTCCGACTAAACATCAGGAAGAACTTTCTGACAGCAAGAAGCTGTTCTACAGTGGAACAATCTCCTTCGGGATATGATGGAGGTTTTTAAGTAAAGGTTTGAGGGGGAGAGTGGATTGAAACTGGCTGGAGAACCTCTGCTTGTAATGTAGCAAATATTATGGACAAAATGGAGAGATATAAAATATGGATTACAAAATAATATGCAGTTGAAAAGGTTGGCAATAGGACCCATGGAGGGGAAGGTGGGAAGTTCAGAGATTCGGAAAAATCTCTAAATATGGCTATGTATTTTGTATTGTATTGTTATAATTCTATATTTGTAAAATCAAATGAAAATTATTGTGTGTTGTTTTTTAAAAAAATAAAAAAAACACACCATCCTGAGCCATTGAGGCCTGGCCACCATCGCAGCGGAGCCTGAATGAACGTCTCTCTCCCTTTTCCTGCAGGAGATTTGACCCTCGACCCCGAGACGGCCCACCCCAACTTAGTGCTCTCCGAGGACCGGAAGAGCGTCAAGTTTGTGGAGCAACGCCTGCGGGACCTGCCCGACAGCCCGCGGCGCTTCACCACCTACCCTTGTGTCCTGGCGACAGAGGGCTTCACTTCGGGCCGCCACTACTGGGAAGTGGAAGTGGGCGAAAAGACCCACTGGGCCCTAGGGGTTTGTAACGAATCCGTGAGCCGCAAAGGGGAGACGACGTCCCTACCAGAGACTGGCTACTGGCGGGTGAGGCTCTTCAACGGGGACAAGTATGCGGCCACTACCACCCCCTTCACGCCCCTCAGTGTCGCCACCAAACCCAAGCGAGTGGGTGTCTTCCTGGACTACGAGGCTGGCAGACTTTCCTTCTACAATGTGACGGACCGCTCCCACATCTACACTTTCACTGACACCTTCACGGAGAAGCTGTGGCCTTTTTTCTACCCAGGAATCCGTGCCGGACGCAAGAATGCTGCTCCCCTCATCATTCGGCCTCCCACGGACTGGGAGTGACAAGATGGCCAATTCTTCTCCCTCTGCCCCCCCCCCCGGGCAACCTTGTTCTAGGATTAGCCCTCAAAGGTGGTTTTTATCTGAATGAAATTGAATATATTTGATTAGAGCATAAAGGAAAGTAGATAATTCAAATATCTGTTCCCCCCCCCCCAAAAAAAAAGACTAAAATATAAATCTAAATACCTTATCAGATGTATTTAAGACAGTTTCTCAGTGGAGAAGGATGCAAGGGAGCAGGAAACAAAAGTTTATCTGTTCCCCCCCCCCCCCGAAAAAAAACTAAAATATTAATCTAAATACCTTATCAGATGTGTTGAGGGAGTTATTTAAGACAGTTTCTCAGTGGAGAAGGATGCAAGGGAGCAGGAAACAAAAGTTGCATCAACCCCAGCCGGGAACGGCAGAAGGAAACGTGCAAAGGCTTTCAAAAACACCACTGAAGGTGAGGGAGGGGGACCCTACAGAAATGTTGGTATTTAACTTATTGGCTTCACATTTCCTTAAAGGGATGCGATGCTAATGAAGGGAATATTCCCACAAAAGCCAAGAGCCCGTTTTGGAGCAGTTCGGCTTTTGTGGAGGCCAGTGAAGAAATGGGATTCCTTCTGCTTTCCCAAACTTCAAGCGGGGCTTAAATCAGACGGTGATGCTGAAACTTCGGAAAATAAAAGAACAACAAAGCAAGCCACACTGTTTGCATTGGCTGTGGGCAGAGCTGGTCAGAAATGTGTGTGAATGAGAGCGTGGCAGACATGTGCTACATGGACAGTGGAGGGAAGTGACCTCTCTGAAGGGATTCATCATTGTGTGTGTAGATTGCAGAAACCATCTCTTTTTTCCCTTCGCTGCCCCTTCTACACCTTATTCCAGGGGTAGCCAACCTAAGGCCCGTGGGCCGGATGTGGCCTAGTCGCCTTCTCAATACGGCCCACGGACGGTCCAGGAATCAGCGTGTTTTTACATGAGTAGAATGTGTGCTTTTATTTAAAATGCATCTCTGGGTTATTTGTGGAGCATAGGAATTCGTTCATTTATTCCCCCCCCCAAAAAAAAATATATAGTCCAGCCCACCACATGGTCTGAGGGACGGTGGACCGGCCCACGGCTGAAAAAGGTTGCTGAACCCTGCTTTTCAGTGTACAGTGGTGCCTCGCTAGACGAATTTAATTCGTTCCACGGGTCTTTTCTTATAACGAAAAAATTCGTCTAGCGAATCCCATAGGAATGCATTGAATTTTTTTTCATTGAATTTTTTTGCCCATAGGAACGCATTAATTGAATTTCAATGCATTCCTATGGGAAACCGCGATTCGCTAGACGAAAACGAATTCGTCTAGCGAGGCAACCTCCGCTAGAAAAAACCTTTCGTTAAGCAGGGCATTCATTAAGCAGGGCATTCGTTAAGCGAGGCACCACTGTATACAGAAGCAGCCTCCTGTGGTCTTGGTAGAGTACTGTAATGTACATGTGAGAATAAAGCAGGCCAAGGATGGATCCTTTCCTCTTGAACACCCCAGCACTCCCTGGGTAGAGTGTTAAGAGATCTCTATGGACTAGGGCTGGGCAATACCCGGTTTTCAGCATCGCAATATATTGCCAGCTAAACATCACGATATACTGATACACCACAACGTCTGAAATGAGGCCTTGGCTGGCTTCACGGTTTTCCCGACATTGTGATTTTTTGTATAGCACACAAACGCACATCATGGTTCACAATATATTGCCAGGTCAAAAACTTTGGAACCAATATCGTGATATGGACTTGAAACCAGTTCTGGATGATATATCGATATATTGCCCAGCCCCGCTATGGGCTGCACAGCCCTTGCAGCTAGCTGGCAGATCTGGACTGAAGGGTATTGGAACAGAGTTTCTGTCTCAGACCCAGGAAGCAGAGCTGGTCTTAAGTCCCAAATTTTATCCAAAGGGCCAGTTGTATGATTTGTAGTTGGCAGCATCCATTGGCTTTAACTCAAGCTGCTATCCCAAAGTCTTTCATGAAATGAATGGCGTGTATTGTGACGCTTGCCTGTGGGCTGTGAAGAGGAATGCCTAGCGGCATTCGCCACGGGTAAAAGTAGTGTCCACAGATGAGTCAAGGGCAATGGCCTGCAATGGAGGGTGAACGTTTTCCAGTAGTTCACTTGAATGCAGGAAAAGTCTTCTCTGCTAACATTTCTATCCTGAAGTTCACCGATGTTGCACGGCTTAGCCAAATGTGAGGCGGAGGGAGCAACATAAAAAAACACTTCTTTGGGCCATGCTTTAGGGGAAGTCCGCAAAATGCAGCTGCTACGTTTACCTGTTTGGAACGCAGACTAATCTGGCTGCACTGTAGTGTGACATCATCACACAAGCTTGGAGGTTCTTAAGCAGAGGTTGGGTGGCCATCCCTCATTCTGTGATCTCAGCTTTGCTGCTCCTGCCTTAGGAAGCAGCCTTTGTTCGGGGAGTTTTCATGGAGGAATGGTGCTGCTGCTGCTTGAAGCTGGGGAAAGAAGCAGCTTTCGATAGGTGACAAGAGCAAATAAGAAAGGTAATGGGGAGCAGATGAGTATGCCAGTGTGGTGTAGTGGTTAAGAGCGGCAGACTCGTAATCTGGGGAACCGGGTTCGCGTCTCCACTCCTCCACATGCAGCTGCTGGGTGACCTTGGGCTAGTCACACTTCTCAGAAGTCTCTCAGCCCCACCCACCTCACAGGGTGTCTGTTGTGGGGGAGGAGGGGAAAGGAGATTGTTAGCCGCTTTGAGACTCCTTCGGGAAGTGATAAAGCGGGATATCAAATCCAAACTCTTCTATGCAACTTTCCCACCACTGCCACTCGTCGTCCTGAGAGATTCCACCAGAGTTAAAAATATTAAAAGTTATTACAGAAGGTATGTATGTTTGTGATTTGTAAAGGACCCCGGACGGTTAAGTCCAGTAAAAGGCGGCTAGGGGGTTGCTGCGCTCATCTCGCTTTTAGGCTGAGGGAGCCAGCATTTGTCCAGGCAGTTCAAAAGCACACCAGTGCAAGTAGATAAATAGGTACCACTGCGGTGGGAAGGTAAACTGCATTTCCGTGTGCTCTGGCTTCCACCATGGTGTCCTGTTGCGCCAGAAGCGGTTTAGTCCTGCTGGCCACATGACCCGGAAAGCTGTCTGTGGACAAATGCCAGCTCCCTTGGCCTGAAAGCGAGATGAGCGCTGCAACCCCATAGTCGCCTTTGACTGGACTTTACTGTCCAGGGGTCCTTTGCCTTTTTATGTTTGTGATTAGAATACCCTTGAGTGCAAAATATGTATGTTGAATAAAGATTCCAACGGCCTCCGAACATGGCAGGGGAAATTCCTCCACAGCAAGGCCCTCCAGATGGTGATGGACCACAGCTGCCACAACCCCGGACTCTCGACCATGCTGGCTGGAGGGGATTGAAGTTAGAGCAGTGGTGTCCAAACTTTTTTCAAAGAGGGCCAGATTTGATGAAGTGAAGGATTGTGAGGGCCGACCAAAGTTGCTGACCTTTTTTTTTAGGGTTGAAGTTGTTGAGGGTTTTTTAGGATTTTACCCCAGGAAATGAACTGCCACAGGGACCGGATTAAACCGACCGGCGGGCCAGATTAGACCCCCCAAAACAGACTTTGGACATGCATGGACTAAGGCAACATCTGGAGGGCCACATGTTTCACCACCCACCCCGTTCTAAGACGTTCAATTCGCAGTTCAGCCTCAGGTTAGCTATAACCCACCCCTCCCGGTGATGCCCTGTTGGGCTCAGCTTGCCTCCACCTTCCAATGGTAGTGTCTGGAGTTGTGTGATTGACTTGTGTATGTGTGCGTCTATGCGGGTGAGGAAGCTCTGACTTGGGTGCGTCCAACCCTTGAGCATGAGTGGGCTGGCAACCCACAGCTTAGGGCAAGGTCTATGTCTTGTGGCTTTTAAGATTATTAATAAAATCTCTTTGTTTTATTTCGCAATGATCTATGTGTGCGCGTGTGTCACTTCTTGGGCACTTTTATTTTATCGGCCGGGAGAAAGATGTCAGAACCGCAGTTCTTTCAGCAGCAACATAGGTAACACCAGGGGCTTTACCTTGCCCAAGGTGCCGCATTTTGCAGTAGCTGCAGCTCCCAGGCCAACTTTCGGGGCAGCACCACACAATGCAATGCAGTAATCCAGCCTAGAGGTTACCAGTGCATGTTCAGACTATCCCTGTCCAAAAATAACTACAGTATAGCTGCTTTACAAGCTGAAGCTTGGACCTGACCAGCCTAGTGGAACTGGCTTGTGCAGTGTTGGGAGACGCACGTGACATTTCATGTGTGCCCCGCTCCGAACTTAAAAATGGAAAGCGTAATGCTGGTGGTCAACAAAAGAGGTTTAAAGACTGTCTGTCTCAAGGCAAATCTAAAAAAAATTAGTTTAAACACCGACAATTGGGAAAAACTGGCCTGCGAGCGCTCCAATTGGAGAACAGCCTTTACCAAAGGTGCCGTGGGCTTTGAAGACACTCGAACTCAGGACGCAAGGGAGAAACGTGCTAAGAGGAAGGCACGCTTGGCAAATCCACACCGTGGTCAACTCCCGCCCGGAAACCATTGTCCCCACTGTGGAAGGACATGTGGATCCAGAGTTGGCCTCCACAGTCACTGACGGACTCACTGTTAAAACCGTGTTTATGGAAGACAATCTTACTCGGCTACGAGTGATCGCCAAAGAAGAAGACAATCTTGGGGCAACCTGGCGCCTATGCCTGGTGCTTTTGTGAAACATTCCTGCTCCTCATGGCCTTTGGCTAATTAGAATCATAGAATCATAGAGTTGGAAGAGACCACAAGGGCCATCCAGTCCAACCCCCTGCCAAGCAGGAAACACCATCAAAGCATTCTTGACATATGCCTGTCAAGCCTCTGCTTAAAGACCTCCAAAGAAGGAGACTCCACCACACTCCTTGGCAGCAAATTCCACTGTCAAACAGCTCTTACTGTCAGGAAGTTCTTCCTAATGTTTAGGTGGAATCTTCTTTCTTGTAGTTTGAATCCATTGCTCCGTGTCCGCTTCTCTGGAGCAGCAGAAAACAACCTTTCACCCTCCTCTATATGACATCCTTTTATATATTTGAACATGGCTATCATATAACCCCTTAACCTTCTCTTCTCCAGGCTAAACATACCCAGCTCCCTAAGCCGTTCCTCATAAGGCATTGTTTCCAGGCCTTTGACCATTTTGGTTGCCCTCCTCTGGACACGTTCCAGCTTGTCAGTATCCTTCTTGAACTGTGGTGCCCAGAACTGGATACAGTACTCCAGGTGAGGTCTGACCAGAGCAGAATACAGTGGTACTATTACTTCCCTTGATCTAGACGCTATACTCCTATTGATGCAGCCCAGAATTGCATTGGCTTTTTTAGCTGCTGCATCACACTGTTGACTCATGTCAAGTTTGTGGTCTACCGTGTTTCTCATATTATAAGACACGTCTTATATGTATTTTTTCCTCAAAAAAACCACACTATGGCTTATTTTCAAGGGATGTCTTATTTTTTTCCTCCTCCTGCCGCGGCCGGCATTGCTGCTGCGCCTATCACTATGTCTTATTTTCGGGGTATGGCTTATATTCCTTGAATGCTTAAAAATCCTGCTATGGCTTATTTTGTGGGTATGTCTTAAAATATGAGAAACAGGGTACCAGGATTCCTAGATCCTTTTCACATGTACTGCTCTCAAGCCAGGTGTCTCCCATCCTGTATTTGTGCCTTTCAATTTTTTTGCCCAAGTGTAGTACCTTACATTACATAAACAACCAATAGTCTTTTAAATGGGGGGGGGGTTATGTTTGTTACTGCATTACGTATTTTTGTGTTTATAAACTGCGCTGTAATCTGAGTGAAGGCCAGTCTAGAAATCTAATATATAAAAATATTATTATTATTATTATTATTATTATTATTATTATTATTATTATTATTTATACCCCGCCTATCTGGCTGGGTTTCCCCTGCCACTCTGGGCAGCTTCCAACAAATACCAAAATACATTAAAATATCACAGATTAAAAACTTCCCTAAACAGGGCTGCCTTTAGGTGTTTTCTAAATATTGGGTAGTTGTTTATCTCCTTGACCTCCGATGGGAAATAATAAGGAAATAATAAATAAACCTCAGGACTTCCTTTCACTTTGCCTTACAGTTTATCTCCTAAGAAGCCCTCCTTGGAGTGATCCTACTCTGTGCTTTGTGGCTCAGGGTGGTCTAAATATTGGGATGTAAGTGGTGGCAAGAGCAAAGGATGGGTGCAAGCCAAGGCACAGACAACAACTTCCTGTTCTTTCTATTCCTAAACATTTATAAACCTGGATAGGACTGCCAAAATGAATTATAGTGAGAGACTGGCATACTGCTTTTTAAAAATATTTAATTTCATCAAGTGTGATTTTCCAGAACGTGGTCTGTGATTAGATTGCCTAAGCATATAGAAGACACAAAGACCTTAATAGGGAGGAAGAAGTGGATTTTTCAGATTTTACGATGGTCACACCACAGCTGCCCACCCCCAGATTGTTCTGGAAAGCTTAGTTAAGAGTGTTAGGAAGTCCCACGCAGAGCTACAATTGACAGTGCTCTTAACAAAACTACGGTTCCCAGGATTCTTAGCGGGGAGGCATGCTGCTAAAGAGATATAATAGTGCTTTAAATGTATGGTGTGACTTTGGTACGGCCCAAAGTGAAGAGATGCATACGCTTCTGCCCATTGGTGGCAAATCACACCATCAATATAGCAGCCTCTCGTTGCAGAAGTTCCTCCTCCAGCAGCAGTTCACCGTTGTTCGTTGGCCTTTGAGGTGCCTCTTTGTCATTCCACAGAAATAGGATTCAGGCATGACACAGCCGTAGGTACGGAACTGCTGGAATCCCTCTAAAAGGAGAAGCATAGAATCGTGCCCAAGGCATGAGAAATTTATATCCACATGCTTCCCATTCCAACATCATTTCTCATGCCCTGGGCGTATAGATCAGGGGTAGCTCCTGTGGTACGATCCAGTTATCCTTGGACTACAGCTCCCATATGTCCCAGCCAGCACCATGGTCGGCGGTCAGGGATGACTGGAGCTGTGTCGCAACAGCATCTGTTGCCCATCGGCTTCTGCATATTGTGGTGTTAGCCATATAAACCCTTAGCCAGTGAGTGGCACCATGCAGGGAGGTTAGAAAATTAAAGTCAGGCATCCCCAAACTGCGGCCCTCCAGATGTTTTGGCCTACAACTCCCATGATCCCTAGCTAACAGGACCAGTGGTCGGGGAAGATGGGAATTGTAATCCAAAACATCTGGAGGGCCGAAGTTTGGGGATTAGGGTGATGACTTTTTCTCTTTTTTTCTCAAAAATTATTTCCTGTAGCACAAATGGATGAACTTTTGCCTATTAATGACTAAAATGAGGTATATTCCATTGAAATATTTTTAAAAGGTTATGCACAAACTGTTTTTAATTTTTTTGTATGCAGTTTTACCATTTCATAAAATTGTATTAACAATTCTATATATATTTCGTATCAAATTTGGACACAACACCACATTCCACAATGGGGAGTGTTCTTAGCAACATAGGGTATACAAATGTCACACCTGTGCAAGGTAAAAGCCCCTTTTTGGGACCTCAAAACTCAGCCAGCAGACCCTGCCGGACATGCTGGGGAAAGAACCTACAGGAGAGGTAGCAAAACATCGTCCTCTAGTGGCGTCTATACTGTTACTGCAGCTAAAAAAAATGCTTCCTTGTGTGTTTGATGACCCTATATAATGTTGTATATATATATATATATATGTGACTCTAAAGCTTGGGTTCAATTTTATATCTGCTTACAGTGACTTCAAAAATGGTCAAAAAACTGATAAATAAATTTTTTTAAATCATTTTGTGCATGAGGTTTTTTATCAAATATCTTTGAAAGTAATATTTTATCTAATCTTTAATGAAAGCTCATCAAATTATGATACAGGCAAATGAGGTTGTAAAAAAGTCATCACCCTATTGGGGATGCCTGATTTAAGTCAGTTACAGTTTCCCACTGCCAACATGGCATCCTGACTCTGTTAGCCCTACATGGCTTCTAGCTACCACTTAAAAAATACTCATTCTACATTTGTAAGGAAACAATCTTTTAGAAGGGCAGAACCTTTGGAACTCCCTGCCTATTGACATCACGCAGGTGCCTTCCCTGAAAACACAGAATCATAGAAATGTTGAATTGGAAGACACCACAAAAGGTCATGTAGCCCAACTCCTGCAATTTGTTTAGCCAAACCTATCCAGACATACAGAATGTTCACATGCATTTAAATCTTGTTTTTCAGCTATTGTTGATTTTAATCCATTTCTGGAAGGTTTTAAATGGTTGATTTAGCTGATGGTTTCATTGTTTTATTCTTTCCGTAAACCGCTTTGAATTTTTTAAAAAATTGACCAGAAGAATTAGAAGCCAGGAAGACCAAAATGTCAATAAGGAATGGGGAAAAGATATCATTTACCTTAAAAATCATTGTAAACAATTAATTTTTTTTTTAGTAGGACTGGAATGACACTTGTAGTTTAACGTTGGACAATGGTTGCAATACAGTTTCAATAGAATTGGATTAAAAAGGAGGTGCAGAAAGAAAAAATTAACAAAGACCCACAAAAGGGAGTCCATGGGAATTTATGGAATTCTCTTTTTGTTTTGGTTGTTTGACAATTGCTTGTAAATTTCAAAATCTGAATTTTATTTTTATTTTATTTAGAAAAAAAATTACAATCAAGCAGTATATCCATTTTAAGAAGCACAATTAAATAGTTGCAGGAAACCACAGGAGGGGCAGATCTTGTACCTATTGCAAAAGATGTGTAGCTCAGGCCACCCCCGGAATCTGGGTTGGTGTAGTTCCAAATCGAGGAAAACTGGGAAAACTGGGACAGCAAAACTCTCACTTACCCAGACTGACGGTAATAGTCACACATCGTTTTCGGCCTCTGCACACGCTCCTACCAGCGAGGCACGTGCCGTCTATTTCATAGAGACACGCTTTGCAGTAGAGGCTCCCTAAAATAGGAAACAGGATGAGACCTGCTAGCAACTCCTTGAAAGCAAAGATTTAATGGAAGATGCTGCCCCACAGAGCTTCAAGTACAGCTGGGAGAGATCCATGCCAGAACCCCTGGAGGGCTGCTGCCAGTCAGTGTGAGGTAAAGGTAAAGGACCCCTGGACGGTTAAGTCCAATCAAAGGCGACTATGGGGTCGCAGTGCTCATCTCGCTTTCAGGCCGAGGGAGCCAGCGTTTGTTCACAGACAGCTTTCCAGGTCATGTGGCCAGCATGACTAAATAGCTTCCAGCGCAACGGGACACTGTGATGGAAACCAGAGCGCATAGAAACTCCGTTTACCTTCCCACCGGAGCAGTACCTATTTATCTACTTGCACTGGCGTGCTTTCAAACTGCTAGGTTGGCAGGAGCTGGGACAGAGCAACAGGAGCTCACCCCGTCACGGGGATTCGAACCGCCAACCTTCTGATCAAGCCCAAGGGGCTCAGTGGCTTACACCACAGCGCTACTCACGTCAGTATAGAGAATACTGAGCTAGAAGGACCCAGGCTCTGAACATGTTAGCATCCTATGTTCCTAGTTGTGATGACCCACCTCTAGAACTCCGCTTTCTTAAATTGTTTTGTTATTCTTTAAGATGCCTTTTTTTAAAAAAAAATCTTGTAAACCATTTTCTTCAATATTAAAAATTTCCAGGTGTATGAAAGCTGGACAGCCTGGAAAAGGGGCCCATAGAAAAGGCAATAATACAAGAACCAGCACAATCACAGATCATAATTTTAACTGGAGAACTTACCAACCAGTCCCAGGCAGAGCAGAATTGAAGCGCAGAAAAGGAAAGCCCGGGCCATGTTGTCCTCCTCAGTCGGGGACGATCTGCTCCTGCTCAACAGACAAAGAGCAGAGTACATAACCTGACTGTTGTTTCACTTGCATGCCACTTTTGTACATTACGGCACTCGAGGCACCTCACAATCCACAGCGTGGGCACCTGCAGGCAGTGTTGTCGGATAACAGTTTGAAACATAGCTAAGAATGAAGCAAAACCCAAGAATCTCATTTCCCTTACAGAACTGCAAGATAATGGAATACCAGCAAATCACAGATTATACAACCAATTAAACAAACGAGGCAGGATCTACAGAAATCCAGCACACCTTTAAAGGTCAATTTCCGCCATTAATTTCATTTCTTGTTAATTGATTGATGGATTTGTTTTGTTCTTGTTTTAACTATTCATTTGTGCTTCTATCTTGTATTTTTTTATCTTGCGAACTGCCCTGAAACCTTGAGATCAATCAAATAATTAAATAAATATTAAAATTTATATACTGCCCTTCATCCAAAGATCACGGGGCAGTTTACAACATAAAACATGTATGCAGTGCTTTCCTCACACACAACTAAGTTTTACTGCGAGTGGACACATTGCAATGAATGGCCATGACTAACGTAGGTCCATTCATTTCCATGTGCCTACTCTGAGTAAGAGAGAAGGAAAGCTCTGGTCCTCCGTCTCCACTGCCTTGCAAGACATCTTTAGCAGAAGAAAAGGCTAGGGAGTTAAACCCTGCCCAAATCTGGATTGGAATCCCTAAGACACCTTGTACACCTCCTTCCGGCAACGGCTGCTGGTGCCAAATGTATTCTTCTGCTTTCCTTTGGTCCACATCAGAAAGGCCAAGAGAGGCCGGTCTTGTTGTCTGGGTAACCCAGGACCTCCATACACACTTCCCAAGCTTGTGGCCCAGGGAGGTCACTTTAAAGCCCTAAACAACCTCGACCCAGTATACCTGAAGGAGTGTCTCCACCCCCCATCATTCAGCCCAGACACTGAGGTCCAGCGCCAAGGGCCTTCTTGCAGTTCCCTCAGTGTGAGAAGTGAGGTTACAGGGAACTAGGCAGAGGGCCTTCTTGGTAGTGGCACCCGCCCTGTGGAACGCCCTCCCAACAGATGTCAAGGAAACAAACAACCATCTGACTTTTAGAAGACATCTGAAGGCAGCCCTATTTAGGAAAGTTTTAATGTTTGATGTTTTATCATGATTTTAATATTCTGTTGGGAGCTGCCCAGAGTGGCTGGGGAAACCCAGCCAGATGGGCGGGATGTAAATAAATTACTACTACTACCACCACCACCACCACCACTATTTCGGTGCTGCTTCACCCCTGGAGGCGCAGTCCATTGTCACTCAAGACAGACAGGTGCGAACCACAAGTCAAAGTTAGTTAAAGACAATCTCTGGTATGTACACAGCCAGAGTGAAAGTTTTGTGCTAATCCCCCCCCCCAAAAAAAAGCAATATGAAAAAGTCTCCTGGGCTGTGGATTCCCACTTCCACTGTTGTTGAGACTCACCAGAAAGCTGGTTGCAAAGGACAGAAAATTGTCTGTGGCACGTTTTGCTACCTTTTCTCTTTGTTGGTGGAATGAAGCTAACGGTAGGAGACTAGGTCAGGGTTGGGTGAAGGTAGAGGAACAGAAAAGGTAGGCCTGGGGAGAGTCCTGGCTTGAGGAATAAGGTCCTCCTCACAGAACCCAGTTTGTCTAATGTGAACCCAGCTGGGCAGATTCAGAAACCTTTAAAAAGAATATTAGGTACGTTCAAGAACTACCACCACACCACATTCTTGCAAATCACTCGATGCTTCTTTGATCTAGTGTTGCACAGTATGTTCAGATTAAGCCAGTCTCGTTACACCCACCTCAGTGAGGCTGCTAATCGCCTCCAGCTATTAATTAATAACCCAAGATCACAGCATCTTTCCAATAGTTCCTGGACTTTCATGCAGGGTCAAGATCTCCCTCACCTGGCTAGTCCTCGCTCTCTGAGGACATCCGTCTCCAATAAAACACATATAATTCTATATCTTATCAGAGACTCTTTCAAGTCACTAAAACCACAATTCCTGCTCAGCCTTCTTAATCCTGAGAAATACCAACCCATAGTTTGACCTGCTTTTCTGATGCATGCAAAAAAAGGGGGGAAAGGAAAAAACTTGTTTCTTTCAAAAGTTTCTTTCTGTTTAGGCATGCAGGATTCCTCCAATTTATCCATTATTTCTTTAAGTTTTGTATTTTTCACTCCCCCCGCCCAGAAACAGAAAAAGATTCTTTTATTTATACATTTCACTAGTTTTATACATTTCACTAATTTTACATTTATTATGACATTTCAAAACTTGACTTCCATCCCCCTCTTTCTGCAGTTCCTTAAATTAGTTTTGAATATCTTCTGCATATCCATCTTAACTTAATCTACTCATTTATTCAGCTTCTTATAAGTACATACACTTATAAAACCGCAGGTTGTTACAATAGTCCTGCCAATGTTTTATTCTGTTTATAATTTATCTGTAAATATTCAACAAACCATTTCCATTCACCTTCAGCAAAGTTATTCTTAATGCCCGGTGCCTCCTCTTCACACAACAAAATGGATTGTGTATTTGATCCTATCGCTTTTGTCTTCTGATTCTCTTGCTGCTACGTAGAGCCCATACCTTTATCTGCTTGCTTAATCCACCAGCTGCCCACAGGGTGTGCTTTTCTAAAAGCCCACCTTCTAGCAAGGAGACTTCGTCAAGTATCTCTTTTTCCGCCTTTATGAAAATTTCCACCAACTGAGAAGAAGCAAGAGATTCCAGTATGGTCCGGGCCCTTCTTTTCGCCACCTGTGTCCTGCTTTGCCTAGATCTGAGCCTGGCAGGTAAGTCTCATTCCGGTGTAACCGTTTACATTGAAGTACATTTGCCATTTTAGTTCCCATTCGCTCAGTTTGGAGAGGTCCTGTGAGAGCTCTCCACAGTCTCTTTTTGTTTTGAACTATAATAATAATAATTTTCATTATTTATACCCCACTCATCTGGCAGGGTTTCCCCAGCCACTCTGGGTGGCTAAACATTTCCACTTCCAAAACATTTCTACGTCGGTTTGTGATTTTCCTCGTGGAAATTCATAGAATAGATAGAATGGTCATGTCAGAAGGGACCAAAGGGGTCATCTAGCCCAAGTCCCTGCAATGCAAGGTTTTTTTGTCCAACGCAGGCCTCAAACCCACAACCCTGGAATTAAGAATCACTTGCTCTACAAACTGAGCTATCCCTTCAGTCATCATCACTAAAATTTGCCAGCATTTTAGTGTACATTTCTTTAAATACAGTTTTTTGTTTTTTTGGTATGCAATTTTGGCCAATATAGGCATATTTGCAAATCAAGTTTCCTGGGTATAATGCATTTTATATGTTGTTTTTCACTTAATACTTAAGTGCAAACCGAACCAAATTTCTCAACGCACACTAGACATAGACAACTCTGATTCTGCCATCACATCTTCTCAACAGGAACTGGCTTCTCGACAGGTATAGCTGTAGAATATTGTTACATGCACACCTCCCTTCTCCATGTGTGACTTGGTTCCAGGGGATCTAGCACTTACACAGAGTTTGGTTTCCTCAGAAGACTGGCATTTTGTAAAAATTGCATTTATTTACAATTATGCGGGTTGAGCACAGGTGGAGGCTCACACAGAATTAGCACAGCAACAGATGCTGTTCCCCCATGAGGGTGGTGGTGGTGGTTGTTGTTGGTTTTGGAGGGGGCGCACTGCACCCTAAAGATTCTGCCAGATCTCCGACTCAGCTTTTCCATCTAGAGCCAAACTTCCCTAAGTCAAGACTGCTTGTATTTCACCCAGAAGAAGAATGTACACGTTCCGTAAGGATTTTTTGTTGTTGTTGTTGTTGTTTCGACTACGGCAGACCAACACGGCTACCTACCTGCAACTATGCAAAAAGTGCATTATGCATGGGGAAGCGTCTTACCAAAAAATGTATACACATACAGTATTAGGATAAATTAGCACCAAAATGGTAATGTATTTTTATTGGGGGGGGGGTTGGAATTGCCAACAGATGTGGAAATGCGGAAAATAGAACTTAAGGTTGGAAAAATGAGAGCTGGAGAGAAACCAACATTGACAGATTTGCCCAGTCCTAAATGTGTGAAATGGCTCCATATTAGGTAAAGGTAAAGGACCCCTGGACGGTTAAGTCCAGTCAAAGGTGACTATGGGGTTGCAACGCTCATCTCGCTTTCCGGCATTTGTCCACAGACAGCTTTCTGAGTCATGTGGCCAGCATGACCAAACTGCTTCTGGCGCAATGGGACAACGTGACGAGTGCCAGAGCACTCACGGAAACGCCGTTTACCTTCCCGCCACAGCGGTACCTATTTATCTACTTGCACTGTGACGTGCTTTCGAACTGCTGGGTTGGCAGGAGCAGGGACCGAACAACGGGAGCTCACCCCGTCACGGGGATTCAAACCGCTGACCTTCCAATCTGCAAGCCCAAGAGGCTCAGTGGTTTAGACCACAACGCCACCCGTGTCTCCATATTAAACCCAAACGAATGGGTGTTTCTAGTGTATCTCACCTGCACTGCTTCCTGTGACAGAGCGCATCAAATGCTACAGCTGTCTCACGAACTACCCTGGATCTGGCTGCGTAACTGGAGGAAAGGCATGTTGGGCCGACCTAGAAAGAGGACAGAATTGTATAACGCTCCATTTTTTCCATGGTAAGTCATGGTCCTGTGACCACACATTCTTTCTTCTGAATGGGCATTTTGTTCCTTTGTTGCCCCGTCACGAGGCAACTGTCTCGCTTTGCCAAATGGTAGAGCCGGCTCTGGAGCAGGTTTGAAAGTGTCCTGAATAATGTCAAAATTCCTTCAGTACCACCTTAAAGACTAAGTAAGTTTTTATTTTGGTATGAGCTTTCGTGTGCATGCACACTTCTTGTGCATGCACACGAAAGCTCATTGTTGTTGTTGTTTAGTCGTTTAGTCGTGTTCGACTCGTCGTGACCCCATGGACCAGAGCACGCCAGGCACTCCTGTCCTGCACTGCCTTCCTCATGAAAGCTCATACCAAAATAAAAACTTAGGTATCTGAAGAAGTGTGCATGCACACGAAAGCTCATACCAAAATAAAAACTTAGTTGGTCTTTAAGGTGCTACTGAAGGAATTTTTTTATTTTGTTTCGACTCAGACCAACACGGCTACCTACCTGAATAATGTCATCGTCGTCATCGTCGTCGTCGTCCCCGAGCCTTAACAACTCTCACCCATGCTCCATCTCCCACATACCCCACACACTCGCCAGTCCCCCTTAGTAGAATCATAGAATTGTAGAGTTCAATGCAGGAATCTCAGCTAAAGCATCCATGACAGATGGCCACCCAACCTCTGAATTAAAACCTCCCAAGGGAGGCTTTGCGGTTTTTAAAGGCATAACTAGGAAAAATTGTAATCATCACATATAAAAGAAACAGTATACAAGAAGTAAATAAGGAGGCTATTTACAGGATAAAGGAAGTCTTTTATTTTTATGTTATGTTTTCTTTATGTAAGGGGATAGGAGTTTAATTTTGATAATTAAATTGTCCATGGCGGTGGATTTGTTTGTTTGTTTGTATGTATATATGAACTGTTGTAGTCACACGGGTGGCACTGTGGTCTAAACCACAGAGCCTAGGGCTTGCCGATCGGAAGGTCGGCAGTTCGAATCCATGCGATGGGGTGAGCTCCCGTTGCTCAGTCCCAGCTACTGCCCACCTAGCAGTTCAAAAGCACGTCAAAGTGCAAGTAGATAAATAGGTACTGCTCCGGTGGGTTGTAAATAAATTACAAACGAAACCTCCAATGGAAGCTCATCTCCATCTCCAGAATGGAGACCAGAAGCATCAGTCCCGAATCTAAACTCCGTATTTTATTACCACCGCCCAGATAAGCCATCCATATGCATGCAAAGGTAGCTCACCACTAGCCTGGCATTTTGTTACCTTTTTGCAGAAGAACAAGAGCTGTTGCATGTCCACGGTTGCACCAGGCCTGGTATCGACATCTGTGGCACAGAACAGAAAAGCGGTGATTATACCATCAAATTCGAGTGCTGCGTGGAACCTGAGATGTGCAACAGGGTTTTCTGGGGAAACAATACAGATTATCCTGAGGATCCGGATTCATTGTGATCAGTCTCCAAAGCAGTCAGAGAAGGATGTGTGGGTCATGCTGCTTTTCTGATGCTCCATCATGCTGATGAATCTTCCAGAAAATCTCATAGCCTTGTGTGTTTGCACCAAATAAATAAAATCCAAATAAATTACATGGTGGTCCTTAAGCACCAACTCACCTCTGCCTCCCATAAGCCCACATATACACAGATGACAAAATGCCACAAGCCAGTGACAGGAATGAACCCGGTGGACGTCATCAAGGTGCTGAGCTGGGAGGAACTCAAGTTGATACAAGTCAATAAAGGGAGCTCTGTTCCATTCACTACTAGGGTTGCCAGACTCAATAGTGGACAGGACTTCTGTGCCTTTAATTGTCCTGCTCTCTTTTGAGTCTGGAAACCTTAAAGAGAAACCAGCAGACCCTTTGCTTGGAAGTTAAACAAAGGGTCTGCTGGTTTCTCTTTAAGGTTTCCAGACTCAAAAGAGAGCAGGGCAGTTAAAGGCACAGAAGTCCTGTCCTCTATTGAGTCTGGCAAACCCTATTCACTACAAGGTACTCACAACAGACATCCTGCCATAGGTGGCACTTCCAGGGTCAGATAGGAGAGATGAAATCAGGGTGCCAACTTCAATAAAATATTGGAGGGGGGGGCAGGTAAGCCCCACCCCACATGATGCGGTGCGTGCACACACACACGGGTGTAGCCAGGGTTTTTGTGGGAGGCAGGCAGGCTTTTGTTAGGGGGCGACACTTTGGTGGAGTGGCCCCCATGGGCATAGCCAGGATTTATGGGGGGGCAGGCTTTATGTTGGAGGGGCGGGCAGAACAGAGTTATCTGCGATACAGTTTGTCGGTTAGTTAAGTATTTTTATTTAATTTACTTGATTTGTTGGGGAGGGAGCTGCCCCCTGCCTACACCCATGGCAGATCCCTCAAATATTTTATTGGGGGAGCCAAGGACCCCTTGGCCTCTAGCAGTTCGCTCCTATGGATGGAAGGCAGTGTAGGAGGCAGGGCCAGAGTTAGGTTTGATGAGGCCCAAAGCTACTGTAGGTAATGGGGCCCTTTATATGTCCACCTGTCCTTTGTCAACAACAAATTGTCACTGTTTTTTTTTGTTTGTGTTGAATATATGCTATATGGTAATTTATGGACCTAATAGGTATCTAAAGCCATTTGCACATAGCAAATAGGAGCCTAGACAACACAAAACACTGTTGCTGTATGTAAGTTTTTAGTTGTTTTTTATCTTATACTAGCTGGCCAGGCCAGGCATTGCTGTGGCTCATCCCTGTGATTTCCCCCTCACCCTGTCCCGATCCATGACCTAGCCTGTCGCCTCCTGCCCCCAACCCACACCCAGGCGAGTCCCCACCTCCATTCGGCCTAGAAGCTGCAGTACCAGTGTAGCCTCCGATAGAGGGCCAAGGTTTTCTAGCTGTAGTACCCGTGTAGCCGCCGCTAGAGGGCGCTGTATTGCAACCTCTTCTGCCTTCTATTTCCCAGCTTCCTCGGCCCTCTGAGTTCCGGGTTCCAAACCAGTGGGTTTTACCTGGTTTTCGTGGCACAGGTATGACATGTGGCCAAGCTATGTGCATGGAAACACTTACCTATACCCATGTGACGTTGTGCCCAAACTTGACCGTGATTGGGCAAGTGGTTTGGGAGAATGCCACGTTTTAACAAACTTGGACTCCCTACATTTTTATATAAATGTATAATTTTATATAAATTTTATATAAATGTTGGGCGGCTTCAAAACAGAAATATTAAAATACACTAATTTCTTAAAGATTAAAAGCTTCCCTAAACAGGGCTGCCTTGAGATGTCCTCTAAAAGTCGGGTAGTTATTTTTCTTTTTGACATCTGGTGGGAGGGCGTTCCACAGGGCGGGTGCCACTACCGAGAAGGCCCTCTGCCTGGTTCCCTATAACTTGGCTTCTCGCAGCGAGGGAACCGCCAGAAGGCCCTGGTTTTCTGGACCAAACAGGCCCTCGGCACTGGACCTCTATATACTGTATATAGATTTTGGAAATGTGCATCCAGGTTTTTTTCTTGGGGGCCCCAAGAGAGTGGGGCCCAACACTACCAGTATAGCTTATACCTATATCTGACACAGGTAGGAGGGATTTACGAGAGTCACAAAATGCAGGCATGCAGGAATGGGTGCATTTTAGCCAAAAGTTAAATGCAATTAAAAACAAAAACCGAAAACAAAAACCCAACAAGAACACCAAAATCTACACCCTGGGTCTCTGACTCCTACATCACCAGCCAGCAGTCCCAGCACCGCAGCTGGAGACAGAGCCGCTGGCGACGGGTCCCCCTGAGCCCATCCATCCATCACAAGCCGGCCTGGAGAGGAGGCTCCGTTCTCGGC
The DNA here is from genome assembly GCF_965207765.1 of Zootoca vivipara. NCBI lineage: Eukaryota > Metazoa > Chordata > Lepidosauria > Squamata > Lacertidae > Zootoca > Zootoca vivipara. Next base: position 105,770,998 of record NC_142584.1, on the reverse strand, counting down.
AGCCACCAGAGGGCTCTGGGTATGGCTTGGGGAAGAGAGAGAAACGCGGCTCTTTCTCTCTCGCGCTCTCTCTGCGTGTTTCCTCCGGGCGTTGAGCTTCCTGGGTGACTCGGATGCAGCTGAGAAGCGGGCCGGATCAGCTGCTCTGGCGGCGCCCCAGCCGGAGTCGATGCCCGGGGGAGACCTGCCGGCCAAGGTGGGAAGGTCTCCGGCTCGCAACGAGAGCCGATCCCGGGCTGCGGGAATGCCCCAAGGTTGGGGGGTATGTCAGGAAGCTGAAGGCAAAAGACTGGGGTGGGTGGGGGCAGTGGAGGGAGGGGCCGAGGCTCATCCTGCTGCCTCGATCGCCTTGCGCGTCTCGGAGCTGCATCCTGCGCAAACCCCCAAAGCTGTGCGCGCACTCGCTTGACACGGAATTGGCACTCCGGGAGATGCTCCCATTCACAAGCAGCAGGTTGGTGAAAGAAGAAGGGGGTGACCCCGCCCCATCCCCGCCCCACACTTTCCACGGGTGGTCTGCTATGCGATGAAGAATTATCGGCTGCCATCAGCCAAGGATTTGCTGTTCACTGGTGGCGCATGAGGGCATGCTTTCGTTTAGTGATTTTTATTTTATTTTAAAAAATTAGTGTTCATACAATGCAAGTTCTGCCGCTTGATCTACGGAGAAGGCAGTTAACACGTGTAAATGATAAAGCTGCAAGACGGAATAAGAATGGGGTCGCTGTAACAAACCAATGAACCCGGGAAGGGAGCAAAACCCAGGCAGAATTAGAAACAGCAACTGTCCCAATTTTCTTGCATAAAATGAGTTTGTAGTACCTTTTTTTAGGTATGTGTATTTAGTTGACCTATTGCCTTGTTAATCATTTGCACTGCAAAGTGCCATGAATGTATTATTATTAAATTAACTTTGTATCCCACCCTTTGCCCGCAGGTCTCAGGGCAGTTCACAACATAAAATCACAATATAAAAACACAAATACATTATGTTCTAAAATAAACAAAGACTAAGGGCACTTCCACTGTCACTATTTTGCCAGGAAATTTGGGTTTGCGCAATTAAAGCAGATTCAAGCTCTGGCGCAGGTGTGGGAAATCTTTGGCCCGCTGCATGTTTTGCTGGACTACAACTCCCATCACCCACAGCAAGCATGGCCAAAAGCCAGGGATGATGGGAGTTGTAGTTCAGCAACAGCTGGCAGGCAGGCCAAAGGTTGCCTACTCTGTACAACTAATATTTAAACAATCATGGCTATTTGTAGTTGGGAAAGTGACTTGGAAATAGACTGAAAAGTGTGGGATTAACAAATGACACCCCACAAACAAATCTGAATGAGTGCTCAGTGAAGACCAGTCACCACATAAACTTTAGGGTGAATGCTGAATAAATTATTATGGCATAAACTTTCACAGGCTGTAGTTCAGGTTCTCAGTTGCATGAAGTGTAATCCTGCATTGCAGGTTGTTGTTGTTGTTTAGTCGTTTAGTCGTGTCCGACTCTTCATGACCCCATGGACCAGAGCAGGCCAGGCACTCCTGTCTTGCACTGCCTCCCGCAGTTTGGCCAAACTCATGTTCGTAGCTTCGAGAACACTGTCCAACCATCTCGTCCTCTGTCGTCCCCTTCTCCTAGTGCCCTCAATCTTTCCCAACATCAGGGTCTTTTCCAGGGAGTCTTCTCTTCTCATGAGGTGGCCAAAGTATTGGAGCCTCAGCTTCAGGATCTGCCCTTCCAGTGAGCACTCAGGGCTGATTTCCTTCAGAATGGATAGGTTTGATCTTCTTGCAGTTCATGGGACTCTCAAGAGTCTCCTGCAGCACCATAATTCAAAAGCATCAATTCTTCGGCGATCAGCCTTCTTTATGGTCCAGCTCTCACTTCCATACATCACTACTTGGGAAACCATAGCTTTAACTATACGGACCTTTGTAGGCAAGGTGATGTCTCTGCTTTTTAAGATGCTGTCTAGGTTTGTCATTGCTTTTCTCCCAAGAAGCAGGCGTCTTTTAATTTCGTGACTGCTGTCACCATCTGCGGTGATCAAGGAGCCCAAGAAAGTAAAATCGCTCACTGCCTCCCTTTCTTCCCCTTCTGGTCACCCCTCTGGAAACTGTCAAATACCTAGAAGGTCTCAGGAAAAGAACCCCCTTCACCAGGCATCTAAAGGCCAAGGTGGGTGGAACAAGGGAGTTCTTAAATATTGGCGTGGTGTTGCCGTTCTGAGATGGTGGGGCCAGAGACACCAGGGCTGGCATGGAGAGCTTGTGGCCTTCTGGATATTGCTGGACTCTAGCTCCCAGCAGCCCCAGCCCACACAGGGATTATGGGAGTTGTAGTCCCAGGGTGTGGTCCAAGGGGAACATGAAGCCACCACCTTGCTGAGGCTAAGCAGGCCTGGGTCTGGTCCGTGGCTGGAAAGGAGAACGCCTGGGCACCACATGTAGTCTATTTTGGGGCCCATGATGGAAGAAACCTAGGATATAGGTATAAGAGGGGAAATGTCCCTAGTGTCCCTTTATTTATACCCAGTTTGTTGCATACTAACCCTTCTTTCTTTCTGATTTTTCACTAGGCACCACAAAGAGCCCATCCCTGCTACTCAGGTAGGTGTGCAGTCCTGGTTTATAGTTCAGGCAGGCGTAACCAAACTTGGGTCTCCAGCTGCTTTTGAACTACAGTTCCCATAATCCCCAGCTAGGAAGACCAGTGGTCAGGGATGATGGGAATTGTAGTCCGAAAACAACCAGAGACCCAAGTTTGGGAAACCCTGCAGTGAAATGTCTTCGATGCTCTAAGTGCACCCCAAGTTTATCCTGGCAGGAATGAGTCACTGAACTCTGAATATGCCTATCGCTTTTCTGGAAGGTGTGTGGAAGTGTGTAGAAACCAGTCTATGGTACAAAGGTGACATTTAAACGTGTTGCTCCACCCACTTTTGCCTGTGGCCCTGCCCACCTCTGGCATGTGGCCCTTGGAAAGCTGCCCAGAGGGAAATATGGAACCTCGGGTTGAAAATGGTCCCCCGAACCTGTCATGTGGAAGAAAACATCCATTCAAATGTTTGCAACAATGTACAGGTCATATCTTGGGGCTGTTCCCCCCCCCTCCAACCTCCAAAGTCAACGTCATTCACGCGTGGGCAGGAAAAGGGTTAAGAAAACGTGCATTTCAAATTGGGCAGGCAGGTTTTCCTCCAGGGCTAGTTTGATGGATGGGCAAACTTCTCCTTACAGATGCGAGAGGCCTCCGAGACCAAAGGTGCGCTTTGCAAGAGAGCAGGGCCTCGCCACCTGAGCCCTCTGCTGGAATATCATGCAGGAGAATTATGAGACGCTAATCTCTCTGGGTAAGGATTCCAGCGGTGCCAGTGAGGCAATTGTGGACCCTGGAACATGAGGACCTTCTCCTTTTAGACAGCCACGTGCATTACCTTCCACAATTGACATTTTCCTCATTCTGTCGCCGCCATTCCATTCTTTACAAGTCCTTCTACATTCCTGTCGTGTCAGAGCGAAAAGGTAAATAAAAAAATACATTTAGCTGCACTTTGATTTTTAAAAGAAACAGCCTGCGAGACCGCCTGTTTTTATTGCTATGATTATTGCTGAAATATATTACCATAATATAAAGGACTGGCAGTGAAAGCCTATAGGTCTCTAAAGGTAAAGGGACCCCTGACCATTAGGTCCAGTCGCGGATGACTCTGGGGTTGCGGCGCTCATCTCGCATTATTGGTCGAGGGAGCCAGCGTACAGCTTCCAGGTCATGTGGCCAGCATGACAAAGCCGCTTCTGGCGAACCAGAGCAGCACACGGAAACACCATTAACCCTCCCTCTTGGAGCGGTACCTATTTATATACTTGCACTATGACATGCTTTCAAACTGCTAGGTTGGCAGGAGCTGGGACTGAGCAACGGGAGCTCACCCCGTCGCAGGGATTCGAACTACTGACCTTCTGATCAGCAAGCCCTAGGCTCTGTAGTTTAACCCACAGCGCCGCCTGTGTCCCTATAGGTCTCTACTAAGCCCCCAAGAACTCCGTGGGCAAGGGTGAATAGGAAGCTGCCTTTATCTCAAATCAGGCTTTTGACCCATCTGGTTCAGTATTGCTTACACTGATTGGCAGATCATCATTTGGTTAGTGGAATAGCAGAACTTTTGGCAGATAAGTGGATTCCATAAAGACACAGATGGCAGAAAATGTATTGAGTAGAGATTTACTAAGGCATCCATTTTACCGTTTGTTGCTAGCTCCCTAGCAAGGCAAAACTCAGCTCCTTAGAGCAAATCCAGTTTCAGTAGTCAAAAAAAAATACACTGCATGAATATAAATGCCAAAATGAAAGTAAGAACAGGACGGAGGAGTACGTTAGCTCCCTGGCAGGCAGTTGATATAGACTGTCTCCGGGGCAAACGTCCTTGAAGTTTGGAGATACGGTAGTGCAGTAGAAAGACAAGAGTTGTGCCGTCTCTGTGCCCTCCAGAACACTTGAGAACCTTTGAAAGCAGAATGTACCGGAATGTTCTGGTGGCTTCTGCACTTAAAAACTTATTCCCTGACGCATTCGGCCTTCGTAGCCACTATGTAAGGTAGGGAGGAGAGTGTTGCTGCAGTGAAGAGCGTTTGCGCTGGGAGAATGCTTTAGCGTGGGGGAAGTTAGCCAGCGGCATCTCAATGCTCAAAGCCAAACGCACCGGCCAGCCTGCCTTGTGTTCTGACAGCATCTTCTCATCTTCTTGTTAGCAGAAGAGATGGCCATCAGCCTTCCCCGGATCACTGCGCTGGCCGACTCACATCGCAGAGGACTGGCGTCAGGTGAGTCCCATGCAGTAAACGTCGTGCTCCATGAGGGGAAAAAACACACAACAGCAACAAAGGAAATGATTTGCTGTATCAACCCGCATTCTGCACTCAGGGGAAAAATTCTGCAAACTGAATCAGAGGCAGTGATGCTTCCAGACACCAGATGCTGGAAACCTCAGGAACAGAGAGGGCTCATGCGCTCAGATCCTGCTTGTGGGCTTCTCATAGGCATCTGGTGGGCCGCTGTGGGAACAGGATGCTGGACTAGTTGGGCCATTGGCCTGATCCAGCAGGTCTCCTTTTACGTTCTGACCTAGGGGTAAGCCCCAGCGAATTCGGTTGGATTGACTTCTGAGTAGATACAGTTAGGGTTGCCCCATACGTTGGTGGCTCTCGTAACAGCATAGTCTGGCTGTGAGCAGTGGGACTTGCTTCTGAGAAGACCTGTATACGATTGCACTGCAAGCGTCACTTGAGCCACCGTGCCCAGCAAGAAAGAGGGATGGGGCCCTGTTCATGGTACTGAAGTGCCGGGTAGGGGTGCGGGTGGCGCTGTGGTCTAAACCACTGAGCCTCTTGGGCCTGCCAATCAGAAGGTCGGTGGTTCAAATCCCCGCGACAATGGTGAGCTCCCGTTGCTCTGTCCCAGCTCCTGCCAACCTAGCAGTTTGAAAGCACGCCAGTGCAAGTAGATAAATAGGTACCACTCCGGCGGGAAGGTAAATGGTGTTTCCGTGCACTCTGGCTTCCGTCACAGTGTCATGTTGCGCCAGAAGCTGTTTAGTCATGCTGGTCACATGACCCGGAAAGCTGCCTGTTGACAAACACCTGCTCCCTCGACCTGGAAGTGAGACGAGCACCACAACCCCAGATTCGCCTTTGACTGGACTTAATCCGTCCAGGGGTCCTTTACCTTTTTACCTTTACTGAAGTGCCACCTTTGTTTTCTCATCAGCTGGATTTCCACTTTCCAAACCTGACCTGCTCTCCTGGATGGACCGAGGGGAAGACCCCTGGATTCCAGATTTTCAGGAGCCGGAGGGAAGGGAGGTGCCAAGTGAGTCTAGCCCAGGTGAGGAACCAGCATTTTAAAAAATGGAATTGAACTTCAGCTCTCCTGAAGCAGACGTGGTCTATTCTGGCAAGGAATCATAGAATTGTAGAGTTGGAAGGGACCACGAGGGTCATCCAACCCCTTGCAATGCTGTAATCTTTTTACCCAATGTGGGGCTCGAACCCACGACCCTGAGATTAAGAGTCTCATGCTCTACCAACTGAGCTATTCCAGCTAGGTCCGACCTCAACGAGGTGGTGTGATGAGTTGTGTCGCTTTCAGTCACTCGTAGCATTTCTAGGACTGGTTCTCATCTACATGTTCAACACTCAATAACTCTGTTGGTTATCAAGTGGTGACTTGCATGTGTGAATGAGCCATTGCAGATCAAATACCAGACAGAGAGATTCCCTCCCCCGCCCCCCGGCAACTCTTCCCATTCTGGCATTGGAGGATGCAGTCAGATGCCAGTCATTAAGGGCTAAGTGATTAAGTTGTTGGGATGGATTTGGAAGGTAGGATAGCATACTGTACATTGTTTATTAATTATCCTTCCTCTTATTCACTTGAGTAAGATTAGCATCTAGTTTAGCAGAGTTAAGAATTTACCATCCTTTCCAACACTAACATGGAAACTTGGAACAAAGTTGTGTAGCTTTCTAGAGTTATCCAGGATGCCTTTTTGCAGACCAGAGCTTCCCCTTTGTTTATCCGTCTATACAAAATAACAACACAGAACTCTGTAATGTAAAAATATAATACTGTAATATTATTTGCTTACATAAAGTTGCGCATTTGATTCAAGCAGGAAATAGCAGTAAATAAGTCAGGAAAAGTATCTTTCTAAATTACAAAATACATGGTTTAGATTAGGTTTAGATTAGGGCAGGCATCCCCAAACTTCGGCCCTCCAGATGTTTTGGACTACAATTCCCATCTTCCCCGACCACTGATCCTGTTAGCTGGGGAACATGGGAGTTGTAGGCCAAAACATCTGGAGGGCCGCAGTTTGGGGATGCCTGGATTAGGGCTTCCCAAACTTGGGTCTCTGGCTGTTTTTGGACTACAACTCCCATCATCCCTAGCTATCAGGACCAGTGGTCAGGGATTATGGCCGGAGATCCACATTTGGGAAACCCTGGTTTAGATGAAATATGGTGCCTGTGTTCAGGGGCACACAGACCCTGCATCCTTTCCCTACAGCTGCATGAGAGACTATTCCTCAAGTGGGAAGAAGTGATAAGGATTATCCTCCTATTATTATTACCCTTCCTGCCTGGGCAAAGAGAGGATATGAGCTCACAGAGTGCCCTCATGGAATTTACAGAGAACTCCATGTGTCTTCACCCTTTGCTCACCTCGCAAAAGTGGAATTTATATTTTAACTGGAGCATCATTTCCCACATAAGTGATGGTGATGATAATGCAGAGGGCCTTCTTGGTAGTGGCGCCCGCCCTGTGGAACGCCCTCCCATCAGATGTCAAAGAGAAAAACAGCTACCAGATTTTTAAAAGACATCTGAAGGCAGCCCTGTTTAGGGAGGCTTTTAATCTTTAATCAATTATTTTATTCTTCTGTTGGAAGCCGCCCAGAGTGGCTGGGGAAACCCAGCCAGATGGGCGGGGTATAAATAATATATTATTATTATTATTATTATTATTATTATTATTATTATTATTATTATTATTATTATATCCCAACCATCCCATTCAGTTAAGTTATGGGCGGGAAGATTTCAAAACAGGACTTATACTGGAACAGTGTGATTTTCGCAGCTGATGTTGAAGTTGTAAAACAACGTGAACATAGATCTTTGGGAGCTTTTTGGTAAAAGTTGTAAAACAATGAACCACGTGATGGAGCAATGGAGAACTTTTGAAATAATGATGGGATATTAGCTCTGCCCAAGGCATGATGGAAGCATCAGCTGGGAAAAGATAGACATAACATTTTACAAGGACTGGAAGGAATATCATGGACAGAATAATTGTCACACATAGGAGGAATAAGGACACAGCTTCACCTATAAGTTTATAAATCATTCAATGTGCCAAGATGAATGGATGTCATTAATACTGCAGTTGTTAAATAAGGGGTGGCTATTTTGAATGGAATGTAATTGAGAGGAATAAGATCTTGGAAAGCAGAAACAAATTAAATTATCAATTCTAGCACGTGGAAGGCAACCTAAATTATATAATTTGGCATTCGAATGATTGGGATTGGTAATTGTATGTAATTCGGCATTGTTATAGTGAGGCTACCATGGATTATTGTAATTGAAAATGAATAAAAAACAACAACAGTTAAGTTGTGGTGAAAGGTGTACCACAGAAGGCAGCTCACATTTGCTTCATTTGTTTCATTAGGTGACGAGCGGAGAAGGAAGAATGAGGATACCCATCATCAGCAAGAGGCTTTGAGCAAGACAGACCTCCAGGCAGAGAGCACCCTGGACAGGAGTCCAGTAGAAGGAGAGAGCCAGCCAGAAGGGAGACCGAGGCACACAGAAGCAGCAGAAGGAAAGGCAGAGAAGGAAAGGCAGGCAGCGAGCGCTTCCAAACTCCTGTTGCCCTCTGGGATGCCACAAGGGACCAAGAGGGCCCACCACTGCCCCGAGTGCGGCAAAAGCTTCAGCCAGAAGTCCAACCTCCTCAGGCACCAGAGGCTTCACTTGGACGAAAGGCCCCACAAGTGCGACGGGTGCGAGAAGAGCTTCTCCGAGGCCGAGGCCCTGGCCAAGCACCAAAAGTGCCACGTGGGCGACAAGCCGTACAAGTGCGAGGACTGTGGGAAGAGCTTCAGCTGGACCTCTCACCTGGAGCGGCACCGGAGGGTCCACACCGGGGAGAAGCCCTACGCCTGCAAGGAGTGCGGGAAGGCCTTCAGCGTCGGGTCGCACCTGGAGAGGCACCGGAGGATCCACACGGGGGAGAAGCCATACCAGTGCAAAGACTGTGGGAAGAGCTTCACCGTCAGCTCCACCCTGGTGCAGCACCAGAGGACCCACGCAAACGACAAGCCCTACCAGTGCGCGGACTGTGGGAAGGGCTTCAACCTCAGCGCAAACCTGGCCGCTCACCAGAGGAAGCACCTGGGCCAGAAGCCGTACGAGTGCCCTGAATGCGGGAAGAGCTTCAGCTTCACGTCCCACCTCGAGAGGCACCAGAGGATCCACACGGGAGAGAGGCCCTACCAGTGCACCGACTGCGGGAAGAGCTTCAGCCGCAGCTCCCACCTCTACAGGCACCAGCGGATCCACACGGGTGAGAAGCCGCGCCAGTGCGTGGACTGCGGCAAGAGCTTCTACCTCAGCGCGGCCGCCCTCCATCACTTCGGGACGTCCCCGGCAGGGGGCAGGGATCCCACCAAATGCGCCGAATGCAGCCGCAAACAGGCCGCCCCCAACCCACCCTCGCCACCGCCTCCTCCCTCGCCGCCGGTTTGCAGGGAGAAGCCCCACAAGTGCGCGGACTGCGGGAAAGGCTTCGGCCAGAGTTCGTCACTGGTGAAGCACCAGAGGATCCACACGGGAGAGAGGCCTTACCAGTGCCCGGAGTGCGGGAAAAAGTTCAGCTGGTGCTCGGCCCTCATCAAGCACAAGAGGATCCACACGGGCGAGAAGCCGTACCGGTGCGAAGAGTGCGGGAAGGCTTTCAGCGTCAGCTCACACCTTGAGAGGCACCAGCGTGTGCACTCGCCAGACAGGCCCCACAAGTGCACCGAGTGCGGGAAGACCTATGGGGAGCTGGCGTCTCTGGTCAAGCACCAGAAATCCCATGCGGCCGAAAGCAAGCGTTACGGGTGCGCCGACTGCGGGAAGAGTTTCAGCTGGAGCTCGCACTTGGAGAGGCACCGGAGGATCCACACGGGGGAGAAGCCTTACGCCTGCGGGGACTGCGGGAAGAGCTTCAGCGTCAGCTCCCACCTGGACCGGCACCGGAGGATCCACACGGGGGAGAAGCCCTACCGCTGCAACGAGTGCGGGAAAAGCTTCAGCGTCAGCTCCACCCTCCTGCAGCACCAGAGGACCCACTCGAGCGGGAAGCCCCACAAGTGCAAGGAGTGCGGGAAGCGCTTTGTGGCCGGCGCCCAGCTGCTGACGCACCAGCGGACCCACCGGGGCGAGAAGCCGTACGAGTGCACCGCCTGCGGCAAGAGCTTTGGCTTCGTCTCCCACCTGGAGAGGCACCGGAGGGTCCACACGGGCGAGAAGCCATACCAGTGCCCCGTGTGCGGGAAATGCTTCAGCCGCAGCTCCCACCGCAACCGCCACCAGCGCACGCACACGGCCAACCGGCCCCCCAAGGGAGGGGCGCGGGGAGGGGCCGAGGGTGGGAAAGGGGGCTCCAAGCGCTACAAGGAGCCGGCCCCGAGTGTTCCCGAGCCCGCTCTCTCTATCATGCCGCCCTGGTGGGGTGAGGGAGACAGGAACAGCAACCCGCCAGCTGCTCCCACATGGCCCGAGGTCTCAACTCCCTTCCAAAGCCCCATCCCTAATGCCGCCCATCCTGGGGGTCTGCAGGGATGGGGCATGAAGGGGTTCCTGCCCCCAGATACATGGAGACTGGGGGAAAGCAGCTCAGGCTGGGCGTCCACCCTTGCCCAAGATGGTTGGCCGCAACTTCCCCCCACCTCCTAACTGGGTGATGAACCTCAACTTCCAGATCTGTTTTTGCTTGAGGGTTAGGCAGGAGAGGAAGTATTTGCCTTTTCTCCACCACCGCTCCTCAGCTGATGTTGAAAAAGCACAAGGTAACAGCTCTGCTGGGACGGTACCATTTCAGAATGGGTGTTTTATGGGCGTGGAGGAAAGACTATCTGAGCACTTCTTCACATTAAAGAACAAAACAAAACTCCTGCATGTAGACAGCTAGTGTTTTAGAAGAGGAGGAGGAATCCCAAGGAGGAAGCCGTGGGGAAGCTGCTTGTGGGCCTCCCCCATACAGGCCTCTTCTTATGGTGTTTCCATGTTCTGAGAGGGCCGGATTCAACCAAGTGGGAGCCAGCGCAAGCAGAGCCTGCTGGATCAGGCCTGCAGCTCATCTTGTCCAGCATCCTGTTCTCACAGTGGCCAACCAAATGAAGGAATCCGGCTAGGGCAACCAGGGCTTTGTCCCCAAACGACTTCCCAAAGCAGCTGGCAGGTGGGGTGGGGGTGTCAGGAGAGCCCCCAGAACAGCACACGGCTGGGGAGGGGGGAAGGAAAGTGGAGTTGGTTCCACCTGGCAAGCAGAAACGCTTGCGCTGACAGAACGATTGTGACAGCACGACGCTGAATGACACACAGAGTTTCTTCAATGCAGGGGGTGTTGAAAGGTGCAGCAAATCATGTGTCCAGAGCCAGACCAAGACATTTCGCTGCCTGAGGCAGAGGAGAAGAGGATGGCGCCATCTCAACCGGGAGCTGAGTGTTACTTGAGAGCAGCAGGGTGCATACAGGTCTTCCCCCGGCAGGCGGTTACACAGCTAGGGAACTTGGAAGAAACAGCAGTGCCTCCCCACCCACTTTCAGCATCTACCTCCTTACATAATCACCTCACTTTGCCCAACGGTAGGACCGGCATCTCTTCATGATGAGGCGATACAATCCCTGGTGGAATGTATACCGTGTTCTCCCCCCCCCCCCCATGAGCAGCTGAACTGGCTCACAATGCCAGTTGTTGGGAATGGGCTTAGATGTTTGCAATGAGCAGAGCAGAGGAGGAATGCATATTCCCACCCAGGCATACCTCTGTTCTTGCGGGCATCATGGAAATGGTGTTTTATGTACCTTATTAGAGGTACATAGAATCATAGAATTGTATAGTTGGAAGGGACCCCCGGATCATCTAGTCCAACCCCCTGCAATGCAGGAATCTCAGCTGAAGCCTCCATAACAGATGGCCATCCAATCTCTGCTTAAAAACCTCCAAGGAAGGAGAGTCCACCACCTCTCATGGGAGTCTGTTCCACAGCTGAACCGTGCTAACCGTCAGAAAGTTCTTCCTGATGTTTAATCTGGGCCCCCTTTCTTGTAACTTGAAGCCATTGGTTCAGGTCCTAGCCTCCAGAGCAGAAGAAAGAAAGCTTGCTCCATGTGACAAGCCCTTGAGATATTTGAAGATGGCTATCATATCTCCTCTCAGTCTCCCCTTTTCCAGACTAAACGTACCCAGCTCCTTCAAGCACTTCTCTTAAGGCTTAGTTTCCAGACTCTTGATCATCTTGGTTGCCCTCCTCTGCAAATGTTCCAGCTTGTTAACATTTTAATTTGTTAACGCCCTTAATTTGTGGCGCCCAGAACTGGACCCAGTATTCCAGGTGTAGTCTGATCAAGGCAGAATAGAGTGGTACTATTGCTTCCCTTGACCTGGACACTAGACTTCTGCTGATGCATAGGAGATACCAGGTGCATTTTATGGTATCCAGGGCAAGTACTGGGTGATGGGCCAGTCTGGCCAAGTTCTGCAGAAGCAATGGGTGCTGCTTGAGAGTAAGAAAGAAGCATGGGATTGAGTCTAAAAATGGGGCCCAGCGGTGGCAGTGGTCCTCTGGTGCAAGTCGCCTCTCATGTGAGCATGCAGCCCGAAAAGATCCATGTCTTGATGTTCTTCTGTAGCATGTTGGAGGGTATGGAAAAGATGAGATAGCGTGACCTTTTCAAAGGCCGCAGGGGGAAAGGTCCAGGACAGAGTTGACCCTGAATCCCAAATTCCCACATCCACGCACAACCTTGAATCGCCAGATCCCCACTGTGAGGCTCTTAATCCCAGGGTTATAAGTTTGAGCCCTACGTCGGGTGAAAGATTCCCGCTTTGCAGGGGGCTGGCCCCTTTCAACTCTACAATTCCATGATTCTATATAATCAGCATTGGGGGCGCTTCCTTAGTGGGAAACCAGCCTTGTCCGTTGATGCTCCTCGATTGATCTAAACCTCCTTCTGCCATCAGTTCCTAACAGTAAAGTCTGCCAGGACCCAGCTGAGAAGTCCAGATTTATAATATAGAATATATATCCTAAAGGACTGTCTTTCTCCATAACCGGTTCATTCCACAAATCAGGTCTTTTCTTGGCCCAGCATTCAGAGGATGGGGTTTGAGCAAATTCCCTAGTCTCTTAGGGAAGAGGCTGTTTCCTCTCTCCCACGCCTCATTCTGAGAAGTGTATATTCTCCCGCCTTGGGCACTTCGTTACAGTGGTACCCAGGGTTAAGAATGTAATTAGTTCCGGAGGTCCGTTCTTAACCCGAAACCGTTCTTAACCTGAGATGCGCTTTCACTAATGGGACCTCCTGCTGATGTCGCGCCACTGGCGCACAATTTCCATTCTCATCCTGGGGCAGAGTTTGCAACCCGAGGTACTACTTCCGGGTTAGCGGAGTTTGTAACCCGAAGTGTTTGTAACCCAAAATATTTGTAACCCAAGGTACCACTGTATATCCTAGCTGATCACAGGATTGCTGCTGACCTGCAAAAGACTGACCAGCTCCTTTGCCTTTAATAACAGCCCTAGAGGAAGAAATCAGCAGGTGTTGCAAATTGTCACAGCATGGGACATCGAGCCCCTGCTTAAAGGGGCAGCTATAGAGCTTGTTTGGAAAGACGGGACTCCCCTATGAGGTAAGAGACAGGCCTGAAACCTGTGATTGTGATAAAGGCAGGCCCTGACCATGTGCAAAAAGCCAGGTCCTTAGTGCTGAGCAGCCGCTGCTCATTGCCCATGTGACACCTGGACTTTTTAATAGAGCTAAATAAAAGAGGTAAAGGACCCCTGGACGGTTAGGCCCAGTCAAAGGCGACTGTGGGGTGTGGCTCTTATTTTGCTTTCAGGCTGAGGGAGCCGGCGTTTGTCCACAGACAGCTTTCCGGGTCATGTGGCCAGCATGACTAAACCGCTTCATGGGACACCGTGACAGAAGCCGGAGTGCACGGAAATGTCATTTACCTTCCCGCCACAGCTGTACCTATTTATCTACTTGCACTGGTGTGCTTTCGAACTGCTAGGTTGGCAGGAGCTGCGACAGAGCAACGGGAACTCACTCCGTTGCACATATTCGAACTGCTGATACCGTGTTTCCCCTTTTTTAAGACACCGTCTTATAACTTTTTTCCCTCAAAAAAACACACGGTGGCTTATTTTCAGGGGGTGTCTTTTTTTCTTTCTTTTTTTTAAAGTGCCGGTACAACTGGGTCCCACTGGCTCAGGATGCTCAGCGCTCTCTTCCACGCGCATTATCAGCACCACACTCTAGCCAACTGAGCTATCCAGGTTTTACAACATAATACTGTAACATAATGCACAACATGATGTACATAACATCCATTAAATGAAACAAGAAAATAAGGAGATTATTTAAATACAATACATAATACATAGCAAGCAATTGCAGCAATTGAAACTGGGATTTTTTAATGCTACGTGTGTCCTCTACCATTATTGCTGTCAACCAGGCTGGCAGCAGCTCTCCAGGATTTCAAACTTGGGGGTACCTGGGGGTTAAACCTGGGATCCTTATGCATACAGAGCACAGGGTGCTCTGCCACTTTGTTATGGTCCTTTCCGTTTTCTGCCTCTTCTATTCTCTCCCTTTCCCCTCCTACCCATCCTGAGTCAAGGGCTCTCCTTCCTTGGAGGCTTTTAAGCAGAGGCTGGATGGCCACCTGCCATGTATGACCTAGCTGAGATTTTTGCATTGTAGGGGGTTGGACTAGATGACCCCCGAGGGTCCCTTCTAACTCTACAATTCTACCGATTCAACAAAGGGCATCATTATCACCATCACCAAACTGGTCCAAGCAACTAAGGAGAACGTCTTGCGTACACCCCTGTCCTTTTGATTGGCAGCTAAGCTTCGCCTGGCCGGCTTCCGAGTTGCAGCACCCGATTCTGCAAAGCTCGCCGCGCCGATGGGAGGACGCCCGCCTGCCTGCCGCGCAAGAAGTTAGGCAGAGCCGCACAAGCTGCACAAACTCTGCAAAGAGGCGGGGGCGGGGGCAGTCCTGCCGAACGGGTTGAGTAACCCCGCCGGCGGGATACGGAGATGGCGTAAGGGAGCTGCCTGCTTCTGAGGCGGCCTTTCGAGAGCCTCGGGCGGCAGAGAGGCGCTCCAGGGCTGGCGGCTCTCCTCGGGGACGGGAAGAGCCGCATTTCCTGAGGGGAACAGCCTGCGGGCTGGGCTCTGGGGAGGGGTGGGAAGGTGCTTGGCCCCTGCTGCCCCCTCAGCTGTGAGGTAAACCTGCAACGAGCCCACGCTTTTCCCTCCGCAAGCAACGAGCCCCTCTCTCTTTCCTCCTGACGCTCGTGCCCTTGGTGCTCCGTGCGGGAAGGAGGGGGAGAGGAGCGGCGTCAGCTCTCGGCAAGGAGGCCAGGGCAGCTGAATGATGAGCCAAAGAGGAACCTGCACGGCACCTTTTCTCTGTCGGGGAGGGGGGGGAGAGACGCGATCACAAACATACAGAGAGAGACAGACGCGCACACAGGGGGAGAGAGAGAGAAAGACACACAGGGAGAGAGAGAGACGCGCACGCACACACAGAGAAAGAGACGGACGCACACACACACACACACACACAGAGTGTGCAGCGCTGCTTCGCACTTTGTCAGCGCTGCAGCCGCCGCCACTTCCGAGCGCCAACCCGACCTGGCAGGCTTCCTCCTCCTGCCATGGCCGGCATTGCAGGAGCTGGGTCCTGCTGGCTTGTGCCCTCGGTGCTCCGTGCGGCACTGCTGCACGCTTTATCGGCGCTGCAGCAGCAGCCACCGCTTCCGGGCACCGACCCGACCCAGCAGGCTTCCTCCTCCTGTTGCAGCCAGCATGCTGGGTCCCGCTAGCTGGTTGGGGCGCTCAGTGGTCTTGCTCCGCACATCGCGGAAGTATGGCTTATTTTCGGGGTATGTCTTACATTTCTCAAATGATTAAAAACCCTGCCATGGCTTACTTTTTGACTACGTATTAAAAAGGGGGAAACACGGTAGCTAAATAAAGAGATGCTCAGAGCCGTGAATTGGATTGCAATTTCATTGCAAGGAGTTGGACTAGATCAGGCATCCCCAAACTGCGGCCCTCCAGATGTTTTGGCCTACAACTCCCATGATCCCTAGCTAACAGGACCAGTGGTCGGGGAAGATGGGAATTGTAGTCCAAAACATCTGGAGGGCCAAAGTTTGGGGGTGCCTGGACTTGATGGTCCTCAGGGCCCCTTCCAACTCTACAATTCTATGATTATCAACCAGAGGCCGTCGGGATGGGGAATGGCAACTGTAGAGGACTTACCACAGGCACACCCCTGAACATGTAGTTTCAGACACATAACCATGAGCACTAGAAACTTCTTGAAAGTAAATAACTCGGGATCCAAGAGGTTTGGGCTTAAATCTCAGCTTAGTTACAAACTCACTGGATAGCCTTGGGCCAGTTACAATCTTTTAGACTCACTTCCCCATCTGTAAAATGGAAATCAGGGTGACTTGCCTCACAGAGTTAAGAAAAAAAAATCCTGGGCAGGACTATCCTCCCTGCCTTTCATCCACTTCTTCCAGTTTTCCCTCTTCTGCCCAATTTAGGAAATGATGCTGGAGCAATGACAAGGAGACTCTAACCCTGCGCCTAAGACCTACTACGCCTGAATGATGTCAGCAAAGAAATCTTATGGCAACAGTTGTTGTTTTTTGGGGTGGTGGAGGGGCTAATGAAAGCCCCAACCAGTTGTGGTTCTGCATCCTTTGCTCTGTACCCACCCTTCCTTCTTCTTATTTTCTATTTTTAAATTATTGTGGGGAAATCACAATGTAACAGTTGTCTGAAATGAACTCACTCTATTTGGAATTCAGCACTACAGAATTTTTTTAAATCACTATTACAATTATTATACTATATGCTGCTATTATTATTATTATTATTATTATTATTATTATTATTATTATTATTATATGATATATAGGTGAACCTCAATAAAGGAAGACAACATCATCCTTGAAACTCTGAATACCCTCCTGCTTTTGTTTGGCCAGGCTTCTAACAGCTTGGTAACAGGTGGAAATAAGGGAGATGGAAGGTTTTTCCTGCCACTGCTTCCCCATATCATGGGAAACTTCCCCTGTTGAACTTCTGTTGGTTAACTCTTAAAGGCACAGAGACCTCCTGGATGGCAAACTAGCCTGGTTTTCAACCAGATGTGTTCCTTTGCGAGGGGAGGAGTGCCTATAGTTGGGGGTGCGAGAGATCTAGAAGGGAAAACATTGTGAAAGGGAGTTCCCCCGCCCCAGTGGTCCCGATCCACCCCCCCCCCGACACTGCTTTTAAAATAAATTAACAGTGCAATCCCTCTATGCACCTGCAATCCTACGCCTCTCTCAGTTGAGAGAATCTGAGGTGGTTCAATGGAAGCAGGACATGAGTCCGTTAGTTCTTCAGGTATTAAGACTGTATCTTATTGCTTTAAGCTTGGCAGCGACCCTCCGTACTTGGGTTGTAATATTGCTGAGTACGAGTAGCTGACAGATACCATGCTTGAGGCAGCGGAGGCTTCTAGTGGTTGTGTGAAACAGATGACAAAATTGCATGTATGTTGTGTTGATTGAAATTTTGAATTCTACCACCTTGTAGTCGTGTTCTCTGAATTTATTTATTTTATATTATGGCTATGGGTGTGGGTGTGGGGTTCCCCCCCCCAAAAAAATTGTATTTTGTTACAAGAATAATTTGATACAGGTTTATTGTACTTACAGTGTGGCGCAGTGGTTAGAGTGCTAAAATAGGTTCTGGAAGACCAGAGTTCAAATCCCCACTTGGCCAGGAAGCTCACTTGGTGACCTTGAGCCCGTCACTCTTCTCTCAGTCTAGCCCTACCTCACAGGGTTGTTGTGAGCATAAAATGTTGCTGGGGGTGATGTCCCGTACGGCCACACCCTGAGCTCCCTAGAGGAAAGGAAGGATATAAAATGTAATAGAGAGTGTGAGTGCATACAAATTGCTTTGAGAACTTTTGGATAGTAAAACGGTCGACAAAATGGAAATAAACTAAGAAAGCCTAAATGCCAGGGAGCAGGGTCATTTCCTACAGATAACTTGGCCTGTGTAAATAGGATAGAGAAATTCTCTACAACAGCGGTTCTCAAAGGATGTGGCAGAAAGATTCAAGGACAAAGAGACATTTAAACATTTTAGTGTTGCATGGTATCAGAATAATTTATTTGCAGAATATGGATAGATACCTTTTCAAAACGAGAGCAAGAGCATCAAGCCATACTCTTAAAAATCACAAGCGATGCTCTTCTAAATCAAGCACTACCAGGGGTTTGTCTCTTTTTTTGTTTTCCGATGAATTTCTATCAATTTTTTAAAAAAAAATCAGCGCGGCGCAGAGGGAAAAAAAGTTTGAGAACCACTCTGCTCTAAAAAGTACAATAGCAGCGGCAGCAGCAATTAAAGGAAAGCTGAAGAACCCGACTGAAAACGAGGAAGAAAGCGTTTAGACGAGGAACGGGGTGAAAAGAGAGCAAAAGCGGCCGCCGCCCACGCCATTTCCCCGCTTTGATTTTTTTTTCAAGGCAATCGAACGACGAAGCCGGAGGAAAGAATGCGGGAGCCTGATTGGCCTCGGATCGAGGCGGACCTGAAGGGAAACCGCGGGGGGGGGAGCCGGGAAGCGGCGCTCGGCGTCCGGCTGCAACTCTGCACCTATATAATCATTGGAGGGGGGGCGGTCAGCTGGGGCGTGAAGCGAGGTTTCTGCAAGGTGTCCGGCATGCAAGGGCGAGTGGGGAGGCTGGAGGAGATGGGGGCAAGGATCGTGGCCCTGGTGCAGGGCGCCGTCGCCCTGAAAGAAGACTTGCAAGCCGAACTGGGTGAGGAGCAGCGCCTGATTCTCCAGGGCTCAGTTACTGGGAAGAGCTTTTTTAATCCCTTTCCACAGCGGCAATGCTTCAGGGAGGGGGTTTCAAGTTCGACGTCTTAAAAAAAAAAAGGTGGATTCCTTCACCTTCCTCGATCGGAGTTAGGAGATCCCTTTTCTCTTCAGTTGACTCATTCACAGATATGTAAAGGCGTAGTTGGCTAATGAGGCAAATGCACTCTGCACATGGGCAGATGAGCTGTTGGGCATTATGATTAAATGAAAACGGGGTCGAGACTGAGCCCCTTTTTGGCTATGGACGTACATTTTTACTGTTGTAGTTGTCATTGAAAACTATTTAAAATGCAACGCAAAGCTAAACACTTGCCATTCCCAAAAAAAATCTCGGGAGTGAAAGGCCAGGGTAGGAGGGGGCATGCCTTGGCTATGGGTCCTGCAGCTAAAATGATGGGATCTTTAGAGTTTGGTGTGTGGGTGTGTTGTATTTGTTGGTCTGTTTGGTTCTGAACATTTGTTCTCAGGCTCTGAAATCCTCCTTTTAAATCTGGCCACCAAAAAGAGAGAAAGCCAGCAGAGTAGCTGTTTCCAACTTCTCATTAGGGTGTGTCCAGTCTGCTAAGCACTTGGAGACTTGGAGCTCAACTTGGTACGGAGCAATAGATGCTCGTCCTAGCCCAGGAGTTTAGGCCCAATGAAAGCCCCAGTTTTTAAAACCCAGTGGAAGCCCCAGTTCTTCAAACTCACTCCGGAAAGGCCAGTTGCCTTACATTTTCTATTCTGTGACTTACCCATCAGCTAAGGGAGGAAGTGGGAAAGGGCCCATTTCATTAAAAAAAAGAAAAGAAAGCTTACTAAGAGGAGACGGTTACCTTGAGTAGACCAATGCCTTTAAGGTCAGCAAAGCAGGAACTGGGACAGGTGTGAGCCATTGGGATGAAATCCACTAGGACAGAGGTTTTCAACCTTGTTGAGTCCATGGCTCTCTTGGCCAACTACATTCTTTCTGTGGCACCCCTGTGGGGCTCAGAAGTCCAGTAATGTCACCCCCTTCCCTGCAGAGCTGGCAACCTCTTACCATTTTTCAAACACCCTCTTTTGTGGAGGGCTCCCTTAGCCTCCTCTCCCCTCTCCTTGGTAGTCTTCTGGGCAGCTGCAGCTGCCACCCCTGGTCTCTGAGCTGCCCCCCCCGCCCCAAAGAGAGGTGCCTCCTCACACTGCCCCACAGGGGCCTGGGAAGCACCTAGCCCCAGCCCCAGAGGGAGCTTGTAGCCAGGGCTGCTGCAACAAACAGCTGTGCAAGCCTTTAGGAGGGAGGGACGCAAAAAGGCATCAAGTGGGGGGGGGGGAGAGGAACAGAGGCCAGTGTTGCCTGTAGCATCCCTATCATTCATGGCACCCCAGGGTGACACCGAGCACTGGTTGAAAGCCACTGCACTAGGATGTTCTCTTCCACAAGCTCCTTTGTCATGAATAGGAAGTGGTCAAAAGTACTGCTGTTTACACAGCTTGGATTTTGCTAGGCAAGATAACTTCATTGTGGTGAATTGTTATATGCTGGTTTGTGGGATGAAGTCACTCTTGGACTCCGAAGCTTGAGGAGCAAAATCTCGCAGGAGGGACCCTTCAAATCCTTCAGGGATTTGACTGAGTGCCAACAACAAACTGCCACTCTACTTCCTCGGGAACTTTGAAGGTTTCATACCTAACTTAGCTCACATCCATTCCATCCATTTAAAGCACATGGCTTCTCCAAAAATAATTGCAGGGAGCTGTGGTTTGCTAAGAGTGCTGGGAATTGTAGCTCTAAGGATAGATTTTTTTGGGGGGGGGAGAAATGTGCTTTAAATATATTGTGTGGATATGACTTAAAGAGAAATGAATAGTGGCAACGGACCTTGTCACCTACCCCCTCTAAGCCAAGAGAGCCAGAGGACTCGGGGATGTCCTTTCTGTTTGATGTGATGTGAACCTCCGTGAATTCTGCTTTGTGTGTATGATGTTCTCCAAATTGCTGCCTTCCTACCCTTTCCCCTCCCTCAGTCCAGATTTTCTTATACAAGGGATACTCCAGGGTGGATAAACATCAATGATTTTTTTTAAAATTAAAATTGGATTTTTAAATTTTAAATTGGATTTTTAAATTTTAAATTGGATTTTTAAAATACAGTGGTACCTCGGTTTACAAACACAATTGGTTCCGGAAGTCTGTACTTAACCTGAAGCGTACTTAACCTGAAGCGAACTTTCCCATTGAAAGTAATGGAAAGTGGATTAATCCGTTCCAGACAGGTCCGTGGAGTACTTAAACTGAAAATACTCAAACCGAGGCGTACTTAAACCGAGGTGTGACTGTGAAATGCTTTTGGAGGGAAAATCTTTCTAAAGATAGCTTTCTATTTAAGTTACATTATAGTCCTAAAGCTATTCATCATGAAATAAGGATTTGTTTTAAGTTTTTCATGTGTGCTAAAACTCAGTCTAAGGTTTGTTTGTTTTTTAAACTGTTTAACCACATCAGTTAACAAACATGGATACATATGCTATAATTGTTTTAGTTAAATAAATTGTTTAAATTGTTAAGGAAATGATTATTTTTCTCCTTCCAATAAAGTACAGAAGAAAAGTTGTCCAAATATAAACAGTTAACTTATTAAACCTCACAATAATTTCATAGTTATCTGTCAAAGTATTTCTAATAGTATAACCAAATCAGTACTTTTTGATATAACTGTAAAAACTACTCGGAAAAATTATTATTCCAAAAATGAAACCTTCATCTGGTTGTAAATATTAAGATTATACCAGCAAGAATGAGTCTTTCTGGGGAAAAAAGATTTAAATCAAGTCTTAGTGACTATTGATTTAAATTGATTTGATTTAAATCAAATGCACCCTGGGATACTCTGAAAAGGAGAAGGTACGAGAAAATCTGGGACAGAAAATATGGAAAGGCGGGGATTTAGAGGAGAACGTCATGTGGACAAGAGAGAATTAACAGTGGTTTGGAAAGCTTACTCTCCACATAAAACACAGTAGGGATAAGCCCCAAATCAAATGTGCAGCAGTCATGGTCACCCCAACTATTAGGCAAAGGGGGGCAGTAATGACAGAGGGGGTGGTGGTAATGGTAATCTCTCCAGCTGTTGCTCCTGAGCTCCCCCAGTCATTCTCATCTGTCAGGAGGACAAAGGTGTGCATTGTTATGCCCTAAGGCCAGCCTAAAAGGTGCTGTCCAAACATCAATGTTGAAATGAGAATCATCTGTGGGGGAAGCATTGGGCTGGGCCCGCTCATGCCATGACTGCTTTTTCTCTCTCCCCAAAATAGGGCATGACTTTGCGTACCAAGTACATCAAGTCAGCTCTCATGGGTTCCCTGATGAAGGAGCACATCAAAGTCAGCTACAACCGGCGCTGTCACCCCTGCTGCCGTCCCTGTCACCCCTGCCACCGCCGCTGTCACCGCTGTCACCACCGCAGCCACGGCAGGCAACTTCTCCTTCAAAGGCAGCCTCTGGGATGCATCTGGGCAACGGCAGGGAGCAGCACGCGCCGGTGCTCGGTAAGAATTCTCTGCTGGCGAATGTGGATTTGGCTGACCGAGAAGCCAAATGGCTTGGCGGGTTCTGTGCTTTTCTCCAGTGGTGTAGCTAAGGGTGCAGACACGCTACAGATCTAAAGAACATCCTGCCCACCAGCCCAAGAATCCTGGGAACTGTAGTTTACCCCTCATAGGGCAACAGTTCCCAGCACCCTTGACAAATGACAGCTCTCAGGAGTCTTAGGTTGTTTAAATGTGTGGTGTGTATGCAACCTAACCCACCCACCACCCACCCTCTGTATATACATAAGGGTCTGGCCCTTCTGTTTCAAGTGTATCTGAAGAAGTGTGCATGCACATGAAAGCTCATACCAAAATAAAAACTTAGTTGGTCTTTAAGGTGCTACTGAAGGATTTTTTTTATTTTGCTTCAACCTAAGTAGAGTCAATGGTATTGTGCCCTCTCCCTCTGCTTGCCTTTAGGTGGCCATGTTTATACTTATAAGCATGCAATTTGGGTGATTAGCAACCCCTGTATTAATTTATCCTTCCCCAATCCAGTGCCCTCCAGAAGTTTTGTACAACTCCGATCGAGCCCAGCCTGCATGTCAGGTGGCCCAGGGATGATGGAAGTTGCAATCCAGCAATTCCTCCCCCCCCTTTTTTAAAAAAATAATTTTTATTGATTTTCCATTAGCATATATATGCAAAAAAAATCAACAAATCTTAAAACAAGAATATCCAAAAAGAAAAAAAAGGGGGGAAAGGGAAAGAAAAAGAAAAACATCTTATTTATATCATTTATCATAACAATATAATTATGGACTACCCCCCACTCGGTCCCTTATATATACCCATTTAAGCAATGTTCACATTAATATCTTAAACCTTATTAATACTTACGCTTAACTTTTCTATTCTACTTTACACATAACAATTTTATCGTTTTTAATAATCCACTTTCCAAATCTAATCATTTCCACTTTCCCATTATTTTATCTTATATTTCTTCCCTTTGCTTAACATTTTTTTACCAGAAATGTATTATAATTCAATTCTTAAATTTTCTATTTCCCTTTCTTCTATATTAGTATTTAAAACCATCCCCCCTTCTGCTGGAGCCAAATTTCCCAGACATTTCAGCGAATTCCTTATGTCATACCAATTTCAGACCGTTTAAATCCATCCATTATAATATCCCATAATTAATCACCCCATTCCCTCCCTTTCCCAACATAACCACCAAATTTGTTTCCACATCTTCTGCCGCCTCTTCAATACGCAATCCAGCAATTCCTTAAGGGAACCTGGATGGGAGAGGCTGCTTTGAGAGCCCGGGTCTGTAGTAGTTGGACTAGGTGGACCTGATTCATATCCTCGTTCAACCTAATAGGGTAGGATAAAATGGGTCGTTGGGAGGAGAATCATGCCAGCGCTCAAGGCAGCTTTGGAGGAACGGTGGGATATAAATGAGTTTCTTCTTCTGCGCAGATGCCGTCCTGAAGAACCAAGAAGCTCTCCGCAAGGTCTTGATGAACCAGGATGCACTGAGTAATCTTGTGGACAGGCTCCAGAAGACCTTGTCCACCATTGAAGAGAGGCTCCAAGGCATTGAGCAAGAGATGAGCATCCTTTCTCAGTTCACCCAAGAACTCAACCAAGTGGGGAATGAAGCTAACTGGAGCTGAACAGTCTCACCCAAGTAGCCCAATGACAAACCTGGTTGCCATCCAAAGCACCTGACTCTCCTGTTTCAGCTCTACCACAATTCTCCCAGCACCTACAGAGAGAATATGCTGTACGATACAAAAGCAAAAGGTTCTCAGTACTCAAGATCTGATCTTTACAGACAAACACTGCTGCAGTTAGAAAAGATTTCAATCTGGTTTGTGTGTCTCTCTTTTCCCTTGGATGAAGATGTGATTTATCTTACAACATGATCTGCCTCAATCTAGCCTTATTAAAAACCCCAGTTTGATTAAAGAGCCTCATGGTTCTTCTCTGAAGAGGCCTCTTGATGTTGAGTCGTCAAGTCTGGAATGTGCCCAGCTGATAAAACTCGAGCCTTCCACCAGAAATAGAAATGTAAACAGCTTCCTTTTCTAGAGATGCCTGCTTCTCTGCTTTTGCCCATCTTCATCCTAAATGCGACATGGAAAACCTCCTAGTGAGGGTGTGCTCACCTTCAAAACTCAAGGGTCAAGTAAGAAATGTGAGCCAAATGTGAGATTTGTAGCTATTGGCTCCTTCTATTCTCAGCTTGGTTCCCACTTCAACCATGATAGATAAATGCAAGGAAGCCAATGTTTTTGGACATGATCTTGAACATTGCAGTGCATTGAACTCTCGTGTGCATCAAATCCCACTAGTGGGTTTTAATGTCATAATAATCTGAGTGGGTTTTTAATTCACAATACTCCAGATGGTGAGCTCACGGGTTTTGGGGTTAGCACTGTTGCACTTTCCGTAAGCTTACAGTGTGAGATAGCAAATGTGCTCTCGTGCAAGGGGTGATTCCCCCCCTTCATTTTACTGAAACTATTGTTCGAGTGCTTTGGAAGAATCAACGCAATACAGAGACCTATCGCTGTGTCCGATGCCAGCCTGCTGCTAACAGTGGTCGTATCCCATGTCATGTACACTGCAAGTGCCGATTGGACAAACCGTTGTTTAGAAAGCTTCATGTTGGGTATGGTTCTTTGAGTGGCCTAAATAGTGCTGTTAAGCTGGGTCACAAATCAGAAAAGTAAATTTTGCTTGCAAGAAAGAGGGGGGTGCTCCTCCCCAGGTCTTTCCTGCCCGTCCCCTCCTTGAATGAATGGGAGGCTGATTACAGATCCCTCCTTGCACTAATCAAATTAACTTCAGTTGATCTTGCAGCGGAACCATTTGTTATTGTTTGTAGGGGTTTATTAAGCACGGTTAAATTTCATAGTGAGTGATTGGTACTATAGCCAAGCCCTCCCTCTCCTATGCCAGCCTGAATATTTTTGGAGCACCCACCTGTGTAGAAAAGGACTGACAGATTTGTCTATACTGATCTTGAATGTATTCATTTGCTCTCAACCCCCATCCAGCTCTTCTTCTTCTGTGGTGGTTTGTACCTGTATACCTTTGTGCAATACTTGGCGAAATATGTCAAACAAATAAAACTTTCTTGCATACAAAATGTCTGCAACGGTTCAGAACGGTCCATTCAGAACGGATTAAATTCGTAAGTCGAGGGACCACTGTAATAAGTAAAACTTTAAAAGTAGCCTGCTAGCATGTGAGGCTAAGCTGCAATGTGCCTGCCAATTCCTATGACACCTCCCCCACCCCCAGACTATATCTCTCTCACTTGCTGCTTTCTCCTGTGTGGGTGGAAGAAGTAGACTAGAAACTTTGGCAGAGCTCTGTCCCTGGGCCCAGGGTGCTGGAAACTCCCAAAGTATTACCATGATGCATCCTAATATCGACATGAGAGAATGCAGCCCTCTCAGGCCAAGAGAGATTCGTAACCCCTGCCTGTTACATATAAGAATTCTAAGGTCCCAAATATACCGGTAAATGTTCATGAATGTACAAGGCAAACACATAAGTATATAAACCATGTGTCTGAAATAGTTCAGGAGAGCAATCCTGAAGCCATTTTGACTCTCCCAAATTGACCTCAAATTATTTCTCTGCAAGGAGGAAGGAAATGGGAAAGCCTCCCCATTGTCTTTTGCTTACAAATCCTGTCTTAAGGGCATATTTGTGTATGAGCCTGTGACCTGGATTCAGGAACTAAAGTATTAACCATCACCAAAGAATGGTCAGGCTGCCCAGGTAATGCAATCAGTGACCATTATCGGGTATCCTAGCAGACAGGAATTCTGCTGTAGAAGGCCTCCTTCTGTGATGTATGTATGATGTTTCAGGTGGTGGTGGTCTTGGGCTACAGAGATGGCAATTTCAAAAGTCTTTATAAGGGATTGTGCACCATCATTCAGGGTTCTCTCCTCCTGCGTGTGGGGGAGTGAGGACCCTGTTGCAGCAGTTTAATAAAGATCAGGCTTACTAGCTGCTTTGCTTCTCAATATACCATATTCTGGTCGGCCTCTGTTGTTTTCTCCTACCGATAGGGAACCCACTACGGCAGGGGGTCCCCAAAGCCCAGGGGCCGGATGCGGCCCAATCACCTTCTCAATCCGCCCCATGGACGGTCCAGGATTCAGCATGTTTTTACATGAGTAGAATGTGTCGTTTTCTAAAAAATGCATCTCTGGGTTATTTGTGGGACCTGCCTAGTGTTTTTACATGAGTAGAATGTGTGCTTTTATTTAAAATGAATCTCTGGGTTATTTGTGGGACCTGCCTAGTGTTTTTACATGAGTAGAATGTGTGCTTTTATTTAAAATGAATCTCTGGGTTATTTGTGGGGCATAGGAATTCGTTCATTTATTTATTTTTTCAAAATATAGTCCGGCCCCACACAAGGTCTGAGGGACAGTGGCCTGGCCCCCTGCTGAAAAAGTTTGCTGACCCCTGCACTAGGGGCTCTTGGATACCCCATAAGGAAAAAGGAGGGTGTTATGTACTGAGCTGAATCCTAGAACAATAGGATTCAGAATCAGCGGGAGCTACCCAATCCAACTCCAGGTGGAAGTGAATCCGCAACCTGATTGGCCTGCTGGAGCAGCCAATCAGGCGGCTGGCAGAAGCGAATCTGCTACCTGATTGGCCTGTAGGAGCAGCCAATCAGGCTGCAGGCAGAAGTCAATCCACAGTATAATTGGCCCACAGGTGTAGCCCTGAAGTAGCCAATCACGCAAGGCCCATTGTGTAAATAATGTATATAAGCAGATGGTTTTGGGAAAAGAGCCATTCTTCTTCTCCTCTTCTCCTTGATGACTATGAGCTGAATAAAGAGCATGAAATTCACTCTCGACTCCGAGTACATTTCACTGGCGACGAAGGTGGGATCCTGCTGAGCTGACCGCCACAAACGCACTGCACCGCAGCACCGCCACCTGCTGCACCGCTGCATCGCACTGTGCATCCAGGCTTCAGCTCCAGGACCCAAGGAACCCAGAATGGCAACCGACAGCAGCTTCTCGCCATTCAAACCAGCATCAGGAGACTGGGAAGGGTACGCCGCCCGTTTCAACTTCCTCCTGCAAGCGAAAGAAGTCACCAACGATGCCATGAAGAGGGCGACATTCTTCAGCGTCTGTGGAGAGGAGACGTTTGAAATCGCCCGGGCTCTCCTTGCACCTAGAGATGTCGCTACCGTCTCTTACAAAACAATAATGGAACGGCTGAAGGAGCACTTCTCACCACAGCCCTCGGTGGTAGCTTGCCGAAATGCCTTCTACGCAAAGCGGCAAGCCCCGGGGGAAACCATAACTGGGTTTGTGACCTCCCTCCGCCAAGCCGCCCGGCTATGCAACTTCTCAGAGTTGGAGAACATGCTTCGTGACCGCCTCGTCGGTGGCCTGAGGGACGAGATGTTGCAACGACGCCTCTACGCCAAAAAAGACCTCACGTTCCAGATTGCTCTGGAGGAAGCCCTGGCAACCGAAGCCGCCGAGAGGTCAACGCAAGAGGCACGACCGGCCCCGCCATCCCAACCGAGGGTCTACCACGAAGACCTCACCGACGAATCCGAATCTGACAGGGAGGAAGTACACCGAGTACAGCGGCGCACTCAAGCAGCACACACACCACAGCAGCCTCGACGAGAAGGAGGGAACTGTGCAAGCTGCGGGGAGAACCACGAGAGGAGGACCTGTCGTTTCCGCAACGCAGAGTGCAGGCAGTGCAGAAAATTGGGACACATCGCCCGGGTGTGTCGGGCTCGACTCACCCGTCGACAAGCATCAGATGACCGACCCAGGAGCCCCAGGTCACACGGCACCATGCACCAAGGCAACTCGACGGAGATCACGGACTACCAGGTATTCCAGTTGCCCCATCCCAGCACAGAGAAAATTTATATAGAGGTACAGATAGAGGGAGCCCCATGCCGCATGGAGCTGGACACGGGTTCAACTCTATCCATAATCTCGGCCCGAACATTAAGGGAACTGTGCCCTAATGGGGGTCCCAAACTAAGGCCGGCCCCATTCACCCTCCGGGACTTCCAGAAACGTAAGGTCCCTACAATGGGGGTGGGGACCTTCAGGGTGCAATATCGAGGGCGAAAGCAACAATTGGACTTGCTGGTAGTTAAGGGCCCCTACGTTAGCTTACTGGGACTGGCATGGTTTGCACCTCTGGGGCTAGCCGTTACCGGGGTGAACCGCACTAGCTTACAAGTGGACGTGGACGCCATATGCAAAGAGTTTCCAGGGGTTTTCGATGGGGCATTGGGACGATATACAGGACCCCCCATTGCCCTACAGCTAGACCCCGCTGTACGACCCATCAGGCACAAGGCCCGCCGGGTCCCGTTCGCCCTGAAACCCCGCATAGACGAGGAATTGGACCGGCTCGTGGAGCAAGGAGTACTGGAGCCGGTGCCCAACGCCCCCTGGGAAACTCCAATTGTCACACCCGTCAAGCCTAACGGTTCGGTCCGCATCTGTGCAGACTACAAATGCACCATAAACAAGGCTCTCACGGCCCATGCATACCCAGTGCCAGTGGTCAGCCATGTCCTCGCCACCCTGGCTGGGTCAAAAATCTTTGGCAAACTGGACTTGGCCCAAGCGTATCAACAGTTGCCTGTGGACGAAGCCACAGCAGAGGCTCAGACGATTGTGACGCACAGAGGGGCATTCAGAGTAAAGCGGCTGCAATTTGGCGTTAGCGTGGCACCAGGCATATTCCAGAATCTAATGGACTCTCTCCTTAAAGGGATTCCTGGCGTCACCCCTTTCTTCGATGATGTACTGATCGCCGGGCCCACACCAGAGGAATTTGAGGACCGCCTCCGCTCCGTCCTGCACCGTTTCCAGACGGCGGGCCTCAAGGTGAAGCGGGAAAAGTGTTTACTGGGAGTGCCGCAGGTGGACTTTCTGGGATTTAAGGTGGACGCAGAAGGGGTCCATCCAACCGGTGACAAGGTGCGGGCCATTTGTGAGGCCCCAGCGCCCAAGAGCAAGCCCGAACTTCAGTCATTCTTGGGACTATTGAACTTTTACCATGCCTTCCTTCCCCATAAGGCAGCGGTAGCGGAGCCCCTACACAGACTCCTAGATAAAAGGGCCCCTTGGGTGTGGGGCCAGCGACAAAGGGCCGCATTCCAGGCAGTCAAGGACTTGCTCGTCTCGAACTCGGTCTTGGCACACTTCGACGAGAGGCTGCCAGTGGTGCTGGCATGCGACGCCTCTCCCTATGGCATCGGCGCTGTCCTGGGACACCAACTCCCGGATGGAAGAGAGGTGCCGGTGGCATACTTCTCCCAGACGCTTGCTGCAGCCGAACGAAACTACTCACAGATTGACAAGGAGGGTCTGGCAATCGTGAAGGGCGTAAAAAAATTCCATGATTTCTTGTACGGGCGGCCCTTTACCATAGTGACTGACCACAAGCCGTTGCTTGGCCTGTTTGCCCCCGAGAAGCAGACCCCCCAAGTGTTGTCTCCACGTGTCCTCAGGTGGTCAATTTTCCTTGCCGGCTACCAGTATGCACTAATCCACCGCCCTGGGAAGGCGATGGGCCACGCAGACGCCCTCAGCAGGCTACCACTACCAGAAACAGGCCCCGACCCAGCGCCTGCGCAAGAGGTTATGACCCTGGAGCTGCTTCCCGACCGACCCATTCAGGCACAAGAAGTTGCGCACCATTCCACAAAAGATAGGGTCATCTCCCGGGTCCTGGACTGGGTGTGGCGAGGATGGCCCAGCAGCAGCCCCGGGCCAGAATTTGCTGGCTACACAAACCGCAAACATGAACTGTCGGCCCACAAGGGGTGCCTGTTATGGGGAAGCAGGGTTGTTGTTCCCCAGCCCCTCCGCAAAAGGGTCCTCACAGCCCTACACGAGACACACCCAGGGGTAGTGAGGATGAAGGCCCTTGCCAGGAGTTATGTGTGGTGGCCGGGGATTGACAGAGAGATAGAGGCCTGGGTCCAACACTGCCAGACCTGCCAAGAATCCCGCCCGGATCCCCCAAGGGCCCCAGTCCAGCCCTGGGAGTCCGCCCGACATCCATGGTCACGCTTGCACGTGGACTTCGCTGGCCCCTTCCAGGGAAAAACATTCTTCATAGTGGTGGATTCCTACACCAAATGGCTGGAGGTCGCACTGGTACCGTCCACTTCTACGGCGGCAGCCATCCGGGTACTACGTAAGCTTTTTGCAACCCACGGGCTCCCTGACACCCTCGTCTCGGACAATGGAACCGCATTCACGTCAGAGGAGTTCCAGACCTTCACAGCGCAGAACGCCATCCGCCACATCCGCTCAGCACCATTCCACCCTGCCACCAATGGCCAAGCGGAGCGCATGGTGCGGACCACCAAGGACAGCCTCCGCCGCATGACACAAGGGGACTGGGAATACCGCCTTGCCGCATTTCTTCTAGCACAGCACAGCACCCCAAGCACAACGACGGGCCGGAGCCCAGCTGAACTACTAATGGGCCGGCGCCTTGCAACTAGACTGGACCGACTTCACCCCGACAGAGCTCAGGATGAGGTAGTGGTGGGGAAAGGCAGGAACCCCCGGACATTTGTGGCCCAGGACGCAGTGTACGCAAAGAATTTTGGGGCAGGCCCAGCATGGGTACCCGCCACAGTCACCAAGGTGACCGGTCCCGTGTCGTACGAGGTACTAACGGAAGGGGGGCAATGTTGGCGCCGCCACTGCGACCAGCTACGGCGACGATTCCCAGGAGGAACCCGGGAGGAGAGCGGGACAGAGGGGTCCCAAGGGGACAGCAGGGCAGTGAGGCCTGTAGAGCGAGAGGGGTGGGCAGGGGAAGCAGAAGCAGTAGGCACAGAGGGGCGCCCCGAGGCTGGAAGGACACCGGAACCAGAGCCACAACCTAGTGGTTCAGTGGCGCCAGACCAGACAGCCCCGGCACAGCCAGCAGCCTCGGAACACGAGCCAGAACCAGAACCCCTGACCAAGGAACACCCCAGGCCACAACGCACACGGAGGCGGCCAGCAGACCTTGGGGACTACGAATGCAACTTCCCGGGCAGGACTGGAACTTAGAGGGGAGGGGTGTTATGTACTGAGCTGAATCCTAGAACAATAGGATTCAGAATCAGCGGGAGCTACCCAATCCAACTCCAGGTGGAAGTGAATCCGCAACCTGATTGGCCTGCTGGAGCAGCCAATCAGGCGGCTGGCAGAAGCGAATCTGCTACCTGATTGGCCTGTAGGAGCAGCCAATCAGGCTGCAGGCAGAAGTCAATCCACAGTATAATTGGCCCACAGGTGTAGCCCTGAAGTAGCCAATCACGCAAGGCCCATTGTGTAAATAATGTATATAAGCAGATGGTTTTGGGAAAAGAGCCATTCTTCTTCTCCTCTTCTCCTTGATGACTATGAGCTGAATAAAGAGCATGAAATTCACTCTCGACTCCGAGTACATTTCAGAGTGGTTTTTCTAACAACATACCCCTGCTTTAAACCAACCACCTCCAATCCAGTGTCCTCCAGAAATTTTGGACCTCAGCTTCCATCAGCCCATGTGGCCAATGGTGAGGGATGATGGGAGCTGTGGTTCTGCACTGTCTGGAGCTGCTGGTTAACCTCCTCCACAAGCCAAGATACAGGCAAATGGGAGTGAGTTGAGTGGCTGAGAATATGCCTAAATAAGGATGGTCCTTTCCAACTGTACGATTCTACGAGCGCGCTCGGCACGGCAACCTTTGAAGACTGATCTCCCCCACCAGCGACTTTAAATGCCTACGCTCGACACAATTAGAGAGCGAATTTTAGATTCCGGAGCGCGTGGACCCGCCTCTGACGTTCGCCCCCCCTCTCCTCCCCCCGCGCGCTCTGAACTTCTTTCCTCCACCCCTTAAGACCGGATGAACGGTGCAATTCTGGGACCGCCTCCCATTGGCTGGAGCCAGGAGGGATCGCCCGCGGCTGTAAAGCGGCTGGATCTGCTGGGCGGGTCGAGATCCGGGCGGTGAAGGGACGCTGCGCGAGAACAAGAGGTTAACGCAGCTCAGCCGACCCCCACAGTGGTGGGGCAGAGGTAAATAGCCATGTTTCTGGGGTGCGTGTCTTTTGCGTGTTAGGGTGCCGTCCTGCGCTTCTTCAGTTTTTCTTCTCCTAATCTCCTCCCCCTCCAACTGCGCGGCTTTTCTGATGATAACAATTGCGTTCTAGATCTCAGCTCCACGACACTTTCCCCATCTTCCCTCCTCCTTTGTAGCCCCGGTATTTGGATCTGCGCGCGCCCTTCGGTTGCTTTTTGCGCGCAACGCAGGCGGCTGTGGAGCAGTTGCTGCAAATCGTTTCAGCAGGTCGAAAAGGGGGCGGGGCGGGTTGGATCCCGACTGGAGCCGCTCTGATTCCAGTCTGCAAATACCCTGAAAGCAGAGCTTGCTGTTTGGGGTGGGTGGGGCTGATGGTAAAAGCAATTTCCAGGGCGGAAATCCTGTTGAAATTATAATGCTTCTGATTTGCAAGAAAGAGTTTCTCCCAGGGCTCCTCCAGGCAACCTGCGCGTTAAATAGCCATCCTGACTGGCTTCCGCAGAGGTTAGACAACACCTGCTCTCATTACTGAGCATTGGAGCTGATTTACTGGTACAGACGATACCCGCTCTTTATTGAGCGTTAATCCCATGTTGCATCATCCTGCACTTTAGTGCATTCCCCTGTTACTTTCCTGACCCCAGAACGTCTGTTTTGAAAAACAGCAACAACACGGATTTGTTGCGCAAGAGAACTTCATTCTGCTTTAATGATTGCACAAACCTGATTTTCCAGTATGTGATTGAATCCCTCCAGCAAAATACAGTCTGCAGTTGACCCTTGTGAAAAGGGAGACGGGATAATCCTGCAAGCCTAAATAATCTTGCAAATGGCCTAGATCCAGTGTCAGCAGGGTTGCCACCTTGCCTCAGGCAGGGCTTTCTATACCAGGCTTCCTCAAACTTGGCCCTCTAGATGTTTTTTGGCCTACAGCTCCCATGATCCCTAGCTAGCAGGACCAGTGGTCAGGGATAATGGGAATTGTAGTCTTAAAACAGCTGGAGGGCCGAGTTTGAGGAAGCCTGCTCTATACAGTTGCCTATCAGGTAGAAAATGTAGTTTTTCTCTTTGCTCCAGTTGACCATGCCCCCTATCAGGGACAGCCCCCTATTTTCACATCCCTGCCCTTTGTGAATCACTATTGCCCCATTTTTTGCATTTCTGAGGATGCCTTGTTAAAAATATCTATCTCAGTGCCAATGGTTATGGTAGCGGTTCTCTGGTTCTCTTTAGGGAAGCTTTTAATATTTAATGCTGTATTGTTTTAATATTCAGTTGGGAGCCACCCAGAGTGGCTGGGGAGACTCTGCCAGATGGGCGGGGTATAAATAATAAATTATTATTATTTATTATCTGGTTACAGGTAGGTAGCCTGTTGGTCTGTCGTAGTTGAAACAAAATAAAAAAATTCCTTCCAGTAGCACCTTCGAGACCAGCTAAGTTTGTTATTGGTATGAGCTTTTGTGTGCATGCACACTTCTTCAGATACCTTCTTCAGATATTCTCTGGTGTTCAACCTATAGTCTCCCCATCTAGTTTACCCAATTGTGGAGTGGGGTGCATTTGTATCTGTTTATGGGTGAACAGTAGGGTACCACACAGTGCCCAGATTGGCAAGTTCACACACTGATTGCTTGGTTTAGTAAGTTTATTTCTATGCTGCCTTTCCACAATGCAGATTTTAGTTGCCATCCAAGGAGCATCAGTTCCTCGACTTAGATGCAGTTCAGAGAGGGAGAGGTTTTTTCCTGAGGCTAATGATTTACACCTTATCTCCTTTATAGCTACCGTAATTATTTAAACTGTTGATAACAGTAGCACAATGGGTGGGGGGTGCTCTCGCCTGCCTTTTAGCCCTTTTCTCCATTTTTATCCCTGTAGCCCAATATCCTGGGGCAGATGGGGCTCATCAACCAGGGAAGGCAGCCCATCTAAGAGAATGAAAACTCTGACCCTAAACCAGGGGTCATCAAACTTTTTCAGCAGGGAGCTGGTCCACTGTTCCTCAGACCTTGTTTGAAAAATATGAATGAATTCCTATGTCCCACAAATAACCCAGAGATGCATTTTAAATAAAAGGACACATTCTACTCATGTAAAGACCACTAAGCTGGCCCCACAAATAACCCAGAGATGCATTTTAAATAAAAGGACACATTCTACTCATGTAAAGACACTAGGCAGGCCCCACAAATAACCCAGAGATGCATTTTAAATAAAAGGACACATTCTACTCATGTAAAAATAGGCTGATTCCCAAGACTGTCCGTGGGCCGGATTTAGAAGGCGATTGGGCCGCATCTGACCCCCGGGCCTTAGTTTGGGGACCCCTGCCCTAAACCTCTGCTGCCTTGCGGGATATATTCGGGAGAAGAAAAGGCTCAGGAGTAAACCCTGGACACAGATCCGGAGAGTAGTCCCTAAGGCGGTTGGATGGCGCCTTGTACGCCTCCTTCCGGCAACTCCTGCAGCCAAGCTGGTGCTAAATGTATTGATCTGCTTTCCTTTGGACCACATCAGCAGGGCCGGGGGGGTGTGTCTTGTCATGTGGGCAGGCCAGGACCTCCATACACACCGCCCAGGCTTGCGCCCCAGGGAGGTCACCTAAGGAAGTAGCCTTTTCGGTTTGGGAGGCTGCCCCACTGAAGCCAACTAGACTGGCGGGAAGTTGAAAGAGAAGTTGCTGAATTGCAACTCATTACCAAGCTTAAAACCATGGAGAGACCTGGTCTGAATAAAGACATCGGATTCTTATCTCGTTATACATGATAAAGCTTTCTTTAGCCATCTCACCCATTGCTTTTTCCTGCAAGACCAATTGCAGTCGTAGTCATCAACAGGTTTACCACTCCTATCAGCCAATCACCCATTCCCACCACCCTTCTGAGTAATACCCCTCCCCACCCTCTGACTATACATAAGGGTCTGGTGACTTCTGTTTCAGTGTATCTGAAGAAGTGTGCATGCACACGAAAGCTCATACCTATGACAAACTTAGTTGGTCTCTAAGGTGCTACTGGAAGGACTTTTTATTATTTTTTGTTTAGACTGGCGGGTGAAACTGACTTCAACACTTGGGATAGGGTGGTGAAGAAAGAAGGTTAACTTGGGGGTACAGTGCAGGGTGCTTGCTCTACGCCGCCAAGCACATCCTGGGCCTACTGCTGACTTGAGGCCCTCAGCCTCCTCTTCCTGTTGCTCCTGCCAGACACTCCCAGACTTGAGAGCATCCTTTGCCCAGCCTTTCATGCCTTCTAGAAGGACCAGCGCAAAAACAAAACTATGCCGTGATAAATCCCTGAAACGAGATATTGATAAGGTGAATGATATTAAAACTCAACTAATGATTACTCAAAGAAACATAATAGATTTAAATTTCCCAAAAGAAACTAGGATATAGAAAAGACATGAATATCTCTAAATAACCTCTAAATAAAAGTAAACCTTGACGAGGTGCCGGCTAAGTGACTCGTTTCACTGGAAAATCTCTATCTTGTTTCCTCAGACGGGAAATGTTAAAAGATTAAGTAAAGGGCTGTAAAAGCTCTCTTAGTTGTGATGGTGTGACACCATTGTTCAGAGCTTTTACAGCCCTTTCCTTAATCTTTTCTAAGAGCAATGATATTCATTAGTTGAATTGTCCCATAGGTTAGCTAACCTTTAGTTTAAACAACTATAGTCTTCTCTTGGGGAAGTTTATCCCTGACTGCTGTGTAATTTTCAATTCTCTTCAGAGCTTACAGCTCCTGTTTAGTTTTGATTATAAGGAAACCTCAGCCCCTTAACATTTTCCTTCTGAGGAAACAGATAGAGATTTTCCAGTGAAACGAGTAATCATTAGTTGAGTTTTAGTATTATTCACCTTATCAATATCTCGTTTCAGGGATTTATCACGGCATAGTTTTGTTTTTGCGCTGATTATACATTTCCGTGATTGTCTTTTTTGCCATTCTAGAAGGACCAGCAGGAAGTCCTCCAGGTGTTGTACATCAGGGAGATGTGTTTCCATCACCGTGGCAACAGCACCTTGCCAGCCCTCCATTTTCCTTTGCTTCCTAGCTAGTCCAACCCTTTGTTGCCCCAGCAACAACTGATGCTGCTCTAGTTGTGAGCTGTATCCCTTTCATTTCCACCCATCTTTGTGGCTTGAGTCCCTGCTTCTGGTCGTGTCTTCCGTTCCTCTACTGTCTCCGGTAAGGACAACAACAGAAAATCCAGAAAACAGTCACATCCATACGTTTAAAACAGTCTTACTACGCCGCCGCCCCTTTCACAAAGAATCATGGGAATTGTAGTTTTTTAAGGGTCTCCTCACAGCTCGGCGTGCCTAAAAACTACAGTTCCCAAGATTCATTGGGAGATGCTGTGTGTTTTAAGGTGACGGAATAAAGTTTTAAATGTATGGCGTGCGTGTGACCGACAGCCCCAAACAACAGTATACTCAGAACCCAAACCCACATGTAAGACATAATAGAAAATGAACCTAAACCACCCTCTGTCCACACTAAAAATGTCCAGTGTTGTCCAGGCAGGTCTCCCAAGGAGGACTTTCCATAGGATTAGCCCCACAACTGAAAAGACCCTACTGTTTCACTTTGTAATTTTGCTGGATGCTGCCCAGAGTAGCTGGGGCAACCCAATCGGATGGGTGGGGTATAAGAAACAAATTATTATTATTATTATTATTATTATTATTATTATTATTATTAAAGATACACTCACCACCCTTCAGCTGGTGAAGGAATCCAGAGGAGAGCCCCAATGCGGATTGAAACACTTGGGAAGGCACAGGCAGAGGAACACTGTCCTTCAGATAACCACATGATTTTGGACCTTAAAGGCACGAATTAACAACTTAAATCGGGCCTGGGAACAGACAGATAACT
The DNA here is from genome assembly GCF_965207765.1 of Zootoca vivipara. Taxonomy (NCBI): domain Eukaryota; kingdom Metazoa; phylum Chordata; class Lepidosauria; order Squamata; family Lacertidae; genus Zootoca; species Zootoca vivipara. The sequence goes on along the minus strand of NC_142584.1, from coordinate 105,733,743 downwards.
TGTGCAGATCAGATGGCAGGAATGGGGTATGTCCAAGCCACCCTATGACATCCCATAGGATGTACCAATAATCAATGAAGCCAAAAGGAGGTTGAAACATAATTTTTTTTCTCATACCGTTTTTATTATTGACGTATTACATTTGTGTTCCGCTTTTTACCTTCCAAGGACCCAGTGTGGTGTAGTGGTTAGAGCAGGCACCCCCAAACTTTGGCCCTCCAGATGTTTTGGACTACAGTTCCCATCTTCCCCGACTACTGGTCCTGTTAGCTAGGGATCATGGGAGTTGTAGGCCAAAACATCTGGAGGGCCGCAGTTTGGGGGTGCCTGGGTTAGAGTGTCAGACTAGGACCTGGGAGACCATGAAGCCCATTGCGTAACCTTGGGGCTGGTCACATGACTCCCTGCCTAATCTGTTTCATGGGGGTTGGTGTGAGGATGACAATGAAGACGGAGTAGAGAACCCAAGTATGGAGGAAAGAGTAGGGTAGAAACGAAAACTATAAATTTATTGTATTAATTAATTATTGGCTAATGAATTTGTTAGCCGTTCTATGCAAAATATAAAGGCCTCAGGATAAAATTGCATACTGCTTGAAGATCTGTTAACATGGAGCAGAAGGGTTTGCGTTCCGGTGTACATGCCCAGGAGTCACTCATTTTTAAGCTGTTTTTCATTGCCAGATTTCGCCAGCATGAGGGATGACAGCAACCTGTTTGAGCCGCTTCTGGACGATGGGGACGACAGCAAGCTCATACCTGTGCAGAGATTCTCATACAGAGAGAAACTGTGGGGAATCCTACCACGAAGCTCTGCGCCATCGTGGTTCAACGGCATAGAATGTGGCGTGCCCAGTTTCTCTGACAAGGCCACTATGACTCAGACGACCAGGCCGCTGAGCAAACGAAAAGCTTGGATTTTGATTCTGGTTCTCCTTGCCCTTCTCACCCTCCTCGCCTTGGCTTTTATCGGGGCTCTGTTCTGGGCCCCGTGGAGACAGCAGTCTCCCGTTGAAGCCGACAGGGCAAGAGCTGGGGAGAACGCGGCAGGGGCCATCTTGGTTGGGCAGAAAAACCTCAGTCTTGCAGCTCTATTGGAAGCCGAGATGCAGGAACCGCAACAGGGAGCCATGCGTAAGTGCTTGGAGGAAGCGGTTCACAAGTTTTCTGAGGAGCCAGCCATGGTGCGGAAGAACTCCAGGATGATCCTTCAGTGTAACGGAACAAAGCAGGAGTTCCTTTCCGGAAAAGGGGAAGTCCACATCGAAGTGGTCTGGATCAACGGCACGGCGTCGTACCACCTCGATGAGGCCAGCCCAGAAGTCCACGTGGCAAGGCTTGGGCGCCACCCGATGCCGCTCAGTCTCGCCAAAATCAGTGATGTCCTCCAAGACCTACCATTCAACATCTCTGAGAGTCAGGGAGATTTGAAGGAGCTGCGTAGCTGCCTCAACAAGGCCTTGCAAGAATTTCCACATGAGCCAGTGGTGCTGCAGGACGATGCCAAACTGATGGTGACTTGTGGAGGAGTAAATCTGACCTTCATCTCCGGTGAGGGGCAGAGCGATATCAACGTGTACAGAGAAAACGGGGAAGTTCAGTATCAGGTGAAGCCTATCTGGTCGGCTTGGTGGGCCAGGCTTTTCAAAGGAAGGCTCGGTTGAGTGACTGCGCAGGAGGTAGCTTTGTGGCGCTGCTGGGGAGTCAAAAGGACTGACTATAAGGCATCTCGCTGCAGCGGTTTCAAATACACCACCCTCAAGATCCCATTATTCCAATGTTCTCTGCAGTTCCTGTCAATCACATAGCTGCCAATGAATGATTATTCACTAGTGATGTATAAAACAATCAAAATCCTTTGTCCAGGATATGATTTCAGGGTGGGCAGGGCATTTCTTTTTTTCCTAGGTGAACAACTATGCCTTAATCACATATTTAAAATTTTATGTATGCATCCGCCGTACTGCCAAGTATGTAAAGGTTTTTAATGATTAGAATCATGTGTGACAATCTTTTCCCCCAACCCAGAAAGTTCAAGTACTGCCCCTTATGCGACTTGTTCTTCTGTGTTCTGTTTACTGGTTTATTAAATAATTTTTTTCTTCTTTTTTTTGTGTGGGGGGCAAATTTGGTCCAGCAAATCTTTTTGCTGGGGGGGGGGATTTTGGCTTCTTTCTGCAACAATTCGTCTGCTGGGATTTTACTTCTGCTGTAGAAATATGCCCCTGCCCCTTCTGCTTGGGTGTTGGTGAGTAGGACTGTGGAGGACACCTTTGCCCCTCTGGATACCCAGCACTGTCCCCACTCGTGTGGGCGGGATGATGGGAAGTGGGAGTCCAACATTGGCTAGTGTGGCACAAATGGCACCACCCCTTGGGCTGTAGTGTTGTATTGATGCAGGACAGCAGTGAAACCTGTTGGTACCCACTAGACCCCTGGAGCTGGCCTCTGTGACACCCTGCGTGTTTATTACGAACACCGGTAGGAAGGAGGCAAGCTCCTGCTAGGAACAGCTAGGGTCATGTGCAGTGTTAGTTGATCATGGACATTAAAGGACACAGCAGACTTGGGGACAACTCCTGTTATCTTGGCCTTGCAGACCTTTTCGCGAAGGACATCCTGGAGGAAAGCGGATTGCCCAGGAATTGTTGCTTCAGGAAATGTGATTATCTGTGAGAAGATGGGGCAAGGTTCGGGGTGGGGGACATAAACAGGCAGCCATCCAACCTCTGCTTAAAAACCTCCAAGGGAGGAGAGTCTATATCACTTTCCAAGGGTGTCCATCCCGTGGCCAAACAGCTCTCACTGTTAGAAAGCTCTTCCTGGTATTTAGTTTGGAATCTCCCTTATTGTAGCTTGAATCCATTGATTCAGGTCCTGGCCTCCAGAGCAGAAGCCCTTCAGTCCTGAATGTGTATCTTGTGGGTCAGACACTTCTCCCACCCTTCCCGTTCAAGAGTCGCTGTCTTGTGAGTTAGTGAAGAATTACAGCTATGGGCACAATCCTGCCGGCTGCAGGATTTGGTGGAAGCCCTGCTATGTTGGCCGGACCCCCCCTTTCCCTCCCTCCCTCTCTGTACAGGGATGTGTACCTCAATTAATACGCTTTTGCCATATTATCGAATGCCAAGGTTTGCATACCTGAAAAGGCTCAAGATAGCAAAATAATTCATCACACGAGAACCCAACTAATGACTCAGCAAAAATGAGCTGTTACAGACACCGGTTCTTTTTGGGGAGATGGAACTTCCAGTTACTGTTGGGTCACAGTCATCATTGCACAAACATTTCAGATAATCACGAATAGTGCACACATCTCGGCAATCTTTGCAGGAACCCTTTGCAGCTGATCATAAGTAGGTGGGGCGGTTGGGGTGGTGTTGGCTAGGCAAATTCTCTTCAACCAGGTGCTCTTTCAGGGAAAATGCATGGTAAATTGGTACACGCAGAGTCAGCCATGTGGCACCATCATTGGAAGAGTCTGAAGGTTGCAATACAGAGTGGAGAAGCACACTCTGGTCTCTGTTAGGGGGACCTGTGGGCCACTGGGGAGGATGTGCTTCCTGCCTCCCAGGCAGTGCTGGGTTTATGTATAAGCTAAGCCCCCCAAAAAAATTTAAAGGACAAAAAAATGGGATGTACATTTCCAAAATATACGATAAAAAACAAATAAAACCTACATACAGAGCCTAGGGCTTGCCGATCAGAAGGTCGGCGGTTCGAATCCCCACGACGGGGTGAGCTCCCGTGGCCCGGTCCCAGCTCCTGCCAACCTAGCAGTTCGAAAGCACATCAAAGTGCAAGTAGATAAATAGGTACCACCACAGCGGGAAGGTAAACGGCGTTTCCGTGTGCTGCTCTGGTTTGCCAGATGCAGCTTTGTCATGCTGGCCACATGACCTGGAAGCTGTACGCCGGCTTCCTCGGCCGATAACGCGAGATGAGCGTCGCAACCCCAGAGTTTGTCATGACTGGACCTAATGGTCAGGGGTCTCTTTACTTTTACCTTTAGGCTCCTAGGATGGGCCCCGCCTGCTAGCCTGCTCTCTAAAATATCAGTGGTTTGCTCATTTCTATATATAGGGGCCCTACATTCTGCATGGACTGGTTGCATGGCAACGTGCAAATGGCTTTAGATACCTATTAGGTCCATGAATATAGCATATATTTAAAAAAACAACAGTGTTCTCGAAGCTACGAACATGAGTTTGACCAAACTGCGGGAGGCAGTGCAAGACAGGAGTGCCTGGCGTGCTATGGTCCATGGGGTCACGAAGAGTCGGACACGACTAAACAACAACAACAACAAAAGTGACAATTTGTTGTTGACAAAGGACATCTAGACATATAAAGGGCCCCATTACCTTCAGTAGCTTAGGGCCTTATCAAATCTATATCCAGCCCTGCTCCCAGGAAGAACAACTTGCCAAGTAGCAGGGAGACCAACCCAGCCCCAGCCCCAAGCCCCAAAAGAAGTTACCGTCAGAAAGCAAAAAAGGAAGCTGATCAGGCTTCCTTGCAGCTGCTATTTGATTAATAATATTAATAATTAATATTAATTTTGTATATGGCTCTATGTCTGAAAATCACAGTACAGTTTAAAGCAGGGCCCCCAAACTAAGGCCCGGGGGCTGGATGCGGCCCAATCGCCTTCTAAATCCGGCCCACGGACGGTCCAGGAATCAGCATGTTTTTACATGAATAGATGTGTCCTTTTATTTAAAATGCATCTCTCGGTTATTTGTGGGGCCTGCCTGGTTTTACATGAGTAGAATGTGTCCTTTTATTTAAAATGCATCTCTGGGTTATTTGTGGGGCATAGGAATTCGTTCATATTTTTTTTCAAAATATAGTCCGGCCTCCCACAAGGTCTGAGGGACAGTGGACCAGCCCCCTGCTGAAGAAGTTTGCTGACCCCTGGTTTAAAGTATAAAACACAAAATGCATAACAAAATAAAGCCAATACACACACACATGCACATTATTCACATGCTACAACCTCTGCCTCCCAAAAGTTGTTTACAGCAAAGGGAAAACTAGCTTGGCCTCATCTGTTGGCCTCGAAAGGAGCAGTGTCTGCAGATAGTTTGATTTGTGTTTCTATGGCAGAATCAAGAACACACCATATACTTGAAGCAGAACATTCATGGCTGTTCCTAAAGAATTATGGGAGCAGTAGTTCATTAAGGAAGCTGAGAGCTGTTAGGAAGCCCCTATTCCCCACAGAACCAGAGTTCCCTGTGAAGAGGGATTTGTATATTAAACCACTACGAGAAACTAGCTTGGGGGGGAGGGCAAGGAAAAAGAGTTTCCCACCAACTCTGCAGAAAACCAAATACAGCATCTTGTGTCAGATTAACAGATTAATGCTGAACCCTACCTACTAGTACATGTTGGTTGCAACTGTACTGTATAGAATTATTATTATTTATTGTCTTGTGAATTTGATTTGAGATGCTTCATAAGAAGTGATTCGTACACGAAATAATAACCACAATGTCCTCTAATTTCTCAAAATTGCTGTCACTAGATTTAGCGATAACCATTAACTTTTGAACCATACACAAGCAATATGAGGCTTGACAAGGGGTCAACATAGATGGGCTCTTTGTGCCCTAACTTCTGCCAAAAGACTGCTACTGATTCATTGGAAGGATAATACTATGACCCCCTTTAATCAATGGGTAGGACAACTCTTGCAACATATGAATGGATTGCTTTTAGACGCAGATTGCATATGGATAAATAAATGTTTGGAACGCATTTATAAAAATCAACAACTTGTTAATTTTTTATGTGCTAGAATCATAATATTACCCATATGTCACATTGCATCACATTTTCAAATATCTTTGGTCTTTTTTCTTTCACTTTCCTCACTGAGCAATTCCAGTAAAATATGATGTTAAAAATCGCACACAATTAAATCACATAATTTTTCAACCACATGCATTTGAAATTATGCAGGGGGGGGGGAGCCCCAACTCCTGCTGTTTGCAGAATTCCCTTGTTTATTTCTGCCCTTTACGTTTCCTCAATACATCTCTTGCTCAACCCCACAAATATTCTGAAAGGCAAGAGGGGTGGAAAACGCCACCCAGAGGGCTGGAAGCGGGGGGGAGAGCTAAGCAATCGTGGGTTGTGGGTGGAGATGGGAAAGAGAAGCCATTCCTCTTCCGGAATATGAGGGAAATCTCAGAGAAGCCGAGGAGTTTTGCAAAGATCTGTACGTTTCCTTCCCCACTCTCTTCTCACACCATGGCTTGCCTCCCGAGGAGGGGAGAGAAAACGAAAGGCAGGTGCGGCAATAGAGAAGGAAGAATTGTGGAGACTGGCGCGAGATTCCCAGCTCCTTGCTAGATGTTGCAGTAGTCGGAAGAGCAGCATCGGATGGTGACCTTGTGGCCGTGCGACTTCTTGTTTACGCCGCAGCCTTTTTTCTTCTGTCTGCTGCAGCCCAGGATCCTGAATTTCTCCTTTCCGTCTGTGGGTGGGCGGGAGAAGAAGGGGAAGTCGGGAAAGTCATCTGCATAGCTGCCAAGTTTTCCCTTTTCTCGCGAGGAAGCCTATTCAGCATAAGGGAAAATCCCTTTAAAAAGGGATAACTTGGCAGCTATGGTCATCTGCGGAGCCTCCAGCCCAGGCACCCCCAAACTTCGGCCCTCCAGATGTTTTGGACTACAATTCCCATCTTCCCTGACCACTGGTCCTGTTAGCTAGGGATCATGGGAGCTGTAAGCCAAAACATCTGGAGGGCCGCAGTTTGGGGATGCCTGCCAGCCTCTCACTGCAGCGGCCAGAACCAGCTCTGGGCTTGTAAACTTCCTCCTGACTCACCCCAGCCTCTTAAGGTGCCCCCACCCCTCTGCTATCCCATGGCTGCATATTCATTCATTCATCTAATTTCTCCTCACATTACTGTCCCAGCTTTCCTGCAGGGAGCTTAAGGCTGCTCACATGGTTCTTCCTCTCCTCCTCCTTTGATCCCTACAACAACCCTGTGAGGTAGGAATATATATATATTGTCCAGTACCACCTTAGAGACCAACTACGGTAAGTTTGTTCTTGGTACATATAAGCTTTCGTGTGCATGCACACTTCTTCGGATACCTATGCACACAAAAGAACATACCAGGAACAAACTTAGTTGGTCTCTAAGGTACTACTATTTTTTTATATATTTTGATTGCGTCAGACCAACACGGCTACCTACCTGAATCTAGAACCTATGAGGTAGGCTAGGCTAAGAAGCAGTGGCAGGAATTCCAACTCTAATAAAATGGGGGGGGGGGCAGGACCGGATTTAGGTTTGATGAGGCCCTAAGCTACTGAAGGTGATGGGGCCCTTTATATGTCCAGCTGTCCTTTGTCAAGAACAAAATTTTGCTGTTTTTTGTGTTGAACATATGCCATATGGTAATTTATGGACCTAATAGGTATCTAAAGGCATTTGCCACTGTTGCTGTATGTAGGTTTTATTTTATTTGTTTTTTTATCTTATATTTTGGAAATGTACATCCAGGTTTTTTTCCCCTTTAATTCCCCCCCCCCAAGAAAGTGGGGGCCCTAAGCTGTAGCTTGTTTAGCTTATACATAAATCCGGCACGGGGGGGGGGCAGGTAAGCCCTGCCCCACATAATCGACCGTATGACATGCTGCACGTACACAATTTGAATGGCAATGCCCATCAAATCTGGGGGGCCCAGCCCCCCAAAAAATATTCCGGGGGGAGGGACCTTGCTTCCTAGGAGTTGGCTCCTATTCTCTGTGGGGATGTGAACCCTGCCCTCGCATGGCCTAGTCCGATGCTCTAACCACTGTGCTATGCTGTGTATACATTGCAGGCTTAAAATGCAGCTAGGGTGTACTTTTTATGCTCATTCGTTGTCTTGATTCAGATCGAAGCTGGGTTTTTTTTGGGGGGGGGCACACATCAAAATGTTTCCTAAGAAACAGCAGGATAGATAAAAGATAAAATGTGTTTTGTGGCTTTGTGTTCATCACTTTCTAAGCCAGCAGCAGTGGGATGCTGGATGCAGAGCAGACCACATTGGGCTAACTTAATGAAAAAATTATTCTGATTTTTATGTACCGTGTGTGTGTGTGTGTGTGTGTGTGTTGACAGGCAGGGATGCCTTTACCCTATGCAAAAGGTCTTTGCACCAGGTCTTTAGAGGAATTAGGAGCGCTGTAAGAATTCCAATCAGTTTGAGGCTGGTTTAAGAAACAGCCCGGCAGACAGCAGTATCTTTTACAGCAAAGCACAGGATACATATGCATATTGGATTGTGACATGTGAACATATTAAAAAAAGAAAGAAACTGCTTTGGAACGGCAGTAGATGGGAGTGTGGACACAGCCTCTGTCTCTTTTTGTGTGCATGGGTGACTTAAGAAACTACACACACACACACACACACACACACACACACACAGCATCACTGCTAAAACCAGTCCCATATTATGAAAATCAGGTGCCCTGGGCCAGGCTGCTGAGGAGGAGTAGAAAAGGTCTTAGGGGAAACTGGTAGATTGCACCAGTGACGTACAGAAAACATGGGCTTCAGACCTGTGTTAGTTAACCTGCTCAATATGATGTGCTGCCCTGGTTCATATGGCCACAATTTCCATCGTCTGGCAGCAGAGATATTCCTGACTGTTCCACGAGTCAAAGGTCTCCCTTTCTGCAGACACCTGAAAGGAGCTTGCGGGCCCCCGAGTGGGCCAAACATAGATCACAGTTTGAGATACTCTGAACCCGGGGCAGGGAATCTGGCCTTCCTGATGTCATTGGATTCCAACTCCCATCAGCCTCGGCCAATGGTCAGGGATGGTGGGAGTTGTAGTCTAGCAGCACCTGGGGGGGGGGGCTGCAGGTTCTCCTTGCTCAATTCAACCGGTCCTGAATGATGTGGCAACCAGACCAGGGCCCCTTACCTTGGCTGATGCGGATGGTCATGCATTTTTCTCCCACCTGAGACATGCAACCTTCGGCCCCAGTCATGCACTCGGCATCGGGACTCTTCATGAGACAAGTGTTGCATTTGACACTCTCTGGGAAAGAAAGCAGAGTAAGTCCTCCTTGCTTTTGCTGTAAGGCCTGCTGTCTTGTGTAACACACAGTTAGGACTTACCCCCGAATTCAAGCAGAGCAAGGGAACAAACAGCAAAGAACAGAGCCCTAATCATCTTGGGATCGAATGCTTCTCTCTCAGTCAAGATCTTCAGTCGAGAGGTAAAATAACCATCCTACACTGGCAGGGGACAGACCTTTGCAAAAGCACAATCTGTAGGCGGTGGGTGAAGTGGCTGGCTAATCATTCCCAAGACTGGGGGTGGTAGTCGGAGTAGACCCATTGAAATTAATGAACAGGACTAAGTTAGGTCCATTGATTTCAATAGATTTGTGCAGCATAACGCTTAGTTGAGTACCACCCTCGGAAACTAGATGTACAAGATTCTATGTGTGCTCCCATCTCATATTTTCGGTACTCTTTAACCTTACAGTTGAATATCTGTGAGTCAATGCCAGAGGCCAAGGCAAAGCATAGCTGGGCAGTAAAACATGGGATTTGCACCCCTTTGGCTCCAAGATCAAACACATGTATCTAGGAAGAGGGCAAGTTTCTATGTAAGATTAACAGACCAGTAGTGTTCAGGGACACAGGTGGCACTGTGGGTTAAACTACAGAGCCTAGGACTTGCCGATCAGAAGGTGAGCGGTTCGAATCCCCGCGACAGGGTGAGCTACCGTTGCTCGCTCCCAGCTCCTGCCAACCTAGCAGTTTGAAAGCACATCAAAGTGCAAGCAGATAAATAGGTACCGCTCCGGTGGGAAGGTAAACGGCGTTTCCGTGTGCTGCTCTGGTTTTGCCAGAAGCGGCTTAGTCATGCTGGCCACATGACCCGGAAGCTGTCTGCGGACAAACGCCAGCTAGAGGGTCTCCATCCTCATTTTCTGAACAGAAGAGAGGAGGAGTAAGAGGGGCCACTTAATTGGGAGGTTTGGGGAGGGAGAGAAGAGTGTGCTTCTCCTCCCCTTGCATCTACAATCAGAAGAGTGGGAGAAGGGCTGGTGGGGGTGGGCTGCTCCAAATGTTTGCAATGCAACATCCTTTTTGAAGCGCAGAAATGGAGCCAGCCTTTTGGGAGGGGGGAGCCGAAGACATTTGCTGCCTGAAAGGAAACAGAGAAGAGTGCTTCCCCCCTCCCCCAAAGCAACCCTACTGGGACACTGAGCAGTCACCTGGGGACAACTACCTTCTCCCCACCAAAAAAGAAAGGCATGGTCTTAGACCAGGCATCCCCAAACTTCGGCCCTCCAGATGTTTTGGACTACAATTCCCATCATCCCTGACCACTGGTCCTCTTAGCTAGGGATCATGGGAGTTGTAGGCCAAAACATCTGGAGGGCCGCAGTTTGGGGATGCCTGTCTTAGACGCAGCTTCTCCAACACTGTTTTATGGATTGGGGCACATCCAGCAGCAGGCTGGACTCTGTGACTTCTGTGTTATGGGGGGAAATGGGGTTTGGTTCTTACAGCTCCCCAATTCCACCCAGGTGAAAAGACCAATTCTTGGGGTACGCTACCTAAAGCGCTTTCCAACTTCGCTGGAGTCTAGCCCTGAGGATGCTGGATTGATCATAAAAAAAGGCCACATCCAAGCGATGAGGAAGTAAATCAACAGCTAGAAGCCCTGATCATTTATTTGTTGCAACAAACGTCTCAATCTCTACGGAGAGCAAAAAATAAAATGCCCAGGACAAAGATTTCATGAGTTTTTAAAAGTTCCCACAACACATTTCTCACAGTGTCATCAAAACATCACAGGTATGTCACAGAAGAGGAGTGGTGGGCAGAAATCTGTGATCCAGACATGCCCTTGTCAATCACACCTTGTTTCAACATCCATCTAAAACAAGGAAAAGAAAATATCCCATCATCATTTAGCCCGGACACTGAGGCCCACTTCCAAGGGTCTTCTGACAGTTCCCTCAGAGTTACAGGGAACCAGGCAGAAGGCCTTCTCAGTAGTGGCACCCTCCCTGTGGAACACCCCCCACCCCAGTCTGATGTCAAAAAGAGAGAGAATTATAGTGGTACCTCGGGTTAAGAACTTAATTCGTTCCGGAGGTCCATTCTTAACCTGAGGTGCCACTTTAGCTCATGGGGCCTTCTGCTGCCGCCGCCGCATGATTTCTGTTCTCATCCTGAGGTAAAGTTCTCAACCCGAGGTACGACTTCCAGATTAGCAGAGTTTGTAACCTGAAGGGTTTGTAACCCGAGGAGTTTATAACCAGAGGTACCACTGTACATAACTTTTGGAAGACTTCTGAAGGCAGCTCTGCTCAGGGAATTTTTTATTATGCTGGAAGTAATATATGGGTGTGGTGGTGGTAATAATAATAATAATAATAATAATAATAATAATAATAATAATTGCATGTCCCTTTGCCATTAAACCCAGGTTGGCACCATCCATTTGTTTTGCCAGGGTTCCAGTTCATTGTCAACAAGATTAAACAGATGCATGTTGGGCCAAAAAAATATTAATTTCACATAGAGGCTGATGGGGAGGAGGTGAGGGACCAGGAGCGAGACCTTGGGGTCATGTTAGCTACCTCAGGGAAGATGTTGACCCCGTTGTGCAGTAGCTCGGAAAAATGCAAATCCCACACTGGGGATATTTAGGGAAGGGATTGGAACACTGTATGGATTAATAGTGGAAGATTATTGTATTTCGAGGAGATCGTGATCTGATAGGGAGTTCTGGCTCTGGAAGCCTATGTTTTATTACTCTTTCTATTCCTTATAAACAGTCTTCAACATGTTATCTATTGACAAATGCACCGCTCAGTAAAAGCCTGATGTATGGCCCAGCTTTTACCCTTTGATGAAGAGTGGCACCTGTAGTGTTAAGAAACGAAAGCTCATACCAATGACAAACTTAGTTGGTCTCTAAGGTGCGACAGGAAGGAATGTTTTTATTTTGCTTCGACTAAGTCAGACCCCTACCTATACCTAGGGGTAGAGTCGAAGTGACCCCCAGGTAGCTTGAGATGGTAACATATATTTTTCTTGCTATTCAGAAAAAAATCTCTAAAACTTCTCATTCGCTCCTCTGCATCCAACCAGTCCATGACGGGAACAGCAACAATAAGATAATTACATCAATAATACACATTGTGCTCTGCTGCCAGGAGGACTCCCTCGGATCATGTCCAGCTTCAAAGGTGGAGGGAGGCTTTCCACCCTCTTGACCCAGAGGTGGCTCCTGCCTTGGGGCAGCTGGTGGATTTGGAGGAAGTTGACCCTTAGCACTCTCGGTTTGGGACCTGCCTGACCCTCCTTCCACCTTATACTCATCCATATTGTTTCTCCCCTGTGTCATTTTGGGGAGAGCATTCTACACACACTTGTGTCACCATGCCCCCACCAGCACATTTCTTTGAGATGCTCTGGTACGGCCCCTTCTTCCCTGTGCCCCCTTCCCTCCTCATGCAAGACGTACAGCTAGGAACAGAGCCTTTCCTCGTTATGCCACTAAACACCCCTTTTATTTCTCCTGCCACCAAATATATCTATGCACAACATATCTAAAAATCAAAAGAATAGATGAGGATTTCAAGATTACCGTTGGCATATAAGTAGGTGCTTACAGTCTTTCTGTGTCTTCCTGGTTCCGTTATTGCAATTATAACAGTGGGAGTTATGCTGCTGTTCCTATAATATTATTCTAACTCTGTTTCCAAAGCAACACCACCAATCTCAGCTCCACTTTGTGCAACTCTCCCTTCCCAGATACAAAATAAAAAAATCCTTCCAGCAGCACCTTAAAGACCAACGTAAGTTTTTATTTTGGTATGAGCTTTCGTGTGCATGCACACTTCTTCAGATACACTGAAATAGAAGTCCCCAGACGCTTATATGTAGAGAAAGGGTGCGGAGGGGTATCACTCAGAAGAGTGATCACCCTTCTGAGTGATACCCCTCCCCACCCTTTCTCTACATATAAGCATCCGGGGACTTCTATTTCAGTGTATCTGAAGAAGTGTGCATCTATAGAAGTGTGCAAAATAAAAACTTAGTTGGTCTTTAAGGTGCTGCTGCAAGGAATCCCCCCCCCGACTACGTCAGACCAACACGGCTACCTACCTGTTCCCAGATACAAACATTTCCAATTCCCTCCACCAAACACCAAAACCAGTTCACTCTCAGTCCATCCCCATTCAGAAGCCACACTACAGATTCACATTAAATATTATATTAGGCTTATGATTGTGAAATGTTACCTTCATTACTTTAAATACATGTATAGACAATGTTACATACAAACAACAAAAGCTCACATACACTGCATGCATTTAAGATTGATTTCCTGTTATTGATGTGAGAGAAACTGTGAACTGGGAGAGAAACAGGTTCTACACTCTAAAAAGCGTTCCATAATAACCAAAGCAGAATCCAAACTCCTATTTAAACCATTTCTCTTCTTTGAGTTAATTGATGGCATGTAGAGTTTCTACTCTTACAACTCTTACCCCTCAGAGTCTTTTGATGGTTTCTATGACTTCTACTTCAACTGAACCTCTATCCACTTCCCTGGCACTTATATGGTTTCTCCCCCGCGTGACTCTGTTGATGAATTCTAAGTTTTCCACTCTGCCTGAAGCACTTTCCACACTCCATGCATTTAAATGGTTTCTCCCCCGTGTGAGTCCGTTGATGGCTTCTAAATGTTCCACTGTGACTGAAGCTCTTCCCACACTCCATGCATTTAAATGGTTTCTCCCCCGTGTGACTCAGTCGATGAATTCTAAGGTGTCCACTCTGACTGAAGCTCTTTTCACACTCCATACATTCAAATGGTTTTTCCCCTGTGTGGGTCCGTTGATGAATTCTAAGGTCTCCACTGTGACTGAAGCTCTTTCCACACTCCATGCATTCAAATGGTTTCTCCCCCGTGTGACTCCGTTGATGTTTTCTAAGGTTTCCACTTTGACTGAAGCTCGTTCCACACTCCATGCATTTAAATGGTTTCTCCCCTGTGTGGGTCCGTTGATGAATTCTAAGGTTTCCACTGTGACTGAAGCTCTTTTCACACTCCATGCATTCAAATGGTTTCTCCCCTGTGTGGGTCCGTTGATGGTTTCTAAGGAGTCCACTCTGACTGAAGCTCTTTCCACACTCCATGCATTCAAATGGTTTCTCCCCTGTGTGAGTCCGTTGATGTTTTCTAAGGTGTTCACTCTGACTGAAGCTCTTTCCACACTCCATGCATTCAAATGGTTTCTCCCCTGTGTGAGTCCGTTGATGAATTCTAAGGTCTCCACTCTGACTGAAGCTCTTTCCACACTCCATGCATTTAAATGGTTTCTCCCCCATGTGACTCCGTTGATGAATTTTAAGGCTTCCTCTCTGACTGAAGCTGTTTCCACACTCCATGCATTTAAATGGTTTCTCCCCCGTGTGAGTCCGTTGATGAATTCTAAGGACTCCACTCTTACTGAAGCTGTTTCCACACTCCATACATTTAAATGGTTTCTCCCCCGTGTGAGTCAGTTGATGTTTTCTAAGGTTTCCACTGTGACTGAAGCTCTTTCCACACTCCATGCATTTAAATGGTTTCTCCCCCGTGTGACTCCGTTGATGTTTTCTAAGGTTTCCGCTGTGACTGAAGCTCTTTCCACATTCCATGCATTCAAATGGTTTCTCCCCTGTGTGGGTCCGTTGATGATTTCTAAGGAGTGCACTCTGACTGAAGCTCTTTCCACACTCCATACATTCAAATGGTTTCTCCCCTGTGTGGGTCCGTTGATGGTTTCTAAGGTGTCCACTCTGACTGAAGCTCTTTCCACACTCCATGCATTCAAATGGTTTCTCCCCTGTGTGAGTCCGTTGATGAATTCTAAGGACTCCACTGTGACTGAAGCTCTTTCCACACTCCATACATTTAAATGGTTTCTCCCCCATGTGACTCCGTTGATGGTTTCTAAGGTGTCCACTCTGACTGAAGCTGTTTCCACACTCCATGCATTTAAATGGTTTCTCCCCCGTGTGAGTCAGTTGATGTTTTCTAAGGTTTCCACTCTGACTGAAGCTCTTTCCACACTCCATGCATTCAAATGGTTTCTCCTCCGTGTGAGTCCGTTGATGGTTTCTAAGGGTTCCACTGTGACTGAAGCTCTTTTCACATTCCATGCATTCAAATGGTTTCTCCCCTGTGTGGGTCCGTTGATGGTTTCTAAGGGTTCCACTGTGACTGAAGCTCTTTCCACACTCCATGCATTCAAATGGTTTCTCCCCTGTGTGAGTCCGTTGATGTTTTCTAAGGTGTTCACTCTGACTGAAGCTCTTTCCACACTCCATGCATTCAAATGGTTTCTCCCCTGTGTGAGTCCGTTGATGTTTTCTAAGGTGTTCACTCTGACTGAAGCTCTTTCCACACTCCATGCATTTAAATGGTTTCTCCCCCATGTGACTTCGTTGATGAATTCTAAGGTTTCCACTCTCTGTGAACGTCTTTCCACATTCCATGCATTCAAATGATTTCTCTACCGTGTGACTCCGTTGATGAATTCTAAGCTTTCTACTCTGACGGAAGCTCTTTCCACACTCCATGCATTCAAATGATTTCTCCCCTGTGTGAGTCTGTTGATGTTTTCTTAGTGTTCCACTGTCATTGAAGCTCTTCCCACACTCCATACTTTCAAATTGTTTCTCCTTTCTTTTTCCACACTCCATGCATTTAAATGGCTTCTTCATTATTCGCATTGAACATGGCCCCACAGAATTCTGACCCTCTTCTGCATTGTGTGCTCTGGAGGGTGAAGTGGGGAGAAAATCCTATTTGTTTTCTACGAAGAGAAGAAAGGAATATTACAGACATCAATCAGAACCTGCTCTTATTTTAACACCTCATACATTTTCTCCTGTCTTGCATATGTTCCAAATTTTTGGAAAAGGCAAATGAAATAATGCCAAATAATGGTAATGCATCATCAACCTTTCATAGCCCTTAATCATCCTCAATGAAGCAGCATTATCTTAGAATATGGTTGAACTGTAGGATTTACTTTTTAAATAAAGAGGATTATCACAGGAAAGGGAGCTGCTCTATGTCCATGAACCTGCCCACTATTGATCAGGTTCCTAAGCTCACCATGAAGTTTTTCATCTTCTGAACAATAATCCTCTACCCCTTGGTGCATTTTGTTCCCTTTGACCTCCAAATGTTTATTAATCACCTGTACAGTCCTTTTGGCCTCAGGAGGTGCATATTGACTCCTTTGGGGGACCCATATATAAGTCTAGTGACAAGGCTTGGTGCTTGTGGTTGGCTGAAGGAGCTCTCAGGTAGGAGCATGTTCTTCGGGTTGGACCTCCCTCTGTCAGCCACATTGCATGGAGAGCGCTGGAGATGCAGAAGGAAAGCAGCTTACCGTAATTCGTTCCGGAGAACCATTCTTAACCTGAAACCGTTCTTAACCTGAGGTACTACTTTAGCTAATGGGGCCTCCTGCTAACGCCGCCACACAATTTCTGATCTCATCCTGAGGTAAAATTCTTAACCCAAAGTACTACTTCCGGGGTAGCCGAGTCTGTAACCCAAAGTGTTTGTAACCCGAGGTGCGTGTAACCCGAGGTAACACTGTATTGAAAATCGTAGGCCTACTGGCTCAAGTGAAGAGAATTTAGCCAAGATTAGAGCATGGAAGCTAAAGAATAGTAAAGCCAGAACCATCATTTTAGACGGGCTCCATGATGAGCAGTTATCATTTGAGAGCTAATGCGTCACAAATCTTACAGGATTTCGAGCACATGTATGGAGACACTAATTTCACTTCTAAACTGATTGCAAAGGGCAGAGACACACCCAGAAAAGTTGTGTGCTTTAATTGTAACAAGAAGGCCACACTGCAAGGAATTGTAAGGTTCCAAAGGCAAAGAAATCCCTTCCTTATAAGAAAGGCAAGGAAAAGAAGGGGAGATCTGAACGCACTTTGCTACGATACGAAAAGAATTTGACTGTTCAGAATCGTGAAAATAAATGTAATAAGTGGATTTTAAATTCAGAAGCTTCTAGCCATTTTTCGTATAAAAGGAAATATTTTAATGACATTAACGATATTGCAGAATCTCACATTGAAATGGCAGGTGGCAATGTTGTTGAAGCTAAAGATGCATGTTCTCTGAATTTAAAATTTAATGTGAACAATGAAGCTCTGGATACTACTGTGGAGAAAGTTTTGTATGTTCCACAACTCTGCTGTAACATGCTTAGTATGTCCAGTTTAAACAACGAAGGTTTCCAGGTAACATTTGGGAATGGAAAATGTAATCTGACTAAGAATGGTGAGGTTTATGAGGTTTATCTTTCAGAGAATCAGTCTGCTAAGGTGTCACGCTCAAACCAGAAAGATGTGGTGGACCTGGAGCTGTTGTATAGAAGGCTTGGACACAGGAACACCAATGCCAGTCAGAGCCTACAGAAAAGAGAACTTGCAAGGGGACTACAGGTAACAAAGAGCAACACAGCACCAACAAAGTGCATAAACTGTGTTACTCAGAAAGCTGCAAAACCTTCATTTCCTACTTGCACAGAGCAGAGAAGCACCAAAGTGTTTGGCATAGTCTGCAGTGACTTGACATAGTCTACAGTGGACCTATGATTGTTCCCTCACTAGGGAAGAACAGGTACATACTAATATTTCTTGATGATTTCTCAAAGTATTGTGTTGCATATTTCATCAAGGAAAAGAGTGAGAGAGTGGACATGTTCCAGAACTACCTTGCAATGGTGAAAAACAAGTTCCAGAGAGCTCCAGCTATGCTGATGACTGACAATAGGGGTGAGTACTGCTCACGTGAGATGCGAACTCTCCAGGCGAAGGAAGGAATTGAACATGTAACCACAATTCCCTACACCCCACAACAAAACTCCATAGCTGAGAGAATGTTTAGGTCTATCATGGAGATGACTAGATGCGTTTTTTAAAAAGTATCCCTACCCCAGAAGCTGTGGGAGGATGCAGCAAGTATTGCAGTATATTTCTAGAACAGATTGCCAACCAAGGGAGCTAAATGCACACCTTTTGAACTTTGGCATGGGAGAATTTCCAACCTGGCACACACACATGTATTTGGAAGTCTATGCTACTCCTACGTTCCCAAAGAACATAGACACATGTTTGACTCCAGAGCACAAGCACGAATCCTTGTGGAAAAAGCGCCTGGAGGAAAAGGATACAGAATAATGGACTTACAGACTGGTAAAGTGAATGCACATCAAGCAATTTACTTTGATGAGCACAAGAAGGCTGACACTAAAAATAGTGTTGTGGACTTATGTGAGGAGTCAGAAAAAGTTCCAGATCTTGTGTACTTTCTTCATTAACCTTACCACGTCCAGCGCTGTCTTCCAAGGTCATAGCCCCTCTACAGGCGATGCACAAGGAGAGGAGGCAGAGGACCACACTCCTAGCAGTACCAGAGATGAAGAGGATTATCCGTATGAAGACATGCCAGCATTGGAGGAGGATGTAGAAGCTGATGCGGTCGTGGAACCACAGGTTAGATGCTCATCCAGAATCAACAGAGGTGTCCCACCCATATGACTCTCCTACTTTGCAGGGTCGTTGTTACCTCAAAAAACTTCTACATGGGAGGAGATGCCAACTGCAGAAGCCTCTCTCTGGAGGAACACCGCACAGACGGAGATGGATGCACTGCATCAGAATAACACGTGGACCCTTACTGACCTACCTCCCGGTAAGGCCATACGAAGTAAGTGGGTGTTTAAGATTAAGAAAGGGGCAGAAGAGGAAGTGTAGCACAAGGCTTTTCTCAATGCTATGGCAAAGATTATGATGAAGTCTTTGCGCCAACCGTGAGGTACAGCAGCGTAAGAATGCTTTTGAGCATTGCAGCCACCAAGGAAATGAAAATTAGGCACATTGACATTGCAACTGCCTTTCGTCAGGGTCAAATTTCAGAGGCAACCTAAAGGTTTTATTAAACCACATGAGGAACATTTAGTTAGCAAACTGCAAAAAGGACTTTCAGGGTGGATTTGATTTAAATCAAACTGATTTAAATCACGATTTAAATCACTAGTCAGTAAGGCTTGATTTAAATCATAATTTTCTACATAAAGACTAATTCTTGCTGGTATAACTTTAATATGCAAGTAGATGAAGATTTTTAGAATAACAACTTTTCATATTAGTTTTTTATCCCCAGTTTAATAGGTTAATGATTCATATTTGGACAACTTTACTGTTATACTTAGGAAGGAGAAAAATAATCATTACCTTAATAATAATTTAAATAGATTTATTCAACTGAAACAATAACATTACAGCATATGTTATTTGCTTAAACAAACATCCATGTTTGTTAACTAATTTGGCTAAACAAAAACAATATATATATATTTTAAGAAACTTAGACTGTCAGCCCAGCCTACACATGAAAAACTTAAATACTGTCCACTCCAAACAATCAGAAAAATATTGTTTCTATTCTATTCACTGAACTTCTTGAAACTTAGCACTGAAGGGGTTGTTTCTGTATTCATAAGTTTGTAGAACAATTAGATTAAGGTCTTTTTCTCAACTCTGTTCATGTTATAACATTTTTGCTGTGAAGAAGAGGCATGTGATCTCTGTTGAGTCAAATTCAGTTTTGAGAACTGCAAAAGTAAACCAAGCATCTGTGATATTATCTTGTAGGCAGAGAAACTGCCCAATAATCTTACAAAAACCTCTGGAAGAGCATGACATTGTGAATGGATTAATGGAATTTATTTACCCCAAAAATTAAACATATACAACCTTATTCTACATAATTAAAAAACTAATCTTTATTTCATAAAGGAATAACCTTTGGATGGTAATATATTTTCCTCAAAAAGCATTTTATTTTTAAAAAAATCCGATTTAAATAAAAAAATAGATTTAAATCAAAAAAATTGTTTTAAATCAAAAAAATTGATTTAAATAAAAAAATCTGATTTTTTTTATTTTTTAAAAAAAATCATTGATTTTTATCCACCCTGGCTTTATGGACTTAAGCAGACTGCTAGGGCCTGGGATTAGAAACTGCACAAAATGCTGATGCAGCTTGGGTACAAGCAAGGGCATGCCAACAACTGCCTGTACAGCAAGTCAAGTAATGGACAATTTTTCATACGTTTTAGCTTTTGTTAATGACTTGATTACTGCCACAGCAAATGACAGAGACTATGCACCGGTTGTGAAACACCTAAGCAAAGAGGTTGAGGTCAAGGAACTGGGAAAGATCCAGTACTACCTTGGAATCCAAGTTGAAAGAGAATAAGATGGGTCATTTCTTCGAAATCAATGGCAAAAGATTCATGACCTTATCCAGAATTTGCAAATGCAAGATGCACACCCAATTGCAACGCCCATGCCTACTGACTTCTTAAAGAATCAGCAGGATTTGAAACCATTGCCTGACAACATAGAATACAGGTCAGCAATTGGTAGACTTTTGTATCTTGTTACCACTTGTAGACCTGATTTTGTGGGAGATTTGCTTCTGCATACGTGCAGCTACTCACACAGAGCAATTAGGAGTTGGCCGAAGGCCAAGGAGAGTGAGTCACCTATCTCTATAGGCTCAAGTCTGCCTAGTGATATGAGCCTAGTAACAGCCAGGCGATTGGTTTAGAAATCCATAAAGACTGAGGCCACCATGTGCTCAGTGTGATGTAGTCTGGCATAGTGTGGAGAGTTTATGGAGAGTTGGTGGTTGTATAGAGAGATAGAGAGAAAAGTGCTGGTTTATGTACTGTTTGTTATTTTTACAAAGATCCAAAGTCTGTATCTAGTCTGGAGACTGCTCTATGTAAATAAAGCTGTGTATATAGTTATTCAGTACTTGTGGCAGTGAGTTCCTGTGTCCATTCTACTTGCCCTTCGCCTTGCAACCAAGAAGTTTCCACTGTGCCTACGCACACTTTGCTGGGTCCAACTGGTGTTCGTTTGCATTTACATCAGGTTCAGCCTTGCTGGCCTCAACAGATTTAGCTAATGCTGTGGGAATTCTTAGTAGGAAGGTAAATGCCCCCACTGAACAGGACTGTGCAGGTGTGAAAATGGGGATATGGTATTAGAAGGGCACAATGAATTGTAAATTGAAGTTGTCAGCTCTTAATATTCCTGAAAAGTTTGGGTATACTGGTGCAGATTGGGCTGGACGTACCATTCACTACAAATCCACAGGTGGATACAGTATGTATTTATGTTTGGGGATGGATTCAATAAATAGAAAACAATAACAATTGTAATAATAATTACACAGGCTGTTGCGGGGGGGGGGGGGACACCCTACCCATTTCCATAGCAATCTTCCCAATCCCTTAAAATCCCACAGACATGAGAACTGATATAGTGTGAATAATGGAAAGCTGGTGGAATAGAGACGAGTGGGGTACAGTTATCTCTGGGTAGGAACCCTTTGGATGTTTCTCCACAGAAACACAGGCATGTGGGAGAGACTGTAGTTGGCAAGGGAGAAGCATCAAAGGGTGGAAATAATAAAGTGGGTTTCCTCCCTTTCCTCTTTCCCCCAGTGGTTGGACTCAGTATAACAGCCCCCAGCGCCCCATGCAGCTGCTGATCTGGGGCTTATGGCAGGGCAAGGACTGAGCTTTAAGGGAGGAGAGGGTGGGTGGATCAGGCCTCCTGTTCAGGGATCTCTCCCTGGTCGACTTGAAGTCATGGCAGATTCCAAGGCAGAAGGGAGAATTCAAGGCAGGCAGCACCCAAGTCTCTCTCTCTCTTTCTTTTCCCACCCCCTGCCAATGCTGGCTTGCATCGCTCCTCCAGGGATGCTTCCTTTCCTACCTAAGCCCCCCAACTTCTTCTGCCTTCCACCCTCGGGTCCCCCCTTCACCCAGAGGCCTCCCCCTGTCAGCTAACCCTTCGCCCTGCCTGCCAAATCTCTCCCAAGCGCGACCACCTCTCCATCCGGAGGAGCCTCGCAAGAAGAGCAGCGAGGGGGGAGAGGAGGAAGACCGTGGGCGGCGTCAATATCCAGGTCTCTCTCGCCTCCTTTAACCTTTCCATGGACTCCCCATCCCTAGACAAAAGGGACCCAACAAGCCGCGTCTCGGTACCCGGGCGGAGTCAAAAGCGCCCCAGGGATTTCTGCCAGGGGGAACCCGGAACTCGCAGAGGGGCGCGGAACTGGGGCCTCGGTTCAAGTCTCAGCCCTTCCAAATAAGGAAGGGGGAGGGGGTAGCACTCCCATACTTTCCTTATATCCCTCCCCCTCGCCCCAAATCCTGCTCATTCTTCCTAGCTGCCCTACAGAACTGGGGGAGGAATAGTGCATCCTTCTCCCGCTCCTCACAACCCCAAATCTCTCCCCACCCACAAAAAAATGCTTTGCACCTTTTTGTACTCCTCCTCCTCGGCAGAGCTGCTCCTCTTCCGGGAATGTGAATGGAGGCCCCTCCCATCCAACCTCCCCCCTCCTCCCTACAAACCTTCCTGCCTCTCTAGGAAGTGGAGCTCACTGACCCTGGGGGGGGGGTTGAGTGATTCCTCCCTCCCAGAACACATACTGGTAAATTCTCCTCCTTCCAAACAAGCTCTGAATATCCTGTTTCTTTCCTGATAGTGTCCCAGGTTCGATTCCCGGAGACGGCAGGGAAGAAGACCCCTCCCCCCTCCCAAAACGTCCTCCGGGGCATGAAGGTGGCACAGCTTACATTTCCCCCTTCCTCTCTTTTAATCCTTTGCCCGTGTTACAGGAAATTTTAGAATGATTGGGGAGGGGGGTTGCCCCTCCAGCACGCAGTGTGCTCCCCCCCTTCATTCACACACACAATGTCTCCCCAAAGCACCACATAACTTGTTCTGTTCAGGAAGGAATTGGCTACCAAGGGGGGAGCTTGGGACTTGAGTGAGGGCAGTCATGATCCCTAAAGCGTGAGCTCAGGTATTGAGCAGCCCCTCTGCCTGAGGGAGCATCTCTGGCATCCTGACACCTGAGTGCCAGACAGGTAGCAATAGCAAAACCAGATAATAATAATAATAATAATAATATATTAAAATTTAAAATGCAGCCTCATTTTAAGTAGTCCATAAATCTAAACCATGAGGGAGGACAACACAGGGGTCAGACTGAATCCAACCCAAAGGCCAGGCGGAACAGCTCTGTCTTGCAGGCCCTGCGGAAAGATGACAAATCCCGCAGGGCCCTGGTCTCCTGTGAAAGCATTCCACCAAGTTGGGGCCAATACTGAAAAGGCCCTAGTTCAGACCAGTCTAGCCACCTTATGGCTTGGGATCTCCAGAATATTGTTGTTTGTGGACCTTAAGGTCCTCTGCGGGGCATACCAGGAGAGGCGGTCCTGTAGGTATGAGGGTCCCAAGCTGCATAGGGCTTTAAAGGTCAAAACCAGCACCTTAAACCTGATCCTGTACTCCACCAGGAGCCAGTGCAGCTGGTAAAGCACTGGATGAATGTGATCCCGCGGCCGGGACCCCGTAAGGAGCCTCGCCGCGGCATTCTGCACCCCCTGGAGTTTCTGGGTCAGCTTTAAGGGCAGCCCTGTGTAGAGCGAGTTACAATAATCTAGCCTGGGGTTGACTATCGCATGGATCACTGTGGCCAGATCAGGGCGAGAAAGGTAAGGGACTAACTGCTTGATATGGCGGAGATGGAAAAATGCCACTTTAACTGTGGCTGCAACCTGCGCCTCCCTGGAAAGGGAGGCGTTGAAGGTTACACCCAAACTCTTGACAGAAGGTGCTGGCACTAATTGAGCCCCTGCAAGAGATGGGAGTTGGCCCTCCCCAACCCCATGTTGTCCCGACCCAGCCAGAGGACCTCTGTCTTCGAAGGATTTAGCTTCAACCAGCTCCCACGTAGCCATCCAGCCACAGCTTCCAAGCACTTGGTCAGTGTGTCTGGGACCGAGGCAGGGCTGCCGCCCACCCACAGATAGATCTGGGTGTCATTAACTTGACTGGGAAACAGGGACATGTAAATATTTCTTTTGTATACTTAATGGGTGTATAGTGGAGGTCAAGGGCGGGGGGGGGGGCAAGCCCTGATGCTCTGGTTGCTGCACCCTGACCCTCCCAAGGTGGGATGTATGCAGGAGTGTAATTTTAGGGGTGTTGTTGGTCTCTTTGAAAAAGTGTTTTGTTGGTCTTCTGTTTCAATGTATCTGAAGAAGTGTGCATGCACTGCACACAATAAGTGGTTAAGTATTGGAAAGGGAATCAGTTACCCACTAGGGGAGAATGGTTATGTAAGCTTTCAGAATATTTAGAGTTAACCAAATTGACAGATATAATAAGACAAAAACCAAAAAGTGAAGTGAAGTGAAAAGCGAATGGGAGTGCTGAAACGAATACCTTAAAAGTCAAGGTTTGAGGACAGAAATCTGGCTGACTCTGGAATAACCTTGTGAAATGAAAGGATGAGAAAGAGGGATTTATATCGATGTTAGGATTCAGAGGATAAGGAAAACAGGAAAACAGGAAGATACAATGAGAGGTAAAGGAGGTGCTGTTGGATTGGGGGAAGTCAATGTTTGTTTTCCTTTTTAGTGTTTATATTATTAATTTGTAAGATTTGGATTTGTTTTTCATATGCTTGTTTTTTGTGTTTTGTGTATTGATATTTTTCTTTTTTCTGTTGTGTGGAAAATACTAATAAAACTTACTATTAAAAAATAAAATAAAATAAAGCAGAGAATTATGGTGCTGGAGGGAGACTCTTGATAGTCCCATGGACTGCAAGAAGATCAAACCTATCCATTCTGAAGGAAATCAGCCCTGAGTGCTCACTGGAAGGACAGATCCTGAAGCTGAGGCTCCAATACTTTGGTCGCCTCATGAGAAGAGAAGACTCCCTGGAAAAGACCCTGATGTCGGGAAAGATGGAGGGCACAAGGAGAAGGGGATGACAGAGGACGAGATGGTTGGACAGTGTTCTCGAAGCTACGAACATGAGTTTGACCAAACTGCGGGAGGCAGTGGAAGACAGGAGTGCCTGGCGTGCTCTGGTCCATGGGGTCACAAAGAGTCGGACACAACTAAACGACTAAACAACAACAAAGGAGTAAGGAGTCGATGATCCCCTGTGGCCAAAAACGACCATACTCCTACTGCTAGACCAAATGACCAGCATCCTGTTTCTTCCTCTGGGAAGTCCGCAACTATGGTCTTGCATGGCAGCTGCTTCCCCCCTCCAGTGTGGGAAGGAAGGGGTTAATCCACAGTAGCCACTCTGACCTCCGCTGAAGCTCTCTGTCACCTTTGCTCTGGCCAGTGGTTTATTGATCCTCTGCTGCCTCCCCACTTTCCCCCTTTTGCTGATCTTGGGTTTTTTGTTTGTCTCCCAAAGTCCAGGTGCTCAAGGCCTCAGAGTGCTAAAGTTGAAAGGCAACTTTATCAGGCAAGGCTAAAGAGAACCTGTCGGCATCCGTGAATGAAAGTGAGACGGCCCTGGTTCTTCTCTGCACCAGCCGTCGCTTTGGGGGATCCAGCCCAAGCACCATGGGCAGGTTGGGTAAGCATGTCAGGTGACTAAGGTGGTAAGGAGGTATGTGGGCAAACCCTTTCTCTTCTCGTCACTGAGCCAATAGGGAAGGGAAGGAAAACAGAAAGTACTGAAACCTCTAGTTGTGGAAATGGGCATTAGAGGGAATGGAAGTTCTGCGTGTACCGTGTGTTTAAAGATTGCCCCGCCGCCCCAAAGAAAAAGAATCCTGTGAACTGTAGTTTATTAGTGGTACCTTGATTTAAGTACACAATTGGTTCCGTAACTCTGTACTAAACCTGAAGCATACTTAACCTGAAGCGAACTTTCCCATTGAAAGTAATGGAAAGTGGATTAATCCATTCTAGACAGGTCCGCGGAATACTTAAACTGAAAGTACTCAAACCGAAGCGTACTTAAAGCGAGGTATGACTGTACTATTACCATTTATTTCTTTGCATTTCATTTCTATACTGCTTCATATTTTTAAGAAAAATCTCATAGCAGTTTACAGAATATTAAAACATCAATAAAACATCAATAAAACAATCTGAAGAAAGTAAAATATACACAAAAGTTGACTGGCAGGCGAAGATGATAGAATATTTAGAACTTGCGAAAATGACTAGGAGATTAAAAGGAAACTCAAACCAGAAAGTGAGTAAAGATTGGACAATATTTAAAGCATCTAAAAAAGTATTGTGAAAATGCAAATCTCCCGACAGGTCTAGATTGAATCTAGATTGAATATGGAAAATAAAAAAAGCAAAAATCACCTTTGATGTGTATCTGTTAAAAAACAAGGAAGTGCTTATAGACCAATAATGTGTAAAAAGTACAATGAGATGAATTGGACGTCAAAAGTGTGCATGATATCAAACTATATGTTGTTAGTGTTTAGTTGTTATGAGGGTATGGTATCGGTCTGTGTTGTTTTTTATGTAGCATGTAAATTGTTTTGCAATAAAGCTTTAATAAATTAAATATATTTTCAATTCAATTCAACACCTTTATTGGCATATATATAAAATATAAAAACAAGAACAAAACATACAAAACATATAGGTCATTAGTATAAATAGTAACTCTACATCATACAGAAATAATGGAGAGCAGGAGGAGGAAAAGGCACACAAAAGATCCTCAGCTAACATTGTTGAAGGCTAGATGTATTGATTTTAATTACATAAATTCTGGACAAGTTGTGGGCCATAATTCTGGTAATTTCGGGGAAGTCATCCCTCAGCAAGAGCTGAACCACTAATCTGTTCACGCTTATTGATAAAACAGGAATAGTACCGAACTCTTGGCTGACGTTCATAATATTTCCAATATAGAAAAAAGGTGACACTGAGCAGCCATGTAATTATCGACCTATTAGTTTATTATCTACCATATGTAAACTCTACTCAAAACACTTAGAGAGATACTTATTAGATTGGATGAAAAAGAAAAGGATTATTGGTCCTGAACAGATTGGCTTTACAAAACATAAATCGACAATAGACCATTGTCTATTATTGGCATCCCTAGCTGAAAAATACACGAAATCGGATAAGGGGAAGCTATATGTGGCCTTTATCGATTTAAAGTGCGCTTTCGATTCAATTCCAAGAGGTCTAGTATGGGATAAATTGAAAACTTCTGGGATGGAAACCCGCTTACTTTTTCTGATTAAAAAGCTACATTCCAACACTAAAGGTCAGGTGAAGTTTTCCCTTGATGGTCATTTATCTACCAGCTTCACGATCACTAAAGGGGTTAAACAAGGTTGTATACTTGCCCCACACTTGTTTAACCTATTCTTAAATGATATGAAACAACATTTATCTGCTGTAAATGGCCACCCTCCCAGACTAGATACCAAAGCAATCCCTACCCTCTTGTACGCAGACGATACTGTTCTCCTCTCCTATTCCAGAGTTGGGCTACAAAGATATTTAAGAGCATTCTCCAATTATTGTGAAGTGAATCACCTAGCAATTAACTACTCCAAGTCAAAGATTCTTGTTTTTTCTAAAAGTTGGCGTCCATTCAATTGGTCGATTGGAACCCCAAAAATGGAGCAAGTTAAATGCTATAAATACTTGGGTGTCACCTTTCACTATAACTTAAAATGGGTGACCCATCGCAACAGAACAATTAATTTAGCAAGATGCTCGGTTGCACAAATCAAGCGCTTTCATTTTCTTGGTGGGAATCAATTTGTACCTGCAGCAAAGGCAAAATCCGCCTCCCAGCTTCTATACGGGATCCTCTTATGGATATCCAGCTTAACAACAAAGTAGAAGGAGTCCAATCATCCTTCTTTCGGCAAATCCTTGGAGTACCAAAATGTGTGCCATACTTGGCTATCTGTGCAGAATTGGGCCAACACCTTCTTGAGACAAGAGGTTGGATCATTACTTTTAAATATTGACTAAAAATTCATTTTAATACTGATCCAGATAGCCTGATATCCTATCTTCTGAAAGACAACTATAGCTGTATATGGTTCTCTAATATTTCCAACAAACTCAGGCAACTAGGCTTCTCAGTGGATTCCCTGTTGACATATGAGGACTCATATATCTTTACTCTTATTAAGCAGAGACTGCTTGATATTGAACTCCAGAAACTTCATCCTGCCCAACCTCTAGTATGCTCGCTTGCCTTCTTGGGGCTGCCGCTTCACCAAGGATTGATACCTAATTATATATATAAATTAGAGAGAGAGAGAGAGAGAGAGAGAGAGAGAGAGAGAGAGAGAGAGAGAGAGAGAGATCCAGAAAAAATTGTGGAATGTATTTTCAGTCCTTCTGATTTTGGTGTATGTGACATGAAGAAAGTATGCTGGATCTCTCAGCGGCCTTTGACACCATTGACCATAACATCCTTCTGAACCGTCTAGAGGGGTTGGGAGCTGGGGGCACTGTTATACAGTGGTTCCGCTCCTTTCTCTGGGGTCGTGTCCAGAAAGTGGTGTTGGGGGATGAGAGTTCAGACCCCTGGGCTCTCACTTGTGGGGTGCCTCAGGGTTCTGTCCTCTCCCCCATGCTTTTAAACATCTATATGAAGCCGCTGGGAGAGATAATCAGGGGGTTTGGGCTGGGTGGTCAGCAGTATGCGGATGATACCCATCTCTACCTCTCTTTTAAATCAGAACCAGTGAGGGCGGTGAATGTCCTGGAGGCGGTTGGAGGATGGATGGCGGTTAACAGATTGAGGTTGAATCCTGACAAGATGGAAGTACTGTTTTGGGGGGACAGGGGGCGGGTGGGTGTGGGGGACTCCCTTGTCCTGAATGGGGTAACTGTGCCCCTGAAGGACCAGGTGCACAGCCTCAGAGTAATTTTGGACTACATTTTGGCTACAAGGAACCAGGCAGAGGGCCTTCTCGGTAGTGGCACCCACCCTGTAGAATGCCCTCCCATTAGAGGTCAGAGAGATAAACAACTACCTGACATTTAGAAAATACCTAAAGGGAGCCCTGTTTAGGGATTTGTGATATTTTAATGTATTTTGATGTGTGTTGGAAACCGCCCAGAGTGGCCGGGGAGACCCGGCCAAATGGGCGGGGTATAAATAATAAATTATTTTTTATTCTATTTTTATTTTATAGGCACATACAAGGAATATTTATGCAAGCAGCTGTAGCTGGCTTTTAAGTATTTTGGCTGCAGCATATCCTGTTGCCAAAGAGGCAAGCCACTTTCTTGGTTTAAAAAGCAGCTTGCCTCTTTTGCTATTGCTGTGGCAACATAATGGGGTGGGGAGGGGAACAGTTGTTTTCAGTCAGGTCACCGCTACTGAGCATATATTTAATGACAAATTCAGGCTCGATTGTCATAGAATCGTACAGTTGGAAAGGACCCCGAGGATCATTTAGCCCAATCCCCGGCAATGCAATAATTTTTTTGTGCAACGTGGGGCTCAAACCCACCACCCTGAGTTTAGGATTCCCATGCACTACCAATTGAGCTATCCCTCCGTGTGTGTGTGTGAGAGAGAGATGTTTTAAATGGCCTTCAAGAAAGCTTTCAGTCCAGGGTTGATTCGACTGCCAATAGATGAAACAGGCTTGGATGCATTAACCTTCAGTAACAAGAAGTTGGCATATGTCCAATATATTTTTCACACATGAGATGGAAAAACCCACTCGAGTTTGCTTGGCACCGTTTCTCTGGGAGCACAATGCTGAAAACAGAGATGCTAGCCAACACAGGCTCGAACTTTCGCATTACGGGCCAATATAAAGCACAAACTACTAATTTCAGCACTGCATGCAAATATTCTCTTACTGTGTGATTCGCTGGTGCATATGGCAAGAACAAGAAGGGGGAAAAAAATCTGTCCTTCGAGCCGGAATCGAACCAGCGACCTAAGGATGACTTTGGCAGCAATCTACAGTCCTCCGCTCTACCAGCTGAGCTATCGAAGGGACAAGCCTAGGGTGCTATGCCTCACCTTTTAACTGTGGGTGTGGCACCTGCTGAGCATGGAACTGGAATTTCAGTGGGAGATATTCCCTTTGAATGCCTTCCCCAGGCTTCCTGCCTCTCCACCAGCAAGCCTAAGAGCTAAAGCATGGGTAGGCAAACTAAGGCCCGGGGCCCAGATTCGGCCCAGTCGCCTTCTCAATCCAGCCTGCGGACGGACCGGGAATCAGTGTGTTTTTACATGAGTAGAATGTGTTCTTTTTATTTAAAATGCATCTCTGGGTTATTTGTGGGGCCTGCCTGGTGTTTTTACATCGGTAGAATGTGTGCTTTTATTTAAAATGCATCTCTGGGTTATTTGTGGGGCATAGGAATTCATTCATTTTGTTCTTCAGAATATAGTCCAGCTGGTCTGAGGGACAGTGGACTGGCCCCCCTGCTGAAAAGGTTTGCTGACCCCTAAGCTAAAGTGAGTTGCTCGATCACTTCCTTAAACCGTATGTAGGAGTGATCAGGTACAGTATGTGTGGGCTGCTTTGAAAAGCTTTTGGCAAGGTCCTTCTCCAAAGGTACCAGCCATGTGACCAGAGAGCAGGCCCTTTATGCATTGGCACAGACAGGGCCAACGTTCTCTCCGGATGTTATTAGACTATAACTCCCATCAGGCCTGAATGCTGGCCAGCTTGGCTGGCACTGTTGGGAGTTGTAGTCAGGCAATATTTGGAGGGTACCACGTTGCCTATCCCTGCATTAGCATATTGATACCTCTTGCTTCTGAGCAGCAGCCTTTGTGGCTCCCATGGTCTTGGCACTTTTCTGTTACAGGTAGCGATAGTAAGAGAACTAATGGCAGCGTTAAGATAAATTAAACAGCGTAGACAAGTTTAGATGGGTGCAATAATGAAATACTGAATGGTATAGTTTTTGTAAAATATGCAGGGATTTGTGATATGTAAAATGAACCATGGAAAGAGAAGAAGGGAAGTCATTGATATCTTAAGGATGTAAAATGAGTATTTTAAAAAGATAGTAAGAAAACCCACAAGCATAACCTTTAAAAATGCTGGGCTGGATTTAAACTAAGTCACTGCTTTGGCAGAAGCCAGCACAATGGTTAGCAGGCTGTTGTGTTGGAACGTGAAAGGCTTTTTAAATAAAAGACCAAGGTAAATCTCCACCCCTTCCTTTTGGGCCTGAGAAGACAACTTCTCTCCTTTAGATCAGGTATGGGAGAATTGTTTTTGTAGTGTTTGTTTCAAATATATCCCTTGCTGTAATGCATTCCTTGTTGTAAGCTGCTTCGAGCATGTGGTGTGTGTGTGTGTGTGTGTGTGTGTGTGTGTGTGTAAAAATGGCATACAAATAAAATGAGTGAGTGAATGAACCTTTGGCCCTCCTGATGCAACTAAACTACAATTCCCATCAGTGTAAACAAGCATGGCCAATGGACAAGGATGATGGGAGTTGTAGTTCAGCAGCATCTGGGGGACCAAAGGTTCATCACACTTCTTCTAGATGTTTCTGGACTGTACATCATCCCTGCCCGTTGGGGCTATTAGGTTCAGCAACTTCTGGATAGGCATACAGGTTCCCCATCTCTGTTATAAGGGGGCCCCCTCATCTCAGTTCATTGACTTAACTTGCATTCAATGTGCATCTTATGATGATGTCATCCATCAGCAGCAGCTGCCACCGTTGCCTCTGCAGTGTCATGGCTATGTGACAAGGTTTCTCAAGGAATATATGGAAGCTTTCATTGAAATTCCAGTTCCATGCCCTGCAGGCCAATTGCTGCCTTTTTTTTCTTTTCTTTTTTAAGGAAGCCGCATCCCAAGTTAAAAAGAACAAGGCAAAGCTTTGGGCTTGTTCCTTCGATAGCTCAGCTGGTAGAGCGGAGGACTGTAGATTGCTCAGCCAAGCCATCCTTAGGTCGCTGGTTCGATTCCGGCTCGAAGGACAAAGTGTTTTTGCTTGCCAGAAGTAGCTCCTGATCTCTCAACCCACCATACACTGTGGCTTCCCTCATCATGACTACAAACAATCCGGAGAAACCCTCTGAGTCATACCGAGGCAAGCGAGTTTCAGCTCCTGTTTCAGTTGCCGGTTTGTGGACCAACTACTGGAGACTTGCAGCACGAAATGAAAGGAGTGCTGTGTTCATTGGCAAAGGGGTAGACACCGTTCAATAAAACACTTGTCCAACTGCATCCCAGATCAACCCTGAAAGTGCTATGGCTCTTGAGAAGTGCTGCTGCTGCTGGTGGTGGTGGTGGTGGCTGTTGTAGTGAGGAACCCCATTCCCTCAGCAGCAAAAGAGGGCCACTGCAGTGCATTGCAAAAGCAAATCCTCAAAGCAGAGGAGCTTCTTAGAGGGGAGTAACCAAGACCCCGCAGAACAAACAAGCAGCAGCAGCTAGGTGGTGCCCGGGGAAACCAGGTCTGGAGTGTGACTTGGGAGAGGGGGGCATGGATTTGTGGGGACCTGTACCAGCCAGGAGGCGAGAATCGGAGGCAGGGGAAGCTTCAGAGCTGGAGGAGGAAGAGGAAGAAGCAGGTCAGGCAAGTGAAGGGCCGGGTGCTTCCCGACCCTCTCCTGCACCACTGTCTCCCAGAACCAGGAGAGAACGGAAGTGGGAAGAACAGAGGCAGCTTCTACACAGGCGTAGTCTCTGGCTGCATGTGTGCAGCCTGTCGTGGGGAGGTGCATAAGCCAATGAAGGAAGGGGGCGTGGCCCTGCAACTCCTCCATAGAGCGTAGAATAGCTGCCTAGATGCAAGGCTGGTGTGTGCAGGTGTTCGGAGCCCAGGAAACTACAGTAAGTGTCAGCTTTGACAATGAAGAGCTATCTGGCGTGGGCATTCATGTGGTTGACAGATATCAGAAGAGAGAGGAAAGTGCCCTCACATCTTTGCTTGTAGGTTTCCCACAGGTTGGCCACTGTTAGAACAAGCCACTCTTCTTCTTTGGGGATCACTTGTAGCCAAGTAAGATTGTCTTCCATGAACACGGTTTTAGCAGTGAGTCCGTAAGTGACTGTGGAGGCCAATTCTGGAACCACACGTCTTTCCACAGTGGGGACATTGGTTTCCAGGCAGGAGTTGATCATGGTGAGGGTTTGCCAAACATGCCTTCCTCTTAGCACGTTTCTCCCTTTCGTCCTGAGTTCGAGTGTCTTCAAAGTCCATGACACCTTTGGTAAAGGCTGTTCTCCAACTGGAGCACTCTCAGGCCAGTGTTTCCCAGTTGTTGGTGTTTATACTACATTTCTTTAGATTTGCCTTTGAGAGAGTCTTTAAACCTCTTTTGTTGACCACCAGCAGTACGCTTTCCATTTTTAAGTTCGGAATATAGTTGCTTTGGAAGACGATCATCAAGCATCCGCACAACATGACCAGTCCAACAAAGTGGATGTTGAAGAATCAAGCCATTAAACTAGACCCCAGTGAAAAAATCCCAGGACAAGGCCCTGTTTCGCCAATTCTTCATCAGCAATGTTTAATGGTCAGAGCGTACCAAGTATGTTTGCCTTGTCCTGGGATTTTTTTCACTGGAATTTATATTTATTTGCCTCACTATCATACTGGAATTGATTCCTATTTGAATTCATCTTATCATTACATAAATAAAGCCTTTTGAAGACTTACTTGAAATTCATCTTCCTCCTGGCCCGAGTTCTTGCAATTTACTGTTTATTTCTGGACTTCACTAAGAACTCCAATTTCTACAGTAATTAAGCTAGATCCAGCAAGACTCTTCTTATGTTCTTAGGCTGTTGGTGTTTGTGTGTCTTCTTAGTGCTTCTGGGCCTTGCTGCTCTGCTCCTGATGCGGAAGAGCACGTCCAGCCCCTTGGAGAGATGTTTTGAGGATCCAGAATATGAGGGACTGCTGGATATCGCGAAGCGTGGGTTGGGCAAAACTGAAGAACCAAGACGGATTGCGATTGTGGGAGCCGGGGTTGCTGGACTTACAGCTGGGAAAGTGCTGCTGGACGCTGGACACAAGGTGATGGGGCCAAGGAGAAGGGGAGGCATTGGCAGGGTGAGAAGCAAGGGCAGGTGAGGTAGGGGTTGCATAATAATAGCCATTTTTTATTTGTACTCTGCCCGTCTGATTGGGTTGCCCCAGCCCTTCTGGGCGGCTTCCAATGTACAGTATATAAAAACATAATGAAACATTACACATTACAAAGCTTCCCTATACAGAGCTGCCTTCAGAGATGTCTTTTCCTTGATATCTGGTGTTAGGGTGTTCCACAGGATGGGTGCCACTACCGAGAAGGCCCTCTCCCTGGTTGCCCACTTCCCTGTAAGTCAAGCCCAAATCCCGCCCCCTTGATTCACAATCTTCAGCCAACCTTGCCCAAACTCTTGTCTCGCTCAGGATGACTGGATTTAAAGACACAAGGCAGTGTTTCAGGCTGATCAGCCTCTGAAGCAACACCAGAGTGGCCCTACCAAATTATTTTTAAAAATTGGGTCAATGGTTTCTGCACACTGGTTTGCAAGCCGGGAAAAGAAAACGATGGAAGTGTATGAAATATAGATTGTCGTTTAGCCATCCCTAGGGGTTGCTTCCAGTGTGGCCTGGTGCAGATGTAATCCTGATTTCTTGCAAACCATGGTTAAAGTTAGCACCGGGAATGCACCTGAACCATAGCTAACCTTGGCATATATGTAATGGTAAACCATGGTTAAAGCCAGTGCTTTTTTTTAAAAAAACAAAACATTAGGAAGAACTTTCTGACATTAGGAAGAACTTCCTGACAGTAAGAGCTGTTCGACAGTGGAATTTGCTACCAAGGAGTGTGATGGAGTCTCCTTCTTTGGAGGTCTTTAAGCAGAGGCTTGACAGCCATCTGTCAGGAATGCTTTGATGGTGTTTCCTGCTTGGCAGGGGTTTGGACTGGATGGCCCTTGTGGTCTCTTCCAACACTATGATTCTATGATTTTCTGGGAGGACGCAGGGTTACGCATACCCCTAAACATTTTGTGAATCTAAGTTTGGCCTCATTGAAGGGCAGTACAGTGGTACCTCGGGTTAAGAACTTAATTCGTTCTGGAGGTCCGTTCTTAACCTGAAACTGTTCTTAACCTGAGGTACCACTTTTGCTAATGGGGCCTCCCGCTGCCGCCGGCACGCAATTTCTGTTCTCATCCTGAAGTAAAGTTCTTAACCCGAGGTACTATTTCTGGGTTAGCGGAGTCTGTAACCTGAAGCGTCTGTAACCCAAGGTACCACTGTATTTCAATATGAGTAGGAAAATGAGAGGTTTTTGTTTTGTTTGGGGGTTTTTTTAAGAAAAAAGCACTGGTTAAAGGCAACAAGGGAGAATTTGTCCTCAAAAGGGGTTGAGGGAATAGGAGAGGAATGGTATGTGTGTTCCTGAGACTGTCTTCTAGTTTTCAAGCCCTGGTCTTTATAGAGCCAGGTATACATTTCAAAGTACCAAGCCTAGCCTGACATTGACTCATGGCATCTTCAGACAGATGCTGGGGACACAGCAAACTGGAAGGGAGACGATAATTGATCCTTGCCTTGAGCTCCCATTTAGACAAACATTTGCTCCAGACGACTGGGCTTGGGAGCTGCTGTTTTAATTTCCCACAGTGCTCCTGACACAGCATCCCTCCACAGTATTGTGGGAAATTAAAAAGTCCCCCCCCCCCGCTTTCTAGTGCCTGAGAATGCAGAGGATAGCCTTTCTTGCATAATGATATGGTCCCTACGGCAGGGGTGGCCAGCTCCCAAGAGACTGCGATCTACTCACAGAGTTAAAAACTGGCAGTGACCTACCCCCTTTTGGGGGGGGGGTTCAGGTCAAGGTTGTTGAACTTTTACTATGAAGGAAAGCCCTGTTTTTTGGGTTTCAGGTCGAAGTTGTTGAGCTTTTTAGGGAGGAGGAAAGCCCTGTTTTTGGGGGTTCAGGTCAAAGTTGTTGACCTTCTTTTAGGGTGGAGGAAAGCCACATTTTTGGGGGGTGCAGGGCAAAAATGTTGAGCTTTTTTTTAGGGGAGCTAAAGTTGTTGAGCTGCTTTGGGGGGAGCCAGTGATCTACCAGTGATCTACCACAGACATTCAGTGATCTACCGGTAGATCACGATCTACCCGTTGGACGTGCCTGCTCTACGGCATATACAGCTTTCAGCATGGTGGCACCTGTCAACGTTGTACTCTAGAGATGTTCCAGGCTACAGCTCCCATCATCTGTGACCATCAGCCACTCTGGCTGGGAGCTGATGGGAGTTGTATTCCAAAAATCTGGAGGATACCACAACAGCCACCCCTGTCTTACAGCATCGCTTTCCTCAGCATAGTTTGGCAGCTTCAGGGGCTGGGTGACTCCAGTCGCAGGATACAGGGACTTACGCCTCTTGCTGGCTCCACTTGAGACCCAGGTGCGAGTACTAGAAAAACAAGAGCTTCACTCAGCCTAGATTCCCCGTCTGCCTGGCAGGACTTAATTACTATTTTCTGCTGCAGGGCAAGCTTATGAAAAACAAATGAAAAAAAAAACTGGGTGGGCCGCGGAGTGTGCAGTTGCACAAACCG
Organism: Zootoca vivipara; assembly: GCF_965207765.1. Taxonomy (NCBI): domain Eukaryota; kingdom Metazoa; phylum Chordata; class Lepidosauria; order Squamata; family Lacertidae; genus Zootoca; species Zootoca vivipara. Next base: position 105,697,245 of record NC_142584.1, on the reverse strand, counting down.
CCAGGCAATTAAATATGTAGATGGCAGGCATGATCACTTTTTTTTGTTTTTGCAAATCTTGCAAGCCTCTGTTTTATTGGTGACCTGCCGTGCCACAATGTGCAAGACATATTCAAGAGACTGGGGAAGGTAGATGGCCCAGGTGTGGAATGCGGCCCTCCAGGCTTCTACACCTGGCCCTCAAAACTCTCCCCGGCTACATCCCTGCATTGCCCACCCCTTGAGTGATTTTGCTTGGCTGGCTTGCATCTGGTTTAGTATAAAGGCAGCTTCCTATGCCATGCGTGGGATTGGGGATCCAGAATATGTCAGGATCACCCATGTATTTTCGACCCCAAATCGGTTGACACTTTGCCAAGGAGCTAACCAAGGCACAGCACTCTGGTTTCCCAACAGAGCAGTTGCCAATGAGTCAGATCTTGTGGCTTTATTTATACAGGTGCATCCGTTCTGAAGCAGAGCTGTAATCATAACCAGAAAGACAGACCTTTCCCTCAGGGACCTTGGGTTAATCTCTGACAAACAGTTCCTCCAGAATGTGACGTTTTCAAGATGCTAGCTGATTGAAAGCAACAGGCCGCAGAACAGAATTCACCTACCTGTCTCGTGACCTGTTTTTCTCAATTTTGTTTTGGAGCTAGCTCCGACCCCCTGCCAAAATTTATTCTGCTGTCTGCCCTCCTAACCCAGGACCAGACACCTGTAACGCAGCAGAGCATGCAAAGCCCCTTGCACACTGGTGTCTGTGTGCATCCTGGTGTGTGCAAAAGATCTGTAGATCAGGGCACTAATCCAGCACTGACCTTAGAAAGGAGAGCAAAGGAAGAGTCATCTCTGAAGTTGCAGACAAAGGAGCGTAGGAAGCTTTCCTATGCTGAACCAGACCCATGGTCCTCTTAGCTTAGGATTGTTTACTGAGCGGCTCTCCAATATTTCAGACAGAGAGTCTTTCCCAACTGTATCTGGAGATGGCGGGAATTGAACCTGGGTTCTTCTACATGCAAGGGAGATGCACTGCTGCTGAGCCACGCCCCTTCCCCAGATAAAGTGGAAGAAGCTTGACTGAAATATACTTGGAGTCCTGCAGTGATTTCATGCTCTTTACTGCAGCTTGTAAAACAGTGAATGAGTTTCCCCCAAAACCTCAGGTTTCTATATACATTGTTTACACAATGAGTCCCATCTGACTGGCTGATTCTGCTTCCCTCCTGGAGCCTAATTGGTCTTTTCATTGGCTCCCAGGACGTTTCCGAGCTGACCTTTAAAGCCCTAAACGGCCTCCACCCAGTATACCTGAAGGAGTGTCTCCACCCCCTTCGTTCAGCCCGGACACTGAGGTCCAGCGCCAAGGGCCTTCTTGGTAGTGGCGCCCACCCTGTGGAATGCCCTCCCATCAGAGGTCAAAGAGATAAACAACTACCTGGCATTTAGAAAACATCTGAAGGCAGGCCTGTTTAGGGAAGTTTTTAATGTGTGACATTTTAATGTATTTTAATCTTTGTTGGAAGCCGCTCAGAGTGGCTGGGGAAACCCAGCCGGATGGGCGGGGTACAAATAAATAAATAAATAAATCATCATCCTGCAGGTCAATCAGTTGTTGCATTCTATGATCCTACCAGCCTAACAGGCTGATTAACTTCCTCCTGGGGTCTGATTGGGCTGCTCCTACAAGCCAATCAGTTGTTGCATTCTAGGATCCTACCTGCCTATTGTTCTAGGATCCAAGCTTAGTGCATAACATTGACCTTGCTCTTGTACAGGGAAACTCCACTGAAACAAAGCAGCAATTGCAGAGGGCTCCCCACCCGACTTGAAGACAACTGCCTTTAGGCATCCACCTTAGGGAAAAGTGGCGCCTGGGAGGCAGAGCAGCAGTGGCCACTGCCTGCTGATTGGCTTTCCTCCCCAGCAAGCAAGCCAATGGCAGCAGTGGTGATGAGGAGAATCAGCGGGTGATGAAAGCTGCGAGGAGCTAGAGGAGTCTTGCCCACAAGCCCTCAAAATCCAGAGCCAACACTGTTGGCATCTGCACCCTTCCAGCTGTTCTGTGCCTCCCAAGGGGAGTCTGCCCCAACCACCGAAGAAGAGCCTACACAATACAACCCAAACTTCAGCAGCAGCTGAATGCCAATCAGTGCTTGCAAGTCTGAGGAACGCTGCCCGGTCCTTCCGACTCAATGAACTCAAAGCTGATGTTCCTGCAGACTTGGCCATTTTGAATCTGCACAGTCCCGCTCTCTAGTAGCTTCTTCTACAGAAATATGCTTCTTGCAGTTTGTGTTTCAATAAGATATAAACAGGGTCCATTTCTTCTGCCCTCAGTGCCACCAGCCTAAGTCCATTCTGAGAGCAGATTTTACTCCTGAGCTTGTCCATTTTGCCAGTCGCCAGTACTGGCATTGAGCATTCCTCAACAGTGTAATTTCCAGGCAAACTTAACAGGTTGAACATTCAGGCTAAGTAATCTAAGAGCTATCCATCAATCAACCCCGAGTGCTCACCAGAAGGACAGATCCTGAAGCTGAGGCTCCAATACTTTGGCCACCTCATGAGAAGAGAAGACTCCCTGGAAAAGACCTTGATGCTGGGAAAGATGGAGGGCACAAGGAGAAGGGGAGGACAGAGGACGAGATGGTTGGACAGTGTTCTCGAAGGCACGAACATGAGTTTGACCAAACTGCGGGAGGCAGTGGAAGACAGGAGTGCCTGGCGTGCTATGGTCCATGGTGTCACGAAGAGTCGGACACAATTAAATGACTAAACAACAACAACAACAAATCTGAGAGCAAATTAATAACTGCCCTTGAATAAGAATAACACCAGCAGATCCAATGTGGCGGCAACCTCTGAAAGGCAACAGCCAATATCCAAGGCTTGTAAGTCTTCATTACAAACTCACCGGAGATGAATGAATGACTGAGCATGAGTCACCAGACATCTCTGACACCTGAATCAGTTGGTATGATATAATTTGCTTAACCTGCCTAGAATAAGGTGCCAGTGACAGATCCTTCAGCTTTCAGCCCTCCAGGGACTACAGCTCCCATCATCCCTGACCATTTACCATGCTAGCTGGAGCTGATGGGAGTTGCAGTCCAACATCTGGAGGTTGAGGAAAGCTGCTATAATCAGGACTATAAATCTTGGACTGGGTATTCTCATAAAACAAACACTTTGGCCCTTTCCCATTGGCAGCTTCTTCAACATTGTTCAGTGGAGGCGTTTTGCAACCACTGCAATTATAGTTCTTCTTTGCTCCCACCCCACCCAGGTGACAATTCTAGAAGCCAGCAGCTGCGTGGGAGGCAGGATCGAGACTTACCGTGATCCTGAGGGGGGCTGGTATGTGGATTTGGGCCCGAGGCACCTGCCTTTCAGCCATAGGTGAGAAGGGGCAGTGATATTCCCATGGTGGTGTGTGACTGATAACATTTGATGGGGGAAAAGAGAGTTGGTATGACAGCCACCATCAAACAGAGGGAGGGCTGTCACATAGGAGGTGAAATGAGCTTGTTTCCTGCTGCTCCAGAGGGTAGGGCCTGAACCAATGGATTCAGATGGCAAGAAAGGAAATTCCGACTAAATATTCGGAAGAACTTTCTGATGGTGAGCTGTTTGACAGTAAAAAATCTCAGAAGGTGGTGGACTCTCGTTCATTGTAGGTTATTAAGCAGAGGGATTCTTTAGCAGTGATTCCTACATTGCAGATTACCCTTGGGGTCCCTTCCAACTCTACAATTCTGCAACTCGATGAGAACAAAATCAAGAACAAAACTGAAATGAGTCTGATGGTAAAATGCTTGTCATCATGTCATACCGCATGTGCAGAGATGGGAGGCATTGTAATTTTAGGGGACCCTGTGGTCACAAAATCTTAGGTTGGAAGGTACCCCAAGGGTCATCTAGTCCAACTCCCCTGCAATGCAGGAATCTCAGCTAAAGCATCCATGACAGATGGCCATCCAAACCTCTGTTTTAAAAACCTCCAAGGAAGGAGGATCCACCACCCCTCGTGGGAGTCTGTTCCACTGTCAAACAGTTCTTACTGTCAGAATTTTTTTTTCCTGAATGTTCATTGCATACTTTATTCATTCATTTATTTGCATCTGTCTTTTCTCCACCTTTTCCTCCAATGAGCTCAAAGGGGCCTCCATGGTTCTCCCCTTCCCCATTTAATCCCCACAACAACGCTGTGAGGTAGGTTAGGCTGAGAGGCAGTGAGTGGCTCAAGATCACCCAGTGAACTTTGTGGCTGAGTGGAGATTTGAACCCTGGTCTCCCAGGTCCTAGTTCGACACTCCTATCCATTACACCACATTAGCTCTTCCGCACTACAACTTCCCCTGCATGATCAAAGTCAGCAGAAGTGGAGTGTCCAGATTCAGAGGGAGAGGGCATGTGCTGCTCTCAGTCTCATCGTGTCCCCAAATGTAGCACCTTACCTTTGCCTCATAGGAATGGATGACAGCCATTCCCCCATATGTCAGGATGCAAAGGTACACTGACACAACTGGGTAGGAGTTGAACCTGTGCCTTATCTCTTGCTGATCCCGGCCATTATGAATTCAGCCTTTTTGTTTCTGGGGTCGTGCTTCTTGGTCATGCTAGAGTGTGACAGAATATTTGGAACCAGCTTTTGGGAAAAAGAGAGACAGACAGACAGACAGACAGACAGACAGACAGACAGACAGACAGACAGACAGAAAGACAGAGATTGCTCCAGCAACAGGCCATAGGATTGCCAAGTTGCAAGCTAGAGATAAAGGTAAAGGGACCCCTGACAATTAGGTCTGGCCGCGGACGCCTCTGGGGTTGCGGTGCTCCTCTCGCTTTACTGGCCGAGGGAGCCGGCGTACAGCTTCCGGGTCATGTGGCCAGTGTGACTAAGCCGCTTTTGACGAACCAGAGCAGCGCATGGAAACGCCGTTTACCTTCCCGCCGGAGTGGCACCTATTTATCTACTTGCACTTTGACGTGCTTTCAAACTGCTAGGTTGGCAGGAAAGCTAGAGATATTCCCCCTTTAAACAAAGGGGAACAAAGTTAAAAGGGGAAGGTAGAGATATTCCCCTTTTAACTTTGTTTCCATTCCTGAATCAGGAGACAGTTGGGGCTTCCCCATTTTGTTTTCCCCTAGTCTTGTCGTCCACACCCTTTCCCACCTGCTGGGATCCAGCTTGTTACAGCAGGTGTGAGACGAGGGTGGATAACAGGGGTGGGAGGATAATGGGGGCGGGGGAGAAGCCACATCCATTTCATCTCCTGCTCCAGCAGCAGAATTAAAAGGCAACTCTCCAGGTTGAAACCTAGCCAGCGACTGTCCAGTTCTGTGGGAGTGGGAAGCTCCCAGGGGAAGTGATTTCAGCACATTGGACAGCTCCAATGAGTCCTGCTAAGGCAAGCGGCTACCTGAAATGTTGTCTGTGCCGAGAGCTAGTACCAATGGAAGCCTCATGTGGGCTGATCAAACCTGGTAGGCTCTGCCAGCCTAGAGGTGCTGGGTGGGTAGTTAAAGGGCCCTCACCTTATTTTAAAGTCTTTGGCTTCTGGGAGGTTCGGAAGACAGAGATACTGCAGGGAATGGTGGCAGACATGTGTTGTCAGAAGGCCTCTGGTATGTTTGGGATTGCTTTGGGATTTGTTTTGCCTGTCTATTGAATTTATATCCTGCCCTTCTTCTAAGGAATCCAGGGTGGCAAACATGTATACCATTTAAAAACAGGAACAAAGAGAAATGCTATAAAACAGATCAAAACATTCTAAAAAAGAATTAAAAACATCTAAAAGGTGTTACAATTTTAAACCTTCTAAAAGCAACTGCAGTGAAAAACACACATCCATCTTGAGATTCCCAGGAACAGTATTCTTCAGACACCAAATTCCTGTGTAAGCAGGAACCTTTTCAAATCCCACTTTGACGATGTGTAGCACATTCCACAACCTGGGGGCCACCACTGAAAAGGCCCTGTCATGGATCTGGACCAACCTGTGAATGAGATGCTGGTGGTTCTTTGAGGAAGTTTCCTGAACCCTTTCCTTGTCAAAGTTCTCTACCCTATACAGTAAAGTCTGTGGTGGGACATGGGCCAGACATCAACCCTGGTACACTGTGGCAATGGAACAGGAGGCACAATAAGGGAACGAACTATGTAGAAAAACTAAACACATGAAATCAAAGACTAATAGCATAATAAACACACCCCTTTATGTTTAATACCCATTCTTCCCATCTGTTACCACCCTTCCTCCTACTCTTCCCCTCTGATCCGCCCACTGGCTCTCTCTACCTCCATGCAGAATTGTCCGGGAATATGTTGCAAAATATGGCCTGAAATTAAACCATTATTCAGATGGCAATGGCAACGCCTGGTACCTGGTGAACAATATCCGAGCCAGAGTCAAAGAGGTGGAGAAGAATCCAGACATTCTGAGATACCCTGTAGGTCCCTCCGAACGTGGGAAGTCTGCTGTGGAGCTGTATTACGAAGCGTTGAAACCGGTGAGTTTCTTTTTGTAAACCGCTTTGAGGTGTTGTTGTTGTTTTTAAACCATCAAGCAGTGTATAAATTTTATGAAATAAATGAGATAGTGTGTGCCTACATATGTGTTTTTGTGAACACAGTTGCCATCAGGTTAGCAGGGAGCCATACCAGACTGCCTGAGGGGTATCTGTGCTGCTCTGCTGCAGCAAAAACTGCCAAGAGACCAGTGGCATCTGAAAGACATTTTAGTGCGGCATCGGCCTTTGTGTGCTAATGTCCTCTTCATCGGATGTGTGAAGTGTAACCCTACACACACACACACACACACAAACACAGGCCCGTAAAGGGACATAGTTGTACACAGTGTTGCCAGAGGGAAGTGAAATGTAAGAAGGTCCCAACAGTGACAATTCAATTAGAGCTAGAACTTCTCTAAACAGGGCTTCCTTCAGATGTCTTTTCAAAATCACATAGCTGTGACTGTTTGACATTTGATGAGAGGGCCCTCTACCAAGAAGACCCTCTACCTGGTTCCCTGTAACCTCACCTCTTGCAGTGAGGAACCACCAGATGGCCCTGAGAGCTGGATCTCAGTGTCTAGGCTGGACAGTGCAAGTGAAGATGCTCCTCCATGTATACAAGGCTGAAGCTGGGTTTTTTTATGTTTAGTTACAGGTAGGTAGCTGGGTTGGTCTGGCGTAGTTGAAACAAAATAATCCCCCCCCAGTAGCACCTTAGAGACCAACTATGTTTGTCATTGGTATGAGCTTTCGTGTGCATGCACACGAAAGCTCATACCAATGACAAACGTAGCTGGTCTCTAAGGTGCTACTGAAAAATTTTATTTTATTTTATTTTATGTTGTAAACTATGCGATTATTTGGCTGAAGGGTGGTATATAAGTCTAACTTAATAACAACAACAAGAATAATAATTTAACCTTCTGTTCAAGCCAGCATGGTGTAGTAGTTAAGAGCAAGTGGACTTGTAATCTGGTGAACTGGGTTCGCTTCCCCGCTCCTCCACATGCAGCTGCTGGGTGACCTTGGGCTAGTCACACTTCTTTGAAGTCTCTCAGCCCCCCTCACTTCACAGAGTGTTTGTTGTGGGGGAGGAAGGGAAAGGAGATTGTTAGCCACTTTGAGGCTCCTTAAGGGGAGTGAAAGGCGGGATATCAAGTCCAAACTCCTCCTCCTCCTCCTCTAAACCTGAGGTTGATGGGGAGAAAAGGAGGACACGGTTTGCCATTCAAGGATAGTCCTACAATAACCTGTCTTTGTTTGTGCCCATCAGATAGAAGAGGACTTGACGAGATCAAACTGCAGCCACGTGCTTGAAAAATACGATGCCTATTCTCTCAAGGTGCTCAGTTCTATGGATATACGTGGGTGATATTTGCTGTTTGTGGCACAGATCTGCTTCTCCCTCTTTTTATATATATTACATTACTTTGTGGAATTGAGAGCCACATTTGATGTTACACAAGACATGGAAATGGATGGTGCTTTGCTCTTCCTTGTAGCAACGTAAAACAAATGTTGTGTCCAATGAAAGATCACTGTGATTTGCATCTCTCCAGCCCCACCTCACTTTACTGGCTGTCAGGGTGAAGGGGTGAAGAAAATGCACGTTGTTGGAAATAGCAAAGGGACACAGAGCAGTGGCAGTTCCATGTCTGGTTTGGCACTTTTAAGTGCAGACCTCTCCATTCATAATTCATATGAGTCTGGTTACAGGTAGGTAGCCGTGTTGGTCTGGATCGAAGTAAAATAAAAAAAATCATGTATAATCTCATTATACATGATAAGCGATCTTCAGCCATCTCAACCCTTGCTTTTTCATGCAAAACCATTTGCAGTCGTTTGCGGTCATCAACAGCTATCAGTCAGTCAATCACCCATTTCCACCACCCTTCTGAGTGATCCCCCCTCCCCATCCCCACCCCTCCCCACCCCTTCTCTACATAAGTGCCTGGAAACTTCCATTTCACTGTATCTGAAGAAGTGTGCATGCACACGAAAGCTCATACCAAAATAAAAACTTAGTTGGTCTTTAAGGTGCTACTGAAGGAATTTTTTTTATTTCATATGAGTCTGTTCTGGCCAAACTAAATGACAAGCCCAAGTTCATTTAGGTTTGCAAAACCTTGCATTTCTGCCACCAGGGGGCAGCAGAGTGCCACCACGTGTATAACGACTGCAATTTTAAAAAATGCCTGTTTGTTTGTTTAATTGAATTCGATTTAAACATTTTTAAACATTCAATTTCAAAGTCTAGAGTACAATTTTTTTAAAGTCTGAAATTTGGATTTTGGAATACAACAGTAGAACTCATGCATTGAGAAGTGGGATGGAAAATTGTTGAGCTTTTGAAAGGAAAACTCATCATTTGAGTTTTGACATTAAAACGTGTATGTTGAAATTTGGAAAAAGGTTTTCAAAAGATGTCAGTTTAGTTATTTTTAATTTAGAATATACGACAGTCTTTGAATTTTAGGCAAATATGCGTTTAAGCCAGGGGTCCCCAAACTAAGGCCTGGGGGCCGGATGCGGCCCAATCACCTTCTAAATCCGGCCCGCGGACGGTCCGGGAATCAGCATGTTTTTACATGAGTAGAATGTGTTATTTTATTTAAAATGCATCTCTGGGTTATTTGTGGGGCCTGCCTGGTGTTTTTACATGAGTAGAATGTGTCCTTATATTAAAATGCATCTCTGAGTTATTTGTGGGGCATAGGAATTCATGCATATTTTTTTTCAAAATATAGTCCGGCCCCCCACAAGGTCTGAGGGACAGTGGACCGGCCCGCTGCTGAAAAAGTTTGCTGACCCCTGGTTTAAGCTCTACCAATATTTCACATTCATATATTCCCCCCCCCAGCTCTTATTTATTTATTTAATAACATGTATATACTGCTGGAGTGTAAAAGCAAAAGGAAACCCTCAAAGTGGTATTTACGTCTCTGAGCAAAAAGCAAAACAAAAGCCTTGTCACATTGCAGCCAATAGAGGGAAAGAGAATCTATAGGACACAATGAGTTCAAATTCCACAGATTTTCACCTTTCAAGAGAGTGGACTGTCTCCACTTGAGTTCAGCCATATTATTCCTCATACACTCTGCCACCTTCACAGGCATATCTGATCGAAAAGGGAAATCTAAGCCATGCAGCCGTCCGAATGATTGGAGACCTGATTAACCTGAGCGCAGAGTTTTCCCGCAGTTTCACTGAATTCCTCCGAGAAGTTTTCCTGTTTACCCGTGAAAAGAGGTAATGAAGGCCGGTTGCATAGGTGCCGGTTCCCTGAGGAAAATTCCCCATGAAGGGGAATTTCCTTTTCAGTAATCTGCTAAACACGTGGGAACGGGTAGAAGGATCAGAGAGTGTGGAGTCCCATTCCCCTACCCTCATGCGTGGGACTAATGAGCGCACACCCTCCTTATCTTTTGCACCACAATAGCTCATAATTACTGCAATGCGTTATACGTAGGGCTGCCTCTGAAGACGGTTCGGAAACTTCAGCTGGTGCAGAATTCAGTGGAGCAAGACGGTTTGAGCATATTACACCGATCCCGGTCCGACTGCACTGGCTACCAATTATTTTCTGGGCCCAATTCAAAGTGCTGGTTTTGACCTATAAAGCCTTAAACAGCTCAGGATCGCAATACCTGAAGGACTGCCTCTTTCCATATGAACCTACCTGGACCCTGAGATCATCTTCTGAGGCCCTCCTTTGTGTGCCTCCTCCTTGATAGGTCCGGAGGGTGGAAACACGAGAACAGAGCCTTCTCTGCAGTGGCTCCCATCTGTGGAATGGTCTCCCCCGGGAAGTTTGCCTGGCGCCTTCACTATATACACCTTTAGGCACCAGGCAAAAATGCTCCTCTTTAACCAGGCAAAAACGTTCCTTCTTAACCAGTCCTTTGGTTGACCTGATGGACATCCCTATATCCTTTTAAAATGTGGCTCTTTTTTTGGGAAGGGGGGGTGTTATTGGGTTATTGTTCCTATTTAGATTTTATTTATTGTGATCTTTTCTGTGAACCACCCTGAGACCTGCAGGTATAGGGCGGTACAGTGGAACTTTGGTTCTCAAATGGCTTCCTTGATGAACAAATCGGCTCCTGAACGCCGAAAACCCGGAAGTAAGCGTTCCAGTTTTTGAAGATTTTTCAGAAGCCATACGGCTGATGCAGCTGTCGACTATTGTTTCGGGTGCACCTGCACCAATAGGAAGCCAGGCCTTGGTTTTCGAACGTTTTGGGAGTTGAATGGACTTCCAGAACGAATTAAGTTCGAGAACCAACATTCCACTGTACATCAATTCAATAAATAAATAAACACACACACACTCTCTCTCTCCTGGTAGTTGGATGAGCATGTCTAGCAGAAATGACTTCTCCAGCCTTTTCTTGATCTCCAGGTATGATGAGATCACTGGTGGGTTTGATATGCTGCCCAGGGCCATTCACCAGTCCCTCCCAGCTGGCGCAGTGATGCTCAACAGCACCGTGACAGAGATCCACAGAGAAGGGGACACAGTTTCGGTACTCTACCATCCTTCCAGCTCCCTGGAGTCGTCAGGCACCATCCTGGCTGACTACGTCATTGTCACATCCACAGCAGAGGCCACACGCCTCATCCGCTTCCACCCTCCCCTCTCGCCTGCCAAGACCCAGGCACTCCGTTCTCTGCGCTCCACGGGAGCCACCAAAGTGGCCTTGGCCTGCGCTAAGAAGTTCTGGGAGGAAGAAGGGGAAGAGATCTACGGTGGAACCTCCACCAGTGACCTGCCCTCCAGGATCACCACATACCCCAGCCGCAACTTCTCCAGCGGCCTGGGGGTCATCCTGGGCTCCCAGACTTACGGGGACGACTCGGAGTTTTTCACCCCCCTCAGCCCCCAACAGGCTGTCGAGGTGGTTCTGAGGGACTTGTCCACGATCCACCGGCGCCCCCTGGAAGAGCTGAGGCGTCTTTGCAGCAGGTGGGTGGTCAAAAAATGGAGCCTGGACCCCCACGCCATGGGGGCCTTCACCCTCTTCAGGCCTTACCAGCTGAGCGAACACGCAGAGGCCCTCGCCCGCAAGGAGGGGAGGGTCTATTTTGCCGGAGAGCACACGGCTTTGCCACATGGTTGGATTGACACGGCGATGAAATCGGCCCTGAGGGCAGCCAGGGATGTCCACCGGCACGCAGGGGCTCAGGGCTGTGGTCATGAGACAGGCATTTTTGGTGATCAAGGGGGTGGCTCGGAAGTTGTAAACCTCCTTGATCCGTTGTAAGGCTATGCCGCCTTGAAAAATTCAGAAGCAGTGAGTAAATAAAGGTGACTCATCCGAATCTTTTTCATCAGTGTTTCAAAACACATGGAATATTATTCTGTAAGCCCTTGGGAAATGGTTTGCCTGCTCTTTTAATTTGCCCCCACTCGGGTCTTGAATATGCCTCTACCTCTGAGTCCACATCTTCAGTTTCTGCCAGCCAGGTGGGGATCTTTCAGATGTGGCTTTGCAACACTTCGAATTTACCTCCATCGCCCTTAGTAATGTTATCACATATCACATAATCAGATGTGTTTGGCTACGTAACACAATAGAGGTGTCATGCTCGCCAATTGGTTGGGATCACCCATGTGACTCATCTAGGAAGTGTCACCGTCATTCTTGCATGCCTCACTTGTTTGCTGTAATATCACCAGATACCAAATTTGTACTAGCTAAGTGATGACATCCTGTTCTTGCTTTGACCCCTGATTGGCTACTCTATAGACCCATGTGCCCAATCCAGGGCGGAGAAAGCATCAGAAAACTCTCTGCATGTGAGTGTGTATCAAGCCACTGCTGTGGCTGTAGAGACTGTTACAGGAGAGACATGTTTTGTTGCAGCCAGGGCAGATGAAGGTGTCCAGTTGTGCTGTGGCAGGTGTTTCATGTCATATCTTCTTTCTGCAGTCCTCCCAGCAGTCATTCCTCCTCTGGTCACTGCTGTTATGCATCAGATCACATGAAAACGAGCACTTTGGGGCTTGCATTTTTCTCTGCCATTGACGTCGTATCTTCAGTTTCTTCCAACCTTGTCAGAGGTAGTCCAGATGGGGCTGTTGCACTAATTTATGGTAGGTGTAGCTTTTCATTCTCATCCAGGTAAGCTGTCAAAAGTTATCCATCTAAATGCCTAAACAACACCACCCTTGGGTTCTGTGCATCTGTTTGCTCTACAAATGACATTGGCCACATCACAACATTTATTGCACCATGGGGAGTGTTGTGTCATGGGTGACATTGTCCAGCTCAGCATCGATAGATAGGTTGCTGGTTATGGTGGAAGCCAGGTAGACAGAACCACCTACCACTTCAGATGTCCCAGGATGCTGTTGATCTTCGTCAGGCTGATGGTAAGGCCAAACTCCCTGCAGGCTTGGGTGAAACGGTCCATAAGTCTCGGCAGAGCTTCCTCAGAGTGTGCTGTCAAGGCTGCGTCATCTGCAAACAACATCTCTCAGATAAGGACCCGCCATACTGTCAAAGTCACATTTTACAGATAAAATGAAGAACTCTGGAACACTGACACATTCTCTTATTGTGCATGATGGTGAGGGTCTCTTAAGATTCACTTTAAATCTGAAATGAAAAATGGAGAGAGAGAGAGAAATAAAACCCAAAAAGTTGTTGTTTTTAAAAGAAGAACCTACAGGCACCTCCTCTTGTGGAATGTTTAAAAAGTTAACCTATTAAAGAAAACAGTCAACTTCTTGTGAAGGTTTCGCAAAAATGTGGATCAGTTTGTTTTATTTGGGAATCCCTGTGTGCTCCTTTAATTATTTTAAGTTTACAAAGCTCAAGAGCGTGCTCAGAGTCTCTCAGCAGTTAAGGCCTAACTGATCTGGAACACGTTGATCCTGTGTATGCACTCTGCCATAATTACATGTCTCAGACCAAGCTCTACTTGTATATAAGCCAACCTTTGCAATAATAATAATAATCCCCACAACAGCAAGCTGGGAATGATCTTCAGCTCAGTGGATCTGCATGCAGACAGTACTACGTAGGTACAATTGATGCTGGCATGTCCAGGTTGAGCTGGGGATGCCCTCCATCCAAAATCTTGCCGAGCCCTGCCAGTCTGTGTAGACAATATTGATTTAAATGGACCCAAAGTCAAACAGCCTATGCTCCACAAGGTGGTCCACTGGAAATCAGAGCGTGGTTTATTGGTGGCCTGCTTTCTGCTCACTGCTGTATTCTGCTCAGTGCATTATTTCCCCAAGTTTTCCTTGGGAAACACAAAAGGAGATTCCCTAGATTACTCAATAACCTGTGATCGCCTTATCACCTTCCGTCTTGGGTGGTGAAAAAAGTCACATGATAAACGAGGCTCTGCATAGTTTCATTCCATTTCTGGTTTCCCAGTATGCAAGTATGTTGTCTGGCATCTTGAGAATCTTCTTTTGTTTATAGTTCTTTAAAAATAACCAACAGTTGTCAGGGAAGGCTCGAAAATGTTTGGGTTGCATCTAGGAAGAGGAAGCTCAGGAAACAAGTGCAAAAGGGGTTGTGCAACGTTCACTGTTTGGGGCAGTGGGGAGGGGGGGAACTCCAAGGATTTGTGCCACTCTATGCTGCTGTTCAAGGGACGCGGGTGGCGCTGTGGGTTAAACCACTGAGCCTAGGGCTTCGATTGGTGGTTCGAATCCCCGCGACGGGGTGAGCTCCCGTTGCTCAGTCCCAGCTCCTGCCAACCTAGCAGTTCGAAAGCACCTCAAAGTGCTACAGCGGGAAGGTAAACAGTGTTTCCGTGTGCTGCTCTGGTTCACCAGAAGCAGCTTTGTCATGCTGGCCACACGACCCAGAAGCTGTACGCCGCCTCCCTCGGCCAATAACACGAGATGAGCACCGCAACCCCAGAGTCTGTCACAACTGGACCTAATGGTCAGGGGTCCCTTTACCTTTTTATGCTGCTGTTCACACAATCTTGCAAAGCTCACCCGACTGCTTTCCCTCCCCAAACTGAGGAGTCTTTTGATATGGTCCCCATTGCTTATATTTCAGCTGGAAGCAGGGAGTGCCTTGCCTCAGTGAATTAACAGTGAGGCTCTGGCTCCTTCCCCACTCGGCCATCAAGGAAGGCTTAGTCCATTGCAGCGGTGCTATTTAAAAACAGGGAAGTGAAACTGATAAAAGACTGAGGACCATCTGTGCAATGCTGCTAGTGGGATAGATATGACCTTGCAGATAAATAAAGCACATTTTGAAAAGGCATTCGTGTTTATTGTTGCTTTATTACACCATCAATGTGCATATCACTTGAAAGCATAACAGGACAGTCCCTGCCCCCAATGAACTTACAATCTAAAATTCAACATCAGAGAAGAGGCAATCTGTGCTGGAGGCCTTGTGTAGACCGTGGAAGTCTCTCTTGTTACAGGTACTTAGATTCTCAGCAAGTAATGGAGATTTGGGAGTTGTGCTTGTAACAATGAGCTTACAATTCTAACTACAGGAAGGTGGCATAAGTAAGGTCATTGTAAATTGCCCCTATTCCAAACTTGGTTCAGAGACTCCTACTGCCAGCTGAGACAGCTGGTGAGCATGGATCAAGCTGGGCCCTAGGCCACATGATTCAGTCTTTCCTTGTCTCATTCCGCCCCCCATGCTTCTTTGGGGGGATATATGCTGGTGTAAGTCATGCTGTGTCAGGATGGCCGAGTGGTCTAAGGCGCCAGACTCAAAGCTCATATCCTTCCCAGGCTCTGGGTGTTCTGGTCTCTGAATGGAGGCGTGGGTTCAAATCCCACTTCTGACACATCCTTTGGGATGTGGGTGGCGCTGTGGGTTAAACCACAGAGCCTAGGGCTTGCCGATTAGAAGGTCAGTGGTTCGAATCCCCGCAACGGGGTGAGCTCCCGTTGCTCGGTCCCAGCTCCTGGTTTAGACCACAGCGCCACCCGTGTCCCCTGACCGCTTTTCCTTAGGTTCGGACATTCCTATTTTCATCAGAGAAATGTTGAAGGGTGTTGTGTACTGAGCTAGGGTTCTAGAACAATAGGCAGGTAGAATCCTATAATGCAACAACCAGATTTGCCTGCAGGAGCAGCCCAATCAGGCCCCAGGAAAAAGTTAATCAGCCTATTAGGTCAGGAGGATCCTAGAATGCAACAACAGTCCAATCAGACTCCAGGAGGGAAGCCGAGTCAGCCAATCACACGGGACCCATTGTGTAAATAATGTACATATATAAAGCCTGAGGTTCGGGGAGGGGGGTTCAATTTGCTCAGAAAGGGTATGGCATAGGTCCTGCAGTTAGGATTCCTCTGTTATAATATCTGAATGGTTATGGGTTATTCCCCCATCCCTGATTTACATGGATTGCAGAGCAACTGTACATGTAAAAACCAGCTCCTGGAAGGGCTTCTCTGAAAGACGAACGTGATGGGGAAAGGTGCCAGATGGCTGTTGGTGTTACATCAGCAGCTAAGAACCCAGGAATCCTGCTGGATATTCCACACAGCCTCGGAGGACTGATTTGATAACGGGATTTTTGTAAAATGAGCCACCGTCTAGCTGATTGCACCTCTCACAAGGCTCTGAGTTGCAAACCTCAACTGACTTTTAACAAGCTTCCGCAAACCTCTGGGAGATCAGGAGGCACCCTTGCCAGTCACTGGGGGAATTAACATTATCAATTATCTTGCTAATTGCTCCCCCACAATGCAGGTGCCCTGTTCCCAAGGCATCGGCCCTCTTACTGCATCTTATCAGAAATCAAAGAGGCACAGGTAAGCTGTGATCATGGGAGGGAGAATTCTTGCATCTCTGGTTGTGTTGTGATTATGCAACGGTGACGTTCCAAAAGCTTGACATTTCTGGTTCTACCGGAATGTCGCAGCTGAAACGTCGGGCGTTACATAAGGGCCTGTGAGAGTGCATCAACTGTTCCACAAAAGACCAATGTTGAGAGGAAGGCGAGTCAGGGCAGCTGACAGAGAGGGGAGCCAGGAACCAAGGGGACAGAGCATTGGGGTGGCAGAGCTAAATAATAAAAACAAAACGAGGCATTGCTCATGCAAAGGCCCCTGTTCCAACAGGAAGCTCTTCCTGTCTGGGTGGACCCAGTGGGCAGCCAGAACTGCCCAGGAAGAGCTGCAAGCTGCAGTCATCATCCTCAGTTATTTGTATGCTGCCTTTCCATTGGAAACCAATCTCAAGGCGCCTCCCAGCACTACAAACTTTACCTAATTCACTAGCCCCTCTTTACTCTGCCCTCTGACACTTGAGATTAGGGTTGCCAGACTCAATAGAGGACAGGACTTCTGTGCCTTTAATTGCCCTGCTCTCTTTTGAGTCTGGGAACCTTAAAGAGAAACCAGCAGACCCTTTGTTTAATTTCCAAGCAAAGGGTCTGCCAGTTTCTCTTTAAGGTTTCCAGACTCAAAAGAGAGCAGGGCAATTAAAGGCACAGAAGTCCTGGCCTCTATTGAGTCTGGCAACCCTACTTGAGATGTACATCTTTTAGGAGCCACCCAATACTTGTGACCGCAATTTGTTGAAACCGATTTACATGTTGTCTTCTAAATTGTCGCGGCATGCCCTGGGACCTTAGGGCAAAGGGAGTGTGAGAAATTAATCATAACAACAACAGTGACAAGACAAGTCAAAAAGGAAAACAGCTGTAAACAACAGGCTAGTGAAAACTCATATTAATAAATATGCAGTAAGATCGGGCAGTCCACCAATCATCTGCTGGAAAGCCTAACGATAAAAATACATAATCCAGAGAGCAGCAAAAGAATAAATTAATTAAAAATGCATCCCTAAAATTGAGTAAAGTAAATAACCCCATGATGGTACCCTGAATGGTAGCAATATTTGTAGGTGGAGTCAGTCAAGGCCACACCCTCCCAGTCCCAGGCCACAAAAGCAGGGAGGAGGTCACAGCAAAAAAGGGTCTCTGGCACCTTTGTCAGGATCCAAGCATTTCCCCCTCCTCTGGTTTCCAGCAACTGGAATTGGACACATTACTGTCTTTAGCTGTGGAGGCAGAGCTTAGCCATAATGGCAAGTAGCCATTGATAGCCCCCTCCTCCATGAATTTGCCTTAATTTTTAGAGAGCCATCTCAGTTGGTGACCATTGCTGCCTCCTGTGGAAGTGAGTTCCATTGTTTAACTGAGCAACAAAGTACTGTCCTTCCTTTTCTTTCTCCAGAAGCTTCTAACATTCAGCTTCATGGGATGCGCATGAGTTCTAGCATTAGGAGAGAGGGAGGAGAAATTTTCTCTATCCCCTTTCTCCATGCCTGCATACCTTTATGAACTTCCATCTTGTGTCACCTCTTAAAAAGGTAAAGGGACCCCTGACCATTAGGTCCAGTCGTGACCAACTCTGGGGTTGCAGTGCTTATCTCGCGTTATTGGCCGAGGGAGCTGGCGTACAGCTTCCGGGTCATGTGGCCAGCATGACCAAGCCGCTTCTGGCGAACCAGAGCAGCACACGGAAATGCCGTTTACCTTCCCGCTGTAGTGGTACCTATTTGTCTACTTGCACTTTGACATGCTTTCGATCTGCTAGGTTGGCAGGAGCTGGGACCGAGCAACAGGAGCTCACCCTGTTGTGGGGATTCGAACTGCCAACCTTCTGATTAGCAAGCCCTAGGCTCTGTGGTTTAACCCACAGCACCACCCGCGCCCCATGTTACTCACCTCTTTTCTCCACCCTAAAAAGCCCAAAACATTGGCCTTGCCACTCTCATCGAGGTTGCTACCATTTAAAGAAGTGCATAGGAACCTGCCTATACTGAGCCAGGTCATTGATCCATCTAGCTCAGTATTGTCTACACTGATTGGCAGCGGCTCTCCAGCATTATCAGACAGGGAGCCTCTCCCAAGCCTACGTGGAGATGCTGGGGATTGAACCTGGGACCTTTGGCTTGCAAAGCAGACGCTCTACCACTGAGCTAACCCCAACCCTTCACTGTTTGGTTGGATGCAGTGGGATTCACTTCTGAGTAAAGCATGCCTTGACAGAATTGGGTTGCTGCATATAGCAGCAGCAACATTTCCCACTCCTGCCCTCTTACCCCATCCAATTTATTTTGTGTTGCTATTTTAAAGATACTGCAGTATTGCGCTGTCTCCTTCAGAATCTCCAGTGCTCCAGGGCAGGGCAGTCTTCCAAGCACTATTTGAGCTACAATACATCCTCCTCTGTAAATTGGCATTCCCATTTCCTCCCCTCACCCAATCTTTCAATAAAGTTGTCAACAATTAAAATTCTGGGCTGGTCATTTCAGAGCCTCAGTGTCTGGGCCTATAAAATGGGCAATAAAACTATCGCCCTAGCATGCCAGGGAAGTTAATTAGCTGATGTGCAGACGGATGGAGACAGAAATAGCTGTGAGTTGTTATTATTGTGGTTGCTGCCTCTTAAGTGAACTAAAGGCCAAGGGTACCGATCCCTTTTGTGGCATTCCACAGACGTGATACACGAGGGAAGCATTTCCGTCCTAGAAGGAACTAAACAACTTAAGAGGAAGTTTGAAAGCTACAAATCGGGTTCCTTTGAAAACAATGATACATGCAAGGTACATAATCAGAGACATGGAAATGACACCATTCTTACGCTTATTATTGATGGCTGTGAAGCTTAGCGAAAGCCAGGGCATTCCAGGGATCTGCCCCCCAGACAAACACAACCCCTTCCCATATTGCACATCTGAAGAGCCCTGCTGGGAACCTGAGGGTCACCTAGGTCAACATCCTGCAATGCAGGAATCTCTTGCTCAATGTGGCTCTTGAACCCGGAGCTTAACAGCGACATACTCAACCCAGATGGAGCATGTCAGTTGTGAGTCCCAAATTGCAGTCTGTAGAACTCAAAGAGTGATATTAAGACTCAAGTAATTATAATAAGTGGTAGTAGTAAGGTTACTGAATTGCAGATGGGGGAAGGCAGGTCTCTGTCCCAAGGACAATACAATTTATACATCACCAATAATGTGGGGTGGTGGGGGTGAGGCAAAGTTTGAAAAAAGATATATGGGTACAAAGTACTCTTAATGCACTTAGGTCTAGTTTCAGTTGTGGGTGATGACTAGCCGATGACTTAATGAACAAATTTGAGGTGAGATATACTGTAATACGAAGACAGGAGTGCCTGGCGTGCTATGGTCCATGGGGTCACGAAGAGTCGGACACGACTAAACGACTAAACAACAACAACAAATACTGTAATACTTGTACAGTGGTACCTCGACTTACGAATGACTTGACTTACGAATGTTTCGAGTTACGAACAGAGTTCAGTCCGCCATTTTGGATGCGGTTTAGATAGGATTTTTTCGACTTATGAATTTTTTAAATTCCCCCCCCCATTGGCTTCGACTTATGATTTTTTTGACTTACAAAGGTCCATTCGGAACGGATTAAATTCGTAAGTCGAGGTACCATTGTATTATCATTTATTCTTCCCTTCCCTTGCATAGAAATAGCTTCAATTGCTAAATCTTGTCACTTTCACTGTGCATTGTCTGTACAGTATTGGGTTTGAAACTAGTTACAGGTAGGTGTATCTGAAGAAGTGTGCATGCACACGAAAGCTCATACCAAAATATAAACTTAGTTGGTCTTTAAGGTGCTACTGAAGGAATTTTTTTTATTGGGTTTGAAACTGTTCAAGACATGAGACATTGTTTTTAATGGTTTGCATATAGATGGAGTGGTTTTTACTTGTTTTTTTTTTACTGCATATATGGAATGGTTTAAATCATTTATACACATTGAATTATTTTTTTATATGGGATTGTTTTAAAAGGTAGAATTGTTTGTGCATATATGGGATTGTTTTTAATTTTTTTATTGTTGGTGTTTCTGCGGGGAAATTGCTTTGAGATATTTTATGGGAAGTGAAATCAAATAAGTTTTTTTATATAAAAAAATTCACCACCTCCTTTGATTAGATTTCATATATCTTAAGTTCCACCCTGTTTTTGTAATGGTAAGTTGTTTTAAACAGTGTTTTTAATATTGTGTATTATTGTGTTTTAATATTCATGTTGTGTTATAAACCACCCTGAGACCGAGGGCAGGGTAATAACTTGTAATAACAATAAAAATAATAATAGCCTCTGACATTGCAACACTCCTTTCTCTACACTTCCTGTTTCTTCTCTCCAAACTCTCTTCTCTGCTTTGAATTCTTTCTTTCCCTGTGTTTATACACCACCTTTTAACAGCACCAGTAGCTTATTAATGCTTTAAAAAAAAGTGGGACATTCTATTCATGGATCTCCTGTGGCACACCTGGTTTAGCCCTTGAGGTTGCAAGCCTGAGGGCAGGGCCCATGAGCTATTTTTGTTTGATGAAATGCACCTCGCCTTTGTGAGAGCTCCGTACATAAACAATAAGGAACAAGAACAAGAATTCTAATGAAAGCAGTGAAGATGTTTGAAGAGGGGGATCATAGGAGAGATGGAGAGATAGCTGGATAATATCTTCTTGTATCATAAAAAAAAGCTTTGATCAAAGGTATGCCTTTTTAAATTAAAGGTTTATATAGAAGATGACTGCTGGACTCAAATCCCTATCATCATTTTTTGTGCAGATCTCATCCATTCAGGTAGATGCTGGGAGATGTGCTTCATGCAATAAAGCACACCTTCATTACCTACCCCATGGGTGGGCAAACTAAGGCTCGGGGGCCAGATCTGGCCCAGTTGCCTTCTAAATCCGCCCTGCGGACGGTCTGGGAATCAGCATGTTTTTACATGATTAGAATGTGTCCTTTTATTTAAAATGCATCTCAGGGTTATTTGTGGGGCCTGCCTGGTGTTTTTACATGATTAGAATGTGTCCTTTTATTTAAAATGCATCTCTGGGTTATTTGTGGGGCATAGGAATTCATTCATTCCCACCCACCCCCCAAAAAAACATAGTCCGGCCCCCCACAAGGTCTGAGTGACAGTGGACCGGCCCACGGCTTAAAAGGGTTGCTGACCCCTGACCTACCCCCTCTCCAAAAGTGGGTGCATGATAACAAATAACAACAGCCCAATAGCACAAAGGTGTGTTGTTGTTTTAATAAAATAAAATAAAACATCGGCAACACTGAACAGATTCACACAGTACATGCTTAAAATGGATTGTATTTTTTTAAAAATAGAGAAAGTAAAAGAAGCAGTTGGGGGGGAAAGATTGATAATGGTAACCATGGAAGGGCGGAGAGGAGTCGAAGGATTCAAGGAATCCTAATTGATGATTTTGATGTTTAATGTTTGAACTCAAATTTGCAATGTAATTTTTTTTAATTTTTTTTTTAAAGAAGAAAAATATTGGAGGAACCCACTGGGAAAGTGTGAGATAAGTGGCGTGTGGTCAGTGTCTTAGGTAGACTAGGCTAATCCCCTAAATCTTCTCCTGCTGCCTCCTTCCCAAAGCCCAGGAAGCTTCTACCCATCTTAGGTAGGCACGGTGCTCACATGTGCAACATCATTTTCCTCCACCCACCCATCACCCTTGCAAGGTTGTACCTCTGGCCCCAACTGTTCCCCTACAAAAAAAAAAAATTCACTGCACGCCCACTGGAGATAATCATCATGATCAGGGGTCAGCAAACTTTTTCAGCAGGGGGCCGCTCCACTGTCCCTCAGACCTTGTGGGGGGCCGGACTATATTTTTTTTTGGGGGGGGGGAAATGAACTAATTCCTATGCCCCACAAATAACCCAGAAATGCATTTTAAATAAAAGCACACATTCTACTCATGTAAAAACACCAGGCAGGCCCCACAAATAACCCAGAGATACATTTTAAATAAAAGGACGCATTCTACTCATGTAAAAACATGCTGATTTCTGGACCGTCCGCGGGCCGGATTTAGAAGGCGATTGGGCTGCATCCGGCCCCTGGGCCTTAGTTTGGGGATCCCTGATCATGATGATAATCACCATATAACATCTGCACACATTTTGTGCAAAGAAATCAGGAGAAATTGCCTTAATTCATCTGCAACGAGCCCCCTCCATTCTCCTCTTTAGACTGAAGCAAACTGCAGCCAAGGCTTATTAATTTAGCTAATTGTTTGCTGATGTAATTTGTGTCCCGCATCTCAAATACAGATTTCTGTTCCCTGGCTCAATATGTTCTCTATCATAAACATATTTTTTCTCCCTTTAAAAAAGAACGAGGAAGAGTTCTGTGTCATCTGAAAGCTCACATGCCACAGCAATAAAGCGCGATTGGTACAGTACTTATGAAGGTGGTTGTTGTTTTATCGTGCCTGAAAAAGTTTCAGAATGTCAAATTCTTAGGGAAGCTTTTCATGTTTAATAGATTACTGCATTTTAATGTTCTGTTCTGTCGGAAGCTGCCCAGAGTATCTGGGGAAACTCAGCCAGATGGGCGGGGTATAAATATATTATTATTATTATTATTATTATTATTATTATTATTATTTCTGGCCTGGCTACCACATAACACATTTGCACGCATAGCAGAATATGCACCTTGCAGTTTGCAGCTTCTGTTTTGGATGGTAAAAACTGCCGATGCCCAACTCACCTTACAAATATAATTAAACGGCACACGGCATGTTCAACAGATTTTGCTATCATGCTGCAGTTTTGCCTCAACCGCCCCCTCGAACGCATCCTCAGCCTTTGTCCCAAGAAGCAGGAAAACATTCCTCCTTCGAGCCGGAATCGAACCAGCGACCTAAGGATGACTACAGTAGTACTCTACAGTCCTCCGCTCTACCAGCTGAGCTATCGAAGGGGTGATGGGAACCTTCTCTGAGTCATTCCTTTTCCCTTTCAGTTTGTGGCTTGCCTAATACTGACAGCGCACGTAGCTCTTCAGTTTAATAATCTGGCCTTGACTCATTTCCTTTAGAACTCCATGTTAATCAGCAGCTTCCACTAGGGAAAAAAAAAGGAATTGCCCAAAGGGTTGGCTGTTGTCTTGCATGTAAGGTTTTTGTTTCTGGCCATGCTAATACAGGTCACACATGATCTCAGGCATCTACGCATACACAAATGTAAACACAGTCCCCTTCCTCACCTCATCAGCTGAGGAAGAAGGGTAGACAGGCCCCTGATTCTTGAGACTATCAATATGGTGAGTGGAGAGATGTGTGTGTGTGTGTGTGTGTGTGTGTGTGTGTGTGTGTGTGTGTGTGTCCCAATGCTTGTCATAGTGCTGTGCTGGGAAAATGAGGTTTTACCCTCTCTGTTCAGCTCAGCACCACAATGGGAATGTGCTGTCTCCACTTGCCACTGCATTGTTTGTTTGTTTCACTGGCAACTAACTCCTCCCCCACCAGAAAATTGGGTCGGTGAAAAGTGAGCAGCTGGGGAAAGGTCAGTGGCTCCCAGTACGTTTCCGAGCACAATTCAAATTGTTGGTGCTGACCTTTAAAGCCCCGAACGGCCTCAGCCCTGTATACCTGAAGGAGCGTCTCCACCCCCATCTTTCAGCCCGGACACTGAGATCCAGCACCGAGGGCCTTCTGGCGGTTCCCTCACTGCAAGAAGTGAAGTTACAGGGAACCAGGCAGAGGGCCTTCTCGGTAGTGGCACCCGCCCTGTGGAACGCCCTCCCATCAGATGTCAAGGAAATAAACAACTATCTGACATTTAGAAGACAACTGAAGGCAGCCCTGTTTAGGGAAGTTTTTAATGTTTGATGTTTTATCGTGATTTTAATATTCTGTTGGGAGCCGCCCAGAGTGGCTGGGGAAACCCAGCCAGATTGGTGGGGTATAAATAAATTATTATTATTATTATCATTAGCCCTCAGACCGGCACCCCTCCTTTGTCCCCTTATGTGGTGCGACAGTCAATCCCACTACAAAACTCCTCAATATTATACTTACTAGCAAAATTGCATTATTATTATTCATTTATATAGTAATAAAAGCATACCTTCATCCAATAAAAGAAGGGAGAGAGGTAGGGGATCCAAAATCGCATCCTCTCAAATATGGTTCATGGTCTCTGAATCCAAAGTTATCCTCTAGCATATGCAGTCCGTATGTCCACATACAGATTTTCAGGGGGCTGTCTTCGATAGTGATAAGACATTAAGGCCAGCAATTCACCAGACAAATGAAGGCTTGGACTCCTTGTTGCAGAACTGCAGGGTCGTCCACCATCAGGGCCCTCCATAGCCCCCGCCGTTGGCCAGCTGATAATTTCCAAAGTGCAGGACTAGTGGGAAGAAACTCCTTGCTTGGCTTTGCTGATCCAGTTCTGGATTCTGCTGGGCAAGCTCCCCTGCCAGCCCAGCCCATCCTGTTCCTACTGGACATAGAATCCTAGACTTGCACAGCTGGAAAGGGATATCAGGGTGCCAACCCCTTGCTATGCAGGAATCACAGCTGAAGAATCCCTGGCAAATGGCCTTCCAGCCTCTGTTTAGTCTCCGTGGCTGGCCTTGCCCTCTGGTTCAGTCGCTCTTCTAGTCTATGGCAACTGTCCATCAACTTGGGGTTGGCCAACGTGAAGATCTATGCAGGTCCTCCTCCTAGTAATAACGCAGATGTCTTGAACTGCAGGTCCTCCTCCAGCCCACGTTGCAACACAATGCTCTTTGATTATATTATCATGTTTACAGGATCAAGGTCAGCCCTCCAGGACTTGATTACACAGGGGATGCCGAGACAAGCCCAAGGCAGTGGACTGCCGGGCCGATTCTGCATTGCTTCTCATGGATCTGCAATAGCCACACTGCTGTTTCTGACGCAATACATTCATAGTCTCCTTCAGGGGCTGTAGAACAAGAAATTGCCAAATGTTAAACCTGCATCAGATGCAGAGGCGAGTTCCAAGGAACTGAACCACTTCCAAGGAAAAAAGATTCATCGCTTTCTCTGAACCGAGGTCAGAGGGTTCCAGAGCCCTAAACTGTTTCCGTAATGGATGCTCTAGCTGAGATTCCTCATTGCAGGGGGTTGGACTAGATGAGCCTTGGGGATCCCTTCCAACTCTACATTTCTATGATTCTATATGTAAAATGTGAGCCAGGTTCTTTGCAACAATCAGGGCTACATTTTCGCACCTGAGATGAACCACAAAATGGTGTGGGCCCACCTCCTTCATGAAGGAGAAGGGGTCAGTGAAGATCGACATCAGGAAGAAGGATTGGAGGAGACCAACAGCGCCTCCTATTGGCCAAGAAACCACTGTAGAGGTGGCATTGGGGAGGGGCCAGATCTGGTCTCCAAGGACTGCACCGCAGCTGTTGCTGCCACCAGTGGGCGATGGGCTCCTTGGAGGCTGGATCTGTTGCCCCTGTGGATCCTGCCACCTGAAGCAGTCACCTCACCTTGCCTCATGGTTGGACCGGCCTTAGCCAGAATAAAGCTCTACGAAACCAACTTTTGACCTGGAAAACGATGTTAAGCTCCTATCTTTCCGCACCAGCAAATTAAAATTGGCATGGTTATAAGGAGGCTGTTATTGGAACAATACTGGAAAACCCATAAAAATATATTTTTTAAAAAAAATTAAGAGCGGTGAGAAAGATCAGGACAAGTGACGCCTTGGGGGAAAAGGTGGGCTGTGCACAGCAATTAACGGTTGCAATTTGCTTACCTCCCAGCAAAGCGCTTAATTACTCCCAGCCTGCGCCTTCTGCTAATCTGCTGGAAAGGGCAATTTTCTAGGATTACACATATTTGGGCTGAGACAACCTTTTGCTTCCCATAATGAGCGCAACAGCACACGTAATTAGGAAACTCTGTAAGTAGGGAACCAACGGCCCTTTCCTCCGTTGGCTGATTGTATTAATTCTTTGGCCAAACAAGGAAGCTTTCGAACCTTAGCACCACTGGGTTGTTGCCAAAGGAGCTCTACTTAGAGTAAATCCATTGAAATGAGTGGGTGGAATTCACTTAGAACTTGGGGAGGCCTGGCTCCTTCTTTGAAAAATGGTGAGTGCCCAGACACCCATAGCCCCGCATAGACGGCACCTATGTCAGGTAGGGTGCAGGGAGGAGAGAGGAGAAAGTTTTCGCAGAAGCCCTTGTGCTACCTTCTGCTCCTGCTCTTCTTCTGCGATCACTCGTAGCCGAGTAAGATTCCCTTCCATAAACATGGTGTTAACAGTGAGTGTAGGTGATTGTGGAGGCCAATTCTGGATCCACACATCCTTCCACAGTGGGGACATAGGTTCCCAGGCAGGAGTTCCCTGATGGCAAACCTATGACACGCGTGTCAGCACTGACACACGTAGCCATTTCCAGTGGCACACGGCGATCTCTGGCCGGCGGCGGCAAGATCTCTCCTCTTTCTAGAGGGGAGACTTTGCGAACGGGATCCGCTTCAGCAGGGGGGCGTGTTTCGGCCCGCTGCTCCAGCCTATCCCTGCTGCCGTGCCGAGCCTCTTGGCTGGCCAATAGCGCCGGCTGGGGGACGGGGTTTGACAACGTTTAGGCCGGCGCGACAGCATTCAAACACTCTTTCTCCGCTCAGCGGCTTCTTTGTTTCGCGCTTGCTGCCGGCATCCCAGGAAGGAACGTCCCCTGCCTTCGGAGGGAATTTTTCTGCAGCCTCTGCTGAGCCTCATCACCTTCCTCCTTCTCTCGTGCCTAAGTATTGGCTTGGTAGCCGTTGTGAGAGTAGCTCAGTGTGTGGGGGTGGGGTAATTATTTTTTTAAAAAAAGAATAATTGTTTTTTTTAAAAATAAATGAATTAGTTTTTGGTTTACTGTATTAAATACAGTATACAATATAATGTATATATTACAATTATACATTTTTGTTATTTAAACTCTAAATATTGTGAAATTATGGGGGGGGGGGTTCTCGAAGTGACACACCACCCAAGTTATGCTCAGTTTTTTGGCGAATTTTGACACACCAAGCTCAAAAGGTTGCCCATCACTGCAGTAGTTGATCACACAGTGAGGGTTTGCCAAGCATGCCTTCTTCTTAGTACGTTTCTCCCGTTCATCCTGAGTTTGTGCTTCTTCAAAGCCCACAACACCTTTGGTAAAGGCTGTTCTCCAATTGGAGCGCTCGCAGGCCAGTGTTTCCCAGTTGCTGGTGTTTTTACTACCTTTTTAAAGATTTGCCTTGAGAGAGTCTTTAAACCTCTTTTGTTGACCACCAGCATTACGCTTTCCATTTTTAAGTTCAGAATAGAGTAGTTGTTTTGGAGGATGATAAACAGGCATCCAAACAACATGACTGGTTCAACTAAGTTGATGTTGAAGAATCATTGCTTTGACACTGGTGATCTTTGCTTCTTCTAGTACATTGGCATTAGTTCACCTGTCTTCCCTAGTGATGTTGAATCTGGTCCAGTGAAGCTAAATTAGTCGTGCTCAGGGCTTTTTTTCAGCCAGAAATCACAGGAACTGAGTTCTGGCACCTATCAGGTAGGTGCCATTGCCATGATAAGAGAACAAGGGAGGCGTTCGTGGTGAGTTTCGGAGCCTCTTTTTCTAGAAAAACAGCACTGGTCATGCTTATTATCTACAGTGGGTCTCGTCTGAGCAGGACTAGCTCTCAATACAACCTACTCCTTCTAATAATTAATTCAGGTGTGGATTACCAAGGTAGGAGGACACTGTGCATTGTAAACATAAGAAGATGCCTTATATTGAGTAAGTTCATTGGTCCATTTAGCTCAATATTGCTTTCAGGTGCAGGTTTCTTCCAGTCCTACCTGGAGATGATGCTGATGCTGATGCTGATGATAATAATAATAATTTATTTATACCTCACCCATCTGGCTGAGTTTCCCCAGCCACTCTGGGCGGCTTCCAACAGAACAGAACATTAAAATGCAATAATCTATTAAACATTAAAAGCCTCCCTAAACAGGGCTGCCTTCAGATGTCTTCTAAAAGTCTGGTAGTTGTTTTTCTCTTTGACATCTGGTGGGAGGGCGTCTACAGGGCGGGTGCCACTACCAAGAAGGCCCTTTGTCTGGTTCCCTGTAGCTTGGTTTCTCGTAGTGAGGGAACTGGCAGAAGGCCCTCAGCATTGGACCTCATTGTCTGGGCAGAACGATGGGGCTGGAGATGCTCCTTCAGGTATACTGGGCCGAGGCTGTTTAGGGCTTTAAAGGTCGGCACCAACACTTTGAATTGTGCTCGGAAACAGACTGGGAGCCAATGTAGGTCTTTCAAGACCGGTGTTATGTGGTCTTGGCGACCGCTCCCAGTCACCAGTCTCGCTGCTGCATTCTGGATTAATTGTAGTTTCCGGGTCACCTTCAAAGGTAGCCCCACATAGAGTGAATTGCAGTAATCCAAGCGAGAGATAACTAGAGCATGCACCACTGGGGATTGAACCTGGGACCTAAACAGATGCTCTACCACTGAGCTACATCCTGTCTCCAAACCCTAAAGGGTATGGGTCAATGGACTAACTCTAAAGCAGGGGTCAGCAACCTTTTTCAGCCGTGAGCCAGTCCACTGTCCCTCAGACCATGTGATGGGCCGGACTATATTTTTTTGGGGGGGGGAATGAACGAGTTCCTATGCCCCACAAATAACCCAGAGATGCATTTTAAATAAAAGGACACATTCTACTCATGTAAAAACGCACTGATTCCCGGACCGTCTGTGGGCCTTATTTAGAAGGTGATTGGGCCACATCTGGCCCACGGGCCTTAGGATGCCTACACCTGCTCTAAAGGGTTCCATGACTGTGTCGCCATCTGCTGGTAGATGCAATGCAAAACAAGGGGTGGGGGCAACAGTCCCCTTTCAATCGGCCTTTGCTTCCATTGGCATCAGACGTCCTTTTCAGTAACATGAGCCAGAATATCAAATGCATTTTCTCCCTACAGCCCCCTTTTGAACCCAGGCCTTTTGCTGCCTGAGGCAGACAGCAGTATAGGGTTTCCCCATCTCCCCCAATTCTAATACAGAAGCTCACCCTATTGGCAACTGAATATTAGGCTGTGTACACATTATTTTCCCCGAAGAACCCTGGGAACTGCAAGACCTAAAATTCCCCAGTGCTCATCACAAACTACAGTCCCCAAGATTCTTTCGGGAAAGCCGCATGCTTTAAATATACAATGCGTACGCAGCTTAATTCAGCACTGTAGCTGGGGCAGCATCTTCCATTGTACCAGAGGGAAGGAGGCTAGATTAGGGGCCACAGGGCAGGCCATGCGGCAAACACACGTGGCTCTGTCCTCCAACACCTCACTGCCTCTCCCTGCCCCCTGGGACCTGCCACCTGAGGCAGCTGCCTCCCTCTACCTAATTGCAGGGCCGGCCCCAAATTTTCAAAACACGTCTAGCTGGAGGAAGTCAAAGTGTGAGCACCGCTCCCCTGCTGAAAGAAGGATGGACATGCCTCTGGATCTCTGCGTCATTCAAGGGAGAGAGATGCCAGCTCACTCACATGACAAGAGCGTAATCCGAGAATACTCAGCAGCCAGGAATCTTCCAAGATTCCTGAGCCACTGCCTGCTCCCAGGCTTTCAGAGCTCAGCTCAGCTCCCATGCAAATCCTTTCTTCAGCCACTATATAACCATATAGGGCTGTTCCATGAATTGCTGAAGCAGTCAGGTTCTAGCTCCCAGTGAGTGAAATCCTGACCCAAAGTGATCTTGTTGAACTCCACTTGAGTTGTTTCGTTGGAACCTGCAGCTCATTCAGCCTGTGTATGTGTGTGTGTGTGTGTAAATAACACTTAACAAGGCTCAGCAAGTGCTACTGGGACAAGCAGTGGCTTTGGGGATAGGGCGAGCTGTGGGGAGCAATCCGTGATGCCTCGTTAATTGAGTCAGTGCAGCATAGTGGTTAGAGAGTCAGACTAGGGCCTTGGAGACCAGGGTTCGAATCCCCACTCGGTCATGAAGCTCAGTTTGTGGCTCTGGGCCAGTCACCATCACGCCACCATCTCTCAGCCTAATCCACCCCGTGTCATGACTGAAGGGGGTGACAAATGGCAGGCGAGTGGTCGGCACACCTCACGCCCGGTGGCAGCAGCTCTTCTGGCTCGGTGGCAGAGAGCAGCCCTCCTCAGCCATGGCGCGGCACACCCGGCCGCAGCAGCTCCATTGCCAGGTCATGTCTGACCCAGCTGTGGAGAGCAGGAGGAGACTGAGCAGCAGCTTCCTTGCCCCTCTCCTACCCTGAACTGTGGAGCATGGGAGGGCACCCACCGTGCCCCCGCCCCCCTCGGGAGTGCACCCGCCCTGGACAATGCGGGCGTATGCTCCATCGCTGAACCTACCTAACAGGATTGTTGTGAAGCGAACAAAGGGAGGATGAAATTGTGTCCACTGCCTTGGGTGAAAAGTGGGTTGCCCCCACAGGCTGCCATACATTTAAATCACCATCACAATAAATAAAACCTATCAAGAAAGCACTGAGCAAGAGGAAGGGGAAAAACAAGGAAAACAACAGTTCCCCAAACAGAATCATAGAATCGGAAGGAACCCAAGGGTCATCCAGTCCAACCCCCTGCAATGAAGGAATCACAGCTAAAGCATCCATGACAGGCAGCCATCCAACCTCTGCTTAAAAACCTCCAAGGAAGGAGAGTCCACAATCTCCAGAAGCAGACTGTTCCACTGTCAAACAGCTCTTACCGTCAGAATCAACACCCACACCCACACACCCGATGTTTAGGTTGGATTCAAGGTGTAGAAATGTCTTTCCTGACTGAAGGGGGAAATGGCAAGGTTTATTCCCTGTCTGCTCAAAATCCCTGAGGTTCAAGAATATTTCTGTCTCGCCCATCACTCACACAGCTATGTTCCTAATGATCAGATTGCCCACTACCAGGATCCCTGGCCGGAGAAGTATCCTCAGCAAAACAGAAGAGTTGCTTATCCCCAAAGGAATGGGTCCCTTCTAATGGATTGTGTCGCTCATCCTCAGAGGGACACCCTCCTTCTCTGAGACCCTCCTTCTTCACCACGGCAACAGGATGGCTATCATCCTGGGACCGGAAAAAACAGCTGTAACATCCCTAAAAGACTTTGTCCACCAAACTCGTGAACATCTGGTGAAGCTGAATGTTGGAAGAGTCAAGACAGATAAGAGAAAGTATTTCTTCATGCAGTGCATGGTTGAAACTATGGAACTCCCTCCCGCAGGAGGCAGCGATGGCCACCAACTTGAATGGCTTAAAAAGAGGATTGGACAAATTCATGGCGACCATGGCTACCAGTGGCTACCAGCTGCTATGTTCTGCCTCCACTGTCAGAGAGGCAGTGTTGTTGTTGTTTAGTCGTTTAGTCATGTCCGACTCTTCGTGACCCCATGGACCAGAGCACGCCAGGCACTCCTGTCTTCCACTGCCTCCTGCAGTTTGGTCAGACTCATTTTGGTGGCTTCAAGAACACTGTCCAACCATCTCGTCCTCTGTTGTCCCCTTCTCCTAGTGCCCTCCATCTTTCCCAACATCAGGGTCTTTTCCAGGGAGTCTTCTCTTCTCATGAGGTGGCCAAAGTATTGGAGCCTCGGCTTCACTATCTGTCCTTCCAGTGACCACTCAGGGCTGATTTCCTTCAGAATGGATAGGTTTGATCTTCTTGCAGCCCATGGGACTCTCAAGAGTCTCCCTCCAGCACCATAATTCAAAAGCATCAATTCTTTGGCGATCGGCCTTCTTTATGGTCCAGCTCTCACAGAAAGGCAGTAGGCCTCTGAATACCAGTGGCTGGCAATTACAGGTGGGCAGGGTGCTGTCGCTCTCATGTCCAGCTTGCAGGCATCCCATAGCCATCTGGCTGGCCACTGTGAGAACAAGACGCTGTTCCAGATGGGCAACTGGCCTGATTCCTGCAGGCTTGCATTATGTCCTTAACTTCTCCGCCTCTCTCAGCTTGGCCAGCTCATCCATTGGGCGGATGGTTTATCTTATTGGAGACAATCAGCAGTGATCAGAGGAGGCACGACTGCCAGGAGGAGGAGCGCAGAGAGAAGATGTGCAATGGTGCATCTGCAGCAGCACAACCGGCCGCCTTCCTCTGCCCCAGATGCAACAAAACATGTCTCTCCTGTATCAGTCTCAGAAGCTACAGCAGGCACTTTAATTCTCCAATGGTTTGACTTTTCCATTGTCTCCTGAGACAGACT
This sequence comes from Zootoca vivipara, assembly GCF_965207765.1. NCBI lineage: Eukaryota > Metazoa > Chordata > Lepidosauria > Squamata > Lacertidae > Zootoca > Zootoca vivipara. The sequence continues at coordinate 105,664,714 of NC_142584.1, read as the reverse complement.
GGTGCCAAATACCTGTACCATAAACAAATAAGAATGATATCTGTTCCCACTCACAGCCCTGAAATAGTTTCCCAGGCTCTCAGAGCTTGGGCTGCTTTGCATTTTTTGTGCTCCTGGGAAAGAGAAGGGCGACTTGAACTTCACCAAGAAAGAAAGGGTGGAGCGAAGCTCTGGAGAGCATTCAAGTACAAGTACTGTATTCCCCTTCCCAACAGAAAAATCCATTCTATTGCATACAAAACATACTATTGGCAGAACAAACAGTACACACCGCTGCCAAAATAGCTGAGAGGAAACACAAGAATTTGACAAGAGAAAAGACCCAACCTTGGGTGGGGTTTGTTTGCCTGCTATTGCTGTCAAATATTTCTACAGTGCTGTTGGGTTGCCTCGGTCACAGCTGCTTTTCCTTTCTGGACAAATCAGGTGCATCTCTTTTTTTCTGCCCATGACCGAGACATCTTTACTGGGGTCCACACGCCTTGTACTCTGGATTCCCTAACCTGGAATAACTGCCTATCACCACCCATGTTCTCCATGCCACAACCTCCAGCATTTCACAGACGAAAATAGGTACATACGCCCTTATTCTTGCAAAGCAAACCATTGCAATCCCACAATGTCAGCATGCCATGCAAACACATCTTGCAGGTTGCTTGCAAGATGTCAGCCGGCCCCGCTGCTGTTGGCCCCATGGTGTGCGGACATGTAGGGTGGATTGTTACTTTTTGTGATATATTAATACCATATTGGCCTGAATAGAAGCCACACTCCCCCCCCCCCAAATTCCACCCGTAAAAAGTGCGGCTTAAATTTGCGACCTTACAAAATCTGGCTTTTACGATATCACTGTAGGATTTTCTTTTACATTTGCAATTTGCAGGTGTGAGTGCCTGCAGAATTTTAAGGAAGCGGCTTATATTTGGGTATCGTCTTTTTTCCTTTCCTCCCCTCTCCCCTGAATTTCAAAGGTGAGGCTTATTTGCGGGGGCGGCTTATATTTGAGCCAATATGGTACATCGTGAAAGCCTCTTTGCTGGCTTCTTGTGCTCCCTTCCAACCCTACATTTCTATGACTCTAGATAGACTTAGAATCAATCTTGGACTTGGAAGAGACCACAAGGGCCATCCAGTCCAACCCCCTGCCAAGCAGGAAACACCATCAAAGCATTCTTTACATATGCCTGTCAAGCCTCTGCTTAAAGACCTCCAAAGAAGGAGACTCCACCACACTCCTTGGTAGCAAATTCCACTGCCGAACAGCTCTTACTGTCAGGAAGTTCTTCCTAATGTTTAGGTGGAATCTTCTTTCTTGTAGTTTGAATCCATGCTCCGTGTCCGCTTCTCTGGAGCAGCAGAAAACAACCTTTCTCCCTCCTCTATATGACATCCTTTTATATATTTGAACATGGCTATCATATCACCCCTGCAATAGTCCTGTCCCGGTTCCAAAGATCTTAAAAAGCCCAGAGTTATACTAGAAAAATGTGAAATTGCCTTGGTTTATCAAAACCTTAAAACAGATGAGGGCAGTTGTAGGATATGAAATATCAGGGTGGACATGATTCTCGGTGTTCATGTGCATGGATTTACCAGAGCTCTTTAGAACCATTCAGAGCCGGCCCTGCCATTAGGCAGAGTGAAGCGGAAACCTCAGGCAGCAGATGCTGGGAGCAAAGGACTGGAGGCAAGGAGCTGGAAGGAAGAGCTGTCTGTTTCCCACAGCCTGCCCTGCGCTCCTTAATGTAGCCTGTTTGGTGGAAGATGTCACCCCATCGCTACCAACATTGAAGTAAGGTTCAATTGTCGGTCCATTTGGCTTTTGTACACAGAAGAGGATTTCAGCTGCCTATCCGTCCTTGCTGCCAATCACATCTGCCTGCCACATCATTGCACCACAAGCTAGCTGTCAGTCCATGGAGATTCAACAGCTAAACTATTATGGCTTTTTTTTTTTTTGCATGGGAGACGACACAGGAAGCTCACCCCCCCCATTCTTATTTGGAGTTGCTTTGGGGGATTGAACCTGGGACCTTCTGCATGCAAAGCAGATGCCCCACCACTGACCTCTGGCCCCCACTTGTGGTGGAGAAGACCACCACTTTGTCCTCTGCCTCAGGCAGCAAAATGTCTTGGGCTGGCGCGAGATCCATTCCTGCTTTGGGGCAGATCTGCCAAGCTCAAGGAAAGATGGGCATCAGGATTCCAGCCCTAGCACTGCAGATACAACCCCAGCTGCACCTCCTCCCGCCTCCCTTGCCCCCGCCAGCATTAACAGCTATGGCTTATCAGACGGCAGAATCTCCCTGAGAGCAAAAAAACGAGCTCGTCTTCCATCCCAGAGGCAGTTCCTGCCACATTTTGGCAGAGAAAGCTGAGCTCACCGCAGAGCGAAGAGGCTGGTTGTGCAAGAGTTGTTTACCTGCAGCTGGAGCTGGGAGGGTGCTCCTCCCCGGACCTCCCCGGTGGCCCCACCCCCTTCTATAAAGAGCCAGGCACTTGGCTGGCAGCATCAAACCACAGAACACACAGACAGACAGAGACGCACGCACACACAGCATGGAAGGCAAAGGGCTCGTGGCTCAGCTGCAGAAGGCAGCTATCTGCCCTGCCTGCAGGGGGCACTTCAAGGACCCGGTGATCTTGGATTGCGATCACAGCTACTGCCGGGCCTGCATCACCCGCTACTGGGAAGAGGCGGCTGCGACTGGGAAGGGCCCCAGGGTACTCTCTTGCCCCCAGTGCAAGGCAGTTTTCGAGAGGAAGAACCTGCGGACCAACGTCAAACTGGCGGTGGAGGTCAAGATCACCCAGCATCTCAATGCCAAGACGGCTCACGTGCCCCTCGCACCCAAGTCCAGGAGGCGCCGTGGGGGATGGATTCCTGCAACCGGAATCCAGGAGGAAAAGGTATGACACGAGAGTAAGGGGAGTTGGGGCTCGCCAAGGGTCAATGCCAGGACTCAGTTCTAGAAATTGCAAAAAAAGAGCGAGAGGATAGAAGGTCTCTGAGTATGTGCAGAGTGCCTCTCATCGCTGAATTGATTTGGTATTATTACATTTGCATCTGGCCCTTCTTCCCCAAGGGACAACCGCAACTAGCCCTGCTTTCCATGAAGAAAGCATGAATTCCAATTAAGCTACCACCTTTCATTTCAGACATGAAAAGGCTTGTGTCGCAGAATCTGAGATAAATTTGCAGGAAACCTGCGTTTTTTTTCTTTCTTTCACATTTTTAAAGCAAATTCCTTTGCCGAGAAGATCTATTGCTATATAAGGTCCGTTTCAAACCTTTCCCTTTATCTGAATAGAAGCAATAAACAGCACAAGACTGAGGGTGGAAAGAAAGTCGCCATCCACTTCTGCTTTTAAGAGGACAGGCGGAAATTCAGTCAGTGAAGCTTTCCCCCAGTACAGGGATGCAGAAAACAGTTCCTGTTGAATTTCTGACTGTCACTCCAGCAATTAGAAGGCAACGAAGCCAAGGAAACAGAGTAGATACTGAAGCGCACAGGGATGTTCTCTTACAGCTGGACAACATGAGTAACTAAAAACCAGAGACGTAACCAGCAGCAAGAGATATCTCTCCTTTCCCCCTCCTCGTATGTCAGCCTTTGCCAACTTGGTGCCCTCAAGAAGTTTTGGACTACAACTGCAGCTGGGGCTGATGGGAATTGTAGTCCAAAACATCTCTGCCTAGAAGAGGGATGGGGAAACACATGGTCCTTCTACCATCCTTGACCATTGCCTTGGGCTGTTGGGAGCTGGAATCCAACAACATATGGAGGACAACAGGCTCCCGATCCCTGTTCTAAAACCTCACTAGGCCAACAACATGGCCTAGAACGTCAGGAGCAGACTTCATAAGAAAGACCCTCCAAGGGCCTCTATTTTCTAGGGACAGTTCCAGATTTACAGAAGCCATCCCAGTTTCTGATTTGATCCTGGAATATCCTGTTTTTCCTTAGGACGTCCCTATTTTCATGGGAGAAATGTTGGAGGGTATGATAAGATGGTGCAGATCTGACACTGGACCTCTTTCAATTTGGGTGTGTTAGCAACCACAGGGCGAGGGAGCCACATGGATCAATACAACGGGGCTTTTTCTTACCCTGTTATCATGTGCTGTTTCCCTAGGGAAATTCCCCTCCAGCCTCATTCGTAGATTTTCTCAAACTGAGCAAATTTGTCTCCTCCAAGCTACGGGAAAGGCCGATGCTTAGCGGCAGAGCATGCTCTCTGCACGCAGGTAATTCTCGGCACCTCCAGGGAAGGCTGGGAAGGACTCTGAGAGTTGGTGACAGGTGAGCCACTGCGCTCAGGGCAAGATGGGTGAACGGTCCAATTTGTTATCTAGGAGACCCAAGGTTTTCCCATTTCTCCTGCAGACTTAGGCAGCCATGACAAGGCAGCAGGGACACTCGAGTTATGTGGGAAGGCAGGCCTGTCAATTTGGAGGCTCCTCAGGAGAAACGCCCCTTCATTGGAGGTTTTTAAGCAGAGGTTGGATGGTCAGGGGTTCTTGAGCTGTGAAAGGATGTCATATAGAGGAGGGAGAAAGGTTGTTTTCTGCTGCTCCAGAGAAGCAGACACGGAGCAATGGATTCAAACTTACTGACAGTAAGAGCTGTTCGGCAGTGGAATTTGCTACCAAGGAGTGTGGTGGAGTCTCCTTCTTTGGAGGTCTTTAAGCAGAGGCTTGACAGGCATATGTCAAGAATGCTTTGATGGTGTTTCCTGCTTGGCAGGGGGTTGGACTGGATGGCCCTTGTGGTCTCTTCCAACTCAATGATTCTATGATTCCTGCACTGCGTGGGGCTAGACTTCCAGCTCTGCAGTTCTGTGATTCTATAAACACAAAGCAGGGGTGAGGCAATGGCATGATAGCCATGAAGAACTATTATTATTTATACCTTTAAGGGGGATGCATTTTACAGAAGGAGCGAGGGGAGGGAAGGGTCTCTGCAGATCCCCAAACCTCACCCTCCTCAAAATCCTAGCAAGGCTACGTGTCTTTGACCTGCACAGTGAAATGTTCCTCGTTGATCTTGCATTTGTCCAGTCTGAGGCTCCAACCTTATACCCACTTGCAGGGAAAAAAGCCCCACAGAACTCAGCGGAACTGAATAGACATGTCTAGGATTGTACTGTCAGACAGCCAGTCCCCAGGATTTCAACATTTAAAATAACATGCGCTCTCTCTCACACACACACACAAACAAAATGCCTCAACCGAAACAGAAAACAGGCTTATCTGGTATGCCATTGACATTAGTATTACAGGTAGCCTGGATCTCAAAGCGGCAGATAGAAAGAGGAAGGAGAACAAAACCGCTTTGTATTATTTGGGGGAATATGAAACCTTCTGCCCTTCGGATGCAGAGCCTTCAATTGTCCGTATTTTCCAGGGACAGTCCTGGAATTACAGAAGCCGTCCCAGTTTCTGATTTGATCCCAGAATGTCCTGCTCTTCCTTAGGGCATCCCTGTTTTCATCGGAGAAATGTTGGGGGGTATGCAGATTTTGCCGGGTCACAACTCCCATTATCCCTGACCATTAGCTGTTCTGGCTGGGGCTGGTGAGGGTGGGGTGGCATACAAATGTGAAAAATAATGAATAAAATCATCAAAGTAAGGGGATAGCTTTCGTAGAGGCAGGAAAAAAGCTGGCAAACCTACTGACCTCCATTCTGGAAGGGGGATTTCCAAACGCATTGCAAGAGAAAGGAGTAGGGTGAACACTTAGATATTTGATCTTAGATATTTGATTCAGATACTGGACTCGAATTACAGCTGCCAACTAACTAGGGGTGGTTGGGAAAGAGGCACAGTCCCTTTCGACTAGAGCTTGAGCTGCCTTGCATATCAGCCAGTGAATCTTTCTTAAGACATGGAAATATGCATAATCACTTGCTAAAGTCTGCAGAGGAAGCTACTATATGAAAGGCACAGGTGCATGGGCTGGGAAAGAAGTTGGCAACCTTCACGGCAGGAGGAGATAGAGGAGGAAACTTGATACTACAGCAAAAAGCAAAGAGGAGAATCAGAGGACAGAAATAAAAGCCACAAAAATGGACAGCTATGTATTATGTAATAATTACATTTTACGTGAAGATGATAGTCATACAGGCGTTTTTAAAATAGTGGTTTCTCTTCTTGTAAATATGCATGTATGAGTGTCTAGCAAGGTTTTATGTTTGTGTGTGTATGCAAAGCTTGCTGTTCTTATCATACACTATCCTGAGGGTAATCCCATCTATTTCCATCGGTAATGAATTTAGTCTGATCGCAAACCCAGATTTGAGTTACAACATCCTTCTTGCGTTTTTTTTTTACACTGAATTTTCGTTCTCCTGGAAGTCTGAAAACTTGGGCATTCTTCCTGCTGCAACAAGATGATAATCCGATAAGATCCAGCCTTCCTTACGTAATGCCTACTAAAAACAGAAAAAGGCAAAGCATAATACGGAATTTGGAATTTAGTGGGAGAACCTCGTGCAGTGGAAATTTCATGCACCTGATCTGCCTTCTGAGATTGCACCAGCCACAATTTATCGGGCACATCCCACAAATCCTTTGCCTTCTGTTGCTTCAGCATCTCCTACAGAGCTAAGGTGGAGACCAGATAGAGTGGCCTTGCTGTTCTCGACAGGCAAGATCCGCAGCAATACTGGTGAGGCAGCAGGATGGCAGCACATGCAAATGAGTGATGCCATTGCTGAAACCGGGCATTTTTTTTTTAAAAAAATCTTTCAGGCAAAGTGAGGTCAAAAAGTTTTCACTCCTGGTCATTGTTGGACTCCATCTCCCATCATCCCTGACCATTGACCACACTGGCTGGGGCTGATGGGAGTTGTAGTCCAACAACAATGTAGACGAAAGGCAGCCCACCCCTAGTGTAGACACTGGCTGAGCTACATGGATCAATGGTCTGTATTGTTTATAAGATCCGCTGGCCTAGGAGTGGGCTCCTCTGTGTCTGACTAGGACTGGAGACACCTGGATTCAAATAAGCCACGGATAAGAACAGGCATCTCCAAACTGCGGCCCTCCAGATGTTTTGGCCTACAACTCCCATGATCCCTAGCTAACAGGACCAGTGATCAGGGATGATGGGAATTGTAGTCCAAAACATCTGGAGGGCCGAAGTTTGGGGATGCCTGGATAAGAACATTCCCACCAAGTGTCCAGGGAAAAACGGGACATCTCGTATTTTCACACGAGATCTCGGTGCCCATTTTGGGTTCCTCTATCTGGCGACGCAATCTGGCCCTGAAAAAAGCACCTTTTAAAAATAATATATTTTATTAAATTTCCATAAATTTTACATCAAATTCCAATACATAATGATTTTTTCTTTTGCTTTATCGACTTCCCATCCCATTTTCCATGGTATTTTTTTATTTTAAAAAATCTATCTCATTGCTCTCTTCACTCTTTAATATAATAAGCAAAATACAATAATCTCTAATTATTTCTGTTGCTCACACTTCAAATCCTGATCGCAAATTTATCATATAAAAATGTTTCTTTAAATTGTCTGCAAAGGGCTTCCACACTCTTATTTTAGCTGTTAGCTTTGCTGATTCAGCGTAGTCCATCACTTTGCTGATGCATTCTTCTTTGGTAGGAATTTCCTCATCTTTCCATTTCTGTGCATAAAGAATCCTAGCTGCTGTTGTTACATACGTAAACAACGGGAAAAAAAGATTTTCCAGGGCCGCGTGAGATCGAAAGGAACCGCTTTTTCGGCTCACCTGACTTAGCCATATTTCTAACATGCAGCCAAATTCAGCAAACCGCTAGCCAGTTCAGGTATTCATGTGTTCCAGCTCAAGCACACCTGGTACAACTAATGAAGCCCTTTTTTAGTTGCATCAGGTGTGCGTGAGAAAACGCCTGTTGTATTTGTGCTGTTGTGAGCAATTCTGTTCAGGGGGTTGAATATCAATGAGCCTGGAGAAACCGGTATAAGTTGCATTTCAGCTAAATTTGGGGAAACCATGAAGCATCCATTGTGTCGAGCTATTTCAGTTGCTTTTGTTTGATTTGCCCATTGCAAACAGCTGAAAGTCTGTAAATTTTGATAATAAGCCTGTTGTACAATGGGGGGGGGAGAGAGAGTTTGAATAATTTCAATTGCGACTGTGGAGCTGTAGAGTTGGAAGGGACTGGCCCTTCTTTGAAATGGAAAATGTGTTTTAAAGACATAGTATACATGCACAGACTCACCTTTTGATTATAGTTGTCAAGTTCTCCCTTTTTTTTAAGGGAAATTCCCTTATGCTGAATAGGCTTCCTCGCGAGAAAAGGGAAAACTTGACAGCTTAGCACCCAGGCAGGGTGGAAATCTTAGCACCCAGGCAGGGTGGAGATGCTCCTTTAGGTACAGTGGTACCTTGGTTCTCAAACTTAATCCATCCTGGAAGTCCGTTCCAAAACCAAAGTATTCCAAAACCAAGGCGCGCTTTCCCATAGAAAGTAATGCAAAACGAATCAATCCGTTCCAGACTTTTAAAAACAACCCCTAAAACAGCCATTTAACATGAATTTTACTATCTAAAGAGACCATTGATCCATAAAATGAAAGCAATAATCAATGTACTGTACTATTAAATAAATAAGACAGTTTTGCAGATCATAAAAATTAAAAAAAAATTTTCTTACCTGCACTGATGATAGTCATTGTTTGGATGGGGTGCTTTTATCCATTTCCGCAGACCATCAATCAATCAATCAATCAGTAGCTGAACTGGGTTCCACACAGTCACAAAAACAAATTAATCAAAAAAGCCTCAAAAACAAAAACACAAAATAAATAGAAAAAAACAAAAGCGCCAAACTTAATCAGTTCCGGAAGTCCATTTGACTTCTGAAATGCTCAAAAAACAAGGTACAGCTTCTGATTGGTGCAGGTGCCCCGGAAACAATAGCCAACAGCCGCATCGGATGTTCGGCTTCCGAAAAATGTTCAAAAACCGGAACACTTACTTCCGGGTTTTTGGAGTTTGGGAACCAAAACGTTTCAGTACCAAGGAGTTTGAGAACCAAGGTACCACTGTATTAGGGCCCCAATCACTCGGGGCTTTATACATCTGCATTAAATTGGTGTTGCTCATACCTTATAACAACTGCAGCAATATCGCTAACCTCTCAATAAAAGCAAAGAGATGTTTGCTTTGGTACGTACATGCCTAGGCGGTTTTAATTGTCACCCCAGAATATTAAGCCAACAAGCTGGCCCAAGAGGTAGGTGTAAGCACAAAGGGTCTGAAATGTAGGATGTTCACAAGACTGCTCCCGCTTGCTCATCCCTTAACTGGCAACCTATTATCATCGCAATTCAAAGGATTAAGAGTCTTAACTGGCCGTAGTTACACAGCTGTGAAGCACCAGGCCTGACACTTCCTGGGACAACAGCTCTGGGGCCAGCCTGGTCATTGGACACACAAACCGGAAAAGATCATCACTGCTAAAGCAAGCACACCTGTCAGCAGCTCTATGGTAAAGCACCTGCTCTGCAAGCAGAGAGTCCCAGGTTGTCTCCATGGGATGCTGTAGCACTGAGCCAAGACCCCTCCCTAGTGTCCTTTGACATTGGCAACAGAAGCCTACTTCATTTGTTCAAGAGATTTGGCTCATCATTGCCATGGTGGGTCTAGCAGGACAGAAGAGCATTCTAATAATGGTGTCCGAACATGGCAGCGAAGAGAGAAAGTGGAGAGAGGAGGCAGGAAAAGCACCTGGCAAAATGACAGATCCGTAGGAGGGGTGAGGATTCTGATAGGATCAGGATCCCTCTGATTAAGGCTAATTTCTCGATCTGGTTGAGCCTGTCCAGAGACATGCCGCAGCCCTAATGATTACCAGTCCCTTGGGAAAGGATGGTTTTGGAAAGAGATGTCATCATACGAGGACAAGTAGAATGGCCGTGGATTATTACAAAGGAGGCAGATATATGAGCAGATTTTTTAATTATTTAAGTAAATGGGCGGCACTGTGGTCTAAACCACAGAGCCTAGGGCTTGCCGATCGGAAGGTCGGCAGTTCGAATCCCCACGACGGGGTGAGCTCCTGTTGCTCGGTCCCAGCTCCTGCCAACCTAGCAGTTCGAAAGCACGTCAAAGTGCAAGTAGATAAATAGGTACCACTCTGGCAGGATGGTAAACGGCGTTTCCATGTGCTGCTCTGGTTCGCCAGAAGCGGCTTAGTCATGCTGGCCACATGGCCTGGAAGCTATATGCCAGCTCCCTCGGCTAGTAAAGCAAGATGAGCGCCGCAACCCCAGAGTCGTCTGCGAGTGAACCTAATGGTCAGGGGTACCTTTTCCTTTAACTGAAATTGTGGCAGATGGAAAATGGTTCCACATCAACATGGGATTTGGGACTTCAGTAATGAACAAGACAACAGATGGCACTTCTACCTGAGCAATAAACCCACTGGCGAAGTGAGAAGGTGAACCATTTTACAATGGACACAATGCCTGAAAAGCACTCAGGGTGCCTCAGATCTCAGCCTCTACGATCTCTTGGATGAGGAGAGGCCACATCCCTGGGAAGGAAGACTGGCTGCTTGAATTTTTCAGTGGAAAGTGCCTGCTCAGGATTGTGCCCGTTCACAGATGATCAAAACATGCAGATACAAAGCTACCTTCCAGCCAGATCCTAAAACTAAAATAAGTCTCTAATTGAAATTGTGGCAGATAAACTGTAGCTCCGTATAAACATGGGATTTGGGACTTCAGTAAGGATCAAAAGATGGCACAATCATCTTCCCCCTAAGCAGCATATTTCCTGTCTCTAGTTGAGGTTGCCAATGCGGTACCTGTGGGCACAGTGGTGCCCTTGAGGTCCTCTGCTGGTCACCACAAAACATAGGAGGTGATGAGGTTCACTTTTTCTCCCTTGAAAAGTCCATGGAGCTGTCAGAGAGTGTTGAACAAGTGACCCTCTTTTCCTCTTCTTCCTTCAGCTCTGTGTAGTTTCTGACACTCCGATGAGTTCTACTGTAAGAGGCCAGAGAGTGTGGCACCCATGGAACTCACTTAAAAATCCAGATATGACCATAGGTTGGCAACCCCTGCTTCTAGTGCAAGATACACCATATTAGTGTCATTCACAAGTATCTTATGCTAGGCTATGAGGTGTTTTTGGTATGGTCAAGAGTCTCCTCCAGCACCATAATGGTGCTGGAGGGGACTCTTGAGAGTCCCATGGACTGGAGGAGACTCTTGAGAGTCCCATGGACTGCAAGAAGATCAAACCTATCCATTCTGAAGGAAATCAGCCCTGAGTGCTCACTGAAAGGACAGATCCTGAAGCTGAGGCTCCAATACTTTGGCCACCTCATGAGAAGAGAAGACTCCCTGGAAAAGACCCTGATGTTGGGAAAGATTGAGGGCACAAAAAGAAGGGGATGACAGAGGATGAGATGGTTGGACAGTGTTCTCAAAGTTACTAACATGAGTCTGACCAAACTGCGGGAGGCAGTGGAAGGCAGGAGTGCCTGGCGTGCTCTGGTCCATGGGGTCACGAAGAGTCGGACACGACTAAACAACAACAATGAAGTGTTCTTATGCTCACTTAGGACCCATCAGGGTTAAAAGGATGTTAAGATTTTAAATTCTGCTCCCTCCCCTCTAATAAATAATAATAACAACAACATGACTTATATGCCACCCATCTGACTGGGTTGCCCCAGCCCACTCTGTGCGGCTTACAACAACAGCTCTGTGAGGTACTTTAGGCTGAGAGATGGTGACTGGCTGACAGCCATCCAGTGAGCTTCACGACTGAATGGGTGTTTGCACTCTGGTCTCCCAGATCCTAGTCCAAAACCCTAGTCACTGCACCACGGTGATGCAATCGACTCAGCAGAACAGTGACCAGGCACCAGGACACAGAGCAGCAATGATGTGTACAGCAATGAGTGCACCATGTCAGATACTTCTAGTATTCCAGGCATGAGGAAGTGGCAGGAGAATTTCCTGTCCTTGACTGTATGCAACATCGCTGGGAAGCAATCAGAAACTCCACCTGACACCAGTTCCAGAAAGATAAGTTGGCATCATCTCAGCCCTGACCTCATGCTCACTCGGAGCACAAACAAACCCGATGCTCTCAGGGCAGGAACATTGTCACTTGTGCCTGCATCCTGAACGCCACCTGTCGTGTGACTCCGAATGACATCCACCGATTAAGCTCAACTATTGCTTGTAGAAAATGACAGATAATTATAGCGTGGGGCTCAAGAGGCCATTGGTTTAGTGCTTGGCATCAAGGGTTGGCAGGTTTATTTTATTTTTATTTATTTATCTATCACACTTATCGCCTGCCTTTTTCTCCGAAGAGCTCAAGCTGGTGTACACGGTTCTCCTCCTTTAATCTCCACAACAACCCTGTGCGGTGGGTTGGGCCATGAGGCAGTGATTGGCCCAAGGTCACCCAGTGAGCTTTGTGGCCAAGAGGGGATTTAAACACTGGTCTCCTGGGTCCTAGTCTAACACTCTAACCACTACACCACCCTGGCTGCAACCTGGAGACGTGTGCCTTTAAATGTGTTGATGCAATGGATGTCACAGCAGCCTCAGGTCACTTGCCCATTGCTTAGTCCCTTGCTCCCACTTCGCTGCTGTTTGGCACACCTGGAATTTAGGTTTTCTCCTTCTTACCTTTGATACGGGATGTTGCCCTTTCGATCCCTTGCTGGAGGAGGAAAGGTAACAGCCGTGGCTCCGGCATGCTTCTCTAAAGGAGCATCTCCACCCCCATCGTTCTGCCCGGACACTGAGGTCCAGTGTCGAGGGCCTTCTGGCGGTTCTATCGCTGCCAGAAGCCAAGTTACAGGGAACCAGGCAGAGGGCCTTCTTGGTAGTGGCACCCACCCTGTGGAATGCCCTCCCACCAGATGTCAAAGAGAAAAACAACTACCAGACTTTTAGAAGACATCTGAAGGCAGCCCTGTTTAGGGAAGCTTTTAATGTTTAATAGATTATTGTATTTTAATATTCTGTTGGAAGCCGCCCAGAGTGGCTGGGGAAACCCAGCCAGATGGGCGAGGTATGATTAGTAAATTATTATTATTATTATTATTATTATTATTATTATTATTATTATTCTCTGCTCATTCCTCCCTCTACGACTTTGTCATTCCCCTTGCTTTGGGACTTCAGGTGTGCCACATATATGCAGCAGGCGATGCAGTGGGGTGGACAGCCAGTACCATAAAAATAATGGGCAGGAGATAGAGCAGCCAGCTAACCACAACCTAGTCTAGTCAGCTCTTTAAAAGCAGTTTGACCTTCAGAAATGAGCTGGTGAAAATTTCACTCCACGGTAATAAACTTGAGGCAGATGCTTAGCGCTGACTCAGACCATTGGGCTGTCCAGCTCAGCATTGTCCTCAATGGCTGTCCAAGATTTTCTCCCAGACTTACGTGGAGATGCCAGGGATCAAACCAGGGACCTTGTGCTTGCAAGGCAGAGGTTCTACCACTAAGCTACAGCTCTTCCACTACCCAATTGCTGTTAACATCAGCCCATTGATGCTGATCTGGCACAGCTGCAGGGAACAGTTCAGAACCTCAATGGAAGACGACATGGAGGAACTCCAGGCCACTGTTTCTCCCTCTTCACTTGGAAGGCAGCTCCCGTAGTTTGTGGTGGGTGGCTCTGCTGCAAAACCCGATAGCTCTCTGCGAAGGAGCAGTCATGTCGAGCTGCACCAACGCGATACATCTCTTTTTGCCAGCAGCATCGCACCTGGGATCCATAAACTTGCTCATTAGAAGCTGGCAAAGCTGGATGAGTCACTAATGCATGGCAGAATGTACCTAGTCAAATAAGTACTTTTGGGGAAAGATGCTCCTGTCTAATAATGTCAAGCAGCTCACATCACAGGAAACAGGGGCGAACCGGGCCACACAGTGAGAAAACAGTCATTATATTTAACTATGTAAATCTAAGGCATACGTAGTCATGCCACAAAAGGACACACCTGCTGTGCACTGGTGAGTTGTGGATTGCTGACACCATATCCATGTTTTGCTCTCGCACAATCACTTGGGCAGGTTGAGATTTCTAAATAGTGGTATTATGCTCTTGCAATCACTTTAGTTCCATCCACACTACACATTTAAAGCACTATCAAACTGCCTTAAACAGTTGCGGCTTTCCCCAAAGACTCCTGGGATCTGCAGCTTGTTAAAGGTGCTGAGAGTTGATAGGAGACCCCTATTCCCTTTGCGGAGCTACAATTTTCGGCCATATCACAGTGGTTATAGCATCTGCTTTGCATGCAGGAGGTTCTAGGTTCAATCCAGGTAAGCCTGGGGAGGATGCTGATCTGGAACCCTGTTTTGCTGCAGCCAGCCAGTGTAGACCAGGGTTTCCCAAACTTGGGCCTCCGGCTGTTTTTGGACTACATTTCCCATCATCCCTTTCCACTGGTCCTGTTAGCTAGGGATTGTGGGATTCGTAGTCCAAAAAACAACTGGAGAACCAACTTTGGGAAACCCTGGTGTAGACAATACTGAGCTGGAGGGTCTGGTTCTCAGTAGAGGCCAGCTTCCTATGTTCCTATATTTTGGCTCAGGTGTAGATCATCTGCTTTGATGATCCTCATAAGGCCTGGAAACGATGCCTTATGAGGAACGGCTTAGGGAGCTGGGTATGTTTAGCCTGGAGAAGAGAAGGTTAAGGGGTGATATGATAGCCATGTTCAAATATATAAAAGGATGTCATATAGAGGAGGGAGAAAGATTGTTTTCTGCTGCTCCAGAGAAGCGGACACGGAGCAACGGATTCAAACTACAAGAAAGAAAATTCCACCTAAACATTAGGAAGAACTTCCTGACAGTAAGAGCTGTTCGGCAGTGGAATTTGCTGCCAAGGAGTGTGGTGGAGTCTCCTTCTTTGGAGGTCTTTAAGCAGAGGCTTGACAGCCATCTGTCAGGAATGCTTTGATGGTGTTTCCTGCTTGGCAGGGGGTTGGACTGGATGGCCCTTGTGGTCTCTTCCAACTCTATGATTCTATGATTAATGCTTTGCGTCAAGAAGGTCCCAGGTTCATAGCTGCCAAGTCTCCCGCTGAAAAATGCGGGATCAGCAGCGGCGCGGCACCGGAAGTCGCTTATACGCAACTTCTGGACATGTGTGGAAGCGACTTCCGGTGCCCCTCCGCCCATGCATGGGCACCGAAAATCGGGCAGAGTGGCACCGGAAGTCACTTCCACGCATGTCCGGAAGTTACGTAGAAGCAACTTCTGGTACCGCTCTACCCGATTTTCAGTGCCCAGGCATGGGCAAAGCGGCACTGGAAGTCGCTTCTACGCATTGTCGAACAAAATGGAGCCTACCTGGCAGGTAGGAAATCCGGGGGATTTCCGGGATTTTTTTCAATTTGGGAGACCAGTGGGAAATGGATCAAAATCCAGGAGTTTCCCGCAAAAAATGGGAGACTCAGCAGCTATGCCCAGGTTCCATTCCTGGCATCTCCAGGTAGGGCTGGGAGAGAAGCCTCCCTGAAAGGCTGGAGAGCTTCTTCCAGTCAGTGTAGACAATACTGAACTAGATGGACCAAGGATTCAACTCTGGATAAGGGCGCTTCCTATGCTGCTTTAGATACAGGAGACAATCATGGCATCCTTGTGGACGGATGAGCCCGTGGTGCTGGAGGAAAACTCGTGCCTGACACCTCTGCCCCAGACATAGGCAGCTCATAAATTCCTGGAGGCTGAGCTGGTTGTGGGTGACCTCATGTTCATCGAGTGGCTGAAGCATGCAGCAGAGCAGAGCGAAGGTTGCAAACTTTAATTGGCACTGCTGAGGCTCAAGGCATGTAACTGATGGGAAGGATTTCAAGGACACCGCCCTCCCCCGTGACTCAACCACTCGTAGGCCAACCATTAGGTAAGGCAGCCCAGGACAATGGTGTGTTTACGTTGCTCCATGCCTCAACCTGGGTCGTAGCCAAGCACTCCTGAGTATCAGGCATAAGCAGCACGTGGAATCCCAGGTGAGCAGGTGGCACACAGAGTCTTCTTCTTCTTCTTCTTCTTCTTCTTCTTCTTCTTCTTCTTCTTCTTCTTCTTCTTCTTCTTCTTCTTCTTCTTCTTCTTCTTCTTCTTCTCCTCCTCCTCCTCCTCCTCCTCCTCCTCCTCCTCCTCCTCCTCCTCCTCCTCCTCCTCCTCCTCCTCGAAAATGGTCTCAACAGTGAGTCGGTAAGTGACTGTGGAGGCCAATTCTATATCCACACGTCCTTCCACAGTGGGGACATAGGTTTCTGGGCAGGAGCTGATCACGGCGAGGGTTTGCCAAGTGTGCCTTCCTCTTGGCATGTTTCTCCCTTTCGTCCTGAGTCCGAGCGTCTTCAAAGCCCATGACAAATTTGGTAAAGGCTGTTCTCCAATTGGAGCGCTCGCAGGCCAGTGTTTCCCAGTTGTCGGTGTTTATACATGTGTGTCCAAATGTGTACATGGAAGGGGCTCCAACTCTTTCCCCACCAAAGCCAATGTAACTATCGTTAACAGCTGCCTGGCAGAAAATAAACAGGCACAGCTTTTTTCCCAAAACCAAGGTGACCATGATGGCACCTGTTGATTTTCAGGCTGATGTACAACTGTTAAAGGGACAGATCCTCTGTCGGGGAAGGTGGGTGGGTGGGATAGCCTATTTGAGTGTAATTGGAGAAAGGAGAGATTTTAGGAGCACACACGTTCTTGGGAAGATAGCAAATCCCATAGCAGCGTTCTCCCTGCAAATCGCATCCTTTGTGTTAGTTGTGTAGAGGAGGGAAATTAGGCAAACATGTCTGCCCCAAAGGAACAGACAAAATTGCACTTACTGAAATTCATAATTTGGTTAAGGAGTCAAAACTGTGTCATTGTGAGCCCTGTCCTTTTGCAGCTGGCTGCCTTGTTTTTCAGACCTGCACGCGCACCCTTCAATTTAGCAATTCATTTCGTACCGTGGTCTGGGGCTGCTTGTCCAAAATAGTGGGCCTGCCCCTTTAAATAATAAGCACATGGAAGGAGCCCGTGTCCCACCCACCAAAGGTGGTTGGAACCCCAGCTGTCATTATCCCTCACAACTGGCCATGCTGGCAGGGGATGATGGGAGTCCAGCAACATCGTGCTAGCTGCCCTGACATAGCAAACACAACAACATAGTTTATTTCCTTGCCAAGCCTGGAATTATAATAGCAAGAGACCAGTAACCCTTTGGAGGAGCCACAGTTCTTTTCCTTCTGCTAGTTCTCCACCCATCTCTTCTAGCTCCCCATCACTCTTCTGAAGGGGCAACCAGAAGCTGCCCTACCATCAGGCCAGAGTTGCAGGGAGGAACTTGTGAACATCTAGATCAGGCATCCCCAAACTTTGTTCCTCCAGATGTTTTGGGCTACAATTCCCATCATCCCTGACCACTGGTCCTGTTAGCTAGGGATCATGGGAGTTGTAGGCCAAAACATCTGGAGGGCCGCAGTTTGGGGATGCCTGATCTAGGTGCACTTGGACTAAACTCCCATTATCCTTGGCACCTGGCTGTGCTGACTGAGGCTCATGAGAGCTCACCACAACATCTGGAGAACCACAGATCCCTCCATCCCTAGTGCAGCAGGACAGTTTCATTTGCCTTTAACCCAAATACCCTCTTGCCTGCGGAGACTGGAGAGCAGGCTATGGCAGAAGGAACAAATACATGTGTACCTGGTTCAGGAGGGGACAACATTCAGACAGCAATCTTTGGCATGAGAACTGGGGTAACACAAGCATGGCCTGGCTTTATTTAACTTGTGAGATGCTGGAAGATATGTCTTCATCTGGGCTTGGGGGCACTTGCCTTCAAGCCCTCTGCTGACCTTCATTAGGACACTTGGATTGTCTAGTTTGCATTCATAAGAGCTCTGCCTTGACTGGGATAATCTATATATATATAAATGTAGAATGCCCATGTTTGTACTTCCACACTTTTCTCCAAAACCACTTGCCCGATCAGCCTCACATTTGGCCACAATATCAGATGTGCATGTGGGAGTGTTTCTATCCACTTACATTGACCAGATGACACACCTAGGACAGGTAGAAACCTGGATTTCTGTACAAAAATAGTGCGCCCTCCAGTGGACATCCAACATACAAAGGACAAAAATACTGCCAGAATCCCGCCCACTCCCCATCCAGCCCCACCACCCCGGAAACCAGCCTGCCCCAGAGACCAGGCATCTGCCAGGGACCAGGCCACCCCAACAGTAGCCCACTCCCCAGTGACCCCCGCCTGCCCCAGAGATCACGCCCCGTCCACTCCACAACCCATACCTACACCAGAGATCACACTGGCGTCAGGGACCAGACTGTCCCGAGACCACACCCCTCCCCATCCTGCCCGATCCGGAGTCTGTGCCCACCCTGGAGATCACACCACCGACAGGGAAGAGCCAGCCCGAGAATAGCCCGCTCACCATCCCTCACCCCCCAACCAGACCTAGAACGTTCAGGGAGCAGAACGCTCCACAGTCCGCACACCCACACATCCTGCCGCCGCCAGGGAAAGGGCCATCCCAATACCACGCCACTCTCCATCCCGGCCAATCCGCGGTCCCCACCTGCCCCGGAGATCCCACCACTGCCAGGGAGCAGGCCATCCCGACAACAGGCCACTCCCCAGGGACCCCCGCCCGCCCCAGAGATCACACCCTGTCCACAGAGCAAGCTACTCCACAACCTGTACCTACCACAAAGATTGTGCCACCACCAGGCTAGGCTGAGTGGAGATAGGTCCTTGCCTAGGTGGGCTCAAATAGGGGGCAGGGATAGGTAAAGCATTGCCTGGGTGGGGTGGGGGGTTCAAAATACGGGGCAGGGATAGGTAAGTCCCGCCCTGGGTGGGGTAGGGGGGTCCAAATAGAAGGCAGGGATAAGTAAGGCCTTCCCTGGGTGGGGTGCGGGGGTCAAAATAGGGGGCAGGGATATGTAAGGTCTTCCCTGGGTGGGGTGAGGGGGCAGAATAGGGGACAGGGATAGGTAAGGCCTTGCCTGGGGGGATGGGGGGGACTGAATATGAAACAGGGATACCTCAAGCCTTGCCTCCGGGGGGGGGGCAGAATAGGAGACAGGGATAGGTAATGGATCGGTACAGGGTGGGGGGAGACAGGGATGCGCCTATGTAAACATAACACATGAAAACCAGGGGGCCTCTGACGGTCAGGGGAGTCTGAAGGGTGGCTCTGACCCTCCATTTAACAAACTGAGCCACAGCAACGTGTGGCAGGGCCAGCTAGTGTGGAATAAATAAGCATAATGCGCAGATAGGAGCAATTGATTTTTGAGGCACTCGTCTCCTCCTTGGGGGCTTCCCACAAGCATCTGGTTGGCCGCTGTGATAAAAGAAGCTCAACTAGATGGGCCACTGGCCTGATCCAACAGGGCCCTTATCAATATTGCAAATAAGTAAGCAAATAAATAAATAAATAATCCTCTGTAGATGTGACTGCTTCCATTTACCAGCCATCAAAGTCAATGGCCATCACCGTATATCTTTTGGCATTGAATTCCAATTAAATTACGCTTGTGCAAAGAAACATTTTACTTTTTTTTCCTGTGTCGACGGGCCAACACAGCTGTTTTAAATTTTATTGAGTAGCTGGTCATTTTCATGATTGATCTATAAGGCTTTTAATGGTCTTTTTTTTTAAAAAAAAAAAGTTTGTATATTGCTGTACACTGCCCTGATATTTTATGAGAGTGCAGTATATAAACACCATCATAAATAAACAATATAGAATAAGTTCTGGCTTTGCTGAACCTGCTGCCAATCCATATAAATCTGACTCAACACATTCTTCCGTTTGCTACTGCTCCATCGATGTAGACAAGATTACAACCTTGACCTATCTATCTAATTTCACCTTCTCTCTCTTTTATCCAGGAAGTCATCAGAGAAGTCTGCAGATGGTGAGTCTACTCCACCTTCTCAGTTTCCAGATACTTGATAACTAACCTTGCCAGGCATTGAATCTGGCAGCTTTATGCAAGCCAAAAACACACAGTGCTGGATTTACGTATAAGCTAAACAGGCTATAGCTTAGGGCCCCACTCTCTTGGGGGCCCCAAAAAATTTAAAGGAAAAAAACCCTGGATGTACATTTCCAAAATATGAGATAAAAAACAAATAAAATAAAATCTACATGCAGCAACAGTGTTTTGTGTTGTGTAGGCTCCTATGATGTAAGTAATGGGCCCCGCCTGCTAGCCTGCTCCCTAAAATATCACTATCACTATTAATATACTTCTTCTTAATTGTATTTCAGTTCAACAATCATTTCGATAAAATACATATTTTGTTATGTGCAAATGGATTTAGATACCTATTAAGTCCATAAATCACCATATAGCATATATTCAACACAAAATACAGTGACAATTTGTTGTTGATGACAAAGGGTAGTTGGACATTTATCTAAAGGGCCCTGTTACCTCCAGCAGATTAGGGCCTCATCAAACCTAAATCCAGCCCTGCAAACACGGGGTCAGGGCCGTCTCTAGGCCTGGGCTGGGTGGCGCAATGCGCCAGGGCGCCTGGCCACCAGGGGCGCTGGTGCGCCAGACAGCTGATGATTTAGAAGGACCAGGGCCATCTTAAGACTTAAGCATATCCGCCACGGCGGACGGAGAAGGCGGCTGGACCCAGCTGTGGGTGCCTGCCGAGGCGGAGGAGCAGTGGCGGCAAGAGATGACAAGCCATGGCCGAGGCGGCAGGAGAAGGCGGCAGGGTTGTTTGGAAGCAAAGGTCTCCCCCCGTCCTTGGCCAGCCCAGCCCAGCCTGCACCTTCCGGGGCCTCGCCCACCTTCCCTGCCCGGCAAAGCGCAGCGGCCGCCAGCGGACAAAAGTATCCTGGGAGGGACGGCAGAGTTATTTCCCTGCCCGCCGCCTGCGGGCACCAAAAACGCTCCAAACCGGAGTTGTAGGGCGAGAGAAACTCTGGGAATTTTTTTTGGGGGGGGGCGCCGGAGGGATATTCACACCATGGCGCCGGATATGCTTATGACTGTTCTGCATGGGATTAAACAGTACTATAAAAGGTAAAGGTAAAGCTTCTGGGTCATGTGGCCAGCATGACTAAGCCGCTTCTGGCAAACCAGAGCAGCGCACGGAAACGCCGTTTACCTTCCCGCTGGAGTGGTACCTATTTATCTACTTGCACTTTGACGTGCTTTCGAACTGCTAGGTGGGCAGGAGCTGGGACCGAGCAACAGGAGCTTACCCCATCGTGGGGATTCGAACTGCCAACCTTCCGATCAGCAAGCCCAAACAGTACTATACTAAACATGTTTGTAGGAGAAAGCTGCTTAAGTATCAAATTGCAGGCCATTTTAGGGTTGGGGGGGCAACCCTGGGGCTTTTCAGTGGGTCATTCACTCCAAATCCCATCAGCCCCAGCAGCACCTGGAGGGCCGAACATCCTCATTTCTGCTATAAAGGATTCCCCACATCTCAGTTTATCATCTTTTGGTGATGCTGTGATCCACACAGGTGCTGGAGCTGCCACTGCTGCCTTAGCAGCGTCATAACTTTGGGCCAAGATTTCTCAAGGAATATATGGAAGCTTTCATTGAAATTCCACTTCCATGCCCTGTAGGCTAATTGCTATCTATTTTTAAAAAGGAAGCCGCATCCCAAGTTGAAAAGAACAAGGCAAAGCTTTGGGCTTGTTCCTTCGATAGCTCAGCTGGTAGAGCGGAGGACTGTAGATTGCTCAGCCAAGCCATCCTTAGGTCGCTGGTTCGATTCCGGCTCGAAGGACAAAGTGTTTTTGCTTGTCAGAAGTAGCTCCTGATCTCTCAACCCACCATACACTGTGGCTTCCCTCGTCATGACTACAGTCTGGAGAAACCCACTGAGTCATGGGGGTTTGTAGTCCATCAGTGACCAGAATGCCACTGGTTTTCCCCTTCCCTGACATAGACGGTCCTTTAAAATATTGGCTCTGAACTGTTGAGGGGCATTAAATGTCATCACAATCTTAATTGCGCCTGGAAGCGCCTGCTAAAAAGGTTTTTGTTCAGACAGGCCTATCCAGATGTAGAAGCCAGCAAGTATTTTTAATATGCTTTTAGCTTATTTTATATTTTAATCATTTTCTGCATTTTTTTTTAAAAAAATGGCTGTTTTAACTCCTTTTTATTGATAATTTTAATGCTTTCTTTCTTTTTTATAAACCGCTTGGAGATTCTATTTGCAATCACGTGGTTTACAAATTTCACGGAATAAAATAAAAATAAGATGTCTGACACCTCCTATACAGAAACACCCTTGAAGTTTCTCCACTGAGCAACTGGCACCCTGAAATGCAAGTGCTGCCCTCCATCCTAGTCTTGATATTTATTGTTTGTGTATCTTCATTTTTCTCTCCACAGCTAATGTGGTTCGGATGCTCCCAGACACCCATATTCACCTGAACCTACAGAACAACCTACCTGGAGCCCCTCGAAGCAGCAATCCCTGCTTCCCGAGATTTGAAGACCCTCAACAAGATGGCCAAACAAGCCATCTCCAAATGGCTCAGGCTAAAGCATGGAGGCAGCTAAATTTGGGGAGGGCTGCTGGTGGTGGAGAAACTGAGATTTCAGCCAAGCACGAGGCTCTGGATTTACGAATGGACCTGCAAGAGTTAGGGAGACTCTTGTGCTGCAGGGCTTAAGTTATTTTCTAGAGAGAGATAGCAATCTGTCTCAGAAGCTACAAGATGCATTGGCTTGGTGAGGGGGCGGGCGGTAAAAGTGTTCCATACATGGCAGGACCCCCCTTTACTTTGTTAGGGTTTAGAGTTTGGAGTTAGAGGTTTCCATCATCCCCACCCCCGGTTCAGATTAAGCTGTGCCACATAATTGAGCAAAACAGATTTTGGTTAGGCTAAATCTGTGAAGAGTGACTGGTTCCATGTTTGACTAAGTCTTCAGAAGTGCTGGTACCTCCAAGTGTCACTTGACGTGGGAGAAGACTAGATCTTGGAGAAGAACAATTTGTTTTCTTTTAGTTTATCCATCCCTGCCATTTTCCTCTACTAATTTCTTGTCTGCCTTGTCTGGGAAGTTTCTCTGTTCCTTACAGGGTTTAGTACACACTGCTGACACCGTGCTAAATGGCAGAAGGAATAACTATTTGACATGAACTGGTATTCACTGAAAGGCATTAAAGTCACCTGAAGTTCCTAATGCAGTTATTTCACAAATGACCAGTGGGTGGTGCTGTGGGGTCATTTATCTTTCTGGCTAGCTTAAAAAAAAAAATCTGTCAATGATTCTAACCAGCTTCTAAACTTGACCCAGATACCATCTGAGGGGAGAAATTTGTAGTTCAATGATATACCTTATTTCCCCAAAGTCTACTCCCCTTTCCACAATATATTGTACTGCTGATAAGGAAGAAAATGTATTATACCACAAATAATGTTGTGTTTGTTTCGTGTACTACCGTGTTTCTCATATTTTAAGGCATCCCTAAAAAATAAGGCATGGCAGTATTTTCATGACATGGCGAAATATAAGGCATACCCCGAAAATAAGACGTACCAGTACCAGGTTGTGGTGGGAGCAGGTCTGTGCAAAATATGGTACCGTAAGAAAAGGAAGATGCCTCCTCGGAACCGGATGCCGCTGCCACGTGGAGCTCCGTCCGAGTGGGAGCCAGCAAGAGCTGCAGCACGCACAGCAAGAGCTGCAGCAGGAGCCTCAGTGCGAAGCCCGGCTAAGGTAGAGCCTCAGCGAAGGCTCAGCAGGAGCCGCGGCGGGCAAAGAAGAAAGGATCGGGACCCTGCTAAGCAGCCGGCAGGAGCCTTAGTGCGCAGCGCGCGAAGCCCGGGAGCTGGCTGGAGGCGCAGCTCAAAGCGCGCGATCGGTAAGCCCCAGCAGCCAGCAGGAGCCTTAGCGGGCAGCGCGCGAAGCCCGGGAGCTGGCTGGAGGCGCAGCTCAAAGCGCGCGATCGGTAAGCCCCAGCAGCCAGCAGGAGCCTTAGCGGGCAGCGCGCGAAGCCCGGGAGCTGGCTGCAGCCGCAGCTCAAAGCGCGCGATATGATAAGCCCCGGCAGCCAGCAGGAGCCTTAGCGGGCAGCGCGCGAAGCCCGGGAGCTGGCTGGAGCCGCAGCTCAAAGCGCGCGATCTGATAAGCCCCGGCAGTTTTTGCAATTTGATCTGCTCTACAATTCTCTTTAATTACTAACTCTAACACGGTTGTGTGTGTGGGTTTTTTTCCTTTCTAAACTGCCTTATGGATATTTCTGCTTAAGACATGCTAGACATACAATGAACTCTCTCTCACACACACACATTACACATTCTAGATCATTAGCAGCTAATGACTGCTGTCAAAATCTGGGTGTCCAACTGTTGCTTCTAGAATAGCTATAAATCAGAACACAATCACACCACACTCTCAGCCTAGCATACCAGGTGGGTTTTTTTTGGGGGGGGGGGGACAATGTAAGCAACATTTCTCCTTAAGATCAAAACTGTTGGTTTGTGATTCTGGTTTAAGAAGGAACTTTCATGAAGACGTTTGCCAAATTAAATTGCTGTGGTGTTTTTAAAGATGCAAGAAACAGAGAACATAACCCAGTAATATTGCAGCTACGCTGCCTTTGGAACAGATTCTCCCCTTCTTGTTTTAGCTTAGCTGCAAATCATAAATTGTTCTGCAACATCAGCAGTACAAGGGATTATCTCATAATCCATCCTGATGCTATTCTGCTTCTTTCTTTTTTTAAAAGCAACCTCTTAAAAAAACACCACACACATTCTCAAAAGCAAAGCTTCATTTTCTATAAGGCTGGCTATGCAAATGCTTTCAGATGAGTTTTGCTCTTTTGAGTAACTTCCTTAACAAGTTGAGGTTATTTGCAAAGAGAGAGTGAGTAAGAGTACACAACAGTGGCAGGGTATTGAAATCTTCAGAATGGCACTGTGCCCCAGAGTGACAACTCTATGATGCTGCATGCATACAATGCCTACCGGTAGTTTGCTTTACCATACTTAATTAAAAAATAAGGCATCCCTTGAAAATAAGACATGGTGTGTTTTTTTGAGAAAAAAATTAATATAAGACATGTCTTATAATATGAGAAACACGGTATATATAATTATTTTAATTTTTGTGTGTCTCAAGTTATTTGAGTCCTTCCGTGGAATGGACCTTTAACTGTAAATCCATGGGCAAGTAATTAAAAAAAGGCATTATCCCAAAGGAAATCAGTGGTTGTTTTTCTTTTCTTTGATGAGGAGTTGGCTTGGAAGGTTTGAGTGAACAGCCAATGGAAATTTCCCCAAAGGCCTAGCATAACATCACATAAGCAATTTCCTTCTCCTTTCCCCCAGTAATGTGGAGAACTAATCACACAGCACAATTCAAGGTTAATTTAGAAGGTTTGAAACCCAGAGTCCTGATTTGTTGTTTTGTGGTGGGTGGCACTGTGGGTTAAACCACAGAGCCTAGAACTTGCCGATCAGGGTTAGGGTTAGAGCCTAGAACTTGCCGATCGGCGGTTCGAATCCCCGCAACAGGGTGAGTTCCCGTTGCTTGGTCCCAGCTCCTGCCAACCTAGCAGTTCGAAAGCACGCCAGTGCAAGTAGATAAATAGGTAACGCTCCAGTGGGAAGGTAAACGGCATTTCCGTGTGCTGCTCTGGTTTGCCAGAAGCGGCTTAGTCATGCTGGCCACATGACCCGGAAGCTGTACGCCGGCTCCCTTGGCCAATAGAGCGAGATGAGCGCCGCAACCCCAGAGTCAGTCACGGCTGGACCTAATGGTCAGGGGTCCCTTTACCTTTAAGGGATGGTTCTGGGGTGGGAGTCTGAGACCTTTGGCCCTCCAGATGTTGCTGAACTACAACTCCCATTAGCCCCCAGCAAGCATGATGCCCTCCAAATGTAGTTGGCCAATATCTCCCACCATCCCTGTCCACCAGCAACAGAGGCCATCTTCTGAAGCAGGGATGAGGACGCTGCGGGCCTGCAGATGTTGCTGGACCACAACTCCCATCATTCGGAATCCTGACCACTGTCAATGTTGGCTGGGGCATATAAGAGTTGGAGTCCGACACTGGGAGCATCATTGGTTCCCATTCCTGATCAGTAGGCCGCTTCATACCTTCTAGCTGCAGGTGGAAGGGGGACCTCTCTAGTTAGAGAAGCAGCATGTCAAAAACAAGGTCCCACCAACCTAACACGCTTATTTTTCTACGAACCAGTTGCCTCTTCCCTTCCACAAACACACACACACACACACACACACACACTGCATCCTAAAGTGGTAACATTCTAGGAAAAGCTTAAGCGTTTTGTGGAATGTATAAACTTGCCCGGAGGTTAGCTAAGGCAGAGCCTCCCTCCTCATCCCTGTTGGATGCGGGAAAGCACGTGACATCTCTCAGCTCCCGTACTAAAAATACATTTCCCGTCCAAATAATACATCGCTCCAAGCCACTTCAGGCCAGCTCTTGCCGAGCTAATTAAACATCCTTCTCTTGTCAGAACTGTTGAAAACCCAGCCTTGAATTTGCCCCAGAGCCTGGGGGGCCCGTTCACAAACCCCACCTGGATTCTTCCTACATTAGCGCAACCTCTTGCCTTGGCATGTCCACAGCGGTGGGGGGGGGGGGACAACCACCTTTACAGGTGGTGTCGGAGATACAGCCAGGTTTGGAGTCAAGCAAGGTTATACCTGTTTGTTTGCAGAGTGCATAAGAATAATTTCTGCACATTGAGGAATGATTTCTAAAAACTAGGGGTTCCCTCTCCCTCATCCCACCCCAAAGCCTCCTACACCTTTTAACGATGGCACTGCAGGCATAACTTTGACAGGTAAAACTGCAACACACACCCTGCATTAGCAGGGCAGGTAAAGCTACCTCAGCCTTTCGGCCACACACTTTAGGAGTGAGTCGGTTTCAGGCTTGTTGAATCTACAGTGGTACCTCGGGTTAAGAACTTAATTCGTTCCGGAGGTCTGTTCTTAACCTGAAACTGTTCTTAACCTGAGGTACCACTTTAGCTAATGGGGCCTCCCGCTGCCGCCGCACGATTTCTGTTCTCACTCTGAAGCAAAGTTCTTAAACTGAGGTACTATTTCTGGGTTAGCGGAGTCTGTAACCTGAAGCGTCTGTAACCCGAGGTACCACTGTACTTTGTTTTTCAAATCAGGACTAGGGCTGGGGGATATATCGATACATCGTCCAAAACTGGTTTGAAGTGTAAATCGTGATACTGGTTTCATAATTTTTGACCTCGCAATATATTAGGAATCATGATGTGTGTTAGGGCTGAGAGATGTCTGGCTTTCAACATTGTGATATGTCACCAGCTAAATATCATGATATACCAATATATCCTGATGTCTGCAATATATCCTGTTATCTGAAGAAGTGTGCATGCACACGAAAGCTCATACCTATGACAAACTTAGTTGGCCTCTAAGGTGCTACTGGAAGGATTTTTTTAAGCAGACCAACACGGCTACCTACCTGTAACTAGAAATAGGAAAGCACCACATTGAGCTGCATGAAATGGAAGTCCATTGGTATCTGAAGAAGTGTGCATGCACACGAAAGCTCATACCAATGACAAACTTACTTGGTCTCTAAGGTGCTACTGGAAAGAATTTATTTTGTTTCTGCAATAAGGATGTAACTACATAGAGGACAGGGGCAGAAGAAATTGTGAGAGAAGTGACGACCGGCTTGATGGTTCTTCACACACCACAAATTTTTACATAGCACCCACACACATTGTGATTTACTAATAGTAATAATAATAATAATAATAATAATAATAATAATAATAATAATAATAAATTTATTTATACCCCACCCATCTGGCTCCAATACAGGGCTGCCTTCAAATGTCTTCTAAAAGTTGTGTGATTCTTTATCTCCTTGACGTCTGAAGTGAGGGCGTTCCACATATATATAGCATTGTTGAATATTATGAAACTGTTACCACAGTGTGGACTTCAAATCTATTTTTGACCATGATACCTTGCCCAGCCCTTGTGCCTGCACTATGCAAAAATCGCCATGCAGGAAAATCTCTGAAACCAGCCAATGCCTTTCATAGTTACATCCTTATTTCAGACATCATGATATAGCAGTATATCACGATGTTTAGCTGGTAATATATCACGATGTTTAGCTGGTAATATATCACGATGTTTAGCTGGTAATATATCACGATGTTTAGCTGGTAATATATGTTGAAAACCAGATGTTGCCCAGGCCGAATTCAGGACCCTAAGATTTAAAGCAGTCAAGATGGAAGGAGCATACTGTTAGAATTAGAGAATACACCTGACTGTGAGCATCTAATCCTGAGCCTAGGAATTTATTCTCAGTGCCAGAATTGAACTGTGCTCACAGTCTTTCCCCATAAAGACCACTCCCTGTCGACTTTCTTCATTTGAGCAGCCCAATTCAGGTGGAGAGGGGGAAGAGTAGTTTTGTTCTCACTGTTGCTAAACAATTGGAAACCAGAAACTCTTGCAGATCTGTAGAAAATCACCAGAGATTACTGATGGATCCCAATCTACTTTCCGCCCATCCATGATGTTGTTAACCGGGCCTGTAACGAACTGGGGATAGGGGAGAAAATGCAACTCATCCACAAGGGGAGATTGTACACAGCATGAATGGAAAAGGGACAGGAAGGGGGAAAATATTGTTACCCTAGCTTTTTTGCAGCACACAATCCTATAGAAATGGATGGGACAGAAGGCTTGTTTCTCTTTTTACTGCCTCACCCATGAAACTTCCCTTTCCTGGTTTGTACAGCTGTTGGGGAATATATGACGTGGAAGCAGGGCATTCCTTAGAAACAACCCTAATTTTAAACCATGTTTCTAGCCCTTATGATATACTTGAAATTGTGTGTGCAAATCAGAAGCCAGTCATATGTTAAGACCAAGGGTCAGCAAACTTTTTTCGCAGGGGGCCGGGTCAACTGTCAACTGTCCCTCAGACCTTGTGGGGGGGCCGGACTATATTTTGGAAAAAAAATATGAACAAATTCCTATGCCCCACAAATAACCCAGAAATACATTTTAAATAAAAGGGCACATTCTACTCATGTAAAAACATGCTGATTCCCGGACCGCCCGTGGGCCAGATTTAGAAGGCGATTGGGCTGCATCCGGTCCCCGGGCCTTAGTTTGGGGACCTCTGCTTAAGACATATGACTAGCCAAGTATTTATGCAAAATGGTAACTGCAGAATAAATTATTCAAAATATGTGAACCAGCCATATTAGAACTTAGTGTAGATTTTAGGGTCCCCCAGCCTAAGTGCAGGATATGCAGAGATCTGTTCATAAACCACCTACCCGCAGACCAGGGAATAAAAGGATGTCCTTCAAGACCTCCCCCCCCCCCAAAGCCTTCTGCAATTGTTCTGGTGTAAAGATTTCAAATCGCTTTATTATGGTGAGCAAGAACAAGTCCATATCGCATCTTTACCAGCCCTTTTAATCTCAAGCCTAGGTCTTTCCTCATGCAAAATCTGAGCTCTTTTACGGGGCAGGCGGGGATGCTGGTGTCCCCTTCTATATCAAATGCAACAAGAAAGACTAGGTCTTGTAAATATCCCATAAGGTGCTCTTGTATCTCCTTAGGAAAAGTGTGTTTTAGACCCATGAGACAAGTTGGCTACTACCCAGCCATGGTTGGAGGCATGTAGCTGGAAACTGCAGGAGAATGCCCTTTTGCTCAGATCTTGCTTGTGGGCGTCTCCATGCCACTTTGGGAAAAGGAGACTGGACTTGTTAGCATCGCCTAATAAAACAGAAGCAGGTACAGTACTTTAAACACCATTACCTGCCCTCTAGTGGTCAGTTCATTTAACAGCACTGCCTTATTTGTTGAAGTTTTATTCCTTGAGCGCATTTCCTCTGTGGAACTCGAGAGCACACATATAGTTCCCAGCCTGCCGTGCCTGCACTGTGAACCATACAAGTGGTACAGATTAAATAAATTTGGTTTTCCGTGCACAAAACACCACCACCAGAACTGTTACAGCATATGCCTTTGAACCATAACTCAGGCTGCCTGTTCCACTACGAACTTATATAACGTAGCTTGCAAAAGGCACCTGTCAGATACACAAGATCCAGCTTTAATTTTTTTATAAAATTAAAATCACACTCCTAGTCCTCAGTCTTGCAAAAATAAGCTTTAGAAGTGAACACATTAGCTGCTGAGGCTGGAGAGGGTGGGTAAGAGGAATTACAAGTGGCTAGGCTAAAGGATGGAATATTGGGATGCGGGTGACGCTGTGGGTTAAACCACAGAGCCTAGGGCTTGCCGATCAGGTCGGCGGTTCAAATCCCTGCGATGGGGTGAGCTCCTGTTGTTTGGTACCTGCTCCTGCCAACCTAGCAGTTCAAAAGCACGTCAAAGTGCAAGTAGATAAATAGGTACCGTTCCGGCGGGAAGGTAAATGGAGTTTCCGTGTGCTGCTCTGGTTCGCCAGAAGCGGCTTTGTCATGCTGGCCACATGACCTGGAAGCTGTACGCTGGCTCCCTTGGCCAATAGAGCGAGCTGAGCGCCGCAACCCCAGAGTCGGTCACCACTGGACCTAATGGTCAGGGGTCCCTTTACCTTTAGACTGAATGAATTATTCAGTTTCCTCTCTTGTCACCCTCTCCGCCTGCCAATTGTCCATATAGCCCATTTCCTGTTACCGCACTAGAAAACCACCCCCAGCATGCTGGAGGCAGCAAGGTCCCGACTCATCCCTCAGCGCATCTGCTAAACGGCAACTGTGTTTAAACGAACCAGAATTTAATTGGTGTATCAAATAATCACAACACTTGCGTAATGTATGCCATTTGTAATGAGCTTGACAAAAATCGGCATTTGGGGTTGCAATACATTTGAGATGGGTGCGTATCTTATAAGCTGGTTGAGCAGCACAGGACTTAGGGCTACCGGAGTGACCAAGGAAGCAAAGATGCCTGTACAAACCCGCAGGCATTTGTATTTTAAACTCCGGGGGCATCTTCTTAAGCTGCTGCATCTAATTTTCTTCCTAGGGCAAGGCAGGAGAGAAAGCAATTCCGCTAAGGAGCATTTCGCCCCCCCCTCTTTTTTGCCGGTAAATGGGGATGCTTATTATTTGTAGAGCAACTGCATGTGGCTACAAGCTCAGCGGTCCCACTTGCTCAGCCTCCCGTCTTGTGGCCAATAGGCACTTGCTCAGCCTCCCGTCTTGTGACCGGCTGAACATGTCACCACACTTCCTTCGTCCAAACAGGACAGGCCAATAATAACACCAGAATAATGACTCGCCTATGAAGTTCCTCACCCTGCCCATGTACAGAAATCTGTGGCTTACCCTAGCGTAGTTGCTCCAAAACTGTGTTCCAACTTACTGGGGGAATGTAGGGCCCCAAGTGATGAAATCCTCAAGCCCCACACCCCCAACATTCCCTTGATTTGGGCCAAATTGTGCCTGCCAAGGAGGGCTAGCACAAAAGAGGGTGGTTAGGCCCACTTTACCCATCAGGCAATCTGAACACCGTGCTACGGGAATGAAAGCGTGTTGCACAAAAGAAATTCATCAAGAGGCTTCCCTGAACCCAAAGCACTTGCTGAGAGAGGAGGTGGTGGCAAACCATTGCATCTCCAATCTCCTGCTCTGCAATGTGTTCTTGCTCAAGGGTGTGACTGATGCAGAAATGGATGGGGTAAGCTTTGAGAGCAACCGTGCACCACTTGCGTTCACTCCCTGGCAGAGAATCTTTTCAGATCAGAGTGTGACGTGTGCCTCCCAAGTTTTCATTCAAACAGGCCTATGCCTCAGCCATCAGAAGCTGGAGAAATGCTGCTGAAAATGAGTTCTCCAAGCCAGGCAGAGGCCCCCTAACTAGCTCAAAACCTTGTGGGAAACGCTTTGCCATGTGGTTCTCTGGGGTAGCGCGACTTTTAATTAGAAGCAAGCCGACATTGGCACACAAGGGCCAGAGAGGGTTCGAGGCTGTACAAAACAGAGAACTGAAAAATTCAGCCCAGAACTTTTTTCATGAAACCGTGGGCAGTGAGAGCGACAGAGTGATCTGTGAGTCATGCAAGGGAAGGTGCCCCTGCCTCACATCGCAATGCCAGGATCCCTTTGCGGTCATGTGAGTTTTCAGGAGGTGGGGGGAGCTCGTTTAGTATGATCCTGCAGCCATAGGATGGAAAGTGAACAGAAGGCTGGTATTCTTCATGCAAGGTCATGAAGTCCACCTTCTGCTGACGCTCCACTTCACCGTGAAAGCTGATCAGGATCTGTTTTATTCGATCGTGGACCTTCTCCAAACGAGGACCAACCTTGCTCCCTGGGCAGATGCCAGAGTGTACCATAGCACATCATTCTCAGCCGCCTTCCATGTCCACAACACCTCTCCCCCAACTCCAGCACCAGTTTCTGAACCCATCACCTCATGAGTAAAGTGCACCCACCCTGATTTCCTTCCTTTTCTCCCCAGCCCCACTTAAAAGAAAATATATCACAGCCTTCTATAACATAATGAAAAAGAAACATTGTTGGGTTTGGTTTTTTGTTTTTTTTAAAAAAAGGAATCGTGGAAGGGAAGGGTGCCCTCTTAGAAGGACACAACTGAAGACAACTAATCACAGTTGTTGTAGCAGTGCAGAGGAGGAACCGATGGCTCGTGGAAAAGTTTAGGACGGTGGGTAAAGCCCACAATTGCACCCTCAGGGCAGCTGTGTGTCAAAAGCAGTGGCCCTGCAGCAGTGGGGAGGCCAAGAGTGGAGTATGGGGGGGGGAGAAGTGGGAGGGGGACCAACAGGGATCAAAGAGGGCAGGGTGAGAGCGAAAGAGAATGAAGATCATCGAGCGTTAGAACTGGGCTGGTTAGGGAAGGAGATTGCTGGGGAAGGACAAGGGGAGGCAGAAAACGGAGGTGTGACGGAAGGGTACTCAAAGCCGGGAACGGGGAGCAAGAAGGCATGCATGTCCGATAGGAGCTCGGGCACAGCCCCATCGCTGCCCTTTTCTGAAGCAGCACCCGTTTCCCACCTTGTTTCTCACTGATGCAAATATTTAATGAAGAAGCGTGGGAGCAAAAATTCAGCCAAGAAACCCAGCAGGCTCTCTCTCTCTCTCAATACATTCCACGTTGGGTGGAGTGAGGGTGGGTGTCACCAGACGGACTCACCAGCCACAGATAGACAGACAGACAACAGTAGCAGCTCTGGCACAAGGCAGGTGGGGAGCTGGATGCGCGTGCCCTCCCCTCCCCTCCCTCCCCCTCCCCTTGCCCTGGGACCGAGGCAGCACCAGCGCCAGCACAAGACGGATGGGTAGCTGAATGTGCAGGCCCTCCCCTCCCTCCCCCTTGCCCCTGAGTTGGGGCAGTGTCAGTCCCTGTTCGGGGCAGGGAGGGTTTCAATGCTGCATCGCCCCGGCGTGGTTATGGTCAGGTGGCTCTGACTTCTGGGGGCAGCTCTTCGAGGGGCTGGGGTCTCCCGCTTTGCCCCGCCCCTTCCCGTGCTGGCCTTTCTTGTGGCCCCGGATGCAGTGAGCGTTGCCGCAACCTTCGTCGTCCTCGTCTTCGCTCTCTGTGGAGCTCTCGCCAAACGCCCGCGGCTTCTCGTAGATGCAGCAGCCTGTGTCGGGAAAGCAGGCAGGTGAGGGACGGAGAGCGTTCAGAAGCAAGATAGTGAGAGACGTCAAGGTATGGAAGATGGGAGAGGGAGGGATGATTTAAAATTAGGGGTCATCATCCAGTGTGTGGAGGATCATGATGTGGAAAGCAGGAAGGGATGGAAGAGAGGGGATGGAAAATTGGGATGGAGGAGAATCATTAAGCAGGAGGGAAAACAGGGATAAGGAGAATATGCAGGAGGAGAGGAAAAAGAAGAGGTGTGTCATGATGGAAGAGAGGAAACAGCAATTACAGGGCAGCCGAGCATTAGGGAGAAGAGCATAAAGGGAAGGGCACAAGGAGTGAAGGAAAAGAGGGGCAGAGGAAGAAGTGAGAGAGAATCAGACAACAGCCTGCCAATGATCAATATCCTTTTGGAGCAGGCCCAGCTACGTGCCCCTCTCATCTACCAGTAATTCACACACGTGGACATCTTTCAGACAGCCTCAGAAGATTTATCTCCTGTGCAATGTCGGCCGCAGGTGCTGAACCTGCATTGTCAGAGTGAGCAATTCAACTCTCTCTCTCAGGTGTGGCCAGGGAGTCAGTGGAAGGGCACAGAAGCAGTTACATCTATGCATATACATGTAACATCTTTTGTCAGTGTATGGAGTATTTTGCTTTTTAAAGCTTTTGCTTCCCTTTCCCAGTGGGAAAATCTTTATACAGCTTGATTAAAATTAGGGAGAGCTGTCAGTGGATGTGGGGTGGGGAGAGAGCTAGAGTAAAGGGAGGGAGGGAAGTTGCCTCAGATCTTGCCCAGAACCACCAGCTGGTCATCCCTGTGCAAAACTGCTCCCAAACAACAGCAGACAAATAAAAGCCCCAAAGCATTTCTACTACCATCATTGCTATAGAGTCAATATAGTGAATGAAGCTGAGAGTGATGGACTGGGACCGAGGAAATCTGGGTTCAGATCAGAACTTGGCCATGAATCTTTGTCTCAGGCCAATTACCGTCTCTCAGCCTAAACTACCTCACAAATTTGTTTGTAAAGATAAAATAATTAAATAGGTGTGGCCAGGTTTTAGAAGGAGGGGGGGAGAAGAGAGGAAACATATACACTGTCCTAGATGCTTTGGGAAAGTCTGGAATAAAAATGGAACAATAAAATAATAAAATGGTGGCTAAGCTAGCCAAATACATCCCTAAAGCTATGACTCCTCAACAGGTGGTCTACAAACGACATCTCGCTTGATAAGCCTATTGCATTCCCGGCTGCTCCAGGTTACTACGTTTACATGCCACACTGTGCTGCTGTGCACACCAAAGGACATAAGAAATGATAGCAGCTGGGGGAGAAGTGCTGGTGAATGCCGGGAACAAAAGACAGCATGACAGGAACTTGGCTAGCAGACTCCGTGATCTCACCACAGAACCAGGGAGATGGGTTCATTGGGGGGGGGGGGGGCGCTCTGGGGATACAATGAGAATACCTCTACTGTAGTTACGAACTTAATTCATTCTGGAGGTACGTTCATAACCTGAAACTGTTCTTAACTAGAGGCGTGCTTTTGCTAATGGGGGCCTCTTGCTGCCATTGCGCCACTGGCACATGATTTCCGTTCTCATCCTGGGGCAAAGTTCTCAACTCGAGGTAACCTGAAGCATTTGTAACTCAAGGTACCACTGTATAGTGAGGAGTCGGTCTCTCAGAGTAGCCGAGATAGGTGAAAGCGTGGCTCACATTTGGAAGATCTGCGTCCCAAGTGCTCATTGTCCACCGTGTCACTTGACCATTCCACTTTCTTGGCCGGTTTCCGTTTCCTCAGTTTGATGGTGAGACTGCGATTCTCCTGTGAACGTAAAGGTGAGAAACAGGGAGAAGATTGTCTCATGCGTAACAGAAAATGGTATGCCAATTCCCCCGTTCAATAAGTACTTGATTGTCAAAACCTCGAGTCCTAGAGGAACGCTTTCTGCATCAGCATGTCTGCCTAGGAACTCTTTGCCTCTGCCAATAGTAAATCCATGTACAATTGCAGAGGATTCTGAAGTCTTAGCGGCTCCTCCTCCTCCTCCTCTCATCAAGCCAATACTGTATGACAATATCGTCATGTCACAGGCCTTCCCACAGAAAGAAGAAAAAGACCTGCAGAGGCGTGCCTCACTTCCTGTGCAGACTGTTTTAAATTTTAAATATCCCCTGGGGCAGAAATGGGAGCTGCCCAAAGAAATCAATTGAGAAATGCAAGATTTAACTGCAGCTATAAGTAATACGATCTCAGGTTCTAGGGGTCAGATTTGCATTTTCTTTGCGCCACCATAAAAAGCACGCGCCAGCCAGCAATCTAACATGCAACAGTACTGTACTGTGAAGCAATACAGTGCTTTTTAGTATATTTATACGTAACCATTTTCAGAGGCACAGCCATGCCAGTCCGTTGTAGCAAAAGCAATAGCCTTGCAGCACCCTGAAGACCAGTAATAAGATTTGTCATGAAGGTGCCATACAACTCTTTGTTATTTATATGCAAGTGCATATCAAGTCTCAATGCACTGTGCAGTGCCTCCACCACCCCAAAAAACACAATGTGGTGCATGTTAGAATAGCTGATTCAGCCCTTTTTCTAACCACAATGCTTCAATCCATAGCAGCCCATTACAGCTTCTGGATGTCTTCTCCAACTAAGTTCACAATCTATTAATAACCAGTGAAAGGCAAGGACAACTATGGACACTTTGCTGTAAAGGATATGCCAGTCAGAGCTGCAGAATCCATTTATAATCCCCAACTACTTTCAAAATCAGCAGTGATTCTGAATTTTGAAAATGTTAGGAATGCTCCCTATCAATCCACTGTACTGTGTCTTTGCGGCCATCTTTTGGAGGGGCAGCAAGAAGTTAAGAAACACACAAACGTCCAATCACAGGCAAGCTAAAATCCTGGATTTCTTCATTGATTCCTATGGGCGGCTCTCACTTCTGCTCCGGTGAGAAGGAAAAAGAACTTGCACCGAACTGGTTCTGCATTTTTGTTTCATTTTTACAAGTCTATGAGATTTCCCGATAGAGGTAGGTGGAGTAGGCTGAAGCAGACATTGTAGTGGCCGCATTCACATTGTTGTGGGGCATGATGGCACTCTAGTACAGAGTGGATGGAGCATGTCGGGGGGGGGGGGAGAGCTACTACTTCTTGAACTAAGCAGATGGCAGAAGAAGGAGGTCACCAACTAAGCAATTATGGGCATGCAATAAATATCCCAGCAACACCTGGGAATATTTTAGAAACAATGGGAAGGAAGACCACAATGCCACACAGGAGCTACACATAGTGGGACATGCAATTGCTTATCAACCTGCTTGTTTTACGCTGAAATTTAAAAAGTGTTATACAGTATTTAATCCCTCTGAACCTTCCTTCCTTTCCATTTCCACTCCCACTCCTTAGGTTGCCAGTTTCCTTTCTACTGCTGGTTTGTTTTCCAAAATCTGTGAAAAGTGACTCTGATACCCAGCAGATTCAGTGGGCTTTGCATTGCGGCCTACTTAGCTTTTCTAAACTGTTCCATAGAATTAAAGCTGGAGCAAACCTTGCAAGCAGTCCAGCCCAACCCCTTGCTTAATACAGAATACTGTATACAGAGCTGTTTAGTCTCTGAGATAGACAGCACTCATCACGACACAGATAATTGGCTCCACTGCTGAACTGCCCTCCTACTGTTTCTAATGTTTAACAAAAATCTGTAACTTAAAACCATGAGATCTAGCTCTGCCGCCTGGGGAATCAGAGAACAAGCCTTTAACATCTTCTATGTGACAGCCCTAAAGGTACTTGGAATAATGCTACCATGCTTTCCCGACTCTTTCAATACTGCTAACTATCCATGCTGCTGCCCTCTGAACCAAGCTGTCAGTGCTTACAACCAAGTAGCTATGAAAGCACTTTTGACTCTTTCTTACTGTAGCTGGAACACAGGAAGCTGCCTTATCACGAGTCAGACCATTGGTCCATCCAGTTCAGTACCATCAGCACTGACTGGCAGCAGCTCTTTGGGGCTTCAGACAGGGTAATTTTTCCAGTCCTATCTGGACATGCCAGGGATTGAATCTGGGACCTTCTGCACGCAAAGCAGATGCTCTACCACTTACCTACAGCCTGCCCCCACTTATCCACTTAAGCGCCTTCCGCTTATCCATTTGCTGTTGCCTTTGCAGCCTAAATCACTGTGCTTATTAATTGCACTGAGTATATTTGGATACTGCTGCCATTGCAAATGCACAGTAGATGGGTCAAGCAAGGCTGATGGAAATGAGAAAACTGATAATGGTGACGGACCAGGAGACCTGAGCAGTTTAGCAATCTATTCTTTTCTATGTGGCCCATCATGAAAAACAACCGTGCAATACTGAGTTAAGTTGTGCCGGCTCTCTCCAGCTCACAAAACCTTGACTGTGACATCCAGCAACTGGTATTCAAATGCATTACAGCGGAATACACAGCCATCACGCCAGCTGGCAAAGGCTTCGTTTCAGCAAAAAGCAGGCTGGCTAACTCACACAAACCTGCAGCGGTAGCCTTCCTTTTTGCACAGGAGAGTAGGCATGGTGCAGTAGTTTACGAGTGTTAAAACTAGGAGATTGCGGCTCAAAACCCCACTCTGACCAAAGCTCACAGCGTGACCTTGGGCCTCCCAGCGTACTTGACTTGACAGGGCTGGTCGTGAGGATAAAATGGGTGCAGGGAGCTCCTTGAGGCAGGATGAAAAAGCGCAGGGTGCAGATCCCTATGTAGCCCTGTTGCATGGTCAGACCAGAGGTCCATTGTCCCGCTTCCCACAAGAGAAAAAGATGAAAGGGAGAGCGCAAAGCCTTTGGATGCCCCACCCTCGCACGCACAGAGGAGCATCCCACCTCTAGCAATGACGAACGCCCATAGATGCACCTGACTCCCTCGTGAATCTGCCTCACCCCCATTCCAGAGGCATTTGCAGTTGCTACGGCAACCGAGGGGGACCCGGACCAGGCACTGGGGGCGCTCCTCCTCCACCTCCATCACCGCGGTTGCCATGGTGCCGAACGCAGCCCCCTCCCGGCCCGCCAGCTGCCCCCTCCCGCGCCGGACGCCCCATCGGGTCCCCGTCCTTACCGGCTCCGTCACCTCCGTCTCGGTGACCGTCGAAGAGGCTCCCATGGCGGTCGTGGACTCCGCCATGGCTTGGCTGCCTGCGGCCCTGTCCGCCGTGGCGCCAGTTGCAAGGGGGACGGGGATTCGGAGGGGTCCGGAGCAAACCTCGCCCGGAGCTTTCGCAGCCTCGGGGGAACCTGCCGGCAGCTGTTCCGACGCGGCGCAGCTCCTCTCCCTCTTTCGTTCTTTTCCTTCCTCCTCCTCCTCCTGCAGGTGCAGCAGCCTCTCCCTCAGCCGACTTCCGGCCCCGCCACTTCCTACTTCCGCTCAGGAGTCCGTCGCGTTAACTGGTCCCCCGGCTGGGCCCCAGAGTCATTTCCGCCGTACGCGGCAGGAGGAGGAGGAGAAACGAAAACAACAGATGGCACCGGCGCGCGCGTAGTTAAAGGAACCTCGGGGCTCGCGTTGTTTCGAGAGAGGCCTGCCCTTTGCTCAGCAAAGTCTGCTTGCGCTGGTGTGGTCGCAGAAGTCGCTCGGCATTGGCTCCCCGCCTTTGCCAGGCATTATTTTTAATACTTTGTTGAGAGAGTCGCCCAGAGTGGCTGGTGAAACCCAGCCAAATGGGTGGGGTATAAATAAATAAAATATATTATTATTATTATTATTATTATTATTATTATTATTATTATTATTATTATTTGGCACGCTTTGGAGACATTTTTGCCATAGCTGCATTAGGGATCGCCGCCTTCCACATGCGCTGCATCAGGAAGATTTTGGGCATCGCATAGTCCCAGGCAAAGATGTGCTCTCCCAAACTCCCAGCATGATCTCACTCCTGTCTCGGCAACCAGCATCTACTCTGGCTCGCTCATGTCCACAGAATGGAAGATGGCACGATCCCCAGGGATCCCCAAGATGGCACAATCCCCAAGGATCCCCAAGATGGCTTTGGGCACCAGGCCTGTCGGCAGACCAACTCTGTGCTACAAATCTGTCTGCAGTTGTGGCATGAAGGCTAGCAACATCAACCCTGGCCTGTGGGAACCGATTGTGGAGGACCACAGCACCTGGAGACAGGCAGGCAGGTTGTGTACCTGTAGCAGTGACCAGAGGAGGAATGACCGCTGGGAGGAGCACAGAGAAGAAACACCGTGACGCATCTGCAGCAGCCTTCATTTGCCTCAGCTGCAACAAAACAGGCCTCTCCCTTACCAGTCTCTACACCCACAGCAGGCGCTGTAACTCTCCAGTGGTTTGACTTCACCCACAATGGTGCGCTCCTCCACGGCTCCCAACAGCCTGGTGCCTGAAGGATCACCTCCTTGGGGATCCTGCCATCTTGCATTCTCTGTACATGACCAAGCCCTAAGATTATCGTGGTTTAATCATCCATGGATTCAAAAATCTTTACTAGACCATAGAAGCTCATGCCACAACAAGTCTCCTTTGTTTCTGCATTGAAACGGTCATAGTGTTGACAACTCCTCTAGATATCATGACTATTTTTTTGTTTTATGGGATTTTAATTGGATTTGTTTAAATGCTTGCATTTAAAACTTTGCAGATGCTGCCTCAAGGACATTTTTTGTTGAAAAAGGTTCTACAATAAATTATTGTGGGGTTTTTTTAAATATATATATATGTGTTATGCAAATCATTTTCAGCCTTGGGGGTAGAGAGGAGCCTAGAAAAACTTTTTTTTTCCATTTGGAATGTAGCATTGGGAAGTTAGGGTACTTCATAACATCAGGAAGTGCCAGGGGCAAAGAAAGAAAGGTAGGGGCTGTGAAAGAGAGTGAGCACAGGAATCTAGGGCTGCAAGTCTAAGCACACTTCTAAGGGAATACGTCACATTATGCACAATGGAACTTACAGCTGTGTATTGGGAACATAAGAAGCTGCTCTGTATGGAATCAGACCATTGGTCCGTCTAGCTAAGTATTGTCTATGACAGGCAGGAGTCTTTCTCGGCCTAAATGAGACATGTTTGGGATGATTTACCTTTGAACCTTTTGCTCGCAAAACACCATCAAACCACAGCTCCTTCCAGAATTGTCTCCTTCTAGAATTGCACAGCAGGAATATAAGCTACCAAACTTGTGTGGGGTACTGAAACAACACAAGGGACATTTTCAGATTGTTTTGAAGGGTGAGTGGGAAGATTCATGGCAAGGTACAAAGGCCCATTTAAAAAATATATTTAAGATTAGATAGCAGCAACTCAGCTGCAAGTGTGTAGAATATTATCAGTCAAATCTATCTTTAGGTGACTAGATTCAGGTAGGTAGCAATGTTGGTCTGACACAGTCGAAATAAAATGAAATGTCCAGTAGCACCTTAGTAAGGTAAAGGGACCCCTGACCATTAGGTCCAGTCGTGACCGACTCTGGGGTTGCGCGCTCATCTCGCATTATTGGCTGAGGGAGCCGGCATATAGCTTCCAGGTCATGTGGCCAGCATGACAAAGCCGCTTCTGGCAAACCAGAGCAGCACATGGAAACGCCGTTTTCCTTACCGCTGTAGCGGTTCCTATTTATCTACTTGCATTTTGACATGCTTTCGAACTCCTAGGTTGGCAGGAGCTGGTTACCAAGCAACAGGAGCTCACCCCGTCACAGGGATTTGAACCGCCGACCTTCTGATCAGCAAGTCCTAGGCTCAGTGGTTTAACCACAGCGCCACCTGGGTCCCTAGTAGCACCTTAGAGACCAACTAAGTTTGTTCAGGGTATAAGCCAGGCATCCCCAAACTGCGGCCCTCCAGATGTTTTGGCCTACAACTGCCATGATCCCTAGCTAACAGGACCAGTGGTCGGGGAAGATGGGAATTGTAGTTCAAAAACATCTGGAGGGCCGAGTTTGGGGATGCCTGGTATAAGCTTTCGAAGAAGTGTGCATGCACATGATAGCTTTTACCCAGAACAAACTTAGTTGGTCTCTAAGGTGCTACTGGACATTTTTTAAAAAAAATTAGGTGACTGCTTTCAGTTTTGCCTCAAAGGTCAGGTGCCTTTTACTCATTTATTAGTTTATAATATATGTGTTACATTTATGGCTCAGCCTTAAGACTGGTATCATTTACTTTTCAGCAGTGAAGCTGGGCAACATCATTCTCATTTTAACAACAGTTGTGAGATAGTAAGCAACCCTAGGCAAATTGCTAACTTGGAATTCAAATAGATATCCCACCTCTCTCATCCCTCCTGTTAGTAACTCATAACAATTTAGATATTTCCAATAAACCTCTCAATAGAGATGTTAAGTGGCTGGCCTCAGATAACCCCTGCCCATTGCTCTCCAAGCCACACAAGAGCCAAAGAACCTTGTCATTATCAAAGTAGAAAACATCAAACTGCCATATTATGCAAACTATATATTACAAGGACTACTGCCTGTGTGTACATCATCATATCACCAATAAACGTCCATAAAAATGGCAACAGTAGTTTCTTTCCCAAATAGGTCTTATCCTAA
The DNA here is from genome assembly GCF_965207765.1 of Zootoca vivipara. NCBI lineage: Eukaryota > Metazoa > Chordata > Lepidosauria > Squamata > Lacertidae > Zootoca > Zootoca vivipara. The sequence continues at coordinate 105,622,488 of NC_142584.1, read as the reverse complement.
ATAGCAAACAAAGTAAATAAAGAGTTCACATGTGATATATCAGTGGTTCAGTGCTCATTTCTTCTCTTTCCAAATTAGATTTTATCTTGAACAATTGCAAACGCAGTAATAATTAGTCCACTTGTGATAGAGCAGTTCAGTGCTCGGACGTCATTCCAGTAATCCAATGTTTTGTCGCTAAAGAGCTTAGATATCAAGCTTTGTAGTAAATAATATACAAGAGAAGACAGTATGTAAACAACTTAAAGATGCATGTTTCCATCGGGAGGAGCATAGAAAGAGGACGATGTCCTTCAGTTTGTTAAACCTCCTGCTACAGTATTGTATCACGTCATTTGTTAAATGACTGCTATTGTATCATGTATGGGGCTAAATATATAGGTAAGGTAAAAGTAAAGGGACCCCTGACCATTAGGTCCAGTTGTGACCGACTCTGGGGTTGCAGTGCTCATCTCGCATTATTAGCCGAGGGAGCCGGCGTACAGCTTCCAGGTCATGTGGCCAGCATGACAAAGCCGCTTCTGGCAAACCCGAGCAGCACACGGAAACTCCATTTACCTTCCCACTGTAGCGGTACCTATTTATCTACTTGCACTTTGACGTGCTTTCGAACTGCTAGGTTGGCAGGAGCTGGGACTGAGCAACGGGAGCTCACTGTGTCGCGGGGATTCGAACCGCCAACCTTCTGATTGACAAGCCCTAGGCTCAGTGGTTTAACCCACAGCGCCACCCGCGTCCCCAAATATATAGGTAGTATTCAACTAATTTTTACTCAGAGTAGATTCAGTGGACAGTTGACAGTGCAACAGACTCTCTAGGGAGTTGGTGAGCTCTCCTTCCTTGGGAGATTTTAAAACAAAGGTTGGATGGCCATCTGTCATGTATGATCTAGTTGAGATTCCTGCATTGCAGTGGGCTGGACTAGATGACGCTCAGGTTCCCTTCCAACTCTACGATTCTCTTATTCTATGACTCATTGAAACTGATTAACAAGGCTAGACTAGATCCATTAATTTCAATAGCTCTACTTTTAGTAGAACTTCAGACTAATCGAGTATATCAAATTAGATCCAGATTATGTTGTCCCACTAAACTCAGTAGGAGCCATTTTGACCAGAGCCCACCTCTAGCTGTGTAGCCTGATACTTCCATCTTCAGAACCCTGCCTTGACTTCTGTTTCCTTGGTCGCAATGAAGTTGCTGAAAAGACGATAGATGTAGCCCTTTGTTTCTGTACTTTCAGTAACAATCTGCTGGTGGGAATCATGATAACCAAGAAGAAAACTTTCAATGAGGCAAAGCCGCTCTTCACCAATTTGATTTTGAGGAGGAGTAGTAGTAGTAGTAGTAATTATTATACCCCACCTATCTGGGCGGCTTCCAACAAAATATCAAGAGTACTCTGAAAAGGTAGTTAAAGTACAGCAGGCAGGAAATAATCCACATGAGGACCCACCCCCCTATAATAATATTGACCATCAAACAAACAAGATGATGCATATGCAAAGAAAACCATAAAGTTCTTTATTCTGTGTGGCGTTACAAGGGGAGCGACAGGCACTATGCACGAAATCCCCCATCTCAAGTAACAGAATGTTTCCATGGAACTCAAAAAGGACTCCACGGCCACAGTAACAAGGCAAAAATAACCCTTGGAAGTCAAGTTCCTCAGACACAGTGTCCCCCAAACATTTGGGTAAAGCCGATCAAGAATCTTCCTTTTCCTGGAACCTGGAAGTGAAAAACAAACACATATGTATTTGTAAGGCCATTCCCCAATGGAACATGCCAACGGAAGCAACTCACAGAGAATGGTGACTGGATGACAAAGAGAATGGTGTTTTGTAGCACTGCACTCCAAAACTCTTGAGCAACCTCTCCCAGTAGTGTCCATGTAGATACGGTGGTACCTTGGTTTAAGAAAACAATTGGTTCCGGAAGTCTGTACTTAACCTGAAGCGTACTTAACCTGAAGTGAACTTTCCCGTTGAAAGTAATGGAAAGTGGATTCATCCGCTCCAGACGGGTCCGCGGAGTACTTAAACTGAAAATACTCAAACCGAGGCGTACTTAAACCGAGGTATGACTGTACAGTAGAGGAAAGTCAGGGGTGAGATGGATTCTCACAGGCCCTCAAAAGGCAACCGCCATGGAGATATGCAGATCTTCCCTCAATACCATCTTACGAGACCTACTCTCCAAGAAACATGAGAACCATCATAAAGTGGTATCTCCAGCATTCATCCTAGGGAAGGACAGTGGCACGGCAATAAGAGTGACTGCTATGCATGCATAAGGTCTTCGGTTCAACCCCCAGCACCTCCATGTAGGGTTGAGAAAGACTCTGGGGAGCTGATGCCAGTCATTGCAGACCAGCTGGGGCTGAATAATAATATAATAATTTATTATTTATACCTCGCCCATCTGGCTGGGTTTCCCCAGCCACTCTGGGCAGCTTCCTACAGAAGTATTAAAATACAATAATCTATTAAACATTAAAAGCTTGCCTAAACAGGGCTGCCTTTAGATGTCCTCTAAAAGTCTGGTAGTTGTTTTTCTCTTTGACATCTGGTGGGAGGGTGTTCCACAGGGCGGGAGCCACTACCGAGAAGGCCCTCTGCCTGGTCCCCTGTAACTTGGCTTCTCGCAGCGAGGGAACCGCCAGAAGGCCCACGGCACTGGACCTCAGTGTCCGGGCAGAACGATCTGGCTGGGTTTCCCCAGCCACTCTGGGCGGCTTCCAACAAAAATTTAAAATATGTTAAAATGTCACACGTTAAAAACTTCCCTGAAGAGGGCTGCCTTCAGATGTCTTCTAAATGTCAGCTGATACCTGCTGAATCAGAAGGGCCATAGCTCAGAGAGATGGTCCAGGTTCAATCCCCGGCTTCTCCAGGTAGGGCTGCAAATATACTGTCTGAAACCCTGGATAGCTGCCACCAGTCAATGCAGACCATGCATGGGTAACCTTTGGTGCTCCATACGTTGCTGAACTACAACTCCCATCAGCCCTAGCAAGCATGGCCAATGGCCACAGATCTGGGGGTGGGGAGGTTCCTTACACCTGGTTTAGGCAACACTGAACTAAATGAACCAAAGGTCTGACACAGGAAAAGGCAACTTCCTCGCCTTTGTAGGCAGCTCAGAAGAGTTGAAACCTGCTGCAAAGCCCAGCAGAACCAACAGGGATGCATCTATCTAGGTCCCAATGGAGACTATTCACCAAGGCAACCCAAGTTCTTTGTCTCAAAACCAGGCTGGATGATGCAGTCTTAATAAAAGTTTGTAGCACATGTTCCTTGGCAAATCAGTTTGCTCATGGTGCTAATAATCCAACAGGGGACAAACAAACAAACACATTTTGCAAAGCATGGACAAAGCAAACAGGGTTTCCGAGAAAGGCAAGGCTCAAACAAGCTGTTAACAGCCTATCCTTACTTGCATCGAACGCAGGTGTAGAAGACCGTCTGCCCTTCATCCGCAGACCTCATCTGCCGCGTATGGTATGCCATGCCCTCGTTCCCGCACTGGGGACACTTCCTGTCAATCTGAGAGAAGAAACATAGGATAGATTCAGACCGTGAGGTGGGTTTCTCCATTTGGAATTTCATTCAGAGAACCCGATTGGGAAAAAGAATATGAAGACATCTAAAATTCCAAGCTCAGCACCCAAATTGCAAATCTGGGAATTACGACTGTGCCCCCAACATGTCAGCCAGATTTCATGGGCAGGATTCAAAGTATGTTGCTGTTGTTCAAGATCCACACTGAAAATCCAAAACTCACAGAGAAAATTCTGCACGCCCTCCACATTTCGTATTTTAAAAGTGTGCATCTAAGAGTTTAATGTTGGCAGGGTCAGATTTTAAATTCTGTACTCTTTTATATAGCCCACCGTAAACAAGTATACCTGCAGGCATGGAACAACAACAGTGTCCTGACAACAAGTTGCATGCCGCCCCACCAGTTCTGAGCTACTTTATTTGAGTTAAAGGAACAAGGATCTTGGGATGCCTTTGCTACAGACAACTGAATCATTCCAGTATAACACCTACTTTCATTTCCCCATCCACTTACCAATGGTCCCTTGACTGTGCTTCCTTCATCCTCCATCTTCAAAGAGGTGGAATCTGCACTGTTGAATGTGACGGATGTATGCACAATTCGCATCTCAAAAACTGTGTAGAGAAGAAACGTATGAGGAATAACAGAGAACAGAACTCAAAAATGCAAGCTTAAAAGTCCCTCCTAATACTCTTTACAACAGCCTTCCATTTAATATCTCACCTAGCAGCCACAGGTGTCAATGAAATCCAAACAGGCATGTGTAGGGACTTCCATACAGGCAACTGAGAAAGGTAGCAGCTGAGGGACAGATGACTCCATCCCTCCTGTGTTAGCCTGCTGCATTCTTACGCTGGCTGCATAAGGAGTGGGTTCATCTTCTCAATGCCTGGCATCAAGACAACAGGCCGATGAAGGAAGGGTGCAGCAATTCATACGCACTTGGCCACTCTTCCATCAGTTCATTTGGTTTTCATGCTAGACTGCTAGTAGTGGACAGGAGAAGGCAATCCTTCATCCACAGCCAGCACAGAAATGCAGCCTACCAGCCTCTTTGTTGTTGTTGTTTAGTCGTGTCCGACTCTTTGTGACCCCATGGACCAGAGCACGTCAGGCATTCCTGTCTTCCACTGCCTCCCACAGTTTGGTCAAACTCATGTTTGTAGCTTCGAGAACACTGTCCAACCATCTCGTCCTCTGTCGTCCCCTTCTCCTCGTGCCGTCCATCTTTCCCAACATCACGGTCTTTTCCAGGGAGTCTTCTCTTCTCATGAGGTGGCCAAAGTATTGGAGCCTCAGCTTCACGATCTGTCCTTCCAGGGCTGATTTCCTTCAGAATGGATAGGTTTGATCTTCTTGCAGTCCATGGGACTCTCAAGAGTCTCCTCCAGCACCATAATTCAAAAGCATCAATAGCAGGTTTATTTACAAGGCCATTCTGCACTTTCACCAATCTGAGAGCACAGAAAGCATCTCCATTCTTTTTGGGTCCAGGCAAAATCTGTTGCAGGCACCTCAAAATACCAATTTTGTGGAAGAAAAACTGGTGACCCCTCCCCCAAAACTTTTCAAGAGGGGCGCATAATTGTTTTTCCTCTTTTAAGGAGAGATTCCTAAAAGTGTTATAGGTACCGGTATTTACATAGCGGCTCCACATCTGAAGTTGGGTGAGTGTAGAGATGCAGCCCACAATTATACTTATGCCCACTTCTTGGATGACCACACCAGCCTTCAGGAATTTCTAAGGTAAACAGACTCAGTCGGAAGTTGAAACTCAACCACACTGCTTGCCTGCCTGCCTGGGGCCTCCTCAGAATGTGTCAGGAAGAGACCAAAGCCCTTACCTTGCACATCAATGGAGTAAGAGCAACAGGGGCATGTCACCTTGTCCTGGATCCCTGGCAAAGGCAGGACAGTACCACACTCGGGGCAGAAATCGAGTTCTGATTCAAAGCAGGAGCCGCCTTGTATCATAATGACCGAAGTAAGTGGAAACTGTGAGGGGAGAAAAACACACACAAGGTCATGAAAACATCAGCTAGTCCAAGTGAAAACACATGTCGATGCTTTAGGAAAGGAAGGCTTTGGGAGCCGTTTGTGGTACCTCGTATCCCTTGGGTAACTGCCCAGCTAAATATAGTCCCATCCATCCACAACTCATCCATTTATCTGGACAATCGCGCACTGTATCACATACATCGTGCAAACTGAAAGTGGATTCCTCCAAGCAGCCATTGTAGCAAACTTACAAGGAGTTACAGCTAGGATAAACCCATCCCGGGTAGTCTTGCGGCTAAATAAATAAGAGGAACAAAATAAAAAAAATTCCTTCAGTAGCACCTTAAAGACCAACTAAGTTTTTATTTTGGTATGCGCTTTCGTGTGCATGTACACTTCATCAGATACACTGAAACAGAAGCCACCAGACCCTTATGTATATTCAGAGGGTGGGGGGTGGGGGTGATGGGAATGGGTGATGGGCTGATAGGAGTGGTAAACCTGGAGAAAGTCCGCAAACCCCAAAATGACCAGTTTCCTTTCTGACTTCTTTTATATCACCATATATGTAAATAAATATGTCGGGTCAGAACTTACTCCCCGCTAAAGCCGCTGAGGCTACAGCAGCAGACCTACAGGAACAGAACCGGAGCTCTGCAAATTAAAGCAGGCAGCCCGATCCCCCCAGGCTCCCTCCCGCGTCCTCTTACTGGTTCCACCGGCAGCTGATTCCGCACGTGTTTGCATGGAACACTAACTTCATTTCCTGGAGAGACAAGCTCGGAGCCTAGAGCGCCCGTGCGTCAGAGAGGTGAAAAAGATTCTGTGGGGAAGCTGCTAGAGCGTCTCCATCCATGGAGGTTTTCGAATTTCACAGCTGGAATCGCGCGCATTAGGATTAAAGGCCCTTCGACAAGTGCGCTTTGGTTCCCCGTAAATGCACATAGGATCAGACGAGATGGGATTTTCCGAACTGGGGTTTGTTTACTTAGATTTCAATGCCGCCCTTCATCCGAGGATCACTGGGCGGTGTACAATAAAAAAACACAAATATGCGTGACAAAACAAAACAAAAAAACAACGCTTATTTATTTGTTGCTTTGTTTCGTATAGCTTTCAACACACCCGCCAAAAATGCCTCCCAGAGCAGCTGTCAGATCAATAAAAAATGGGGGGAAACCAAGATAGTCCCTGCGAAACTCAGACTTGAAAAACATGACAGAAAAAGAAAATGGATCGGGTTGGAAAAGAAAATATGCAATGACCGTGTCCCAGATTTTAGTCGCCGACTGGCTTACTCTCAGTTAGCTGTATTCACCACCATTGCAAAGATGGTGTGAATTGAAAAGTGATTGTGGTGAATATAAAAGCTCCTCACTGGATTGGTGGCAAGGAGTGGAACTCTGCTTCAATATATGACCATTTTCTTTTTGAACATTTTTGAAAATTTTATTTTTAAAATTAAATTTCTAGACTGCTAATTAGTGTATGTCTCTAAACAGTTTGTGAAAAATAACACGTTTTTTTTAAAAAAAATACGTTCATAAATTCTGAGCAAACCCAAAATTAAACAAAACAGGTAGACAAAAATGGAAGCCATGCATTTTCCGCCTTAAATGTGAACTGAAAAATAATCCAGGGATAGAGACACTGGTCTTCTAAATGTAGAACTCCAACTCTCCCATCAGCCCCAGTTAGCATAGCCAGTCATCAGGGATGATTAGATTTGTTAGTCCAGCAACAACTGGAGGTCCACAGGCTCCCCACCCTAATGTTGAATGATCTCTGAACCAAAGCATCCTTTAAGGCAGGGGTGTCAAACTCAAATTCATCGGGGGCCGCATCAGCAGTTTGGTCACCCTCAAAGGGCCGGTTGTATCTGTAGGACTATGTGTCCACTCTTTATTATCATAAATTATTGTCACTGCATTCAATTATTACTGTTTTTTGTAATAATGTAAGTAATAACTAGCTCTGAAAGCAGAAACATAGTCAGAATAATGGCAAGTAGATATTCAAATGTACAATTATTGTACAATTTATTGAAAAATGATTTTTGGTAACTGCACTGGGTGGTGAAGGCTCGCTAGGGTTTCATGCAGGACCTTTGCAGAGCTACTAGTACCTGGAGATGCTGGGGTCCTTCTGCATGCAGGACAGATGTTCTGCCAGTGAGCCACCACCCTTCACCAAAGGGACTGCCTGAGGTTGACTCACTGGAGCTGCTCTCCTGGTTCCAGGGTTTAAGGGCCAGAAGTATAAAGCAGCATCCTATGTTTCTGAGGAGAGGGGGAGGGAGGGAGGGGAGAGAGGGAGGAAAAAAAGAGGGAGTGGGAGTGAGAGAGGAAGGAAGGAAGGAAAGAGGGGAGAGAAAGAAGAGTAGGAAATAAGGAAGGGAATAAAGAAGGAAAGAAAAAGAAAGAGGGAGAGAAGACGGAAAGGGAGAATAAAGGAAGGAAGTAGAGGGAAAGAAAGAATAAGAATGAGGGAGAGGAAGAAAGATGGGAAGGACGGAAGGAAGAAAGGAAGGAAGAAAGAAAGAAAGAAAGAAAAGAGGGAGCAGGAGGGAGAGAGGAAGGAAAGAGGTGAGAGAAAGAAGAGTAGGAAAGAAGGAAAGGAAAAGAAAGAGGGAGAGAAGACAGAGATAAGGAAGGAAGAAGAGGGAAAGAAAGAATAAGAACGAGAGAGAGGAAGAAAGAAAGGGAAGGGGGGGTCGCCGCCTTGATTCAGCGCCAGAAAAGAGCGCGAAGGGACCCAGGGGCAAAAAGCATTTCCCGTGCAGCGTGAGGCAGTGGGTGTCCGTTTTAGGAGATGTGCGTAAAGCCTCAGAGTTGCACGTTCGTGAGGCTGAGCCGCTGCTGAGCTCACGTTCATGAGGCTGAGCCACGGCAGGAGGAGGAGGAGGTGAGGCAAGAGGAGGAGGAGGAGGCGGCTTCCCGGGTCGGTGCCCTGCAGCACCGTGCGGAGAGTCCCGAGCCTCTGGGACGCAGCAGTGCTCTGTAGCACTTTGAATCCTCCTCCTCCTCCACGTGGCGCTGCTGGGTGCTTTGTCTGTGCTTCAGCAGCAGCAGCCGTTTCCAGGTGCCGAGCCGTGGCAGGAGGAGGAGGATTCAAAGTGCTACAGAGCACTGCTGCGTCGCAGAGGCTCGGGACTCTGCGTGCGGCGCTGCCGGGCGCTGACCCGGCAAGCTGCCTCCTCCTTCTCCTGCTGTGGCTCGGGGCGCTCCATGCAGCGCTGCTCCGGCCGCCTTTCTACCCCCCCCCGGCCCCAGCTGTTTGTCGGCGCTTTGTCGGCGCGGCGCTTCAGCAGCAAGGTCCCGCTGCTGGGTCCCGCTGGCTGGGGCACTCGGCAGGCCACATGACGAGGTCTGGCGGGCCGGATTTGGCCCCCGGGCCTTGTGTTTGACACCCGTGCTTTAAGGGTAAAGGGACCCCTGACCATTAAGTCTAGTCACGGACGACTCTGGGGTTACAGCGCTCATCTCGCATTACAGGCCAAGGAAGCCGGCGTTTGTCCGCTCTGCAGACAATTTTTCCAGGTCATGTGACCAGCTTCTGACTAAGCCACTTCTGGCGAACCAGAGCAGCACACAGAAACACCATTTACCTTACCTGATCTACTTGCACTTTGACGTGCTTTCGAACTGCTAGGTTGGCAGGAGCTGGGACAGAGCAACGGGAGCTCACCCTGCCGCGGGGATTCGAACTGCTGACCTTCCGATCGGCAAGCCCTAGGCCCTGTGGTTTAAACCACAGCGCCAGCCGGGTCCCTTAAAGCATCCTTTAGTTACCTCCTAAGATCTAACATGAGAGGTTAAAAATAAAAAAATTCATTGTTCAGGAATTGTCCACAAAACTGTGTTGTCAACACTGAGAAGGTTCTGTCTAGAAATCTTATGAGTAATCCAGAATGTTAGTGGGGGCACGCACAGAAGACCCTTTTTGGAAGGTCTCAGGGTACATGATACAGCACCTATCCCAATTGCACATTCTGAGAAGCCCCTTTTCACGGTGGGTGGCAGGGGTAGAAAGTAGAGAAGCAGTTGGTCCTAGGTTCTGGTAGTGACTTTCTTCTTCCTGTCTCCCTGCCTGTCCGACACCATCATGCCATAAGAGGCCACATTCACACCATACATTTAAAGCACTACAATACCACTTTAAAGAGCCATGGCTTCCCCAAAGAATGCAGGGAGCTGTAGTTTAAGTAGGGTTGCCATATTTCAAAACCTCCCCCCCTTTTTTTGGCCAAATCTCAAAAAAATGAAATCCACCAAACTCTACACTACTGACATGGGCTGCCATACGTCTGGATTTTCCTGGACATTTCAGCGGTTTTCCAGCCAGATGCTGTTTACAAGGGCTAAATACTGTGTCCAGGAAATTTCGGATGTATGGCAACCCTACATTTATGGTGCTGAAAGTTATTAGAAAACCTCTGTTCTCCTCACAGAGTTACAATTTTCTACAGAACTGGGCAGCATTAAATTTTTTCTTGGGTTCCATGATCACTGCAGATGGTGACAGCAGTCATGAAATTAAAAGACGCCTGCTTCTTGGGAGAAAAGCAATGACAAACCTAGACAGCAGCTTAAAAAGCACAGACATCACCTTGCCGACAAAGGTCCGTATAGTTAAAGCTATGGTTTTCCCAGTAGTAATGTATGGAAGTGAGAGCTGGACCATAAAGAAGGCTGATGGCCGAAGAATGGATGCTTTTGAATTATGGTGCTGGAGGAGACTCGTGAGAGTCCCATGGACTGCAAGAAGATCAAACCTATCCATTCTGAAGGAAATCAGCCCTGAGTGCTCACTGGAAGGACAGATCGTGAAGCTGAGGCTCCAATACTTTGGCCACCTCATGAGAAGAGAAGACTCCCTGGAAAAGACCCTGATGTTGGGAAAGATGGAGGGCACAAGGCATGGGCGTACCCAGGATCAAAACTAGGGGGGGGGCAAGGGGAGGGGCCAAGGCACGGAAGGGGAGGGGACACAAAGTGGGCGGGAACGATGGGCGGTAACGCTGAACTCGCGCTCCGCCGGGCTGTGCCCCTCCCTAGAAGCAGGGCTGGTGGGCAGAGGCGGAGCCCAGCCCAGCGGAGCGCGAGTTCAGCGTTCTCGCCCGCCGCGCCGCGCTCTCTGGTTCCCCGCCGCGCTTGGCCTTGCCAGAGGGCGTGACGGGGAGCTGGAGGGAGGGCGCAGCGAGGTGGGCGGGAACGGCGAACTCGCACTCCGCCGGGCTGTGCCCCTCCCTAGAAGCAGGGCTGGTGGGCGGAGGCGGAGCCCAGCCCAGCGGAGCGCGGGTTTGGCGTTCCCGCCCACCGCACCGCGCTCCCTGGTTCCCTGCCGCGCTTGGCCTTGCCTGAGGGCACGCCGGGGAGCTGGAGGGAGGGTGCGGCGTGGCGCGGCGGGAATGGCGAACTCGTGCTCCGCCGGGCTGTGCTCCGCCTCTGCCCACCAGCCCTGCTTCTAGAGTAGGGCAGCTGCCCTAACTTGCCCCGTGGTGGGTACGCCCTTGGCACAAGGAGAAGGGGACAACAGAGGACGAGATGGTTGGACAGTGTTCTCGAAGCTACGAACATGAGTTTGACCAAACTGCGGGAGGCAGTGGAAGACAGGAGTGCCTGGTGTGCTCTGGTCCATGGGGTCACGAAGAGTTTAGTCAACGACTAAACAACAACAACATTTTTTAAAAGAAATCTATGGACCACATCAGCAAACCAGATCCAATTTCCCCTTCCAAAACGGAGTAGCTCAAAGCACCTTCTGAACTATGAAAACAAGCATAAAAATAACAGAAAATATTATTATTATTATTATTATTATTATTATTATTATTATTATTATTATTATTATTATTTGTACCCTGCCCATCTGGCTGGATTGCCACCAATAGTCACCAAACCAAAAAGCAGCATCAAGGAAGAAGATAAAGGGTCCAAATGAAGAATCAATAAGACTAACAGTTAATAACTTTCCTGAACTTGCAACACAAGTTTCACAACTTTGGCACAATTATAGCTGTTTGAAGTACTTCTGCAAATGATGAAAGAACTCTGACGAAAGGTCCCTTCCCTGAGGATGCCATGTGAATGGCAGTTGGCCTCTGGGACTGCATGTCTTAATGGGGAGCCTGCCCCTAATTGTTCAGCTTGAAGTTTGATTCCCTGAGGCTCCGGGATGTGCGGGAAACTTCCTTGCATTGTCCAGTAGCTTCTGGAGACACAGCAACAACAGCTCCTTCTTCAGTAAGATCCCATAAAGCCAGCTCCCTTCCCTTCCAATGCCCTGCAAGAAGTAGGCTTAAGCTGTGGGGGATCTCTAGGTACATTTAGTTGGGGTGCAATTCTCAGCCAGAATAGCAAAGATGCTGGGGTGAAGTAGACAAGCTGATCAGGGTTGGAGTTGTGGGGAGAGAGAAGATCCAGCTTCTCCTTTTTATTACTCTTTGAGGTTCTACAGCTATCTTTCCAACTTTCTGATAGTCTATATTCCTATCTGTTTCCATTCTCCTGATCTTACTCTCTCCCTTTCCCACCACAAACACACACACAAAAAGAATGGATGCTTCCTCCCATCTAACTTCTAACTGCATTCAACTCCTTTCTCTCGCCTCTTTTTTCTATCACAAGTAAACACTTCAACATTTAATTCATTATAGTCTATAATCCTTGGACACTTTCCTGGGAACATAGCATTTCCTTTCTTCACATTCCACATCTATCTATCTATCTATCTATCTGTCTGTCTGTCTGTCTGTCTGCCTGCCTGCCTGCCTGCCTGCCTGCCTGCCTGCTTCTTTGTACCTCTCCACACCTGTCTTCTTCTCTTTGCTTAGCTTTCTTCTGGGCATGCTCCTTCCACGCTGCCAGCCTCTCCCTCAAGCCAACTTCTGCCACAGCCTGTGATCTCTGGCCATAGCTTCTGGACCATAAAGTGCATCTGTTGATGGGAGCAAAGCCCGGAGACAAGCTGACTGCTCTGGTCTCCTACAAGTAGCAGGACACAAACCAGAACAACGGATTCATCCCTGGAATAGAAGCAAAAGTTGTATCCTTAGTCATCACATGAGAAAAGAACTGGAAGAAGGGAAGGTTACGAAGACAGGAGTGAGGTTAGGAAGCGGCCGACCCAGCAAAAGAACAATAACTTTGTACTAGAGTACCAATATATGTGAGATGAAAAGGAGAGCTGAGATTAAGAGGCATTTAGTTTATGTCTTTCAATCTATGGGAAGCAGCCTTTTCCTTCATGCAGAGGTGAGTGCTGTAATTTGCTTTATTTACTCCTGCCTGAAGTTTCTAGTCCTTGTGGTTTTGCAAAATGTTGTGCCAACAGGCCTTTGCAGCTGCCTCCCCAGAAATACTCTTTAATGCATATTTGTTCTGATTTGCCCTTATGGTGCTCTCTGAGCGGTCATACCCAATCCCACTTTTAATCCTGTTTGTGCCTGCCTGCAGAAGCTTTCAGATAGTCATACTATTTCATAGCAGCGCACAACCTATATAACATGCTGCTGAAATCCTGTAACTTTTTATACCACAACCGTTCCAGTTTATTTTTGTCCTGCCGCATCTGGACAGCAATAACATGCTAGCATTGGGGAAGTATCGCAGAACTGAGGGCTCGTTGACACTTGTCCGCTTGTCCGTTTCCTAGAAAGAGCAGTTTTCCCCAGGAGAAAGCAGCGGAGCAAGAGGAAGTGTGGACAAGCCCTAAAGCAGGATAAATCCATTACCAATTCACTATTACTGTGTCAATAACACGTTGCAGAAGACACATGCAATAAAACACCCATTTAATGTATTTTAATCTTTGTTGGAAGCCACCCAGAGTGGCTGGAGAAACCCAGCCGGATGGGCGGGGTACAAATAAATTATTATTATTATTATTATTATTATTATTATTATTATTATTATTATTATTATTATTATTATAGTGTCCTCTGTTGATTTTTCTTTCTGAGCTCCCCAACCCCACAACTTCTTTATACATTCCTTGTTTGAAGTTGCTCCATTCCTCGATTGTATTGTTTCCAGTTCTTTTTCTGCGCCTCTTTCAGTTCTACAGAACTGTGGGAGAGTCGGAAACCAGAGCAAAACACAGTTTTCAATATTTATTATCGTTGTTGTTGTTGTTGTTCGTTGAATTTGTATACTGCCCTTCACCCAAAGATCCCAGGGCAGTTCACAACATAAGAACACAAAATGAGAATACAAAATACATAATCAAACAAAGACAAACCAGTAACACCCCCACCCCCACAAAAAAAACACATTTAAAAAGCCGTAACAAAACCCAAAAAAGCCCATAGGAAGTCCATGGGTTGAAAGCTTGGCATATTAATCCATGTCATATTAAATCACTTTGAGATGTTTTATAGGAAGTGGTTCACTAATTAAATTATCATCATCACCATGCTCCTTTATTTTCAGTCCCTTTCCTAATAAGTGAGCTTTCTGATATGGCCCCAGGATGTATTGGGGAAACCTTGGGAGCCCACAACCACATTTAAACAGCATTAGCATGTTTGTGAAATTCAGACCTCTTCGCCCTGGTATGCATCACTTTAGCCTTATGCTGAATTTCACTTGCTCTGCTGTTGCCTGTTTAGGCAATTTTGGTTTTGGAGCTCTTCAGAATCTGAGAATCTACTATGATGAATAGTTTACTGTCATTATTAGAAAACTTTACTAGTTCAAAGTTGCACCCTTGACTTGCTTATGAATCATTTAAGTAAAAGCAGTCTCTCACAGACACATTCTATTTTACATTTTAGAATATTCCTTTAAACCTTGAAATATCAGTGACTTCCCTTCTTCTCTTTCCATAGTTCATTTTACATAACATAAATCCCTGCATATTTTATGTTAAGTTGTGGGTAAGCATAGCAGACGACACAGCAATCTCTCCAAAGCAGCTCTTTATTTGGAAGCTGGAACAGAACAGAACTGCCTTGCCGAGCTGGCCTGCTTTTATAGAGGCTGGCTCAAACAATGTATCAAACATAATTCAAAGTTCCCTCCTAAAGTTCCCTCCTAAAACAACTGTCAAGGACCTGAGGACCTGAGGGAAAACTATATACACTAATACATAACGTTTTACATAAACGAAACCATTCAATATTCCATTATTACATCCATCAAAACTTATTTACACTGTTGAATTTATCTTAATGCTGCCAACGTTCTCAAATGTACACAATTTTCACCCATATATTCAATAAACGTTTTCCAATCTTCTTTAAACGTGCGTTCTTCTTGTTCTCTTATTCTATATGTTAAGTCCGCAGTTTCAGTGCGGATCTTGAGGAGAAAAAACAAACCCCACAGCTTTCTTGCCCCCATAAACTGTCAAATTGGGTTGCAGACAACTAAGTTCTACTCAGAGTAGAGCTACTGAAATTCATCAGTGGGTCTGCTTTGAGTAGGACTAGCAATACAAACAGTTGTCTCCCGTTGATCTCTTGGGTTTTTTTAACCAGTAACATAATCCATAAGAACAGAGGATCTCAAACTGTGGTGTGTGGATCACCAGTGATCCGCAAGCTTCATTCAGGTGCTCTGTGGGGTTGTTCGTATTAAATATGAATGCTGCATAAATATAAATGAATATGAATATGGTATATGGATATACATATAGATATTGTATGGAATGCTATTCGTAACACAACTAAATAGAACGCCAGAAATTAAAACAATTAAAATGCAATTAAAAGTCACACAGCATCTACCACAGCACTTTACAATTGTTACAACAGGCAGAAAAATAATTAAGGGCCCACCTATACCTTAGCTTATGTGGAATGTGAACTACTTGTGCCTCCTTCAATTCCCCTATGTCCATGCATTGCTCTCCAACTGTTGCTGTCCCACACTTTATCCTCCCTAAATCAATGCACCTCTCACACTTGGACTGTCTTTTCTTTCTTTTTTCTTTTTCAAATTTTTATATTGCTTTATTTAATTTTTTTAGAAAAGAAAACAACAATTAAAAACAGTTCAGTACATATTCGAACATAGAAATCATAAATCCTTTTACAGTTTCATTGCCTTCTTTTCCCTCCCCCCTCCCCATTCTTCCCTTCACCCTTCTTTGCCTATTATTCATTTTGTTATCGTTGCGGTGGCCAACCCCCCCCCCCGCAACACCTCCCCCAGCTGGATTGGATGACTGGCTGTGTGGGCAGAGATCACAGGTATCCAGCCCGGGAAGGTGGTGCCAGCTCTGAACCGCTGAGTGCTGTCCTGGGGGTTCCAGGGGGCTGCTCGCGGCCACGCAAAAGGTGCACCCCTTTTATATGGGGAACAGTCATTATCCTTAGGGATGTCATTTGAAACTAAGCTTAGTAGGAATGCCTCTGGGTTTGTTTGTTTGTTTGTTTGTTTGTTTTTTGAAATTGAGCTCCTAAATATCTTTTTAAGCTATTCATGTATTGTATCAAGCTCCAAAATCGTTTCACTGTCTTGCACCCTCACCACATATGATACATTGTCCCAACCTCTGTTTTACATCTCCAGCAGAGGTTTATTTGTTTTTTTTTCCATCTCTGATAATTAAATTGGAATTTCAAAGCATAGGCAATATCCAGTTTTGAGGATGGGAAAGTTTTGGACAGCAGCAGTTGGAGGAGAATGCTCTCAGTAGAGCATGAGACTCAATCTCAGGGTTGAGGGTACATTTATTAAAGATCACAACATAAAGATTGTTGCATGTGGTCCCTTTCACATACCCTCCAACATTTCTCTGATGAAAATAAAGGTAAAGGTAAAGGGGCCCCTGACCATTAGGTCCAGTCGTGACTGACTCTGGGGTTGGGCATTCATCTCGCATTATTGGCCAAGGGAGCCGGCATACAGCTTCCAGGTCATGTGGCCAGCATGACAAAGCCACTTCTAGCGAACCAGAGCAGCACACGGAAACGCCGTTTACCTTCCCGCTGTAGCGGTTCCTATTTATCTACTTGCATTTTGACGTGCTTTCGAACTGCTAGGTTGGCAGGAGCTGGGACCGAGCAACAGGAGCTCACCCCGTCACAGGGATTCGAACCACTGACCTTCTGATCAGCAAGCCCTAGGCTCTGTGGTTTAACCCACAGCGCCACCTGGGTCCCTGGGTGATGAAAATAGGGGCATCCTATTTAGTAGTAGTAGTAGTAGTAGTAGTAGTTTTACTATTTATATCCTGCTCACCTGCTGGGTTGACCAAGCCACTTCCAACATATATAAAAACATAATAAAACATTAAACATTAAAAAAACTTCCCTATACAGGAGTGCCTTCAGATGTCTTCTAAAGGTTGACACAATCGCCGCTGAGCACCCTCTCCCACTTTGTGGTTCCCGCTTGGCTCGCTAGTATACTCTAGAGCCGAGTGGTCTAACACGTGGCCCTCAAGACCTTTTTTGGCGGCCCTCAGCACCATGTGCTGCCCACCACCTGCAGCCCTCACACTGCCTTCCCAAAGCCAGATAAGTGAGTTGCTGGGCTTTGCAGAGGAGGAGCGACGGCTCTGCCAGGGTCTTAGGTTCCCCCTACCTCCTTCCCAAAGCCCAATTAGTGCTTTTCCAGCTTTAGGAAGAAGGTGGGAAGGTTCTAGGATGCCGTTAGAGCATCGTGCCTCCTTCCCAAAGACCAGCCCTTGCTTCTCTGACTTTGGGAAAGCAGCATGAGGGCTAGGGACCCACTTAAATTTTGACCTTACTCCCCTGCCCTGCCCTGCGCTGCTCTGCATGGAAAGGCAGTGTGCAGCTTGTGGGTTCTGTGTCGAAGTTCTCTTGCGGCCCACTTGGTATGAAAAGTTGGACTGCCCTGCTTTGGAATTAAGGGTGAGGAAACAAGCTGGGAGATGACTCGAACATGCATGGAGGAAAACTCTGTTGAATGAAATTGAACACTAGTGAGGGCTCATAGAATCACAGAATTGCAGAGTTGGACCTACAGGACCACCTATTAAAAAACAATAATTTTATAAGTTGCATGTCCTTGTTTCTCAATTTGATCCTTTCACATGGTTTTCTGGTCTTTTATGCATTGTGACTTGACATTATTTTTATTGATTATAGTTTAGTAAATCTTTATTATAATTGTTAAGTGTAAACTGTTTAATTATTGCTTGCTGATATTTAAGTTTACCGTTTGCCATTATATTCTAATGAATTATCGAATATTGCTTTATTTGATCTAAGTTTTTTATTTTAAAGTTATGTTTTTATTATGGCTTCTTTGAATTGGATCAGATCATTATTAGGTGTGCGATCTTTGTTGTCTATTTTGTGTGCACCACACTCCAACCTTCAGCACCACACTCCAACCTTCTTTGGCAATCACTCATTGCCGAGTAAGATTGTCTTCCACTAAAACAGTCTTAACAGTGAGTCTGTAAGTGACTGTGGAAGCCAATTCTGGATCCACACGT
Source organism: Zootoca vivipara (assembly GCF_965207765.1). Lineage (NCBI taxonomy): Eukaryota > Metazoa > Chordata > Lepidosauria > Squamata > Lacertidae > Zootoca > Zootoca vivipara. The sequence continues at coordinate 105,604,512 of NC_142584.1, read as the reverse complement.
CCTTCCACAGTGGAGACATAGGTTTCCGGGCGGGAGTTGATCATGGTGAAGGTTTGCCAAACATGCCTTCCTCTTAGCTCATTTCTCCTTTTCGCCCTGAGTTCATGCTTCTTCAAAGTCCATGACACTTTTGCTAAGGGCTGTTCTCCAACTGGAGCGCTCTAACCTACTGAGTCATCAAGCCTACCTAGAGGCACTCCATTGCATCCCCATTGTTCTGACCAGCACAGCTTTTCCAGGTATGGAGATGACAGCAGCCCGCTAACTATAACTTGGACCTAAAATTTTGAGGCCGGAACTCAAGTGCCAGTCCAAGTATGGAAGTCCTATGAGAGGTGGTGGTGGACTCTCCTTCCTTGGTGGTTCTTAAGCAGAGGTTGAATGACCATCTGTTGTGGATGCTTTCGTTGAGATTCCTGAACTGCAGGGAGTTGAACTAAATGATCCTCAGGGTCCCTTCAAACTCTACAGCTCTATGATTCTTGGAGAAAGCACAATCTCCCAGCCAAATAACTTTTGCTTCCATTTGCTGGTTATCTGTGATTCATTAAGGTCTCCTTGATGTTACAGATGATGTACAGGGAAGCATCACGGGAAGAAGGTAACCAAAGCTACCAAGGAGAATTCATCTTACTGGGAGTGGCTGACCGCCCACACTTGGAGATGCTGCTCTTTGCCATTATCCTGATCTGCTATATGTTGACCCTGTTGGGAAACACGACCATCATTGTGGTGTCGCGGCTGGACCCCCATCTCCACACACCCATGTATTTCTTCCTCTGCAACCTCTCCTTCCTTGACCTCTGTTACACTACCAGCCTCGGACCCCGGATGCTGGTGAGCTTCTGGAGGAAAAACAAGTCCATCTCCTATGGCGGCTGTGTGGCTGAGTTGTACATCTCTCTTGCTCTGGGCTCCACAGAATGTGTCCTTTTGGCTTTCATGGCCTATGACCGATATGCCGCAGTCTGCCATCCCCTGCGCTACACTACCATTATGAACGATTCTGTATGTTTCACAATGGCTGCCATCTCCTGGGTTAGTGGGTTCAGCAATTCACTTGTGCAGATGGTGTTGACATTTAGGATTCCACGATGCGGGGAGAACCGAATAGACCATTTTTTCTGTGAGGTGCCTGCCTTTATCAAATTGGCCTGTGGGGACACCTCACTCAATGAGGCTGTGCTCTTTTTTGCCACTGTGATCATCCTTCTGTTACCAGTGGGCCTGATCACCATCTCTTATGCCTACATTGTGGCAGCTGTGTTAAGGATCCGCTCAGCTGAAGGCAGGAAGAAGGCCTTCAACACCTGTGCTTCCCACTTGATCGTGGTGTCACTCTTTTACGGGTCAGCCATTTGCAGTTACCTCCAGCCCCGATCTGGCTACTCCCGTGACCAGGAAAAGATGGTCTCCCTTTTCTATACATTTGTCACCACCATGTTAAATCCACTAATCTATACCCTGAGGAACAAAGAGGTACACAAAGCTCTTGGAAGGCTAATGAAGAGGAATTAATCTGAATGGCTCCCAACTTTATTCAGAATATATATATAATCAATCATCTGTATGATTTCCCCTTCCTGTGGGAATTTGTAGCTTTTTTCAGACCTATATGTTTATTTTGTGAATGCTTTATTGCTGTTTGATTACTGCAATCTTATGATGTTGTAATGCTGTTTTAATGAAACTGTTATAGAAAGGTGTGGTGGAGATGTTGAAAATAAATAAATCCATCTTTCTTTCTGTTCTGGCCCTTGCTTCTTGAAAGAGTACTCAAATTCAGGTTTCTGTTTCTACCAAAATATTTTATTCACAGATTACTATGATACCTAGGCACCACAGAAGCAGACAGGATATGGTAGTGCTGGGGCTGGACATTTATCTGATATCTAGCTCAAACCCTCTTTTCTCTCTCTCCCATAACACCAGAACTTGTGGACCTCAAACGAAACTGACTGTCGAAAGATAAAATCAAGTATTTCTCCTCTAAATTTTGGTGCTTGCTCCCACAGGAGGCGGGGATGGCCCCCAACCTATAAAGCCTTGTCCTCCATGCATTTCTCCAACCCTCTTTTAAAGCTATCATTGGTTATTAGGCACGATGACTATTTTCTACATCCTCTGTCAATACTAGTTTCTGGAAGTTGCAGGAGGATACAGTGCTCTTGTACTTGGGTCCTGCTTGCTAGTTTTCCGCAGACATCTGTAAGACAACTAGATGGGCCTCTGGCCTGATCCAGTAGGCTCTCATGTTCTTGATTTGCTCCTAAATTTTCTCTATGTTGAATATATATTTTTAGTGATTACATTTCTGTTTATTGTCGAGAGGCTTTCACCGCCACAGTACACCAAGGGGTGGGTTTTCTCCAATTGCAGCGGGTAGGCAATCTTCTTCCATTTTTTTTAAATAATTATTTTTATTAAGGATTTTCTTGGGTTACAAAGGTAGTGCAGTGTCTCATGCATCATTTTTACACGACAATTTTACTTGTTGAGGCATTATGAGGAAGGGGGGAAAGAGGTGGGTGGGATGGGGAGTTGGGTGCAGTGGATTGTCAATGTTTCTGTTTTTCTTGATATGTGTAGGGGTTCTCACACAAGAAACTAAAGATCATCACAGCCAACCACAAATGAGCAATCACATCCTAAGACGAATCCTGACCTCTCTCACCAACAGAGAAGCACGAACAAACAACAGAGAACCTGCACATACGACGCTGATGCCGAACCCCTACACATATCTTCTTCCATTTTTGACACACTAGAATTTGTAAACCAATATTTTAGATTGCAGTATGGTTAAAAACATTTTCAATTAGGAAATGCTAAACCCCTTTTGGTAGAGTGTTTTTGCTGCTACTCTGGGCTTCTTACCTGCTCATAAAAAAGTTGAATAGTTCTTCCAATTTTTTGAAGTAAAGTTTCGCTCACCTTCAGTGGTATATTTGACATCAGTAAATAGGATTTGTGTATGTTCATCTTTATTACTGAATTCCTAGCCGTCCAAAAAGTTTCACATTTCCCCAATTGCTAGATGTTTACTTCTTTCTTTAATTTATTAGTTATGATTAAATATGACTACATTTTCCAAATTAGTGGTGAATTTATACCTGGGCATCCACACACATTTGATGTCTTGGAATGTTTCCCCAATGATACTGCAGTATTACCATCTAGAGGTGTGCTTGTGTGCTATAACACAACAAAAACAGAAATTTAACTGGAAGGTTTACAGAATAAAAAGTTGATTTTGGCAGGAAGCTACATGGCATGCACTGAAATATGACATGCACAGAAACAAAGCAGCATGTCTACCCCAAATGTTTGCAGGTATAAACAGTATTGAAGGTGGTATCACAAATATAAACAATAAGCTTTCTGGATGGCCACTGTGAGAATAGGATGCTGGACTGGTCGTTGCCATGATCCAGAAAACTCTTTTTATGTTCTTATATATGCAATGTTAGGCACAGTCTTTGAGCGGTGAGAGATTCCAGTGGTTTCTGCACTTACCCAGACCTCCATTTCCTTGGAGTGAAGGTCAGCAGAGACTGGTATCTTTAGCATATGGTTTTATTTACATATATACATATGCATGTGTGTGTGTGTGTGTGTGCATAAAACCATATACTAAAGATATATATAACCTGAGCACAGGATGCAGGAGCTCACAGCACTAACATCCCACTAGATCTTGCTTTTTCATTTAGTTTCCAGAGGAACCCCAAAGTTTAACACACAGAGCAAAACATGTCTCTCTGTCTCTCCAGTTTACACAACTCAGGACGTTGTTCTTCTATGTACCAGCCAGGTAAGGTGGCGACAGGAAGGCAACACATTTGTTCCTAAGGCACAGAGCAACTTCTTTGGATATGCTAAATCATAATACAGTAGTATCTCGGTTTACGAACTTAATCCGTTCCTGAAGTCTGTTCTTAAACCGAATCCGTTCTTAATCTCCAAAAAAAACAAAACAAAACAAAACAGGGTTCCTGTAAATGGGGCTAAGGGGGAGGCATTGACCATACGCAATAGGCTGTCATTGCCCTCCCCCTCCAGTGGCTGCAATCGATAAGGGGCGGGCTATCTGCTTGAACATATGTTCTCCAGAGCTAGCCCAACTCCCTCACATGCTGGATAACCCTGAAATTACCCAGATCCCCGACTGGGGGCTGGGAAGGATATACACCCAATGCCTGATCCAAGGTCTCCCTACATCTGAATTCTTAATAAAGTTGTGGCCAATTTTTATCCCATAGAATGTGGTCTTGTGTCAGCATTCCTCTCGGGGGCTGCCTGGGGCTTTGGCAGACTCCGCATGGCCGCGCAATGCTGAAAATCAGTACTCCTGATTGGTGGTCCGTGGACCCTATGGGATCCACGGCACCATTCACATAACAAAGGCTGCCATAGAGATATTTAAAAAATTCAAAAGTAAGGGCCCATTTGAAAAGCAGAGGGTCCACAGTCCTCAGTGCTGGATTACCAAATAGGCAGAGTAGTCACCGGCCTGTGGGCCCCATGTCCATAGTTTGAGCTCCCCTCGAACTAAATCCAGTTCTCTAAATGTGACACCACATGAGGTCTGCAAACAGCTAATTGGAATACTCGGAAATATCAATATGCAATGAAATAAATTTCTCCAACCAACTTTGAAAGTTTCCGCATAAATAGATAATCCAAAGACTTTTGCTCCCGAAGGAGTTAAGTAGTGTTTTCTTTTCCATCCCTTCCCTGGTGCAAGTCACAGCCTCCAGAGGACGCTGTGCAAGGGAAGAGGAGGCAGGTCCTTTGGGGCTTCTTTGCTCATGACTGAAGGGTAACATGTAGTTTCACCTTAATTATTGAGTCTGAGTTCTGGCCCTTATGGGGCTTCATGATGGTTCCTCAGAGAGCTGCTGAAGATGGGGAGAGAGAGCAATTTCCTCCACCTCTCCCACCCTCCTGGATAACATCGTAAAATCATTGAACCTCTCCCCTGAAGGCCCCTTTAGAGACAGAGAGATCATCTTACTATGGTCATGTAGATGTGCTGGTACCAACAGATAGTATGGGACACAATGCTGAGGCAGAAGAGCCCAGGCGCTGGACTGAATTAGGCAAGCTGCCCAGGGTAAGAGTTGCGGGGAGCATTTCTCTTTTCCTACCAACGTTTACACTGATCATTCTGGAGATGCCTCCAGATGTAAGAGAATCTGCATTTCTTTCTTTTTCAGTCTCCTCCTGTCCTTTTCCCCTTGACCCTCTCCCCCTTCAGATACACATACATACTGCTCTTTCTCTCTGCTTTTTTAAAAAAGATTTCTTATTATTTGATTTCATTGTTGTTGTTTAGTCGTGTCCGACTCTTCGTGACCCCATGGACCATAGCACGCCAGGCACTTCTGTCTTGCACTGCCTCCCGCAGTTTGGTCAAACTCATGTTCGTAGCTTCGAGAACACTGTCCAACCATCTCGTCCTCTGTCGTCCCCTTCTCCTAGTGCCCTCAATCTTTCCCAACATCAGGGTCTTTTCCAGGGAGTCTTCTCTTCTCATGAGGTGGCCAAAGTATTGGAGCCTCAGCTTCACGATCTGTCCTTCCAGGGAGCACTCAGGGCTGATTTCCTTCAGAATGGAGAGGTTTGATCTTCTTGCAGTCCATGGGACTCTCAAGAGTCTCCTCCAGCACCATAATTCAAAAGCATCAATTCTTCGGCGATCAGCCTTCTTTATGGTCCAGCTCTCACTTCCATACATCACTACTGGGAAAACCATAGCTTTAACTATACGGACCTTTGTCGGCAAGGTGATGTCTCTGCTTTTTAAGCTGCTGTCTAGGTTTGTCATTGCTTTTCTCCCAAGAAGCAGGCGTCTTTTAATTTCGTGACTGCTGTCACCATCTGCAGTGATCAAGGAGCCCAAGAAAGTAAAATCTCTCACTGCCTCCATTTCTTCCCCTTCTATTTGCCAGGAGGTGATGGGACCAGTGGCCATGATCTTGGTTTTTTTTGATGTTGAGCTTCAGACCATATTTTGCGCTCTCCTCTTTCACCCTCATTAAAAGGTTCTTTAATTCCTCCTCGCTTTCTGCCATCAAGGTTGTGTCATCTGCATATCTGAGGTTGTTGATATTTCTTCCGGCAATCTTAATTCCGGCTTGGGATTCATCTAGTCCAGCCTTTCGCATGATGAATTCTGCATATAAGTTAAATAAGCAGGGAGACAATATACAACCTTGTCGTACTCCTTTCCCAATTTTGAACCAATCAGTTGTTCCATATCCAGTTCTAACTGTAGCTTCTTGTCCCACATAGAGATTTCTCAGGAGACAGATGAGGTGATCAGGCACTCCCATTTCTTTAAGAACTTGCCATATTTTGCTGTGGTCGACACAGTCAAAGGCTTTTGCATAGTCAATGAAGCAGAAGTAGACGTTTTTCTGGAACTCTCTAGCTTTCTCCATAATCCAGCGCATGTTTGCTATTTGGTCTCTGGTTCCTCTGCCCTTTCGAAATCCAGCTTGCACTTCTGGGAGTTCTCGGTCCACATACTGCCTAAGCCTGCCTTGTAGAATTTTAAGCATGACCTTGCTAGCGTGTGAAATGAGCGCAATTGTGCGGTAGTTGGAGCATTCTTTGGCACTGCCCTTCTTTGGAATTGGGATGTAGACTGATCTTCTCCAATCCTCTGGCCATTGCTGAGTTTTCCAAACTTGCTGGCATATTGGGTGTAGCACCTTAACAGCATCATCTTTTAAAATTTTAAATAGTTCAGCTAGAATATCATCACTTCCACTGGCCTTGTTATTAGCAGTGCTTTCTAAGGCCCATTTGACTTCACTCTCCAAGATGTCTGGCTCAAGGTCAGCAACCACACTACCTGGGGTGTACGAGACCTCCATATCTTTCTGGTATAATTCCTCCAACCTTCCATTTCCTACCACACCACCACTCTTTAGTGCTCACCCTGCCTGTTGGACTTCAACTCCCATCGCCCATCACCATTGGCTAAGGTGTCTGAGGGGTGATGGGATAGTAGTCCAACAAAAGCCGGCAACTCAAGCATGGAGAATACTGTATAATACTGAGATAGCTGGACTAATGTTCTTATTGGCTATAAGGTAATTTAATGACTGGCCAGGCTACCCCTGGTATTTTCCACACAGTACCCTCTTAGAATCATAGAATCAGAGTTGAAAGAGGCCAAAAGGGCCGTTCAGTCCAACCCCCTGCCGAGCAGAAAACACCTTAAAAACATTCTTGACATATGCCTGTCAAACCTCTGCTTAAAGACCTCCAAAGAAGGAGACTCCACCACACTCCTTGGTAGCAAATTCCACTGCCGAACAGCTCTTACTGTCAGGAAGTTCTTCCTAATGTTTAGGTGGAATCTTCTTTCTTGTAGTTTGAATCCATTGCTCCGTGTCCGCTTCTCTGGAGCAGCAGAAAACAACCTTTCTCCTTCCTCTATATGACATCCTTTTATATATTTGAACATGGCTGTCATATCACCCCTTAACCTTCTCTTCTCCAGGCTAAACACGCCCAGCTCCCTAAGCCATTCCTCATAAGGCATCATTTCCAAGCCTTTGACCATTTTGGTTGCCCTCTTCTGGACACGTTCCAGCTTGTCAGTATCCTCCTTCAACTGTGGTGCCCAGAACTGGACACAGTACTCCAGGTAAAGGTCTGACCAGAGCAGGATACAGTGATGAATACAGAATACTATTGATGACCTGGACTACAGAGTTGCATCCAGAGTGAGCTCTGTGAGAGTTTCCTTGGCCCAAGGTGGAGCCACCTGCTCCCTCAACACAGACTGTCATAGCAGACCAAGAGTCAGGGGTGAGCTAATGAGCTAATTCCCAAAATGAGGGGTGCTAAAAGTCCTAACATGACAGGAATTCAAAAGATAATTTGGTTAAATTAATACAATTTCGTTTTGCTTGATAAGTAAAATGGGTGTAAAATTGCATAGATAGCATTCAAATTGATTGCAAAGTGCTTGCAGTTTTATATTTTATATGATAATATTCGACTTATTTGGTTTTCCAAAAGTAGTTTATGTGCTTCTTCATCAAACGGTGACTTACCAAACTAAATGTTGCCCAGTCACAAAAATAATACACACCTTCACACACCTTGCAAAAATTAAGTTTCAACCCAAAATGACACTCCCTACTGAGGTAGTGTGAGGAGTGTCATCTTGAGAAAGGGACCATAAAATATAGGATGGATGGAAGTGAAATGAAGAGAAGAACAGAGATAAAATATTGAATACACATTTTTCAGAATGAATTTACTTCTCCCTGAGACAGAGGTGAGCTAAATCCAAAAATAAGGGGTGCTAAAATGTTGTAAAATGACTTGGAAATTCAACAGCTCTTTTGGTTAAATTAATACAATTTCATTTTGCTTGATAAGTAAAATGGGTGCAAGATTGCATCGATATCATTCAAATTGATTGCCAAGTACTTGCAGTTATATGTTTTATATGATAAAATTAGAATTATTTGGTTGTTGTGTTTCTGTTACTTGCATTTGCAGCTGATACAATTAGGTTATTCAACCTTTGTTAAGTTTTTCTAAACAGATTTTCCTAATAGGGGAGGTCTCCAACCCTGGATCATTTTGTATACTCTTTGTCTTTATTTTTAACCGCAAGTCTACATTTTTCTGAGATTTGACCACCAGAATAGTACACAATATTCAAAATGTGGCTGACCACAGGTTTACATATGAGCGTATGATAGCTGGTACTTTATTTCAATCTAATTGATGGTGTTTCCTGCTTGGTAGGGGGTTGGACTGGATGGCCCTTGTTGTCTCTCCCAACTCTATGATTCTATGATTCTAATTATTTTCAACTTTGAATGCACCTTCTTTAGATCACTACAAAACATTATCATTTTCAGTAAGCATTCCAACCCTTACATGTCCTGTTCAGAGCCAAACAACATTTCCCTCTTTTAAAACAGGAATTGGCAAACTCCCAGCTTGTGGGTTCCTGTCAGAAGCCTAACCTGCTGTATTTTGTATGAACTAAACTTTTCTGGTATGTTCTAAAGGTAGCACCATCTAGAGCACATTTAAATGTTTGTTTGAAAATACTTATATACCGCTACTCATAAAAATACCAGAGTGGTTTTCCACAGCTCTGTATAAAAACCATACAATAAAAACCGCATAGCAATCTTAAAATCCAAGATCAGTTACGTATTCTGTTCCATTAGCGCTATACCCCCCATCATTCCTGATCATTTCCCAAGCTTTCTGGGAGTTGAAGTCCAGTGTTGGCTATCCCTGTGCTAGACCAACCCGGAGCAATAATGTATGCTCATCAACCCTTCTGCTTGTCTCCTGTGTAGAAAGCATGGGTCCAAGTGATTTTCCACTTGTCCCGTGCTTTCTAGGCAGAGGTTTTGCCTTTGCCCTGCTACTTCCCCTGGAAAGTCCACACTTTAGTGCTAAATCAGAGCACCCTAGTCTTCTGATTGTAACCTGGTATAACTCCTTTTAATCTTGAATATTAGATTACCCTTGGCCCTCTAGACATCGCTGAACTACAACTCCCAGCTTCTCATGCTTTGGCGATGCTTGATGGGGCCAAAGAGGGTTACTAGTTCAGGAAGAGGGTTGAAGGTTCTCCATCCGTGCATTGCCATGTGAAAGTTAGAAGGTTTTCTCATTGTACACATGGTACATGGGTGATCTCAGCCATACCAAGATGCTCCTAAGGCTTTTGTGCCAACTGTTTATTCCAGCTCCATTTTGAGTAGATGTTTTGCTATTTTCGTTTCTTCCTTTTCTAGATAATGTACAGGGAAGCATTGTGGGAAGAAGGCAATCAGAGCTATGAAGGAGAATTCATCTTACTGGGAGTGGCTGACCGCCCACGCTTGGAGATGTTGCTCTTTGGCCTTGTCCTGATGTGCTACACGATGACCTTGCTGGGCAACACAACCATCATTGTGGTGTCGCGGCTGGACCCCCATCTCCACACCCCCATGTATTTCTTCCTCACCAATCTCTCCTTCCTTGATCTTTGCTTCACCACCAGCCTCGGACCATGGATGCTGGTGAGCTTCTGGAAGAAAAACAAGTCCATCTCCTATGGCGGCTGTGTGGCTGAGTTGTACATCTCCCTTGCTCTGGGCTCCACAGAATGTGTCCTTTTGGCTGTCATGGCCTACGACCGATATGCTGCAGTCTGTCATCCGCTGCGCTACACTACCATTATGAGCCACTCTTTATGTTTCAAAATGGCTGCCATCGCCTGGCTTTTTGGCTCCGGTAATTCACTAGTGCACACAGTGATGACTCTTCGGCTCCCACGGTGTAGAGAGAACCGAATAGACAATTTTTTCTGTGAGGTTCCAGCCTTAATCAAACTGGCCTGTGTTGACACCTCCTTCAATGAGGCTTTGCTTGTTGGTTTTAGTGCAGTGTTCCTTATAGTACCACTAGGCCTCATTATGGTCTCTTATAGCTACGTTGTGGTTGCTGTGTTGAGGATCCGCTCAGCGGAGGGCAGGCAGAAGGCCTTCAGCACCTGTGCTTCCCACTTGATTGTGGTGTCGCTCTTTTATGGGACGGCCACCTTCAGCTACGTTCAGCCCGCGTCCAACTACTCCCGCGATCAGGGCAAGATGGTTTCCCTTTTCTATACATTTGTTGTCACCATGCTCAATCCCTTAATCTATACCCTGAGGAACAAAGAGGTACACAAAGCTCTGAGCAGACTGACAAAGAGAACTTAAGACCAATGTCTCCCAACTCCATGCAGAGGCTGTGTGGTTATATTTTAATAAACATAAATAAAACATCGCTGATGTTTTGGCAACCAGAGCTTCTTTTTTGTGTTGGATTGCCTGCACTTGATTGTGGTGTCACTCTTTTATGGGACGGCCATTTTTAGTTCTCTCCAACCTCCATCCAGCTACTCCAGGGAAGAATAATGAAGAAATCAACAACTTGAGTCCAATGGCTGGCAACATCAATAAAAATAAATTGTCCTTCATTCAATGGTGACTTGCAGTTTTGCTTCTGTTCGTTTGTTTATAATGATTATTATTATTTTTTACGGATGTTTTATTGGTGTTTGGAATATTTCAGTGCTGTAATGTTGCAATGTAATAATGACATTATTTTTATAGATAGGTGAGGTGGAAATGCTGTAGATTAGTGCGCCCGATTGGTGGTCCTTGGACCCCAGGGTATCCATGGCACCATTCACATAACAAAAGCTGCCAAAGAGATACACTGTATTTAAAAATTAAAAAGTAAGGGTCCACGGCTTATCTTTTGAAAAGTAGCGGGTCTGCAGTCCTCAGTGCCGGATTACCAAATAGGCAGAGTAGTTGTGAGGAATATGTTGCCTTTCCATTGTTTTTCTAATTTTAAGGATGCTTTTAGTAATGCTTTTCTATAAAAGCAGGTCTAGAGACCTCATAGCCTTGCCATTTCAAAAGGATGTTTTTAAGCAACTGACCTGCTGGGAGCCTGAAGGGCCCTGCCCTGCTTTTCTTCACCTGGCTTGGGGCAGGGCCTGACAGGCTCCATAAAGGACGGCTGCTGCTGCTGCTGGGCAGAGAGGGCTCACTTACTGTTTTCTAAATTGCTTTTATTTTTTTATCTATGTCATTTTAAATTGTGATTGATATTAATGCTGTATTCTTAGTTTTAGATTTTATTCTTCATGTGGAAATTGTTTTCCATTTGGCTGTGTACTTTTTGATATGTTTTATTTATTGTTTATGACTTTTGTTATGTTGGTAATTATGTAAATCTTGTCATGTTGTAAGCTGCCTTGAGCATTGTTTTAACTATGGAATGGCGGCATACAAATAAAATGAAGATGATGATGATGATGATGACTGCCTGATAGAACTAGGACACATACAATCTGATAAGAGTTGCAGATTAGTAGCTTCCTAGTAGAACAAGAGGATGAATGCAGTGGCGGAGTGGCACCGGGGGCAGAGAGCAGGCAGGGGTGGGGCTGGCGCGCATTCTGGGGGCGTGGTGCGCCGTCCATGGAGGCGGGGCACGCATTCTGGGGCGGGGTGCGCTGCCCGCGGAGGCAGGGCACCCAGCATGGGCAGGGGGCAGCCGCGATGGCACCCTCAGCGCCCCCAACGCACCCCTCTTCCTACACCCCCTTTCCCCCCCAAATAATTTTTATTAACATTTTTCCAAATAAACAAAACAAAAAGCAATTTTTTAAATACAATTCATCTTATGTTCACCCATCTCAGTTCATTTCGCTCTGCCGAGCTGTGACTTCCCTCCCTCCCGTCATTCGGCTTTGTTTCTCACTCTTAGCTCGCAGTTCCCTTTTACCCACATTTTAAACTAACTTGTAGGATTTATTTCAGTCCTGCAAGTGTCTTTAAACTTCTACAGTTCTTCTCCATATAGTCAATTAATTTACTCCATTCCCTTTGGAAATTTGTCTCTCCCTGGTTACGGATCCCGCAGGTCAACTTTGCTAACTCTGCATAGTCAATCATTTTCGTCTGCCACTCCTCAATCGTCGGTATCTCTTGTAGTTTCCATTTTGGGGCTAATAAAGTTCTTGCAGCGGTTGTAGCATACATAAATAATCTCTGGTCTCCTTTTCCTATTTTCTCTCCCATTAGTCCCAATAGAAAAGCTTCAGGCTTTGGGGGAAAGGTATACCTAAACATCTTTTTCAATTCATTAGATATCATTTCCTACACCCCTGGATGCATGGATTTTGACAAGGTTTGCAAAATTAGCCGAGCTTGTGATAACCACAAATGGCTACAGATAGGTATATACTGTACACTTTTAGCAAAACTGGTGGTTAGAATGCTCAGAAAGTCATATAGCTTGCGGTTAGGACCCAGACGCAAAGACCCTCTTACACCTAGGACTAGAACCTTTGGTAAGCAAATTGTGGTTTGCCATTTTAGCTTTATCAGATATGAAACTAACTTGTGCTCGCATTAAGAACAAATGAAGCGGTTAACACATGTAAATAGGACCGCTTGTGGTAAGAAAATAGATACTGCTCACGTCAACAGATTTTTGTAAGGGGGCTTTTGACCATATCTGTACAATGATTAACAAGGGGAAGTAGGATGGTAATACGTTAATAAGGCGGATGCGATACGCTGTAAACATTGCACGCCCCTTCCTGGTGGGCATGTAGAGGAGGGACTTTTGCGCTCGGGGAAAAGGATAAAATGCTAGTGACTCCCTGAACGAGGTGTGCCTGCATTGGTCAGCTATCTTGAAATGTTTTTCAATAAACCTTTTGGCTACTTCACCAATTTTGTTCAGAATTCATTTTAAAGGGCCACGGGACATTGTCTTCAGAACCAGTGTTTGTTTTTTTATCCTGCAGTACTGTGTTTCTCACATTTTAAGACACCGTCTTATATTTATTTTACTTAAGAAAATAAGCCTACGGCTTATTTTCGGGGGTGTCTTATTTTTAAAAAATTACCTCCCCTTCCTGCTGTGGTTTGGCGCCCAGAACTGGCTGCTGCTGCTGCTGCGCTGCTGGGCACTTTGTTGGCGCTTCAGCAGGGCACGCTGCAGGGTCCCGCCGCCGGGTCGGGGCTCCAAGCGGTGCACGCTGTTGCCTTTGCTGGCTCCCGCTCCGTCGGCTCCCGACCCAGCAGGACCCAGCAAGGGCGGCAGCGTGCGCTGCGCCGAGCCCCAACCCAGCGGGAGCCGGCAAAGGCAGCAGCGCGCGCTTTGCCAAGCCCCGACCCAGCGGGACCTGGCAAGGGCAGCAGCGCACACCTGGCCGCGACCCAGCAGGAGCCAGCAAAGGCAGCAGCGCGCGCTTTGCTGGCTCCCGCTCAGTCGGGGCTCGGCAAAGCGCGCGCTGCTGCCTTTGCCAGCTCCCGCTCCGTCGAGGCTCGGCACGGCGCGCACTGCTGCCCTTGCCGGGTCGCACAGGGTCCTGCTGGGTCGGGGCTCGGCGCGGGGCGTGCTGCAGCTTCTGCCGGCTCCCGCTCCATCTGAGCTCCACACGGCGCACGTTGCACATCCGCTTCCGGCAAGGACAGGCATCTTCCTTTTCCTGTTCCTTACGGAAGCGCCATCCGGAACTGCTCCCAGCACGGTATAGTACCGGTACCCCAGAATGTCTTATTTTAGGGGGATGCATGCCTTATATTTTATTGCCTTGAGAAAATCGTGCCATGGCTTATTTTATAGGCACATCTTAAAATGTGAGAAACACGGTAGTTACTGGCCTATGGGCCCCATGTCCATAGTTGGAGCTTCCCTTGAAAAATTCCAGTTCACCACATGAGGTCTCCAAACAGCTAATTGGAATCCTCGGAAATATCAATATGCAATGAAATAAATTTCTCCAACAAACTTTGAAAGTTTTTGCATAGCTAGTTAATTCAAAGACTTTTGCTCCCTAAGGAGTTAAGTAGTGTTTTCTTTTCCATCCCTCCCCTGGGGCAAGTCACAACCTCCCAGAGGACACTGTGCAAGGGAAGAGGAGGCAGGTCTTTTGGGGCTCTGCTCATGACTGAAGGGTAACATGTAGTTTCACCTTAATTATTGAGTCTGAGTTCTGGCCCTTACGGGGCTTCATGATGGTTCCTCAGAGAGCTGCTGAATAATATCATAAAATCATTTATCCTGACCCCTGGAGACCTCTTTTGAGATAGAGATATCATCTTACTATGGTCATGTACCGTGTTTCTCCTAAAATAAGACATGCCTCTAAAATAAGCCATGGCACAATCTTTTAAAGGCAAAAAAATATAAGACATCCCCCCAAAATAAGACATGTTGGGGGTACCGGTACCTACCCGACCCAGCGGGAGCCGGCAAACGCAGCAGCGCGCGCCGCGCCGCACCCCAACCCAGCGGGAGCCCCAGCACAGAGACGTGCCGAGCTCCGACTGAACGGGCCCCAGGACCCGGCAGCGGGCGGTGCGCGAAGCCGCAGCAGCCGGCAGCAGCCCCAGCCGCACCGCGCCGCACCGCACCAAGCCCAGGGACCCAGTAGTGGGCTCAGCGGGCGGCGCGCGAAGCCGCAGCTGCCGGCAGCAGCCCCAGCCGCGCCGCACCGCGTCAAGCCCAGGGACCCAGCAGTGGGCTCAGCGGGCGGCGCGCGAAGCCGCAGCAGCCAGCAGGAGCCGGCAGCAGCCCCAGCCGCGCCGCGCCGCGCCGCACCGCGTCAAGCCCAGGGACCTAGCAGTGGGCTCAGCGGGCGGCGCGCAAAGCCACAGCAGCCGGTGGGAGCCGGCAGCAGCCCCAGCCGCGCCGCGCCAAGCCCAGGGACCCAGCCGTGGGCTCAGCGGGCGGCGCACAAAGCCGCAGGACCCGGCAGGAGCCGGCAGCAGCCCCAGCCGCGCCGCGCCGCGTCAAGCCCAGGGACCCAGCAGTGGGCTCAGCGGGCGGCGCGCGAAGCCGCAGCCGCCAGCAGGAGCCGGCAGCAGCCCCAGCCGCGCCGTGCCGCACCGCGTCAAGCCCAGGGACCTAGCAGTGGGCTCAGCGGGCGGCGCGTGAAGCCACAGCAGCCGGCACTAGCCGGCAGCAGCCCCAGCCGCGCCGCGCCGCGCCAAGCCCAGGGACCCAGCAGTGGGCTCAGCGGGCGGCGCACAAAGCCGCAGGACCCGGCAGGAGCCGGCAGCAGCCGCACCGCGCCGCACCGCACCGCGTCAAGCCCAGGGACCCAGCAGTGGGCTCAGTGGGCGGCGCAAGAAAGCCCCGTACCATACTTACGGTAACAATGCTGTACCATGCTTAATAAAAAATAATACATCCCCCGAAAATAAGCCGCGATGTGTTTTTTTATAGGAAAAATAAATATAAGACGTGTCTTATTTTAGGAGAAACACGGTAGATGTGCCGGTACCAACAGATTGTATATGACACAATGTTGAGGCAGAAGAGCCAAGGTGCTGGACTGAATTAGGCAAGCCGCCCAGGGTAAGAGTTGCGGGGAGCATTTTTTTTTTGCTACCATAATTTACATTGATCATTATCATAATCACCATCATAAACTTTATTGCACTACCGAAGGCCATGGCATCATTCACAATGGGAACAAAAAGAAAAGCAACAATAAGCGTAAAAACCATAAAAACATCAGGCACTGCAGATACAGTACAATAAACCATGATCATTTCTCCTAAAAAATATTTGTTGCATACAATAGAATAGCAAGGGGTCATCAGGTAGAATGTGCCAGCTTAAATGTCTGAATCACCTTTGCAGTTGACCGCTATTTTATCTAGTTCTTTTCTCATGATCCTCTTAGCTGCCAACGCATATACTGCTACTTTATAAGTTACAAAGTCATCAGTATCACTCAGCAGCCATTTCACCCTTTCCACGCTGTTCGAGTGTGTTCCATTCGTGAGCAGGGTTTTTTATAAATCGGTCCTCTATAGTGGGCATTGCAATAATTAGTGGTACAGGTCCTCTATACAAGGTTGCCCGCACAGGCAAAGTCTCTCCTTGTACTGTACCGTACCGACCATCCACCACCACCGAGGGCATTGATTGAAATCATAATTCTGTAAAAGAAGAAGAAGAAGAGTTTGGATTTGATATCCCGCTTTATCATTACCCTAAGGAGTCTCAAAGCAGCTAACATTCTCCTTTCCTTTGTGAGGTGAGTGAGGCTGAGAGACTTCAGAGAAGTGTGACTAGCCCAAGGTCACCCAGCAGCTGCATGTGGAGGAGCGGAGACTCAAACCCGGTCCCCCGGATTACGAGTCTACAGCTCTTAACCACTACACCACACTGGCTCTGCAATTCTTAGTACAGCAAGTGGGAGCTTTGTCAAATCACTAGCTCAGATTTGCTCCGTTTTGATAAGTGGGAACCATGGTGAACTTTGGGTAGAGGCCATTGTGGTTAAATCCCTTTCTGCATCAGACCTGAAGAGACCATCTCTTAAGTGCCTCTTATCCATCTTCATGATCACCTGAAGTTCTTGTAACTGATATTGGGTCAAGAGGCATTGGATACATGGATCATTATGGAGATGCCTCCAGATGTGAGAGAATCTGCATCTCTTTCTCTTTCAGTCTCCTCCTGTCGTTTTCCCCTTGACCCTCTCCCCTTCACAAACACATACACATACTGAATGCTATTACACTCTTTTTTAAAAAAGAACATATCTTATCAGTGTGGCTCAGTGGGTGCTTCTTTTTGCTTGGCTCATCCTCTCTGGGTGTCTCCCCAGTCTTCATCTTCCCTTCTGCCCCCCCTCTAGTCACATAGGAAGGGCCATAGCTCAGTGGTGGAGCATCTGCTTTGCATGAAGAGGGTCCCAGGTTCAATCCTTGGCATCTCTCGAATGGGCTTGCAGAGAGCCGGGTCTGCAATCTTGCACAGCTGCTGCCTGTCAGCCTAGACCCGTGTCCTTCAAGCTTCAATCCCCAGAGCTGTTGGACTGCAACTCCCATTGTCCATCACCATTGGCTAAGGTGTCTGGGTCATGATGGGAACCCAAGCACAGAGAATACTGTGTAATCCTGAGATAGCTGGACTAATGCTCTTATTGGCTATAAGGCAATTTCATGTCTGCCCAGGCTACCCCAGGTATTTTCCACACAGTACCCTTTTGATGACCTGGACTACGGAGTTGCATCCAGAGTGAGCTCTGTGAGAGTTTCCTTGGCCCAAGGTGGAGCCACCTCTCCCTCAACACAGACTGCCATAGCAGACCAAGAAGCCAAGCCATGGGCCACTCCATGGGATAGATTTTTGTTGTTGTTAATATTCTTCATTGCAAATCTTATTTTATTTCCCGCACCCAGAGATCTCAGAATACAGTGTGGGCTATACAAATATTAAATAAATAAAAGGATATCCAGTGTGTAAAACTGACCTAGACATAATGAATTTACTTCTCACTGTGACAGGGGTGAGATAGTAGGGTATACTGAATTTTTCAAATTCCAAAAATGTGGGGTGTTAAAAAGTTTAATATGGCTTGGGAATTCAAAAGATATTTTGGTTAAACTAATACAACTTAGATTTGCTTGTTAAGCAAAATGGGTGTAAGATTGTATAGATATTATGAAAATTGATTGACAAGTAGTTGCAGTGTATATTATATGATCAAATTAGTATTACTGTATTTGGTTTTCCAAAAGTAGTTTATGTGCTTCTTCAGCAAAGGTCACCATCAAACTAGATGTTGTCCAGTCACAAAAAATAATAGCAGGTTTTAATTCCTCACACTCAGAAATAGCCCTCACTGAATAAATTTGCAAAAATTAAGTTTCACCCCCTAAAATGACATGCCCTAATGAGTTGGTGAGGAGTGTCATCTTGAAAAAGGGAGCAAAAATTATAGGATGGATGGATGGATGTGAAATGAAGAGAAGAATAGAGAAATAATATTGAATACACTTGTTTTTAGGAGGGAATTTAATTATTGTTTGATTTTATACTAATGTTATATATTTGATATTAGCCGCCCTGAGCCCAGTTTCGGCCAGGAACAGGGTGGGATACAAATAAATATTTTATTATTATTTTTATTATTTCATCATCATCATCATTATATTTATTATATTTATTATTATATTTATTATTATATTTATTATTATTATTATTATATTATTTCATTTTATTATTAGTATTATCATCATCATCATCATCATCATCATCATCATTTGCTTGGAAATGTATATGGGGAAAGTGCCTTGGATGGATATTTTAAGATGAAGTTGGGGGACAGATTAAGCATCTTTAACACAGATTCTTCCTCCCTCCTTAAATTGATCCTTCAAACAGCAATTCATTTTAAAGGGTCATGGGACAGCAACAAAAAAGCATATTTTGTGTTTCTGTTACTGTTCTTGCATTTACAGCTGATACAATTAGGTTATTCAACCTTTGTTAAGTTTTTCTAAACAGATTTTCCTAATAGGGGAGGTCTCCAACCCTGGATCATTTTATTGTATACTCTTTGTCTTTATTTTTAACTGCAAGTCTACATTTTTCTGAGATTTGACCACCAGAATAGTACACAGTATTCAAAGTGTGGCTGGTCACTGGTTTACATATGAGTATATGGTAGCTGGCACTTTATTTCAATCTTATTATTTTCAACTTTAAATTTGCCTTTTTTAGATCACTACAAAACATTATCATTTTCTGTAAGCATTCCAACCCTTATGTGCAGGTTCACCATGCCTACATTAAGCCGTGAAAAAATTAGGTTTTCTTATTGTACACATGGTACATGGGTGATCTGCATAGCTGCCAAGTCTCCCGTATTCCCCGGGAAATCCCTGTTTTTCCAGCTGTTCCTAGCTGAAAAAACAGATTTTTTTGGTTTTCCCCGGTTTCTTCTGGCGCAGCGGCCATTTTGGAACTGGGTAAAGCAGCATCAAAAGTCACTTCTGAGCATGCTCCGCCCAGTTCCAAAATGGCGGCAGCGCTACTTCCGGTCTGCTACTTCCGCCCGGTCTCTTATTTCTCCGACAGCAACTTGGCAGGTATGGTGATCTCTGTCATACCAAGATGCCACTATTGCTCTTCTGCCAGCGGTTTATTCCAGCTCCATTTTCTGTAGGTATTTTGCTATTTTTTCTTTCTTACTTTTCCAGATAATGTACAGGGAAGCAATGTGGGGAGATAATCAGAGCTATGAAGGAGAATTCATCTTACTGGGAGTGGCTGACCGCCCACGCTTGGAGATGTTGCTCTTTGGTCTTGTCCTGATGTGCTACACGATGACCTTGCTGGGCAACACAACCATCATTGTGGTGTCGCGGCTGGACCCCCATCTCCACACCCCCATGTATTTCTTCCTCAGCAACCTCTCCTTCCTTGATCTTTGCTTCACCACCAGTGTGGGCCCGCAGATGTTGGTGAACTTCTGGAGGAAAAGGAAGACCATCAGTTACGGTGCCTGCGTGCCCCAGCTCTACATCTTCCTTGCTTTGGGCTCCACAGAATGTGTCCTTTTGGCTGTCATGGCCTACGACCGATATGCTGCAGTCTGTCATCCGCTGCGCTACACTACCATTATGAGCCACTCTTTATGTTTCAAAATGGCTGCCATCGCCTGGCTTTTTGGCTTCGGCAATTCACTAGTGCACACAGTGATGACTCTTCGGCTCCCACGGTGTAGAGAGAACCGAATAGACAATTTTTTCTGTGAGGTTCCAGCCTTAATCAAACTGGCCTGTGTTGACACCTCCTTCAATGAGGCTTTGCTTGTTGGTTTTAGTGCAGTGTTCCTTATAGTACCACTAGGCCTCATTATGGTCTCTTATAGCTACGTTGTGGTTGCTGTGTTGAGGATCCGCTCAGCGGAGGGCAGGCAGAAGGCCTTCAGCACCTGTGCTTCCCACTTGATTGTGGTGTCGCTCTTTTATGGGACGGCCACCTTCAGCTACGTTCAGCCCGCGTCCAACTACTCCCGCGATCAGGGCAAGATGGTTTCCCTTTTCTATACATTTGTTGTCACCATGCTCAATCCCTTAATCTATACCCTGAGGAACAAAGAGGTACACAAAGCTCTAAGAAGACTGACGAAGAGAACTTAAGACCAATGTCTCCCAACTCCGTTCAGAGGCTGTGTGGTTATATTTTAATAATAAATAACTAAAACCTCACTGATCACTTATATGACACTTTTTTTTCTTAACCAGAGCTTCTTTTCAATTTTGAATTGACTGCCGGATATGCCAGTGAATCAGGCTGGACACTGCAGTCAGTACTGCACCCCTCTGAGGTCTGTGCCCTAGGCAGTTATCTAGTTTGCCCCATGATAGGGCCGGCCCTGTGTGCCGGCCTCAGTCAAATTGGCCTGTTCTGACACCTCACTGAATGAGGTGGTGCTCTTTGCTTCCAGTGTTGTATTCCTTGTTGCACCCTTAGGCCTCATTAGGGACTTTCATAGCTACACTGAGATGCTGTGTTAAGGTTCGCTCAGCTGAGGGCAGTCAAAAGGCCTTCAACACCTGTGCCTCCCACTTGATTGTGGTGTTGCTGTTTTATGGGGCGGCCATTTTCAGTTACCTTCAGCCCCCAGTCCAACTACTCTTGTGACTAGGCAAGATGGTTTCCCTTTTCTATGCATTGGGTGTCACCACGCTTATTGCACTAATCTATATCCTGAGGTATAATGGGCTTGCCCCGTTCATTCCAGGCACACGTCCGTGTTTTAAAACTTTGTGTTCATTTTTTAAAGGATATTATTTTTTACATTTGGAGTTGTGCATTGAGAACTAATATCCTTTAAAAAATAAAGATTAAAAAGACTGCCAATAATACGACCGTTGGGTTGATGGGAATAAAATGGAGGTTAAATCAGGTCCTCCCTCACAAGAGGGCACATGTTGCAGTGGGACCTGGCTGTAAGGGGGAGGGAGTACAGAGTACCCCCCCCCATCATCAAGAGTAGCTCCTCACAGAGTAGCGAAGGAAACACAGACTCCGGGGAGGGAAGTCAGGACACGGAGAGAGAGTGCCCGGGCTCAGGCAGGATGAAAGAGCCCAGACTCCACAGACGGGAGGAGAGCGAAGGGGACCAGGGGGAGAGGGAAAACATGGAACGCAGACCCTTTCCGCCGGTTCCGGAATTACGAAGGAGGAGAAAAGAAAAGAGATTCAGTGTCCCGCGCCTTTTATGTTGGGGGCGTTCGTGCCGAGGGGCACTTCCGGATTCTGCATCAGACTGAGGAGACATGTTTCTGCACCTGCTTCACTGTACATATCAGCACCAATAAACACGTTATGGAAAAGTAACCTGAGGAGCGTCGTTACTCGAGAGTAGTCACAAGAAACCCCTGACACTGGCAATCAGGCCTTGTGTTGTGGGTGGGAACATTGGAGCGGCCACAACACCCTACTGGTGGTCCCTCGATCGTGGGAGAATTGGGCTAGCGGGACGCCAGTGAAAGCGATGAAGGGACCACTATTTAAGCTGATGCACGTGCCCAGAGCTTCCTCTTTCGGGCTCAGTGCATCGGAACACCCGCCCACCTCTCCCTATATTTAGGGCTTGCGCTTGACCTTGCTATGCCGTCATGTGTTGCCTGTCGTTGGGACAGGGGCAAAACAGGAATTTTCCCCACCTGGCTGATTGGCTGGTGCCATTTGGGTTTCATCTGCCGCATAGCAAGTTGTCACAACTTGTAAGGTTGCGGATAGGTTCTGGTTCAGGTGATAGGGGTGGCAGGAAGCCCAGCCATTTATTGTAATCAATAAAGTTGTGGCCTAAATTCTGCCAAAAACCAAACCAAAAATTTGAGTCCTGTCTGAATTTATTTCCAGGCCTGGTTAAAAGGACTCCTGTTGAAATATTCTATACCACAAATGTTTGATATAGGGGGTTTCTCCCACATTTGTTATGCTATACCCCCAGCAGTTATGGGGTAACACTGAGGAAGCATCACAGAACAACCTGAAGCAAATTCTTTATGCTACCACTAATCGGTGCTTTTTTTCCTGGGGGGCACAGGGGCATGCATACCCCTAAACATTGTGTGAATCTAAGTTTGGCCTCATTGAGGGGCAGTATTTCAATATGAGTAGGAAATTGAGAATACCCCTCAACATTTTTAGGGGGGGAGCACTGCCACTAATACACAATGAAGGCGTCAAGAACATGTTGCAGAATATAACTGACAGGGCCTTGAATAGCAGTACATCACCACAAGTGGGAGTGAACTGTGTCGTATGAATAGCAAGGAGACAAAAAGCAGAGGGGAAGGAAAACCAAATCATAGCTGCCAAGTTATCCCCTTTTTAAGGGATTTTCCCTTATGCTGAATAGGCTTCCTCGTGAGAAAAGGGAAAACTTGGCAGCTATGAACCAAATGCGGATCAGTTCCTAGTGAATTTTGTGGCTATATGATGATGCGAACCCAGACCACCCCCCCTTGGACTAAAGCTAGTTCTCTAAATGTGACATCACACGAGGTGTCCAAAGAGCAAATTGGAATACTCAGAAATATCAATAGGCATTGAAATAAATTTATCCGACCAACTTTGACAGTTTACATATAGCTAGTTAATTCAAAGTCTTTTGCTCCCTAAGGAGTTAAGTAGTATTTTTCTTTCCATGCCTTCCCTCATGCAAGTCACAGACTCCAAATGACATTGCGCAAGCGAGGAGGAGGAGAGTCCTTTGAGGCTTCTCAACTCATGGCTCCAGCGTAAAATTTGTCCCTAATTATTGAGTCTGAGTTCTGTTCCTTCTGCGGCTCAATGATGGTTCTTCAGGGAGCTGCTGAAGATGGGGAGAGAGAGCAACTTCCTCCACCACCTCCCTGCTGGATAACATCATAAAATCAGTTCTCTTGTCTCCAGAAGGTCCCTTTTGAGAGAGATCCTGCTACTACGGTCATGTAGATGTGCAGGTACTAACAGATACTATGGGACACAGTGCTGAGCCAGAAGAGCCCAGGCACTGGACTGAATCAGGCAAGCCAACCCAAGTAAGGGTTTTTTGGGGGTAGCATTTCCCTTTTTCTTCCACCTTTTGCATTGATCATTATGCGGATGTCTCCAAATATATGAGATTCTGCATCCCTGTCTCCTGCTTTGAGCTGTCTCCCTTGACACTCTCCCCCTGAATGCTTTTTCTCTTTATTCAATCTTATTTCATTCTTCATCTGATTCAACTATTTCTGTACAGAACAGAGCGGTGCAAAGCAGCCTTCCCTGGTGTGGTGCCTGCCAGATGTTTTCAGCGACAACTCCCATCAATGCCAGTTGACAAGACTAATAGTTAAGAGGGAAGGGAGTTTTAGTCTTAAATATCTGTATAGGGCAGGGGTCCCCAAACTACGGCCCCCGGGCCGGATGCGGCCCAATCGGCCTTCCAATCCGGCCCGCGACGACTCCCGCCGCCCGCTGCCGCCGCCCGCTCTCACGGCGCGCGGCGCAGCGACGATCTAAAAAATCGGCAAAAAATCGCCGAAAATCCTTTGTGCGCATGCGTATGGGCCTCTCCCGACCCGGAAGAGGTCATTTCTGGTGCACTTCCGGGTCGGGGGAGGCCCATACGCATGCGCACAAGCGATTTTTTGCGATTTTTTCCCGCCCGTGTGCGTGTGCGCATGCGCACGGGCGCGCACTCCCCCGCCCTCCGGCCCGCTGCGCGCGCACTCCCCTGCCCTCCGGCCCACCGCGCGGTCGGCGCGGCGGGCACCGGCCCGCCGCGCAGAAAGTCTGGGGACCCCTGGTATAGGGCATCGGGTTGGGACGAGGAAGATGTAAAAGCTAAATGTTTAATTCATTCATTTTCTTTGCAAATCTAAACTAGGTGAACTGCTCGCTCTCCAGTCTCCGAGTCAGTCTTATAATTTCATCTCCCTGGCATCCTCCCCCCCCCCAAGCCTTTCCTTTACAGTGTAAGGATTGCCCAACAGGTCAGCCGCGATCAACTCGTAGATCACCTGACTGATTTCTCTTTTTCCCCCAAATAATTTTTATTGATTTTCATACATAAACATTTATACATTATACACTATTAATCATAATATACAATACAACAAAATACAGCAAATACCCCAACCCCTCGCCCCTTCATTATTAACATCTCTTTTCATCTTCTATTTCTATTAGTTCTGCCGAACCCGACTTCCTCCTTCTTTCACATCTGGTTTTCTATCCTCTTTTCCTTTTATCTGCTCCTTTTTCTTGTACATTTTCTCTTTTGTCTATGTCTCCATTACTTCCCTTTATTACAGTTGTAGGTATTATATCAAGCCAATTAGTGTTATTGTTGATTTACAATATATTTTCAGATATTCTGTAAATTTATTCCATTCTTTTTGAGATTTCTGGTCTTTTTGCTCTCTTACTTTTCCAGTCAGCTTTGCCAACTCTAGATACTCTACCATTTTTCACCTGACTGATTTCTGTTGACCGCAGTCCAGCTTCTCTCTGAGGCAGCCTGAGAGAGCTCAGCACACTCCTCTAGAATGACACACACGCATAACAAAGGCAGAAGAAGAACGAGAAGTGAGCAGGCAGAAGGCGGGAGGAGGCGGGAGGAGAGGCACGCGGACGGAGAGGCATGCGCTCCTACTGGCTTCTCAGAGAGAGAACTTTTGCCTCCCTTTCCTCCCCCCCCACTTAAACTCCCCCCCCCCCCCGGTGCAGTCAGTTGTTCCATATCCAGTTCTAACTGTAGCTTCTTGTCTCACATAGAGATTTCTCAGGAGACAGATGAGGTGATCAGCACTCCCATTTCTTTAAGAACTTGCCATAGTTTGCTGCGGTCCACACAATCAAAGGCTTTTGCATAGTCAATGAAGCAGAAGTAGATGTTTTTCTGGAACTCTCTAGCTTTCTCCATAATCCAGCGCATGTTTGCTATTTGGTCTCTGGTTCCTCTGCCCCTTCAAAATCCAGCTTGCACTTCTGGGAGTTCTCGGTCCACATACTGCCTAAGCCTGCCTTGTAGAATTTTAAGCATAACCTTGCTAGCGTGTGAAATGAGCGCAATTGTGCGGTAGTTGGAGCATTCTTTGGCACTGCCCTTCTTTGGAATTGGGATGTAGACTGATCTTCTCCAATCCTCTGGCCATTGCTGAGTTTTCCAAACTTGCTGGCATATTGGGTGTAGCACCTTAACAGCATCATCTTTTAAAATTTTAAATAGTTCAGCTGGAATATCATCACTTCAGCTTACCATTATCCATGGTTCTTACATTCCAGGTTCCTATGCAATATTTTTCTTTACAGCATCGGACTTTCCTTTCGCTTCCAGGCATATCCGCAACTGAGCGACCTTTTGGCTTTGGCCCAGCCGCTTCATCAGCTCTGAATCTACTTGTACTTGTCCTCCACTCTTCCTCAGTAGCATGTTGGACGCCTTCCGACCTGAGGGGCTCATCTTCCAGTGTCATAACTTTTATATGCCTGTTGTCTTTGTCCATGGAGTTTTCTTGGCAGGGATACTGGAGTGTCTTGCCAGTTCCTTCTCCAGGTGGATCACGTTTAGTCAAAACTCTCCACTATGACCTGTCCATCTTGGGTGGCCCTGCATGGCATAGCTCATAGCTTCTCTGAGTTATTCAAGCCCCTTCGCCACAACAAGGCATTGATCCACAAAGGGGGCTAGCGTGTGAAATGAGTGCAATTGTGTGGTAGTTGGAGCATTCTTTGGCACTGCCCTTCTTTGGGATTGGGATGTAGACTGATCTTCTCCAATCCTCTGGCCACTGCTGAGCTTTCCAAACTTGCTGGCATATTGAGTGTAGCACCTTAACAGCATCCTCTTTTAAAAATTTTAATAGTTCAGCTGGACTGTCATTACTTCCACTGGCCTTGTTATTAGCAGTGCTTTCTAAGGCCCATTTTACTTCACTCTCCAGGATGTCTGGCTCAAGGTCAGCAACCACACTACCTGGGGTGTACGAGACCTCCATATCTTTCTGGTGTAATTCCTCTGTGTATTCTTGCCACCTCTTCTTGATGTCTTCTGCTTCTGTTAGGTCCTTACCACTTTTGTCCTTTATTGTGGTAATCTTTGCACGAAATGTTCCTTTCATATCTCCAATTTTCTTGAACAGATCTCTGGTTTTCCCCATTCTATTGTTTTCCTCTATTTCTTTGCATTGCTCGTTTAAGAAGGCCCTTTTGTCTCTCCTTGCTATTCTTTGAAAATCTGCATTCAATTTCCTGTATCTTTCATTACCTCCCTCTCATTTTGCTTGCCTTCTCTCCCCCGCTATTTGTTAGGCTTCGTTGGGCAGCCACTTTGCTTCCTTGCATTTCCTTTTCCTTGGGATGGTTTTCATTGCTGCCTCCTGTAAGATAAGAGAAGAGAAGAGAAGAGAAGATAAGATGATAAGATAAGAGAAGATAAGATGATAAGATAAGATAAAAGATAAGATATCTTTATTGTATAATGTTACAAGCTTGCCTCCATAGTTCTGCAGGCACACTGTCCACCAAATCTAAATCCTTAAAACTGTTTCTCACTTCCACAGTGTATTCAACAGGGATTTGATTTAGATTGTATCTTACTGGCCCAGTGGTTTTCTTACTTTCTTCAGTTTAAGATTGAATTTTGCTATAAGAAGCTGATGATCTGAGCCACAGTCTGAGCCACAGTCAGCTCCAGGTCATGTTTTTGCTGGCTGTATAGAGCTTCTCCATCTTTGGCTGCAGAGAATATGTTCTTGTTGTTTAGTCGTTTAGTCGTGTCCGACTCTTCATGACCCCATGGACCATAGCACGCCAGGCACTCCTGTCTTGCACTGCCTCCTGCAGTTTGGTCAAACTCATGTTCGTAGCTTCGAGAACACTGTCTAACCATCTCGTCCTCTGTCGTCCTCCTTCTCCCTAGTGCCCTCAATCTTTCCCAACATCAGGGGCTTTTCCAGGGAGTCTTCTCTTCTCATGAGGTGGCCAAAGTATTGGAGCCCCAGCTTCAGGATTTGTCCTTCCAGTGAGCACTCAGGGCTGATTTCCTTCAGAATGGATAGGTTTGATCTTCTTGCAGTCCATGGGACTCTCAAGAGTCTCCTCCAGCACAATAATTCAAAAGCATCAATTCTTCGGCGATCATTCAATGCTGCCCATCTGGTGATGTCCATGTGTAGAGTCGTCTCGTGTTGTTGGAAAAGAGTGTTTGTGATGACCAGCTTGTTCTCTTGACAGAACTCTATTAGCCTTTGCCCTGCTTTGTTTTGAACTCCAAGGCCAAACTTGCCAGTTGTTCCTTTTATCTTTTGACTCCCCACTTTAGCATTCCAATCTCCTATAATAAGAAGAACATCCTTCTTTAGTTTGTGCTATTTGCCCACTGATGGCTGTCATTCTCTGGCTACATTGCTGGAGGTAACAGAAAACCATCAACACTAGTAGACAATGAATGTCTTATCATCCACACAGAGAATTAATCTCCTTTGAATGCTCACGAAGTTTGTGGCGATCAGTATATCTTGTTTTGCCGTGCTCTGTGTGAAAAAACTATTTATTTTGCTCTGTCCTAAATCTCCCACCATTTGGAGTCATTGGAAGACCCCAGTGAAAAGAAGGAAGGAAGGAAGGAAGGAAGGAAGGAAGGAAGGAAGGAAGGAAGGAAGGAAGGAAGGTCCCTCTATCCACTTTTTAACACAGCCTGTATTATGTCATAAATGTCAATCAAGTCCACCGCTTTAGGATCAAAAGCCCCAAATCTGCCACCCTGAGAACCATTGGAAAGAAGGGGTGGGTATTTCCTCCTCATATCATAGCCATGAATTCTGCAGCTGCTGCACTAGTCAAACTCATCCTAGATATGAAGAGCTGTTTGCTGCGGCTCTTGCCGGCTCCCGCTCAGTTGGGGCTCCACATGGTGCACGCTGCTGGGCGTTTTGGCGGGGCAGCAGCATCCGGTTCCGGGCGCCGACAGGCATCTTCCTCTTCCATGGCACCATCCAGACGTGCTCCCACCACTACGGCTTATTTTTGGGGTGTGTCTTATATTTTGTCAACACATGAAAATCCTGCCATGGCTTATTTTATAGGTACTTCTTATTTTATGAGAAACACGGTACTAACCTAAACATGGCCATTCTTTGAAATTCACACAGTGCAGCTCTCCAGCCAAGTAATGTGTATAAAACTGCATATATCTGCACCATATACTTCTGACAATCATCTGGTTTAAATGTTGTTTTTTAAAAGTAGTAGATTACCTTTGGCCCTCCAGATGTTGCTGAACGACAACTCCCATCATGCCATGATGGGGTGGAGCAGAATTGTGCTTCAGCAACACCTGGAGGGCTGAATGTTCCCCATCCCTACATTAAGCCATGTAAAAATGAGAAGGTTTCTCGTTGGACACATGGTTCCTGGTTCATATTCATACTGCATAGATCCAGAGGTAGTTTGGGTAGAGATTACACTTAACTGGAGCTTGGACTTGGAGAATGGGGACTAGTTTCATGTCCAAGAATGAGAATCATTGGGTGATCACAGTTTTGCAACCATGCCAATATTGCTCTTATGTCAACTGTTTATTCCAGCTCCATTTTAAGTAGGTATTCTGCTATTTTTGTTTCTTCCTTTTCTAGATAATGTACAGGGAAGCATTGTGGGAAGAAGGTAACCAGAGTTACCAAGGAGAATTCATTTTACTGGGAGTGGCTGACCGTCCACGCTTGGAGATGTTGCTCTTTGGTCTTGTCCTGATGTGCTACACAATTACGTTGCTGGGAAACACAACCATCATTGTGGTGTCGCGGCTGGACCCCCATCTCCACACCCCCATGTACTTCTTCCTCACCAATCTCTCTGTCCTTGATCTTTGCTTCACCACCAGTGTAGGCCCACAGATGCTGGTGAACTTCTGGCGGGAAAGGAAGACCATCAGTTATGGTGCCTGCGTGGCCCAGCTCTACATCTACCTTGCTTTGGGCTCCACAGAATGTATTATTTTGGTTTCCATGGCCTATGACCGCTATGCTGCCGTCTGCCACCCACTGCGTTACACCACCATTATGAGCCACTCTGTATGCTACAAAATGGCTGCTGTTGCCTGGATTAGTGGCCTTTGCAACCCAGTGGTAATAACAGTGATGACTCTTCGGCTCCCACGGTGTGGAGAGAACCGAATAGACAATTTTTTCTGTGAGGTACCTGCCTTAATCAAATTGGCCTGTGTTGACACCTCGTTCACTGAGGGTGTGCTCTTTATTTCCAGTGTGCTGTTCCTTGTAACACCCCTAGGGCTCATTACGGTCTCTTATAGTTTCATTGTGGCTGCTGAGTTAAGGATCCGCTCAGCTGAGGGCAGACGGAAGGCCTTCAACACCTGTGCTTCCCACTTAACAGTTGTGTCTCTCTTTTTTGGGACTGCCCTTTTCACCTACCTCCAGCCCACGTCCAGCAAAACCCATGACCAGGCCAAGATGGCCTCCCTTTTCTATACATTTGTCACCACTATGCTCAATCCACTCATTTATACCCTGAGGAACAAAGATGTGCACAAAGCTCTAAGAAGACTGATGAAGAGAACTTAAGGCCAATGTCTCCCAGCTTCATTCAGAGGCTCTGCAGTATATTTTAAGAAAAAGTCCTCATTGATCACTTATATGGCACTGTTCAAATGTACAAAGCTCCCCTTTCACTTTGTGTCACCCACAGAATAATCCAATGAATTAGGCTACTTTCAGCATTATTATAACTGTTATTCCTGAAGGCCGACTACAAGTTGCTTAAGATGAGCCAAGCTGGATCAGGCCAAAATCCTATCTAGTCTAGCATGGCCGTATGTCTGGAAATTCTCAGACATGCCCTCTTTTTGGGGCCCTACATGTCCATCTGGGGGAAATTTTATATTTTAAAGCAAATGTCCTTGTTTTGGTGGTTTTAAGAAAAAATGTGCACGGGTGACTGGTTCAAGCTCAGGTTCTGGTGCTTGCACCCCAGGCTCTGGCATAGGTAGCTAGGGCTTGGCAGCAGCGGAGCTGCTATTGGGCGATTGCTTTAAAAAAGCTCAACAAATTTTTGTGTCCAGAATTTTACCTCTTGAAATATGGCAACCCTAAGTCTAGCATCCTGTTTTCACAATGACCAATGAGATGTCTAGCCAGAAGCAAGAGCTAAGCACACTCTTCACTTTTGGATCTTGTCAACTGATATTTAGAGCCTCAACACAATGGCTGTGCATGTTTATAGTATCTTTTAATAATAATAAAAACCATTTTTGATCACTTTTGTGGCCCTCTTCACTTGCCTAAAACTTTATTTTTTCTTTCAGTATGACTGTCATTAATATGACCATTAGGTTGATGGGAATAAAAATGGAGGATCAAACTTCCTTCCCAAAGTTCCACTGTAAGCCAAACATGCAGGGTGGGGAGAGGGGAAACTGTGCCAAACCGGTTCTGCAGTACTGAAGCTACTCTCACCAGCAGTAATGCAACACTCTTGGTTCCCATGACATGATCGGCCATAGTAAAATGCCGTCATGGACTGGTTTGAAGTTGAGGAATGGTGGGAGGAACCAGTTCAGAGCTTGGGGATTGATGGTGGGACAACACTGAGTGATCAAAGGGAGAAGACTGGGAGGAGGTGTTGGAAGCTGAAGAGGTAGCAGGGCTTAGTGACTCAGAGGAGCCTGTAGCGGAGAGAAGTCCAGAATCAGAGACAGGAGCTGAAGCAAGAAAGGAGGGAGACCTTGAAGTAGAGATGAGTCTGGCTGGTGAAGAGTCTCCGCCACCTGCTGTGATGAGCTCCCCTCCCTGCTGGTCTTCCATAACCAGGAGTGGTATGAGAAGGGAGAAGAAGTTAGCTTCACCCAGGCGCAGTCTCAGATTGCTTGGGGAGGGGTAACCCTGGTGAGTAGGGGACATAGGCAACTATGGGGAGACTCAGCAACTGCTTCATGGGGGCAGGACCTGCTGGAGATGAGTTGCTGTGCTCATTAGGCCTGAGACTCCTCTACGGATCCTGTTTTTGCTAGTGAAGAGTTAACTCCAACCTTCTCAGTGTGATTTACTGCTGGCTCGCTCCTGTCATATGCATTAACTCAAAAAAGGTTGGTGTTCTGCCTAAGACAGTGGACCTTTAGGATTCAGGTGGACAACAAAGACCATCAAAATTGCTCTTTTACAAGTTTTATTAATGGAATGAGGAAAATAAAAAACGATGGAAGAGGAGACAGACATGATCTTATGGCCCCATTTGTTGCTGGAGAATCCCCCTTCTTGGGCAGGCAATGGGTCAAACGGGTCTACAGGAAGGTCTGCAATGAGATTACCTTCGGTGGGCTTGGACCTTATACACTCTATGGAAGTAGTGACCATCACCTTGCCAATTCCCATATACAGTAGCTAGTTAATTCAAAGACTTTTGCTCCCTAAGGAGTTAAGTAGTATTTTTCTTTCCATGTCTTCCCTTGTGCAAGTCACAGCCTCCAGAGTACATTATGCAAGCGAGGAGGAGGAGAGTCCTTTGAGCCTTCTTGCTCATGGGTGCCACATAAATTTTTCCCCTAATTATTGAGTCTGAGTTCTGTTCCTCATGCGGCTCCATGATGGTTCTTCAGGGAGCTGCTGAAGATGGGGAGAGAGAGTAATTTCGTCCACCACCTCCCTGCTGGATAACATCATAAAATCAGTTCTCCTGACTCCAGAAGGCCCCTTTTGAGAGAGATCCTGCTACTACGGTCATGTAGATGTGCAGGTACTAACAGATACTATGGGACACAGTGCTGAGCCAGAAGAGCCCAGGCGCTGGACTGAATTAGGCAAGCCAACCCAAGTAAGAGTTTTTTGGGGGGGAGTATTTCCCTTTTTCTTCCACATTTTACCTTGATCATTATGCAGATGTCTCTAAATATATGAGATTCCGTGTCCCTGTCTCCTACTTTGAGCTGTCTCCCTTCACCCTCCCTCTCTTAAACACACATAAGCACTGAATATGGTATCGTGTTTTGCCATGCTCTGTGTGAAAAACTATTTCTTTTGCTCTGTCCTAAATCTCCCACTATTTGGCGTCATTGGAAGACCCCAGCTTCTAGTAACATGACAGAGAAAGGAAGGAAGGAAAGAAGGAAGGAAGGAAGGAAGGAAGGTCTCTCTATCCACTTTCTCAACACAGCCTGTATTATGTCATAAACGCCAATCAAGTCCCCCCTTTAGGATCAATTTTCTAAGCATAACAGCCCCAAATCTGCCACCCTGAGAACCATTGGATATTCCTCCTCATATTGTTGCCATGTATTCTGCAGCTGCTGCACTAGTGAAACTCATCCTAGATATGAAGAGCCGTTTGCCCCAGTGAAGCCTGGAGAGATTCCATCTGGAGATCTCTGCTTACAGTCTTGCAATTCTGAATACTTCACAGCTACTAATATCAAAACAGAAAACCACACTATTCCCTCTGACTCCAGTCCACTTACAAAGAAGTTACTTACGTCACGAATGTCCAGCTTTTGAAAGAGTCTTTTCTAAGAGGTTTTGTTGAAGAAACCAAACCAAACAAAACGGATGCTTTAGTTGAGATTCCTACATTGCAGAGCTTGGACTAGATGACCCTCGGGGCTGTGGGAAGGTTTACTTTAGCAGAGTTAAACAATCCCCTTTATAAGTTAATGCAGCGATCAGCTTGTTGCTGACTCGTCTGAGTTCTACTAATAAAGATGCCTTCCTGGTTAAAAAATCCCTTTGAATCCCTCTTAAAGAATATATACATGAATCTAACTCATGTTAATATAAAACTATTTTGCTCTCAAATTCATTCAGGTTTACAGAACTGTACCTGAAGGCAGGCTTAGGTTACACAACAAGCAAATAAACTATACCAGAGGGAAGTTGGTCCTGAGGTGACTGCAACTGAGCAGTTATCTTTCAAAACTACCAGCAACTGACAAACTGGTTGTCACAGCAACCAGTTAGAACATGGAGGCCGTTAGTCCTCTGTCAGAATGTTGCACTTGACTGCACCTTTACATCTAACAGGGGTCCCTTCCAACACTACAGTTCTATTGTTGCAAGCCAAAATGTTGCAAGCCAAAAAATGGCTAATAATAATAATAATAATAATAATTTATTATTTATACCCTGCCCATCTGGCTGGGTTTCCCCAGCCACTCTGGGCGGCTTACAACAGAAAAATAAAATAAAACAATTAAACATTGTTTATCTTCTGACGTGCTACGGTCCATGGGGTCACGAAGAGTCGGACACGACTAAACGACTAAACAACAACAATCTTCTTAGTTAGGCCAATAAAACTCGGAGACAAGAGGAGTTCCGGGTCCATTTTGTTTATTGCAAAGCAATAGGTTACAGTCGAATCATTTCGCAAAACTGCAACCCCGCCCAACATGGAGCAGAGGAATTTACTGTATAACCTTTCAGACAAAGGATTTCAATATTAACCATTCAAATACATCATTACTTCATTGTAATTTAGTACGCATGTGCAATAAGCATTGCTACCAAAACCTTGATTCTCATCATGATCTGTTACATTGTGTTAGTAGCGTGTTAGGAACCTGTGTTACGTGTACCATGTATCAAATTATATTCTTAGCTTGTGAGCTGTATCTTTGTGATTTGCGTATTAGCTGACCTTCTATCCCAATAGGGACAGCTTCTTGCTGAATCATCAGTTTCTTTAAAGCATCAGGTTACCATAATTCTTCTAATATAAGCATATTCCAAGATTTATAAGGATTTACATTATCACCCTAATTGTGGCCCTTTGGGCCCCTGCTACACTATGATTCTATGAAGATACTGTTACGAGTTTGAGGGGGGACTGGCTGTATGCCTGGGCCCCTTCTAGTTCCTGGATCCAACATGGATTCAGTTCTTGGACTAGCTAGACCAGCCTGGTAACCGCCCGCTAAGTATGATTTAAGGTAACAAAGGCAGTGACTCTGTGCAAATGGGTGGGCCTCCCCCCTCAACTATCTGCTAGCTAGAAAGACCAAGGCCAAAGTGCAGAATTGAGTTAGGAGATCTAGAAGCTGGAGTAAAATGCTACAGGCTAGAAAGACAGAGGGGCAGTCATACCTGATTTCTATAGGAATCCAAGGCTTTAGCTATGGGAGAAGAAAGACCCTCTTGGAGGGTAATGCTGGCAACCCCTCCATCATAGGCTCAGGGTGTATATATGTGCAAAGAAACCATCTATCTTGAAGACACTACCGTCTCCGCTGTCTCTCAGTCCAAGGAAACGGAACCCTGGGTAAGCATCTGGGACTCTTTGAATATTCAGGGGGCATGCAACAATACTGTTGAAAGCAAAGTGACACCATGTCTTCATGTTGATTAAATGTGTATTGACCATGTATGGAGGAGACATTTGATTGAGCCAGTAATTTAAAATGAAGTTATGTAATTTGCTCCTTCTGGAAAAAAAGAGCAAATCTAAACATGACCATTCTTTGAAATTCACACAACGCAGCTCTCCAGCCAAGTAATGTGTATAAAACTGCATATGTCTGCACCATATACTACTTCTGACAATCATCTGGTTTAAATGTTGTTGTTGTTGTTTTAAAAAATAGTAGATCACTTTGGCCCTCCAGATGTTGCTGAACTACAACTCCCACCATCCCAGGCTTTTGGCCATGCTTGCTGGGGCTGAACAGAATTGTGCTTCAACAACATCTGGAGGGCTGGATGTTCCCCATCCCTGAATTAAGCGCCATGTAAAAATGAGAAGGTTTTCTCGTTGGACACATGGGTCCTGGTTCATATTCATACTGCATAGATTCAGAGGTAGTTTGGGTAGAGATTACACTTACCGGTAACAGGAGCTTGGACTTGGAGAATGGGTACTAACTAGTCTCATGTCCAAGAATGAGAATCATTGGGTGATCACAGTCTTGCAACCATGCCAATATTGCTTTTGTTCCAACTGTTTATTCCAGCTCCATTTTGAGTAGGTGTTTTGCTATTTTTGTTTCTTCTTTTCTAGATAATGTACAGGGAAGCATTGTGGGAAGAAGGTAATAAGAGCTATGAAGGAGAATTCATCTTACTGGGAGTGGCTGACCGCCCACGCTTGGAGATGTTGCTCTTTGGTCTTGTCTTGACCTGCTACACGATTACCTTGCTGGGCAACACAACCATCATTGTGGTGTCGCGGCTGGACCCCCATCTCCACACCCCCATGTATTTCTTCCTCACCAATCTCTCCTTCCTTGATCTTTGCTTCACCACCAGTGTGGGCCCTCAAATGCTGGTGAACTTCTGGCGGAAAAGCAAGACCATCAGTTACGGTGCCTGCGTGGCCCAGCTCTACATCTTCCTTGCTTTGGGCACCACAGAATGTGTTCTTTTGGTTGTCATGGCCTACGACCGCTATGCTGCCGTCTGCCACCCGCTGCGCTACACCACCATTATGAGCCACTCTGTATGCTACAAAATGGCTGCTGTTGCCTGGGTTTGTGGCCTTTGCAACCCAGTGATGGAGACAGTGATGACTCTTCGGCTCCCACGGTGTGGAGAGAACCGAATAGACAATTTCTTCTGTGAAGTGCCAGCCTTAATCAAACTGGCCTGCGCTGACACCTCGCTCACTGAGGCTGTGCTCTTTACTTCCAGTGTGTTGTTCCTTGTAGTACCCCTAGGCTTCATTACGGTCTCTTATAGCTTCATTGTGGCTGCTGTGTTAAGGATCCGCTCAGCTGAAGGCAGGCAGAAGGCCTTCAACACTTGTGCTTCCCACTTGACTGTCGTGTCTCTCTTTTTTGGGACTGCCCTTTTCACCTACCTCCAGCCCCCATCCAACAATGCCCATGACCAAGCCAAGATGGCCTCCCTTTTCTATACATTTGTCACCACTATGCTCAATCCACTCATTTATACCCTGAGGAACAAAGAGGTGCACAAAGCTCTAAGAAGACTGATGAAGAGAACTTAAGGCCAATGTCTCCCAGCTTCATTCAGAGGCTCTGCAGTATATTTTAAGAAAAAGTCCTCATTGATCACTTATATGGCACTGTTCAAATGTACAAAGCTCCCCTTTCCCTTTGTGTCACCCACAGAATAATCCAATGAATTAGGCTACTTTCTGCATTATTATAACGGTTATTCCTGAAGGCCGACTACAAGTTGCTTAAGATGAGCCAAGCTGGATCAGGCCAAAATCCTATCTAGTCTAGCATTGTCATAGGTCTGGGAATTCCCGGACATGCCCTCTTTTGGGGGTCCTACATGCCCATATGGTGGGAATTTTACATTTTAAAGCAAATGCCCTGGTTTGGGGGGTTTTTTGAGAGAGAAAATGTGCACGGGTAACTGGTTCAAGCTCAGGCTCTGGCGCTGGTGCCCCGGGCTGTGGCATAAGTAGCTAGGGCTCAGTGGCAGAGGACCTGCCATTGGGCGATTGCCCTAAAAAAGCTCAACAAATTTTTGTGTCCAGAATTTTACCTCTTGAAATATGGCAACCCTAAGTCTAGCATCCTGTTTTCACAATGACCAATGAGATGTCTAGCCAGAAGCAAGACCTATGGTAAGCACGCTCTTCACTTTTGGATCTTGTCAACTGATATTTAGAGCCTCAACACAATGGCTGTGCATGTTTACAGTATATTTTAATAATAATAAAAACCATCATTGATCACTTTTGTGGCCCTCTTCACTTGCCTAAAACTTAATTTTTTCTTTCAGTATGACTGTCATTGGGGACGCAGGTGGCACTGTGGTCTAAACCAGTGGTCTTCAACCCCCGGGCCACGGACCGGTAGTGGTCCGTGGATCAATTGGTACCGGGCCGCCTAAGGATCATTAAATACAATTAAATTAAAATTATTAAATCAAAACAATCTAAATAAAATATAAACAATAAACGCCCCCCCCTCAGCGGGCCACAGTAAAATTATCAAACGTTGACTGGTCCGCGGTGATAAAAAGGTTGGGGAGCACTGGTCTAAACCACTGAGCCTCTCGGGCTTGCCGATCAGAAGGTCGGTGGTTTGAATCCCCGTGACATGGTGAGCTCCCATTTCTCGGTCCCAGCTCCTGCCAACCTAGCAGTTCAAAAGCACACCAGTGCAAGTAGAAAAATAGGTACTGCTGTGGCAGGAAGGAAAGAATGTTTCCATGTGCTGCTCTGGTTTCCGTGTTCCGTTGCACCAGAAACAGCTTAGTCATGTTGGCCACATGACCCGGATAAACTGTCTGCAGAGCAGACAAACACTGGCTTCCTCAGCCTGTAAAGCAAGCAAGATGAGCGCCGCAACCCCAGAGTCGTTCGTGACTGGACTTAACTGTCAGGGGTCCTTTAGCCTTTTCTATGACTGTCATTAATACAGTATAACCATTAGGTAGATGGGAATAAAAATGGAGGATCAAACTTCCTTCACAAAGATCCACTGTAGGGCCAAACATGCAGGGTGGGGAGAGGGGAAGCAGTGCCAAACTGGTTCTGCAGTACTGAAGCTGCTCCCACCAGCAGTAATGCAACACTCTTGGTTCCCATGACATGATCGACCATAGTAAAATGCCGTCATGGACTGGTTTGAAATTGAGGAATGGTGCGAGGAACCAGTTCAGAGCTTGGGGATTGGTGGTGGGACAACACTGAGTGGTCAAAGGGAGAAGACTGGGAGGAGGTGTTGGAAGCTGAAGAGGTAGCAGGGCTTAGTGACTCAGAGGAACCTGTAGCGGAGAGAAGTCCAGAATCAGAGACAGGAGCTGAAGCAAGAAAGGAGGGGGACCTTGAAGTAGAGATGAGTCTGGCTGGTGAAGAGTCTCCCCCACTTGCTGTGATGAGCTCCCCTCCCTGCTGGTCTCCCATAACTATGAGAGGTATGAAAAGGAAGTTAGCTTCACCCAGGCGCAGTCTCTTGTTGCTTGGTGGGGGGGGGGTTAACCCTGGTGAGGAGGGGCATAGGCAGCTATGGGGAGGCTCAGCAACTGCTTCATGGGGGCAAGACCTGCTGGAGATGAGTTGCTGTGCTCATTAGGCCTGACACTCCTCTACAGATTCTGTTTTTGCTAGTAAAGAGTTAACTCCAACCTGCTCAGTGTGATTTACTGCTGGCTCAGTCCTGTCATATGCATTAACTCGAAAAAGGTTGATGTTCTGCCTAAGACTGTGGACCTTTAGGATTCAGATGGACAACAAAGACCATCAAAATTGCTCTTTTACGGGTTTTATTAACGGGATGAGGAAAATAAAAAACGATGGAAGAGGAGACAGACAAGATCTTATGGCCCCATCTGTTGCTGGAGAATCCCCCTTCTTGGGCAGGCAACGGGTTGAATGGGTCTACAGGAAGATCTGCAATGATACTCCCTTTGCTGGGCTTGGACCTTATACACTCTATGCAAGTAGTGACCATCACCTTGCCCATTCCCATATACAGTAGCTAGTTAATTCAAAGTCTTTTGCTCCCTAAGGAGTTAAGTAGTATTTTTCTTTCCATGCCTTCCCTTGTGCAAGTCACAGCCTCCAGAGGACATTATGCAAACAAGGAGGCGGAGAGTCCTTTGAGCCTTCTTGCTCATGGCTGCAGCTTAAAATTTTCCCCTAATTATTGAGTCTGAGGACCTTATACACTCTTTGGAAGTACTGACGACATTTGAGCACCCGTGCTTGAGGTCACCTTCGCATCACTTTGTCTACATTTAAGTCTGGAAGGGTAGGAGAGTAGCCATTACAAACAGTGGACTGTGGTGGCCTAGATTGTGATGGCCTAGACCAGGGGTGGCCAACTCCCAAGAGTCTGCGATTTACTCACAGAGTTAAAAACTGGCAGTGATCTACCCCCTTTTTGGGCTTCATTTCAAAGTTGTTGAGCTTTTCTTAGGAAGGAGGAGAACCCCGCTTTTTGGGGGGTGCAGCAAAAAAAAAACCTGAGCTTTTTTTTAGGTGACCCAAAGTTGTTGAGCTTCTTTGGGGGGAGCCAGTGATCTACCGGTGATGAACCACAGATGTCCAGTGATCTACCAGTACATCACAATCTACCTGTTGGACGTGCCTGGCCTAGATATTCCCATGCTATGCTACTTAGCAGTTAAAGTTCCAAGTCAGTTTCTTATGATGGGTGAGGACCCACCAGGTCCCATCTCTAAGGAACACAAGGTTCCAAGTCTACGACTGCTTTAGTCAGGTGGCATATCTATCTGACAGGTACCTGATTCTAACACACTGCAGTTGTTATTATATATTGATTTATACCTCACCTTTCTCCCTGACAGCAACTCTAGAGATGTCCACACAAAAAAAAGGTTCAGGAAAACGTGTTGTAAACATATAATGGGAAATCACGTTGCCAAAAGATGGAACTCCACATCGTCATCCGGTGTCACAGTGTTATAATGCATTTAAAATGCTTTTTCTTTACTAATGTAACTGAGTCCATGGTGGCTTAGATCATGTAAGAACAGCTAAAAATAGAGGGGGGAGGTCATTTTAAAAAACCCACAAACATTAATAGAATTAAAACCTATTTATTAAAAATTAATGTATCTCCTAAAGTTAACAATTAATACAATTAATTCTTAGAGGCTGCACTATTTTAACCACCAGCAAATGCTAGGTCCAGCCTATGCCTGGGCACCTCTGAAGCTATCAGCCCTTCCAGGTGCCTCTTATTATTATGTATCCCTAACTGTTTGTGCTCGGGATGCTATGAGCAGGGGTTATGTGCAATCCAGTTGCCCCCCGAAATAAAGTCAATAAATAAAAATACTTAACTAACTGACCAATCAGGTCCCAGATAACTCACCCAAACATAAAACTTGTCTATGCCCGTGGTGCAATCCCACTTTCAATACTCCTTGAACCTGCAACAGTTCTGGGAGAAGTCCCACGGCTACATCTCCATTCACTACAGATCCTATAACTTCCTGCCACAATCCCGTAACTTTTTAAAGCACAGATGTTTTGGGGTGGATGCAGTTGTCTCCAAACAGTAATTTGGAGTACTCAGGGGAAATCAATGTCTTCTAGCAACTTTTAAAGTTTACTTATTGCTTGAGGATTTAAATACTGGAACGGAACTCCTCCACTGCCCTTTGCCCTTAAAGGGTTAAGCAGCTCTTTTCCAGTGTGGTGTAGTGGTTAAGAACGGTAGACTTGTAATCTGGGGAACCGGGTTCGTGTCTCCGCTCCTCCACATGCAGCTGCTGGGTGACCTTGGGCTAGTCACACTTCTCTGAAGTCTCTCAGCCCCACCCACCTCACAGGGTGTCTGTTGTGGGGGAGGAGGGGAAAGGAGATTGTTAGCCGCTTTGAGACTCCTTCGGGTAGTGATAAAGCGGGATATCAAATCCAAACTCTTCTTCTTCCATCCCTTCTCTGGTGCAAGTCAACTCCTCCTGAGGATGCTGTGCAAGGGAGGAGGAGAAGGAGGGGGAGCCTTTGGGGCTTCCTTGCTCATTATAATGTGTATTTTCTCTCTCTAATGATTCAGTCTGAGCTCTGGTCTTTCTGGGGCCCCATGATAGGAGATCTGCTGAAAAGTGGAAAGAGACATTACTGCCCTTCTCCGTGATGTCATAATAAAATCATCTCTCCTGACCCCACCAGGCCCCTTTTGAGTTAGAGAAATCATGCTAGTGTGCCCATGCAGGTGGGCAGATACTTTTGGGTAGGTACTTTTGAAGACAATGCTGAGCCAGAGGAGCCAAGACGCTGGGCTGAATTAGGAAGGCCAACCAGGGTAAGAGCTGGCGAGGGAGCTCTCCTTCCCTCCCTCCACCATCAACGACCGTTACGAAGCTGGCTCGAAATGCATGGCATTTTGACTCTCTGCATTCAATTCCATTCTTCATCTGCTCCAGCTCTTTCTGTACGTAACACAGAGGTGTCAAGCAGCCTCCCCTGGCATGGGGGCCTTCCAGATGTTCCCATCAGCCCAGCTGACATGGCCAATAGTCAGGGAGGATGGGAGTTGTAGTCTTGAAACATCTGGAGGGCACCAGGTTGAGGACAGAAGGTGGGAAAAGGGCTATGTATTGAATGCTGTGATTTTCTTTGCAAATCTAAACTAGATCCACTCCTCCCTCCCTCTCCCCATCATCAGCTTGGCGGATTTCTCTCCCTAGCATCTTCCTCAAAGCCTTCCCTTTCCCACTGCTCCACTCTGCTTTAGTTCTCTGCCCCCCCCTCTCTCCATCTCTTTGCCTCTATCGGTCTACACAGTCTCCTCCTTTGCTTGGCTCCCCCTCCCTTGGGTGTCTCCCACAGTCTTTGTCTTTTCTCTCTGCCCCTCTTCTTCTAGTCACACAGGGAAGGCTCAGTGGCAGAACATCTGCTCTGCATACAGGTGCAATTGCTGGCATCTCCAGGAAGGGCTTGGAGAGACCCATGCTTGCGACCTTGGGCAGCTGCTGCCATCAGTATAGACCAATGTACTTCAAGCTTGGGGCACCAGATGTTGTAGGATTGCAAGTACCACCATCAGCTAAGGTGTCTGGGGATGATGGGAGTTGAGGTCCAACAACATCTGGGGATGGAAGGTGGATGAACATGGTACAATACTGAGATAGATGGACTAACGCTCTAACTTGGGGTAAGGCAGCTTTCTATCTTCTTCGTCCATAGGCACACCTAACCCTAACCCCTGGTATCTTAGTCACTGTAGCCTCATGACTGCATGGACCTATCTATGGACTGAAGAATCATGGAATCTTTGAATTGTAGAGCTGGAAGGGACTCTGAGGATCATCTAGTAGTCTAATCTCCTGCAAGTCAGGAATATGCAGCTGCTCATTCAGGGATCAATCCAGAAACCTTGGTATTATCAGCACCACACTCTAACCAACTGAGCTATCCAGGCTGACCTGAGAGTTCTATCCAGAGTTAGTCCAGTGAGAACTTCATTCGCCCAGGGTTGAGCCACCAGCTCCCTGAACAAAGGCTCTCCTAGCAGACCAAGAGACAAAACTATGGACCACTCCATGGAACCACTTCTGCTCACAGAAGGCAGTGACGGCCACCAACTTGGATGGCTTTAAAAGAAAAATCTGTAGAGGACAAGACTACCAATGGCTATGTTTTACCACTACTAAAAGGGCATCATTATGCCTCTGAATACCGGTTGCTGGGAATCACAGGAGGACAGAGTGCTGTTGTGCTGACTTCCTCTTGCGGGTTTCCCACAGAAAATCTGGTCAACCACTGGGCGAACAGGACGCTGGACTGGATGGGCCATTGGTTTGACCCAACGGGGCTCTTCTTCTTAAGTTCTTGTTAATTTTATTTATTGCAAATTGCTTGTGTTTCTATCCTTCTATCCCACCCAGACTATCTTGGAGATCTCGGAATGCAGTGGAGGCTACTCACATTTTAAAGAAATAAAATGATACCCGTAGCCCACGTGCAAAACTAAGCTGGACACAATGGATCTGCTTCTCACTGAGACAGAGGTGAGGTAGTATGAGGAACGTCTTGAGAAAGAAAGGGGCTGTGAAGTATAGAATTAAAGAGATTAGCAGAGATGAAATATTCAAAAGACATTTTTCCATTCATGGGATGTAGCACTTTTCGTGATATCCTGGTGTGTATTTTGCTGTGCTTTGCTTTCCTCCCTAAAGTTTCTTACCGTCACATTTTTGAGACATGTGCTTGGAAATGTATAGGAAAAAAATGTGTCAGAGGAAGGTAGTTTGAAAATGGAGGTGGGGAGCAGATTGAATATCTTTATTGCAACTTTCTCCCTCATTTTTTAAACAGATTTAGTGTTTCTGTTACTTGAGTTTGCAGCAAATGCGTATTTAGGTCAATAACAATCTTTAAAGTTTTTTTTTCTAAACTAAAAGGAATCCAAACTCTTAGATTTTCCTAGTCTAGAAGAGCTTCAAACCCAGTAACTTTCTAACGATGAAGATTCTCAAGCCATTTGTGATATTCAGCCTCAATCTGGAAGCACCTGCAAGAGTGAGGGGGTGGAGAACAAGGAGAGGGGCTGAGCTGCTGATGCCTAAAAGAAACGAGTTGGCTTTGTAGGTCATCAGACCTCTAAATGAGGCTGGATGTTAAGGAAACCACTACAACAATAAAAAGTGGGGAAAGCATGCCATGAGAAGTGAAAATTTCACCCCATTCCTTGTGACTGCTCAGTTCTGGGGTAGGGAAGACTTTCCCCCCCCAAGACATATTCCTTCTGGCAACCTTCTGAGGACCACTCATCAGTGGGAGGGGCCAAGGGCAAAATGGGTGGAACAGCAAATGTAAGCTTTACTTTCATACATTAGGCTAGTTTCTACACACATACAGTACACTCCAGACCCTACCCTCAAGCAAGAGACAAGCAAGCAAGAGACAGTAGCAGAATTCAAGGGCAGATTCCAGCCAGGGAGAAACACGGGGGGGGGAGGCAAAGCAGAGACAGTGGGGAGAGCTCTAAGAGACCTGGAAGGCTGTATTTCACTGCTGGGCGTGAGGTTTCCCAACCCTGGTTTAGTTGGTCAGATGGGACTCAGCTACACAGCTGCAAATCTAACGTTTTAAGTGTGTTTTAATTGCATTATACAAATGTGAAACTAGATGGTGCTGGTGAGCTAGTGGGAAATTCTATATATATTTTTAAATGGGTTTTTTAAAAGAGCATTTTTGCAGCGTTTTTTATATATGTCTAGATTCAGCCATGGTTTCATCTTACTCTTACCTCTGGATTCCCCACCCCCACCCCCCCATAATGCACAAACATAGCTATCCTCAACTACCGGTATGTATTATGCACCATAGCATAGACTTGACTTCTGTAACCCTTGAGGATATAGTTCATCCCATAGCTATGGTCTGGGTAGGAAAACCAGTCAGAAGAGCTAAAGAATCACCTTGGGGTCATATGTGGAGTTTCTCCCCACACATTACTATAGCAAGGTGTGATGTATTAAAGCAGGTGTGGGGAATCATTGGCCCTGCAGATGTTGCTGAACTAAAGCTCACATCGCCCATAACTATTGGCCATGCTTGCAGGGGCTAACAGGAGCTGTAGCTTGGCAACATCCAGAGAACCACAGTTAAGACATGTAGAAATAAGAATGTTTTATTGTTCTACACATGGTTCCTGGTTTATATTCATAGATTCAGCAGTCATTTGATAGAGGTGGCACTTACTAGAGCTTGAACATGGAATATGGTAGGGTTGCCATACATTGAAATTTCCCAGACATGCACAGAATCCTTCAGTCAGAAGTAGTATCCGGGCAAAATGTTTGGGAAACCCATGTCGGCAGTGTCATGTTTGCCGATTTCCCTTAAAAATAGCTCAAAAATGTCAAAAAAAAGCTCAACATTGCCATAAAAAGCAAACCTAGAATAGAATATGGATATTTTCTACATCCATAGATAGAATATT
This sequence comes from Zootoca vivipara, assembly GCF_965207765.1. NCBI lineage: Eukaryota > Metazoa > Chordata > Lepidosauria > Squamata > Lacertidae > Zootoca > Zootoca vivipara. The sequence continues at coordinate 105,559,823 of NC_142584.1, read as the reverse complement.
TTCTTTTCAAGTATGGGAATCATTGGGTGATCATGGTCTTAGAATGATACCACTAATCTTCTCAGGATGCAAGGGAGAAATGTGCTAAGAGGAAGGCACACCTGGCAAATCCACACCGTGATCAACTCCTGCCAGGAAACCAATGTCCCCACTGTGGAAGGACGTGTGGATCCAGAATTGGCCTCCACAGTCACTTACGGACCCATTGTTAAAACCGTGTTTATGGAAGACCATCTTACTCGGCTATGAGTGATAGCCAAAGAAGAAGAAGACTAGCTCTTGTGTTTCACTTGTGTTTCACTGTTTTCCTTTTTCCAGATAATGTACAAGAAAGCAGTATGGGAAGAAGGTAACCACAGTTACCAAGGAGAATTCATTTTATTGGGAGTGGCTGACCGTCCACGCTTGGAGATGTTGCTCTTTGCAATTCTGCTGCCCTGCTACATGATGGCCTTGCTGGGCAACACAACCATCATTGTGGTGTCGTGGCTGGACCCCCATCTCCACACCCCCATGTATTTCTTCCTCACCAATCTCTCCTTCCTTGATCTTTCCTTCACCACCAGTGTGGGCCCTCAGATGCTGGTGAACCTCTGGCAGAAAAGCAAGACCATCAGTTACGGTGCCTGCGTGGCCCAGCTCTACATCTTCCATGCTCTGGGCTCCACAGAATGTATTATTTTGGTTGCCATGGCCTATGACCGCTATGCTGCCATTTGCCACCCGCTGCGCTACAGTGCCCTCATGAGCCAATCCCTATGCTTCAAAATGGCTGCCGTCTCCTGGATTAGTGGCCTTACCACCTCATTGGTGGAGACTGTGATGACTCTTCGCCTTCCGCGGTGTGGACAAAACCGGGTGGATCACTTTTTCTGCGAGGTGCCAGCCTTAATCAAGTTGGTCTGTGTTGACACCTCACTCAATGAGGCTGTGCTCTTTGCTTCCGCCGTAGCGTTCCTTGTAATACCACTAGGCCTCATTATGGTCTCATACGGCTACATTGCAGTTGCCACGCTGGCAATCCGCTCAGCTGAGGGCAAGCGAAAGGCTCTAAACACCTGTGCTTCTCATTTGATTGTGGTGTCCCTCTTTTTTGGGACAACCATTTTCACCTACCTCCAGCCCCCATCCAACAATGCCCACGACCAGGCCAAGATGGCCTCCCTTTTCTATACATTTGTCACCACTATGCTCAATCCACTCATTTATACCCTGAGGAACAAAGAGGTGCACAAAGCTCTAAGAAGACTGACGAAGAGGAATTAAGCCCCATGTCTCCCAGCTTTATTCAGAGACTCCACAATATATTTTAATAATAATGAAAAACCCTTCAATGATCACTTCTATGGCAGTAATCGGTTGGTTACACAAAGCTTCTTTCTTGTCATCGCCCACACAATAATCCAGCAGACTAGCCTATATTGAGAATTATTAATGTGGGCAGCTCTGAGGAGGCATCGTAGAACAAACTAAATCAGAATAAATCCGCCACTGATGCCATAGCTGCCAAGTTCTCCCTTTTTTTAAGGGAAATTCCCTTATGCTGAATAGGCTTCCTCGTGAGAAAAGGGAAAACTTGGCAGCTATGCACTGATGCACAATTATTGTGTCAAGAACGTGTTGAAGAACAATAGAAAATAACTGGAAGGTCTCTGAGTAGCAGGATCAACACAAGTGAGGGGAGTGAACTGTGTAGTTTACATTGCAAGGAGACAAGCAATGGAAGAGGGGGGAGGAACCCCTGATGTGAATCATCTCCTAGTCACTAGTGCAATGGTTTTTAACCAGTCTCTTTCCTTTCCTCCCTCCTCTGATGCCCTTTCGCTTCTCTGCCTCTCAAAGGCTTGCACAGCTGTTTATGGCAGCAGCCCTGGCTACAAGCTACCCAGTGAATGGTGCCTCTGGGAGGCACCTCTCTGGGGGGGAAGCGCAGCTCAGAAACTGGGGCTGCCCATAGGACTCCCAAAGAGACGGGAGAGGAAAGGAGGCTGAGGGAGCCCTCCACAAGGGAGAGTGTTTGAAAAAGGGTGAGAGGCTGCCAGCTTTGCAGGCAAGGGTTGACATAACTGGGCTGCTGAGCCCCACAGGGGTATAGTAGTTGGTCAAGGGAGCCGGCAACTCAAAAAGGTCAAAAACCTCTGTCCTAGTGAATTTTGTGACTCAGTGGTGACATGAACCCAGATTCCCTTGGACCAAATCCTATTCTCTAACTGCTACAGCTCTCTGCATTTCCAATCAGCAATTTGGACTACTCTGAATATTAATAAGCAATAAAATATTTTTTGTTTGTTTGTTCTTCTTTACGTTCCCCTTCTAACAGCAGATCGTAGAGGCGTGAAATATATTTTATTAAAAAAAACAAAAACAATAATGATAAGATGGGCCCAAGATCTCGGGTATAATGTCCTAGTAGAACAATGGGAAAGATTGTGGAAGGAGGATATGAAATTTACCGCCTGTTATAATCTAAGGGAGAATATTCTAAAGATGATGTATAGGTGGTACCAAACACCAGAGAAAATTGCCAAAATGTATAAAAATAAATCTTCGGTGTGCTGGAGGTGTAGTGGAGAAAAGGGATCCTTTATGCACATGTGGTGGAGTTGCCCCATCATTTGTAACTATTGGAATATGATTTATGAAGAACTCAAAAAGCTACTAAAACATACATTCAGAAAAAAACCAGAAATATTCCTATTAAACATAATACCAGAGGATATTAAAACAACAAAAAGAACATTGTTAATGTATGGAATAGTAGCAGCAAGAGTCCTAGTGGCTCGAAATTGGAAATCCAAAAATTTACCCAGCATAACAGACTGGCAAACTCTGATGTTAGAATATTTACAGTTGGCAAAAATAACAGTAAGGATAAGAGGACAAACGAGACAAAAAGCACAGGAGGAATGGAAGATGTTCAAAGAATATTTATTGAAAAATGGAATATCTGAAACCATAATAGCAGACTTAGGCTGAACCTATTATAAATAGTAAGAAATGAAACAATAAGCAGATACAGTATTCACAAATGTGCGATAAAACAAGAATAATATAAATTACAGAGAGAATAATTGGAAGAGCTGTTTTTAAGGCTTTTTTTGTTTATGCTTTTTTTGTTTTCTGCTTTTTCTTCTTCTTCTTTTCTTTGCTCGGCAATTTTGGTGTGAGCTCTTGTATTTTGTGTATTTTCTTATATTTTGTGTATTTTGTGTATTTTTTTGGTAATTTTTGTATGCATTTTTGTTTTCGCTATCAAGTCTGTATTTTAAAACAATAAAATAATAAAAAATATACTAAAAAAAAGCAATAAAATAAATTTATTCAAGCAACTTTCTAAGTGTCCACATTGCTTGTTGATTCAAAGACGGCAGAGGCACTCTTCCTCCCTTTTCCTTAAAGGGTGCAGTAGCTCTTTCCCTCCCATCCCTTCTCTGGGGCTTCCTTGCTCATTGCTGCAGTGTAAGATGTAGCTTTCCCCTAATTATTCAGCCTGAGCTCTGGTCTTCTGGGACTCCATCGGAGAGCTGCTGGAAACTGGGGAGGCAGCTTCCTCCTCCTCCTTCAGGATGGAATCATAAAATCAGCTCCTCTGACCCCACCAGGCCCCTTTCGAGTTAGAGCAACCATGCTAGGGTGCCCGTGTAACTGTCTAGATGCATGCAGACACTATGAGAGATGATGCCAAGCCAGAAGTGTCAAGGCTGAATTAGGCAGACTGACCAGGGTAAGCATTGGAGAGGGGGGATACTTTCCTTCCGACCCCATCAACCGATTGATAATTCAGGATTCTAATTTGTGCTTTTATCAAAAAAATATTTCTGTATACACTGTATCATTTTATTGTTGCTATGGCCTTTGGCTAATGCGAATAAAGTTGTTTTATTTTTATTTTTATTTTTATTATTATTAGTAGTAGTAGTATTCCTTCTGACCCCCATCCTTTACATTAAACATGATGTAGCTGATTTCAAACGTATGCCATTGTGCCTCCACCTGTCTCCTGTTTTGTCCCTTAGTTTACCCTCTCCCCTTGACGCACAATTTTTTTAAATCTCTCTGCTTTTTAAAGACTTTTTGTTTATTCACTTTCCACCTCCATCTGCTTCATTCAGCTCCTTCTGCACAGACAGAGCAGAAAGGTGTAAAGCAGCCTTTCCCAGTGTGCTGCCCTCCTGGCGTTTTGAACAACTCCCACCAACTCCTGCAAGTCTTCAGTTGCCAGTGTGGTGTAGTGGTTAAGAGCGGTAGACTCGTAATCTGGGGGACCGGGTTCGCATCTCCGCTCCTCCACATGCAGCTGCTGGCTGACCTTGGGCGAGTCACACTTCTCTGAAGTCTCTCAGCCTAATTCATCTCACAGAGTGTTTGTTGTGGGGGAGGAAGGGAAAGGAGAATGTTAGCCACTTTGAGACTCCTTCGGGTAGTGATAAAGCGGGATATCAAATCCAAATCATCATCATCCTCCTCCTCTTCTTCTTCTTCTTCTTCTTCTTCTTCTTCTTCTTCTTCTTCTTCTTCTTCTTCTTCTTCTTCTTCTTCTTCTTCTTCTTCTTCTTCTTCTTCTCTTCGCTTTCCAACTGCACCACTCTTCTCTTTTGTGCTTTGCCTGCCCATGTCCAGAAAGAGCATGGCGAAAACATGTCTGCCATCATGGACAGCTGCTGCCAGTCAGCATAGTTCTGAGATCGGTGGACTAATGTTCTAACTTTGACTAAGGCAGTTTCCTGTCTTCCTTGGTTCACATATCTCCTCAGGATACACCTGGTGTCTTCCTCACTGTAGTCTCGTGGCTACATTGGTCCGTCTATGGTCTACAGAACTCATCCACAGTCAGTTCTGTAAGAGTTTCATGGGCCCAGGGTTGAGGAACCTGCTCCCCTATTAAAGATTCTCATAGCAGACCAAGAAGCCAACCTAGGGACCACTCCATGAGATTAATGGCTTGTGATCATTTTATTTACCGCAAATGGAGTATGTCTTATTTCTCCCGCCCAGAGATCTCAGAATGCAGTGCAGGGTATATACATTTTAAATGCAGTACAATAGATACCATTTGCAAGTGTGTAAGACTGACCTAGGCGTAATGAATGTGCTTCTTACTGAGACAGGGGTGAGTTAGTGTGAGGAGTGTCTGCTTGAGAAATAAAGGGGCCATAAATTATAGAATGGGTGAATGTGAAATGAGGAAAAGAATAGATATAAAATGGAACAAAATGAAGAGCAGAGCAGAGATTACATATTCAATATTCTCAATTCATGGGATGTACTGTAGCACTTTTCACAATACTTTGGTGAGTTATTTGCTTTTCTTCTCTCCCTCCCAAAAGTTTCTCACCCCCATATATTTGAGGCATATGCCTGGAAATGAACAACAACAACACTTTATTGTATTTAGCTAAAAGCCATTACAATCCAATTACAGATCCAACAAATAAAATACAAGTAAAACCTGTTAAAAGAGATCTGGAATGTATATACAGTGGTACTTTGGTTTACAACCATAATCCGTTCCGGAGGTCCGTTTGTAAACCAAAACAGGTCATAACCCAAGGTGCACTTTTGCCAATGGGGCCTCCCAAAAAAGTTGTTCGTAATCCCCCCAAATTGTTCGTAAACCAAACAAATTGTTCGTAATCCAAAAAAGGGGTCATAATCCAAAAAAAGTTTGCAAACTGGGACGCGCACTTCCGAGTTTGAATTGGTCATAATCCAAAATGGTCGTAAACTAGGCTGTTTGCAAACCAGGGTAACACTGTATTTGCAATAAATCAGATTATTGAATCCCCTACACAATCTACAGCATTGTCTTTAAGGAAACTAGCACAAATACTTTTAGCGGCTTTAGCAAATAAGGCATATTTTCACTTCAGGGGTCTGTCCCTGTAGCGGAGCCAGCAGCTGTTCCAAAAATCTCTTTCTGGGGTTTTGATCGAGCTGACAATGGAGTATATAATGAGGGAGCTCTTCTACTTCGCCTGACCTGCAAATACAAAATCTTAGATGCCTTGGGACAGGCATAGGCAAAACTCGGCCCTCCTGCTGTTTTGGGACTACAATTCCTATCATCCCTGACCACTGGTCCTGTTAGCTAGGAATGATGGGAGTTGTAGTCCCAAAACATCTGGAGGGCCGAGTTTGCCTATGCCTGTTCTTGGGACATTCCTTTATCTTCCATCTAAGACTGAAGTGGTCATTGTATGAAAACAGAGGGCTGTAAATGCAGTTCTCAGGGAGCAAAGGTAAGTGACTGCAGGTATGGCTAGGTTTCAGAAAGTGGTACCAGTAGGAAAATTTTGAGATATGGGTTAAAAATAGGTCTTGCTCATTATCCCGTTTATAAATCCAATTCCTGAGCAGTCTTTTAATTCCAGGTAAAGCAAAGATATCTGTTGTCAGGTGTTTTGAGGCTAGGAGGTCTTGTGCTATCTTAGCCCAGCCACACTTCTTCCGCTGTTCCTCCTGCCTGGAAATGAATAAGAGAAAAGCCTCTGGAGAGGGGATTTTGAAATTTCAGGTGGGACACTAATTGAGGATCTTTATTGCAAAATGCTCCCTTCTGAAGTTTCCCTTTAAACAAACAAACAAATGAAAGCACCTTTGTGTTTCTGTTACTTGAGTTTGCAGCTAATACGTAGTCAGGTCATTAATAATCTCTTAAACTTTCTTAAACTAAAAGGAACCCATTTTTTTAAAGATCTCTTTAGTAGCAAAAGCCTTCAATGCCGAATCATTTTTAGTTACTATATTTTGTCGTCTTTTTTTTTTTAACCTCTTTGAACTCTATGTTCTTTCTGAGATCTGGAAACCAGAATACTATTACACTATTTAAAATGTGGGTGATCGTATGTTCATATATTAGCGTATGATCACAGGTAGTTTATTTCATTGTAAAAGATTTTAACTGTGAATTTTTATTCTTTACTTTAACACAATACATTGTCTTTTTCAGTAAGCTTTGTAATCTGACTCCAAGATGTCCAGTTCAGAGTCAAACAGCATTTTACTATTTCCTTCCTTCCTTCCTTCCTTCCTTCCTTCCTTCCTTCCTTCCTTCCTTCCTTCCTTCCTTCCTTCCTCTATTTAAAACAGGTTTCTGGGTTCCTGTCAGCACTGTACCTGCTTCATTTTGTACTAACTAAACTTCTCTGCTGCGTTTTTAAAAAGCACCATTTAGCACATATTTATTTCTTTATGAAATATATACCGTATATTTATATACTGCTGTTAGATAAGTTTACAACAGTTACACATTAGACCAAACAATTAACACCATATTTTTTAAAAAATGAAACCAATGATATTGCACTGGTCCTATGACTTCCACCATCCTTGACTATTGGCCCTGCTGGCTGGCACTTGTGGGAGTTGGAGTCGAATCACATCTGGAGGGTGCCATGTTGGCTATCACTAGTGCTAGAATAAGCTGGAGTAACCACATTACAACATAGAAACAGCCCTGCTGGGTCAGAGCAAATGCCTCCATCCAGGCAAGCAAGTAGCAAGAGGAACTCAGCTATATAGCTGCAAATAAAACGTTTAAGGAATCCCCGTGACGGGGTGAGCTCCCGTTGTTCGGTCCCGGCTCCTGCACACCTAGCAGTTTGAAAGCACATCAAAGTGCAAGTAGATAAATAGGTACCGCTCCGGTGGGAAGGCAAACGGCGTTTCCGTGTGCTGCTCTGGTTCGCCAGAAGTGGCTTTGTCATGCTAGCCACATGACCCAGAAGCTGTCTGCGGACAAACGCCAGCTCCCTCGGCCAGTAAAGCGAGATGAGCGCCACAACCCCAGAGTAGTCCGTGACTGGACCTAATGGTCAGGGGTCCTTTTACCTTTGTTGTTTAGTCGTTTAGTCGTGTCCGACTCTTCATGACCCCATGGACCATAGCACGCCAGGCACTCCTGTCTTCCACTGCCTCCCGCAGTTTGGTCAAACTCATGTTCGTAGCTTCGAGAACACTGTCCAACCATCTCGTCCTCTGTCGTCCCCTTCTCCTAGTGCCCTCAATCTTTCCCAACATCAGGGTCTTTTCCAGGGAGTCTTCTCTTTTCATGAGGTGGCCAAAGTATTGGAGCCTCAGCTTCACGATCTGTCCTTCCAGTGAGCGCTCAGGGCTGATTTCCTTCAGAATGGATAGGTTTGATCTTCTTGCAGTCCATGGGACTCTCAAGAGTCTCCTCCACCACCATAATTCAAAAGCATCAATTCTTCGGCGATCAGCCTTCTTTATGGTCCAGCTCTCACTTCCATACATCACTACTGGGAAAACCATAGCTTTAACTATACGGACCTTTGTCGGCAAGGTAATGTCTCTGCTTTTTAAGATGCTGTCTAGGTTTGTCATTGCTTTTCTCCCAAGAAGCAGGCGTCTTTTAATTTCGTGACTGCTGTCACCATCTGCAGTGATCAAGGAGCCCAAGAAAGTAAAATCTCTCACTGCCTCCATTTCTTCCCCTTCTATTTGCCAGGAGGTGATGGGACCAGTGGCCATGATCTTGGGTTTTTTTTATGTTGAGCTTCAGACCATATTTGTTATGTTGAGCTTCAGACCCTTTACCTTTAAAGTGCATTATACAAATGAGACACAAGGTGGCGATGGTGAGCTATGGCAAATTCCATATATTTTTCAAAACTTTTTTTAGAAAGCGTTTTCACAATGTTTTTTTATATGTGTCTAGATTCCACCCAGCAGAGTTCAAGGGCACATCCCAGCCAAGCAAAAACAGTTGGGGTACAAAGTTGAGACAATGAAAAGCAGGGTAGGCAGACCTGTCAGAAGAGCTACAGAACCTCTGGAGAGCTGCGTGTCAGGTTGTTCTTCTCAAACATTGCTATAGCAAGGTGGGGTGAACTGAGCAGTAGTCTCTCCAAGCACCACCTTCCGGAATTGGTCCTTTGTGTAGAAACTGAACCAGAACATGTGGGATTCCAGATGTTTCTAAAAGACAACTCCCATCATCCCTTGCTATTTATTGCCTATGTTTTCAGGACTGATGGAGGCTAAAGGTTCCTCACCCCTGTACGAATCAAGTGTAGCACCTGTTCTTTCCTCTTGTGTGTGGTTCCTGGATCGTATTCCAACTGTGATTAGGTCCTCGGTCTTAGAAATTTGTCACTATGGCTCTTGTGTCAGCTGCTCATACCAGCTTCCATTTTGAAATGGTCTTTTGTTACTGTTTTTGCTTCTTATTCCAGATAATGTACAGGGGAGCAGTATGGGAAGAAGGTAACCACAGTTACCAAGGATAATTTGTCTTATTGGGAGTGGCTGACCGCCCACGCTTGGAGATGTTGCTCTTTGGTATCATTCTGATCTGCTACACGATGACCCTGCTAGGCAACACGGCCATCATTGTGGTGTCGCGGGTGGACCCCCATCTCCACACTCCCATGTATTTCTTCCTCAGCAACCTCTCCTTCCTTGATCTTTGCTTCACTACCAGTCTTGGTCCCCAGATGCTGGTGAACTTTTGGAGGAAAAGCAAGACCATTAGTTACGGTGCCTGCGTGGCCCAGCTCTACATCTCTCTCGCTCTGGGCTCCACAGAATGCATTCTGTTGTCTGCCATGGCTTGTGACCGCTATGCTGCTGTCTGCCACCCGCTGCGCTACACTGCCATTATGAGCCACTCCCTATGCTTCAAAATGGCTGCCGTCTCCTGGATTAGTGGCTTTAGCACCTCACTGGTGGAGACAGTGATGACTCTTCGGCTCCCACGGTGTGGACAAAACCGGGTGGATCACTTTTTCTGCGAAGTGCCAGCCTTAATAAAGTTGGCTTGTGTTGACACCTCAGTCAATGAGGCTGTGCTCTTTGCTTCCAGTGCAGTGTTCCTTTTAGTACCACTAGGCCTCATTATTATCTCATACGGCTTCATTGTGTCTGCCGTGCTGGGGATCCGCTCAGCGGAGGGCAGGCAAAAGGCCTTCAACACCTGTGCCTCCCACTTGATTGTGGTGTCGCTGTTTTATGGGACGGCCATTTTCAGTTACCTCCAGCCCCCGTCCAATTACTCCCGCGACCAGGGCAAGATGGTTTCCCTTTTCTATACATTTGTCACCACCATGCTTAATCCACTAATCTATACCCTGAGGAACAAAGAGGTACACAAAGCTCTGAGAAGAGTAATGAAGCGGAATTAAAGCTCCTGGCTTCCTTAAGAGGTTCTGCTGTTTTTGTTTTAAAAAAATAAAGATTCCTTGTCGATGACTTGCATGGAGCTGTTCACAGTACGAACGAAGCTTCCTTTTTATTTTGTACCACCCACAGTTGAATCCAATGAATTAGGCTGGATTGCGTATTGCATGATTATTACTGAAGTCCTTCTGGAAGTTCGATGAGGCAACTACCAAGGAGTGTGGTGGAGTCTCCTTCTTTGGAGGTCTTTAAGCAGAGGTTTGACAGGCATATGTCAAGAATGCTTTGATGGTGTTTCCTGCTTGGCAGGGGGTTGGACTGGATGGCCCTTGTGGTCTCTTCCAACTCTATGATTCTATGATTCTATGAACTATATGTCCGTGGGAAGCCAACAAGCAGGACTTGAGTTCAACAGTCCTCTACCCATGTGATTACGGCCCAACCCCAAACCCAAAGATCTCCAAATTCTCAACCTGGCATTCCTAGCATTTATTGCCCCTGCTCAGTAAGCCCTGTTACCTCCTCAGCTTCTGATCCTCCTCCCAGTCTTCTCCCTCTGTCCACTCATCATTGTCCCACCGCCACTCCCCAGGCTCTGAACCTTCTTCCCTTGCTGGTTCCCCAACAGGTTTCTCGGACAATTTCTCTGCATCCAACCAGTTTGTGCCACATAGATTTCTCAGCTTTGATTGTATCAAGCAGATCAACTCTAGCCCTGGTCACTAATGGTTGATAATAGAGGGAAGATGGTCCCATCTGTGTTGTGCTTCCAAATCCATCATCTCTTTTTCCAACACTTTCCCACCCCCCTGTGTTTCTTCTTTCCCCCCTGCAACTACAATCCTACGTATCACCACTTTGAAAGCACTCCACAATATACAGAGTTGTAGCATCTACCAATCCACAATCGAGTCTGAAATATTCATGTGTTGCCTTCTGAATCCGTTGTCTAGCTTCTCTTTTATCCACTATAGTAGGGTCAAAAGGACAAGTTATTTCACCTCGGTGTAAATTCCATTCTGACCATTGCAGAATCAACAGAGGAATGACCCAAAACCAACTCGAGATCAATTTTAGCTGCTGCCTCTGTTTAACATAATCTGGGATATATTAATATGAGGTTTTTCTTTGAATAAGAGTTGCAGCTTAGGGTGGCTGGGTAAAGGAAGAACAAAGCTGCTGGGCTTTACATTAGGAGTGTGCAGGGGGAGTATATGGGGAAAGAGAGGAGAGAAAAGGAGGGGGGAATACTTTTCTACATGCACCAAAAAGCTCCTCCCCTTAAGTCATATTAGAGGAGTGCTAGGAAATAGAACACAGTTTAAAGCAAATTACAGTCCCAAGAAGGCTATCAATGGCTGCTGGCCATGATAGCTACGCTCTGCCTCAAAGTTCAGAGGAAGTAATGCTTCTGGGTGCCATTTGCTGGAAACTGCAGGAGGCGGAGTGCTTTGTGCTTGAATCCCTGCTTGCAGGACATCTGGGTGGCCGCTGTAAGAACAGGATGCTGGACTAGAAGTGTCATTGGCCTGATCCTGCAGGGTTCTTCTCTTCTTCTTTTTTCAAATTTTTTTAATTCATTTTCCAAATACAAAATCACAAAAGACAAAACAAAAACTCAAAACAGGAAAAAACCAAAAACAAACAAAAAGAAAACAAACAAAAAGAAAAACATCTCAAATCTTATATTATTTGCTTAACATTGTTGACTTCCTCAATTCCCCCCTCACTGGGTCCATTTTAAAATTCCAATTAAGCAGTTTTCATCTTATGTCTTAAATCAGGGGTCCCCAAACTACGGCCCCCGGGCCGGATGCGGCCCAATCGGCCTTCCAATCCGGCCCGCGACGACCCCCGCCGCCCGCTGCCGCCGCCCGCTCTCACGGCGCGCGGCGCAGCGGCGATCTGAAAAATCGGCAAAAAATCGCCGAAAATCCTTTGTGCGCATGCGTACGGGCCTCTCCCGACCCGGAAGAGGTCATTTCTGGTGCACTTCCGGGTCGGGGGAGGCCCATACGCATGCGCACAAGCGATTTTCGCCGATTTTTTTTCCGCCCGTGTGCGTGTGCGCATGCGCACGGGCGAGCACTCCCCCGCCCTCCGGCCCGCTGCGCGCGCACTCCCCTGCAGTCCGGCCCACCGCGCGGTCGGCGCGGCGGGCACCGGCCCGCCGCTCCGTAAGTCTGGGGACCCCTGTCTTAAATTAATCCAACACATTTTATCATTAACACTCGGATATTCTATTCTTAAAAAATCATCTATTTTCCACCAATAATTAATCAATTTATCCAAATCAAAAATTATTTTCCCTTCCTTCTATCTTCTATCTTCTATTTCTCCCCTTATCCTCAATTTTTTTACCAAGAACTTTCCATAAATTTAAATATTAATTCTTCTATCATACTATCATTTAAACACATTACAACAAATTTAACCCCCCTTCCCCTGAACTCAGGGTCTCCCAGATTCTTCAGTGAGTTCCATAAGTCATTCCAGTTTCGGACCATCTAAATCAGTCGAGAAAGTTACATCCATTATTACCCCTCACCCCACTCCCACCCTGTCCCAGCCTACCCACCATTCTTCCTCAATCATCCCCTGATGCTTCCCCAATTTTTTTAAATGCTGTAGTACAAAACCATCCAGCAATAATTCCATTTTCCAGCCCTTTCTCAGTTTTTATTCCCTTTGGATTCTGACCCCAGCATGGATCCTGCCCTCCCTCTCTCACTGGGAGGCCATTACTCCATGCTGGTTCTTCTTTGGGGACTCCTTGGATCAAACAGATGTCCTGTTCCCCCCCCCCTCACTGGGGGAACAATGTTCCATGTATCTTCCTCCTTTTTTAAAGTTCAATTACACTGTCCAAGACTGATGATTGTTCTTCTTGCTCGACTTCGCTCTCTGTTAGTTAATCCTTTTTCTCTGTCCTGACAATTCTGATTCCTTTCACACCATTCACACCATTTCACGCAACAATATATTATTTTGCCACAGTTCATTTCTCAAATCCAAAAGCAATTCCAAAAGTTCCTTCTGAAAGTCCAGGCCATCAGGTGATGTTATGGCTACAGGCATCCTGTTCATCTCAGATTTCATGGGAACAGAGCAGAGCAGGAAGTGGTGCAGATTATATTTCCCAAAACATCAAAAACCAAGTTAATATCCAAACTGGTTATAGTCTCATTTTTTAATTCTTGTCTAAAAATGCTTGTGTCCATTTATGAAAAGAGCATTTGTCAAACTTCTTATACACAGCCTTATATTTTACACTCTCTTCACAATTGACAGTTCTCAGTCTCAAAGAGATAAACAAATTCCTTTCTATTGTGATGTCATAATGGCGGCTCGCTGCTTCCTCCCGGGACCTAACTTCAGTTTCCAGGGGGATTTTCCCCAATCCAAATTTAAAATGTTTTGCAGGGATTTTAATAAATTTAATCCTTCTCCCCTTTACCCTGCCTCCGGGGGAAGGTGTTGAGTCCAGTCCTCAATAATTAATAGGTTCCTTTCACTTTTCCGGATATAGGCAAATTAACTGCATTATGGTCCTCTCAATGGGGGAGATTGACTTCCTGTTTAAATCTCCTCCCGTGGCCAATTCATTCCAAATACGCAAAATAATTCTTAAATTTCTCCTTTTACTCACGGTATCCAATGTCTTCAAATTTTTTCAATTTTGAGGAAGAACCGATCGCTGTTGCCTGGCAGGATCGCAGCTTCGTGCCTCCGAGATAGCTATGCTCCGTTGCGCCGCATTAGCTCAAGACCCCCTGCTCTCTCGCTGCCCAAAAATAGGCTAGCCGAGGGAGGGGGGGCTCGCTTCTGGCGTCTGCGGGATCCACGTCCCCGAAACGCTCGATTCGGGGTTTCTTCTGGGAGGCCGCTGCGCTGGAGCAGTCCCCCCTTGCCTCAGAAGCACCACGTTCTCCTCAGCTGAGGAGAATGGCGTCCGCCATTGCTGTGCAATTGGCCGGAAGTTGGGTTCTTCTCAAGTTCTCAGGGTGGGTCCTAAAATCTCTCAGGTATAAAAGCATCCACATTATTGTGTGGACGAGTTGCAGAATACACCTGCAAAAGGCCACCATTCTGGAAGGGCCCTAGATGCTCCTCATATACTAGTGTCAGGCTTCAGGGAATCGGATCCCTCCCCCGATGGCAGTAAATAAGCATATCAAATGAAAGGAGCATTCTTACCAGTTAGTTTCTTTAATAATCACAGTGAGAGACAAAGGAATGCATATCTCTCTAGAAATGGCATTGCTCCCAGTACAGGTTCACCCCATCCGCCCCCCCTTAATCTACAAAACTCGTACATTGGGTAATCTGAGCTTGTTGCTGCTGAGCTCTCTGTTCTATCACTCTCAAAGCCTGTCTAGTCTTAGGCGGGGGTGGTGGTTCAGGAATGCTTTCCAAGGAAACTGAATCTGGCAGCTCTCTCTCTCTTGGTGTTTCCTCTTTTAGCTGTTCCTCACCCAGTATTTCGCAACTATTCCCCTCTGGACTATGCCCCTCTGCAAACCACTGTTCTAAATCAATAGTGTCTTCCTGCCCTTGGGAAGGTTCAGGAGAAGGGGGTCGGCCGCCACCATTCCTCCTCAGCCCTGCCCCTGACAACCAGCAGTCAAGTGTTGATGCTGACCTTTAAAGCCCTAAATGGCCTTGGTCCATAGCTGCCAAGTTTTCACTTTTCTCGCGAGGAAGCCTATTCAGCATAAGGGAAAATCCCTGTAAAAAAGGGATAACTTGGCAGCTATGCCTTGGTCCAGTATACCCGAAGGAGCATCTCCACCCCCATCATTCTACCCAGACACTGAGGTCCAGCGCCAGGGGCCTTCTGGCGCTTCCCTTGTTGCAAGAAGCCAAGTTGCAGGGAACCAGGCAGAGGGCCTTCTCGGTAGTGGCGTCTGCCCTGTGGAACGCCCTCCCATTAGATGTTAAAGAGAAAAACAGCTACCAGGTTTTTAGAAGACATCTGAAGGCAGCCCTGTTTAGGGAGGCTTTTAATGTTTAATAGATTACTATATTTTATCCCAGCCAGATGGGCGGGATATAAAAAAATAAATTATTATTATTATTATTATTATTATTATTATTATTATTATCATCATCTGTATTCTGCCACAAGGTGGCAACAGCCTCAGCTGAACCTCTGTAACTGGACTTGCAATTCTGCTGGACTGGTGTTTTAATGGCATCTACACTTCAAAAATATTTTTGCATAGATGAGAAGCACCCATCCCTTGATAAACATCCATCTGGAAGCAGCACCATAGTTATAATTGCAATGTGTTGCATTTAGGGAACTCTGTGGGGTTGTCACCAACCACCCTGTTCTGTTTGTACATGGGGAAGTGTGGGTTAACACTTGCTTTGACGCAGCATCATCTGACCTCCCGGCAAACAAATCAGGATGAATGCTCACTAAATAGCCAACATGGTCTAATTTCCCTGCAAATAAATCAGGATGAAAGCTCAACAAAACAAGCCATTTGTAAGTGCCTTGACCTTCATCTGCCAGGTTCCTCCCCCCCCCCCCAGTTTGAGGAGGTGCATTTAACTATCTCCAGTATCTCCTTAGGAAACACAAACACAGAGGCCACAGTCTCAGGACCCCAGACATATCATTAGCTGCCAGAAGCCCAAGGGTGTAAAACAGGCACCCCCAAACTGCGGCCCTCCAGATGTTTTGGCCTACAACTCCCATGATCCCTATCTAACAGGACCAGTGGTCAGGGATGATGGGAAATGTAGTCCAAAACATCTGGAGGGCCAAAGTTCAGGGGTGCCTGGTGTAAAATTATTTTAAGTATGGCGCCTAAACGACTGTAGGCTACTCAGGAGGTGGTGGCCTCTCCTTCCTTGGAGGTTTTTAAGTGGAGGTTTGATGGCCACCAGTCATGGATGATTTGGTTGAGATTCCTGCATTTCATAGGGTTAGACTAGTCCAGGCATAGGCAACCTTGGCTCTCCAGATGTTTTGGAACTACAACTCCCATGATCCCAGACCGCACTGGCCCTGTTAGCTAGGGATCATGGGAGTTGTAGTTCCAAAACATCTGGAGAGCCAAGGTTGCCTATGCCTGGACTAGGATGACCCTCAGAGTTCCACCCAACTGCATAATTCTATGATTCTGTGGCATGTGGGTCCTGCATGAATGTGGCCTTCAACAAGTGGGGGGGGGGGAGAGATAGAGATTGCTCATTCCTGCCCTCTTTTACTTCCCTGATCTAAACAGCTCCATGGAGTAAAGAGATGCGTATCTGCAGCATCATTGATGGCGATTTAGGCTGTGGAAACAGCACAACAGGAAGGAGTTAACAAACATACCCCCAATGTCTCTTCTCCTATTAAATTAATATCTGAGATGTTGCCGGTCCAATGACAGGTCTCCAGAGCCATGTCTGTTTAGACTATCTCTGTCTATAGAGCTGGGAGTGAAGGGACCCCTGGTCCCTACTGGAAGCCATCATTGCACCCCTTATTCTTACCAGTTAGTTTCTTTAATAATCACAGTGAGAGACAAAGGAATGCATATCTCTCTAGAAATGGCATTGCTCCCAGTACAGGTTCACCCCATCCGCCCCCCCTTAATCTACAAAACTCGTACATTGGGTAATCTGAGCTTGTTGCTGCTGAGCTCTCTGTTCTATCACTCTCAAAGCCTGTCTAGTCTTAGGCGGGGGTGGTGGTTCAGGAATGCTTTCCAAGGAAACTGAATCTGGCAGCTCTCTCTCTCTTGGTGTTTCCTCTTTTAGCTGTTCCTCACCCAGTATTTCGCAACTATTCCCCTCTGGACTATGCCCCTCTGCAAACCACTGTTCTAAATCAATAGTGTCTTCCTGCCCTTGGGAAGGTTCAGGAGAAGGGGGTCGGCCGCCACCATTCCTCCTCAGCCCTGCCCCTGACAACCAGCAGTCAAGTGTTGATGCTGACCTTTAAAGCCCTAAATGGCCTTGGTCCATAGCTGCCAAGTTTTCACTTTTCTCGCGAGGAAGCCTATTCAGCATAAGGGAAAATCCCTGTAAAAAAGGGATAACTTGGCAGCTATGCCTTGGTCCAGTATACCCGAAGGAGCATCTCCACCCCCATCATTCTACCCAGACACTGAGGTCCAGCGCCAGGGGCCTTCTGGCGCTTCCCTTGTTGCAAGAAGCCAAGTTGCAGGGAACCAGGCAGAGGGCCTTCTCGGTAGTGGCGTCTGCCCTGTGGAACGCCCTCCCATTAGATGTTAAAGAGAAAAACAGCTACCAGGTTTTTAGAAGACATCTGAAGGCAGCCCTGTTTAGGGAGGCTTTTAATGTTTAATAGATTACTATATTTTATCCCAGCCAGATGGGCGGGATATAAAAAAATAAATTATTATTATTATTATTATTATTATTATTATTATTATTATTATCATCATCTGTATTCTGCCACAAGGTGGCAACAGCCTCAGCTGAACCTCTGTAACTGGACTTGCAATTCTGCTGGACTGGTGTTTTAATGGCATCTACACTTCAAAAATATTTTTGCATAGATGAGAAGCACCCATCCCTTGATAAACATCCATCTGGAAGCAGCACCATAGTTATAATTGCAATGTGTTGCATTTAGGGAACTCTGTGGGGTTGTCACCAACCACCCTGTTCTGTTTGTACATGGGGAAGTGTGGGTTAACACTTGCTTTGACGCAGCATCATCTGACCTCCCGGCAAACAAATCAGGATGAATGCTCACTAAATAGCCAACATGGTCTAATTTCCCTGCAAATAAATCAGGATGAAAGCTCAACAAAACAAGCCATTTGTAAGTGCCTTGACCTTCATCTGCCAGGTTCCTCCCCCCCCCCCCAGTTTGAGGAGGTGCATTTAACTATCTCCAGTATCTCCTTAGGAAACACAAACACAGAGGCCACAGTCTCAGGACCCCAGACATATCATTAGCTGCCAGAAGCCCAAGGGTGTAAAACAGGCACCCCCAAACTGCGGCCCTCCAGATGTTTTGGCCTACAACTCCCATGATCCCTATCTAACAGGACCAGTGGTCAGGGATGATGGGAAATGTAGTCCAAAACATCTGGAGGGCCAAAGTTCAGGGGTGCCTGGTGTAAAATTATTTTAAGTATGGCGCCTAAACGACTGTAGGCTACTCAGGAGGTGGTGGCCTCTCCTTCCTTGGAGGTTTTTAAGTGGAGGTTTGATGGCCACCAGTCATGGATGATTTGGTTGAGATTCCTGCATTTCATAGGGTTAGACTAGTCCAGGCATAGGCAACCTTGGCTCTCCAGATGTTTTGGAACTACAACTCCCATGATCCCAGACCGCACTGGCCCTGTTAGCTAGGGATCATGGGAGTTGTAGTTCCAAAACATCTGGAGAGCCAAGGTTGCCTATGCCTGGACTAGGATGACCCTCAGAGTTCCACCCAACTGCATAATTCTATGATTCTGTGGCATGTGGGTCCTGCATGAATGTGGCCTTCAACAAGTGGGGGGGGGGAGAGATAGAGATTGCTCATTCCTGCCCTCTTTTACTTCCCTGATCTAAACAGCTCCATGGAGTAAAGAGATGCGTATCTGCAGCATCATTGATGGCGATTTAGGCTGTGGAAACAGCACAACAGGAAGGAGTTAACAAACATACCCCCAATGTCTCTTCTCCTATTAAATTAATATCTGAGATGTTGCCGGTCCAATGACAGGTCTCCAGAGCCATGTCTGTTTAGACTATCTCTGTCTATAGAGCTGGGAGTGAAGGGACCCCTGGTCCCTACTGGAAGCCATCATTGCACCCCACTCATTAATTGCCACCATGTGGCACAGCGGGCCTTGTTAGTGTCTCTCTGCTGGGGATGGCAACACAGGAGAGCCCTGTTTCTTCTTAACGCCGCTTGCTATTTATGAGAAGGGAGACTGACTGTAAACAAGCATTCGGTTCTTTAGCATGCGGGAGTCTCTTGATGAGCCCCAAAGGGAGAGCCAAGGAGTTACAAAGTCAGAGAGTGTTCGCAAAGTTTCAGGGAATCCATAGGGGAGCTGGCACTTCTACAAGTACCCAGAAAAACTCCAGCACCTTCAACAACTGCACGGAGCGATGGAGAAAATGTCCCCTGATAATGCAGCTCTTAGAACCTCGGGTTCAGGTGCTGAATAATAGATACCAATTGTATTCGCTTGATTGATTTCCATTCTGGATATGGGACAAATCTGCAGGCGTCAGCAGATTCCTGTTTCTCTTTTCGGTGGACATCCCTAGCTGCAACCACCTAGGATGGCCAGATGCAAAAGAAAGAACTGCGCTCTTGCACCTTGCATAATCTTCCGCACAACTACTAAAGGTGCAGAAGCCCCTTGTCCTCTTTAGCACCTGGGTACCTTAGACCGAGAGCATGTAGAGGATGGGCAGGGTGGCGCTGTGGGTTAAACCACTGAGCCTAGGGCTTGCCGATCAGAAGGTCGGCGGTTCAAATCCCCGCAACAGGGTGAGCTCCCGTTGTTCGGTCCCTGCTCTTGCCAACCTAGCAGTTCGAAAGCACATCAAAGTGCAAATAGATAAATAGGGAAGGTAAACGGTGTTTCCATGAGCTGCTCTGGTTCGCCAGAAGCGGCTTAGTCATGCTGGCCACATGACCCAGAAGCTGTACGCCGGCTCCCTCGGCCAGTAAAGCGAGATGAGCGCCGCAACCCCAGAGTCGTCTGCGACTGGACCTAATGGTCAGGGGTCCCTTTACCTGTTACCTTAGACTGAGAGCATGTAGATGATGGGCAGGGAAGACCAATATCGAACTGCCCCTATAACCCATGGCCCTCTAGATATTAGAAACCAAGCTAATTCCTTTTATGGGTGACACTGATAGGGTGGGGGGTTTTCTGTGTTTTTCTGTAGCTGTTCCAGGCAGGTGCATTGTTTTGAAGATGCCCGGAGCATCGTTGTTTGTTTTTCCTGCATGGCCCCAGATTATCATTTTCCTTCAGGGCTGAGCACACCCTTTGAGCACACAGAGAGGGAGAGAAAGAAGCAATAGTCCTCTTCAAGGGGAGCTTCATTCTTCAAACAGGAACGAAAGCCATCTGAGAGAGGTAGCGGCAGCTGCAACAGAAGGTAAAACCGGCTCCCTTATCTATCCCAGGAAAAGCAGAGAGAGAACTTTAGTCATTGCTGCACTATGTCAGGTGGTGTTGGTGGGGGACGACGACTCAAAAGTCTAAGTAGGAGAGAGGGGAGATCATGCAGGTCCTGTTTTTGATAATAAAGAGTAAACTCCAACATGCTCAGTGTGGTTTACTGCTGACACTGTTGGAAGGAGAGAACACAGGAAGAGACATGTAGATATCCAAAAGTTAGAGAGAAAACCATCTCATTGTCCTATTCTGGTCTGCACTGATAATGTTATTTTTAAATGTCCCCTAGGGACAAAAGGGAGATGTGGCCATAGAAATCATTTCAATGTATCTGTCCCTGGGCATAAATGTGTCGATTAGCAAACTCTCCAGTTCAAAATGGAGAGAGAAACCACCTTCTTCTTCTTCTTCTTCTTCTTCTTCTTCGATCACCCGTAGCTGAGTAAGATTGTCTTCCATGAACACAATTTTAACAGTAAGTCCGTAAGTGACTGTGGAGGACAATTCTGGATCCACACTTCCTTTGGAGACATAGGTTTCTGGGCGGAAGTTGATCACAGTGAGGGTCTGCCAAGCGTGCCTTCCTCTTAGCACGTTTCTCCTTTTCGTCCTGAGTTTGAGCGTCTTCAAAGCCCATGACACCTTTGGAAAAGACTGTTCTCCAATTGGAGTGCTCATAAGCCAGTGTTTCCCAGTTGTCGGTGTTTATACTGCATTTTTTAAAGATATGCCTTGAGAGAGTCTTTAAACCTCTTTTGTTGACCTAAACAGAAGAGGGAACCCCAAAACAGTCCAATGGAAACTGAGCATGATCATTGTGCTACTAATGCTGGTTGACTGACAGAGGATGGCAAAGAGGAAAATTGGGGAGGGGTGAGCGAAATCGATTTGCCTGGATCCCCCAAATGCAAAGCACTCCACACTGCAGCATTTTGTTGCAAGCCCCCCCTTCATATGTCTCTAACTCTCGTTCCGCCTCTCACCTGCAGGTCCCTCTCTTCCACCAGGAAAAATGCTCATCAGACTCAACACCGCCCAACTTCTCATTGTCTCGGCACTGCTGCTCCTCCTCTTGTTCTCATCCTGGAGAAGTCTCGAGCCCCAGGAGGGAGTCTCGGCTCCCACCAAGACCCACGTGCTGATCCTTTCCAGCTGGCGCTCCGGCTCGACCTTCGCAGGGCAGCTCTTCAGCCAGAACCCGTCGGTCTTCTACATGATGGAGCCAGCCAAGCACGTGTGGCATCGCATGCCCTGGGGCAGCCCCGAACTCCTCCAGGGGCCCATGAGGGACTTGCTGCGCTCCATCTTCCTCTGTGACATGGGGGCCCTCTGTGCCTACATCGAGGACCCCAGCATGGTCTACCAACTCTTCATGTGGTCCATGAGCAGGGCGCTCTGCTCCCCTCCGGCCTGCAAGGCCTTCAGACGCTCCGACATCATCGGGGTGAAGGAGTGCGAGGCCCGGTGTGGCCAAATGCCCTTTGAGATGATTTCTGAGGCCTGTCTCACCTACAGCCACGTGGTGGTGAAAGCCGTCCGCTTCTTCCAGATGGAAGCGCTTTACCCGCTCCTGATGGATCCCTCGCTCCATCTCCGGGTGATCCACTTGGTCAGGGACCCTCGTGCCGTGTACGCATCGCGCCAGGCCGTGTCTCTTCACCCCGACGACCTGGTCATCAGCAACGCCGTCAACGGCACTCTCAGCACCCTCGGAGTCATGCATAGGGTCTGCCGTGCCCAGGCCGAAATGTACCTCACGGCCTTGTACCGCATGCCTCCGGCCTTGAGGGGGCGATATCTCCTGACGCGGTATGAAGACCTGGTGAGGGACCCGCTGGAGCATCTGGCCAAGTGGTACCAGTTCACTGGCCTGACTTCCTCCCATAGTCTTGAGTCCTGGGTCTACAACATAACTCACTGGCCCACCGCCAACAGCGACCGGAAGCTTGGCATCTCCAGTGTGGACCCCTTGGAGATACAGAAAAATGCCAAGGTGGCTTCCCAAGCTTGGAGGAAGCACCTCAGTTTCCAGGAGGTGCAAGACGTTCAAAGCATCTGCAAGGAAGCCATGGAAGTGTTTGGCTACAAGCCAGCTGCATCAGAGGAGGAGCAGAGAGATTTGACGAAAGATCTTGTCCTTCCCAGGAAAAAAAATTAAGTCCCATGCAGGTGGAGAAGAGGAAGGATGAAATGGAACTCCATAGCCACAGCCTCCCCTTACACTGGGGGGGAATCTCTGGAGATATTTGCCCAAAGAATGCCCACTATATTCTACAATGGTAATGTGCTGCAATCTGTCCTCCAATTTCCTCTGAAATTTTATTCCTCTGGGAAAGAGGTTCTAACTCATTCTCACGGCACATGCCAATTCCATTCGCATTTTGGTGGGTGTGGGATTTTCAGGGTACCATGTTGTTGGGAGGTGGGTGGCTGAGGGTGATGTGTGTTTTTTTCCTTCTGTTTCTCCAGCACTTGCAGCCACCCTGGGTGCCTGCACTTCCTAATCTAAAAAAGCCCCTCCATCCTGGCCTTTCAACTAAAACACAAAAACACCTGGGAAGGCTGCCGAGAACAGACCGTTGATGAGATGATTTGCAGAATAAGAGAAAGAACATTGACAAACACCCCTTGGTCATCTCCAAAGGAAGGTAAGCACAGGGTGGGGAAGTGAGAACCTGTCTCCTGCCCATAAAGACTTCACCAAATTCTTCTCTCCCTTCTAATCATTTTCAGACGCAAGTTCTGATCTCATTAATTGATGGAGAATGGTTGAAAATACAGATTCACACACACCCCCAAACACCACACTAATTCTGCCATCGCAAAAGCAAGCCACGATCTTTGTGACAATCTAAAGACTATTTATTGCAGCAGGAGGTTCTGTAGGTATAATAATAATAATAATAATAATAATAATAATAATAATAATAATAATAATTTGTTATTTCTACCCCGCCCATCTGGCTGGGTTTCCCCAACCACTCTGGGCAGCTTTCAACAGAACAATAAAAACAGAATAAAACTTCAAACATTAAAAACTTCCCTGAACAGGGCTGCCTTCAGGTGTATTCAAAAGTCGAGTAGTTTTTTTTTTTTCCTTGACATCTGATGGGAGGGTGTTCCACAGGGCAGGCGCCACTACCAAGAAGGTCCTCCCTGTAACCTCACTTCTCGCAGTGAGGGAACCGCCAGAAGGCCCTTGGTGCTGGACCTCAGTGAACGATGGGGGTGGAGATGCTCCTTCAGGTATTCAGGGCTGAGGCTGTTTAGGGCTTTAAAGGTCAGCACCAACACTTTGAATTGTGCTCGGAAACGTACTGGGAGCCAATGTGGGTCTTTCAGGCCTTGGCGGCCACCTCGAGTCACCAATCTAGCTACCGCATTCTGGATTAGTTACAGTTTCCGGGTCACCTTCAAAGGTAGCCCCACGTAGAGCGCATTGTAGTTGTCCAAGCGGGAGATAAAACACCTCCTTCACTGGATGCAAACCTATGGAACATATGGAAAGAAGAGGCTTCTGGGGAAGCTGCTCCTTCCTTCCTTCTTGTAGGTACTTTCCTTGTTTGCCAGAAGAACCCTTAAACCAGGGGTGTCAAACTCAAATTCATCGGGGGCCGCATCAGCAGTTTGGTCACCCTCAAAGGGCCGGTTGTGTCTGTAGGACTATGTGTCCACTCTTTATTATCATAAATTATTGTCACTGCATTCAATTATTACTGTTTTTTGTAATAATGTAAGCTCATTCCCGCCCCCACGTGGATCACATTCCTGCATCGTGGCGCGTGTGTGGGAGGTGATATAAACGAGGGAAATTTGAACAAAAGGTGGGGATCGACGGCTTCCGGGGGGGGGCTCAACTAAACCTTCGGCAGGAAGGAGAAAGCCACTGCTGGGATTAAAAACCTGCAGATGGAAAGAGGGCTCCCCTCTCCCGCCCTGCGCACACCCAAACCCCGCTAGGCAGGATGCCACACGCTGCAACCCACCCCATGCTTTGGAGAGGGGCAGGAACATGCGGTGCAGCGCCAACTCCCTGCTTTGCTTTTGCATCCTCCCTCCTCAGCGCCAGAGTCCCTTCCCCTCACGCTGAGGGAGGGCAGTGGATTTCCCGAGGAGGAAGGCGGCGGCAGCCCCAGCGGACGTGCATCTTCGCCTCAGAGCTGCTCTTCCCCCCACCCGCGCTGTTGTCGTCTTCGCCGCCGCCTCTCCCTACCGGGACTGCAGGCAGAGGAGGCTTGAAAACCTCCCCCCCCAAAAAAAATCCCCTCCCACCTACTCAAACCGTGAGGCGACTCCATCTGGAGCCCTACATCACGAGGGGCTGAGGGGAGGCGGCGGCAGAGCGGGAAGAGCAGGAACCCGTGCCGTCGTCGCCGCCTCCCTCCTGACCCCCCCCTGGGGAGCTGCTCCGCCGGAACTGAGAAGCCAAAGGGCGGCTCGGGGGTGGGGGGGCAGAGCAAAATCCAGCCACCCTCCCGAGTGTCTATGAGGAGAAAACGGAGGAAGAGGGAAGAGAAACCCGGCTCCATCAAGAGAGTGGCTGTTGCGCTTCGCCTACTTTCCCCTCAGGCTCACTCCACGTCCCTTTCGCCCGCTCGCTCGCCCACCTCCCGGATGCAGCCGAGGAGAGGAAGGGAAGTGGCGGGCGGTGGCTCCCCAGTGCCACCTCACTCGCTCTTGGAGACAACAGCAAAGCCCGCCCCCCCCCAAAATCCAGCGCTGCTCCGTCCCGGCACCAACTTTGCTGGCGGCGCCTGTAGGGCTTTCCTACCTCCTCAGCGGGCTTCCTCCCCCTCCTCCTGCATCTCACTTCCCTGTCTGGCCGCTGTGCCACCGCCTCCCTCAGCCTCATTCGAAATTGAAATTCCCTGGCCAAGGCCGTCAGCGCGGCTCCAGCACCCCGGCCTCCGCCTGCAGCCCCGCCCTCGGTTTTGACCCTCGGCCAATCGCAGGCTCCAGAACTACTGTCAGTGGTATTGTCGGCGGCGGCTACGCGGGCCACATGACGAGGTCTGGCGGGCCGGATTAGGCCCCCGGGCCTTGTGTTTGACACCCGTGCCTTAAACCAATTAGGAAGCCTGCCAGGGAAAACTTAAGTGACGGGTAGCTTGGCTGCTCTCTCTTGACATTGAATGGGTTCCAAAACTGAAGCAGGCACTCCAAAACAGGAGAGAATCCCTTACATGTACACACACACACACACAACTGAAGAACCACTTTTGGGTCCCTTCCAGAAGAACATCACCCGCAGCCTCCCTGTTCAGGTTTCTGTCACACCCTTCTCCCACTTCCTTTAATGCTTTTGCCTGGCTGGAATGAGTCCTTGAACCTTGCTCATGCTTCCTGCTTGCCTGATGGAAAACAGAGAGGGGTGTTTGACCTTGAAGGAAGTCCCCTACTATACAAAGGACGAAAAATAACACCCATTGCACACACCCACTTTTACATTTGGCCCTGCCCACAAGCTGGCATGTGGTCCCCCCAGACGGTTCCTCCAAAGGGATTGCAGGTATTTATAGAGTTAGAAGACATCTGAAGGCAGCCCTGTTTAGGGAGGCTTTTAATGTTTAAGAAATTAGTGTATTTTAATGTTTCTGTTGTAAGCCGCCCAGAGTGGCTGGGGAAACCCAGCCAGATGGGCGGGGTATAAATAATAAATTATTATTATTATTATTATTATTATTATTATTATTACCGAGTCGGAAGAGGCCCCCATGGTCATCTAGTCCAGCCCCCTCCAACGTTGCTGGGCTCCATCTGCCATCCGCCCCAGCCAGCATGACCAATGGTCAGAGATGATGGGAGTTGCCCAGCAACATCTGAAGTTTCTACAGGGCCCTCTCACCTCTCTGCTATAAAGGTGCAGGGAGGTCCCTCCCTCCCTTTGTACCGCAATCATCCAACCACTAG
This sequence comes from Zootoca vivipara, assembly GCF_965207765.1. Taxonomy (NCBI): domain Eukaryota; kingdom Metazoa; phylum Chordata; class Lepidosauria; order Squamata; family Lacertidae; genus Zootoca; species Zootoca vivipara. Next base: position 105,533,670 of record NC_142584.1, on the reverse strand, counting down.
CCTCTGCTTTAAAAGAACATAAAGACTTGCCCTGCTGGATCCAACCAAGACCCATCTGGCCAGCTGGAAGGTTCTGGCCACCCCCAAAGAGTGATGCTCTTTGTTCCTAGCGTGCAGGTTAGAGCTGGGGCCTGTCAGATGTTGATACACTGCAACTCCTGTCACCCATGACAATGGGCTATTCTGGCTGGGGCTGATGGGAGTCGGAGCCCAAAAACATCTCAAAGGCCACAGATTGACCATCCCTAATCAAGAGGCTGAGTCGTGGCTGGACTTGGAGGTTCCATTTAGCTACAAAGGCTAATCACTGTTGGCAGGCACTGTTGGCTATCGGAAGTCCATTCACATCACCCACATTTCAACCCCATGGCTTCCCCACACAAGAAACCTAGGAACCATAGTTTACCAATCTCAGGAACTGCAATTCCCAATAGCCTTAACAAACTACAGTTCCCAGAATTCTTTGGGAGAAGCCGTGCCCTTCAAATGTGCTTTAAATGTATGGTGGCGATGTGACCATTACACATAAGAAACACCATCTTTTTGTGCCAGTTGGCCGCCTAGGATTTTGAAGGAAGGAAGGAAGGAAGGAAGGAAGGAAGGAAGGAAGGAAGGAAGGAAGGAAGGAAGGAAGGAAGGAAGGAAGGAAGGAAGGAAGGAAGGAAGGAAGGGAAGGGAAGGGAAGGAAGGTAGGTAGGTAGGTAGGTAGGTAGGTAGGTAGGTAGGTAGGTAGGAAGGAAGGAAGGCATTCTCTCTCCTGCCCAACAACCACAAATAGATTTATAAACCCATCTCTCCCCATCAACCCCTCCTTTGTTGTCTTTTCTCTAAACTAAAAAGCCCCACAGACAAAAGCTGTTCCCACCCATTGATCCAAAGGAAGTTTGTCAAACGGCTTTTAAAAAAAATGCACACAGTTAATCCATGTACATAGTAAACAAAGAATAATAGCTGAGATTAAGCTTTTGGTTTCATGGGCCACTGCAAACTCTGGTATCACTCTACGGGTTCACTGGGAAGAAACCAGCCTGAGTTTTCCATTGCAAAAGCTTCTGCTAGCAATCATCTGGCCAATTAAAAACACCTGTCTTGTTAGAGGCTCTCTCCCATATCCGAGTAGAGAAACCCATGCCAATTTTTGTTTGCCTTTTAGAGAGAGGGCAAATGCACTACGGCTGCATCCCTTGTGGGGCTCTGTGCGACCACACGAAAGGTCTCTCTGGTCAGGCAACAGCCTAACTTCCCACAACAGCTAACTAGATGCCTCTAGGAAGGCAATATTCCTTTCCCCATCCCCTGCTGCTGCCACTAACCTGCGTGCCCCCCCCCCCCCGCCCAGCTAGACATATGCCCATTTGCTTCATATATAACAATGTTGGCTGGTGTCCATTGAAACTGGAAGGGTGGTGGGCAGGGAGCACAACAGTAGGTGGCTCCAGAGCCAATGACTCCCATATGGCAACTTTAAGTTTGCCAATGTGAAGAAGGACTATTGCAGGGGTCAGCAACCTAAGGACCATGGGCCACAAGCGGCCCACGGGGGTCGTTTAACTGGCCAACGACCCGCACAGCGAGTCCCTGCGCACTGCGCTAAACTGGCACACCGCGGTGCAGGGACTCGATTCCGCGATGCCGGAAATTGTGACTGCGCATGCGCAGACACTGGAAATTGCGTCTACGCAGACGCCAGAAATCGCGGGGCCGCGCTCATGCACGCGCACAATCCGGCCCATGGAGGGATCTCCGCTGGAGTGAACCGGCCCAGGCGAGGTAAACCTTGCCGACCCCTGGACTATTGCTACAAACAGGGGTGTCGTTGGCGCTGCAGTTTAAATCACTGAGCCTCTTGGGCATGCCAATCAGAAGGTTGGAGGTTTGAATCCCCATGATGGGGTGAGCTCCCGTTGTTCTATCTCGGCTCCTGCCAACCTAGCCGTTCGAAAGCATGCCGGTGCAAGTAGATAAATAGGTATCGCAGTGGCGGGAAGGTAAATGGCGTTTTCCGTGAGCTCTGGTTTCTGTCATGTTGTCCTGTTGATCTGGAAAGCTGTCTGTGGACAAATGCTGGCTCCCTCGGCCTGAAAGCGAGATGAGCGCCACAACCCCATAGTCGCCTTTGAACGGACTTAACCGTCTAGGGGTCCTTTGCCTCCCCCCCCCCCAAACAGAATATTGTAAGTTCAGCTGCCGATTTTCCTGCATCAGGCTCCTTCTCAACACATTACAGGCATACCTCATTTTAATGAGCAGCCTCCATAGCTCTATTGGTAGAAACTCTTAATCTGAGGTTTAAGCCCCACGTGGGACAGAAGATTCCTCCATTGCAAGGGGTTGGACCTCACGGTCCCGTCCGGCTCTATGTTGGAAGCTCTTTATTGCGCTTCGCAGATATTGCTTTTAAAAACACACACACACAAAATGAAGGAATGGATGAGTCAGCAGCCCTCAACATCAAGCAAAAAGATCATGACTTGCTGAAGGCTCAGGTGATGGTTACCATTTTTTAGCAATAAAGTATTTTTTAATTAAAATATATACATTGGTTTTTTAAAAAACAAACAAACACCACGATGCTATTGCACACTTAACAGACTACGGTATAGTGTAAACATAACTTTTATATGCACTGGTGGGGGGAATTATGCAACTTGCTTTATTGCAATATTTATTGAGGTGGTCAGGAATGGAACCCCGCAATATTTCGGAGGCATGCCTGCATTTACAAATATGACCAATGGACAGCGGGAACAATCCCTGTGGAACAAACATGCTATGGGCATAGCCAAAGGGGGAGTGGGGCAGCTGCCCACCCTAAATCAAGTAAATCAATAAAAATACTTAACTAACTGAGGTTCTACTCCCCTCAACATAAAGCCTGCCCTCTAACATACTGGTAAATCCTGGCTACGTCCATGAAACATGCCGAGGCTTAATTTGATTTCGCCCTGCTTCGCTTCTTATTCCTGAGCCGTCCCACTTTTCTAGTTATGGCCACATCTCACTTTTGTCCCTGGGGGACATTTAAAAACAAGTTAAGGGGGGGGGCAATTCTGAGGAACAAAGTGAGAACCAAAACAAGGCCATCCTTTGAAATTCACAGTTGCCTGAATTCTGTGGCGCACTTCTCCAACTAACCAATGCTCACAAAAATGCAGATTATATGGGGAAAGTGTGCGTAAAAAATGAATATTTTTGTAAAAGAAAAATAGCATACAAAAATGTGTTATATTGGGGGGAACTGCTTGCCCCTCAAAAAATTAGCAAATTTGCCACAGAGATGTGGAAAACTGATTAAGATTCGAAAAATGAGAAACAGAGAGGACCGAAATAGACAGATCCTTCCATCTCTAGTTTTGAGTGCTTGTGCTGGAATGAGCTTGAAATAATTTGATATTCCTTGCCTCCTGCTCATTATTGCTGCATTCCTTATTTTAATATTGTACATGCTTTCCATGGATTTTATCAGATATCATAAACCACCTTGGGAAAATGTTGCATTTTGAAAAGGAAGCTAACAATAAATAAATACATAAGCATGTTGATGTGAGATTACTGTTAATCTGATCAGCGCCGTCTTAAGCGCCCCTGTCGCCATGGTGCGCTGGATCTCTCCAGAGCCCTTCCGCCCCGTTTCCCAGCGCGGTGGGCGGGTGGGCGCGGCGCTGCTGCGCGGCGGGCGGGCATGCGGGCAGGCACAGCGCGATCTCTCCGGCGTCCTCCCGCCCCGTTTCCCAGCGCGGTGGGCAGGTGGGCGCCGCGCGCTGCTGCACGGCGGACCGGCTGGCCAGCGGGCGGGCGCAGCTCGCGGCGCCCTCCTGGCGGGCTGGCGCCATGGTGCCCTGCGCCACCGGGGGTCTATGTAGAGCCGGGCCTGAATCTGATGCCACGCACTGTTAAGAGTTGTATCTTTTGATTGTACTTGTACATCCTATGCATGTAACTGTGGCCTAGGATCCCACCAGGGCTACATGATGATGCTCACTCTAGGGCTTGTGGGAGTGGTTTGATGCAGGGAAACCAAAGAAGGATGCCAAAAGCGCCAGAATGGCCAGTTCTAGCAATTTATTAAAGAAGGTGTCAACGTGCAACACACTGTGCAGAGCCTTGCTACCTTTGCAGACGCAGGTCGAACACCACAGACAATCTGGGCAGCTTCCTATAAAAAACAGGATAAAACCAGGGCCGGCGCATCCATTTAGGCGAACTAAGCAGCCTGCCCGCCGCCCCTCGGTTCTGCCTCCACTGTGCCTGTCACCTGTTGAGCGGCTTCAGGCCGCTTTCCCGAGGTGCGCGCATGCTCTGGAGGCGCACAGGGAGTGCGAGCCTGGGGCCACCTCGCCGGGCCTCTCAGCTGTTTTTTTATGTTATTTTTCTATTTTCTACTTTTTATTTTTTCTATTTTCTATTTTTTTCTATTCTATTTTTATTTTTTCTATTTTCTATTTTTATTTTTTCTATTTTCTATTTCTATTTTTTATTAATGGGGGGGGGAGCGCCAGAAGGTGATCTCGCCTAGGGCGCAAAAAACCCTAGCACTGGCCCTGGATAAAACATTTTTAATTTTTTTTTGGTTTTTTTTTTAAAAAAACTTCCCTAGAGGGCTGCCTTCAGATGACTCCAGGTTGGATAACTCCATACCCTCCAACGTTTCTCTAATGAAAACATGGACATCCTACCATTGTTGTTGTTTAGTTGTGTCCGACTCTTCGTGACCGCATAGACCAGAGCACACCAGGCACTCCTGTCTTCCGCTGCCTCCCGCAGTTTGGTCAAACTCATGTTAGTAGCTTTGAGAACACTGTCCAACCCATGATATTGCCCCATGATATTCTTGTAAAGAAGCTGGTAAAATGCGGGCTAGACAATGCTACCATTCAGTGGATTTGTAACTGGCTGACTGACCGAAGCCAAAGGGTGCTCATCAATGGCTCCTCCTCATCCTGGAGAGTAGTGACTAGTGGGGTGCCACAGGGTTCTGTCTTGGGCCCAGTCTTGTTCAACATCTTTATCAATGACTTGGATGATGGGCTTGAGGGCATCCTGAGCAAGTTTGCAGATGACACCAAATTGGGAGGGGTGGCTAACACCCCAGAGGACAGGATCACACTTCAAAATAACCTTAACAGATTAGACAACTAGGCCAAAGCAAACAAGATGAATTTTAACAAGGAGAAATGTAAGGTACTACACTGGGGCAGAAAAAATGAAAGGCACAAATACAGGATGGGTGACACCTGGCTTGAGAGCAGTACATGTGAAAAGGATCTAGGAGTCTTGGTAGACCACAAACTTGACCTGAGTCAGCAGTGTGATGCAGCAGCTAAAAAAGCCAATGCAATTCTGGGCTGCATCAATAGGAGTATAGCATCTAGATCAAGGGAAGTAATAGTACCACTGTATTCTGCTCTGGTCGGATCTCACCTGGAGTACTGTGTCCAGTTCTGGGCACCACAGTTCAAGAAGGATACTGATAAGCTGGAACGTGTCCAGAAGAGGGCAACCAAAATGGTCAAAGGCCTGGAAACGATGCCTTATGAGGAACGGCTTAGGGAGCTGGGTATGTTTAGCCTGGAGAAGAGAAGGTTAAGGGGTGATATGATAACCATGTTCAAATATATAAAAGGATGTCATATAGAGGAGGGAGAAAGGTTGTTTTCTGCTGCTCCAGAGAAGCGGACACGGAGCAACGGATTCAAACTACAAGAAAGAAAATTCCACCTAAACATTAGGAAGAACTTCCTGACAGTAAGAGCTGTTCGGCAGTGGAATTTGCTGCCAAGGAGTGTGGTGGAGTCTCCTTCTTTGGAGGTCTTTAAGCAGAGGCTTGACAGCCATCTGTCAGGAATGCTTTGATGGTGTTTCCTGCTTGGCAGGGGGTTGGACTGGATGGCCCTTGTGGTCTCTTCCAACTCTATGATTCTATGATTCTATGATTCAACCATCTCCTCCTCTGTCGTCCCCTTCTCCTAGTGCCCTCAATCTTTCCCAACATCAGGGTCTTTTCCAGGGAGTCTTCTCTTCTCATGAGGTGGCCAGAATATTGGAGCCTCAGCTTCAGGATCCTACCATGCCCTCCAATATTTCTCTGATGAAAATAGGTACGTCCTAAGGAAAAGTGGGATATTCTGAGATCAAATCAGAAACTTGGGGGTGGCTTATGTAAATCCAGGACTGTCCCTGCCTGGAAAATAATAATAATAAATTTATTTATTTTTATTCCAACTGCGTCAGACCAACTGTGGTCCTCTCTGAGGCATGCTCTCTCTCGAGTTCCAGAGTTCCTTATGGATAGGCAGGAAGGAGCGAGAAGGGAGACAGATGCCAGGGACTGTGGGAGCCAGTGCCATCGGTACAATTTGGAGGCTCGTGATGCGTGCCAGTAAATGTTTAGTATGCATGGGCATATACACCATGCGGCCACAACTGGATATAAAAACGCAGAGTTCTTCTAGGGCCAATTGACGTTCTATGTAAGGAAGCTCTAGTTTTCCAATGATTATTCTGAACCGCCAGGGGGCGCAAGAGGCACACAGACGGAGACGCGACGGGGGGGGGGGGAACCAGCCTTGAAACCAAGTAGGAAGCGGGGGGGCGGTTCCCAAATGTGGGCGTGTCTGGTGCGGGCTGTTGGGCGGCGGATTGGAACAAAGCAAAAGGGGAGGGGCGACGAGTCCTACCTACGTCGTTTTACGTCCCTTCAAGCGCGCGCACGCATGAATATACATATTTCTGAGGCGAGAGCGACGTCACCCGCCGCGCTTCCCCCGTCCTCCCTACGGAAGAGGTGATGCTTTTGACGCGACGGGTCAAGGGCGAGGGGGGCGTGGCCGGCGCCGGATCGAACCATCCCACCTACCGCCTTGCGAGTCGTGTGTTGGTTAGGAGCGCCGCGGAGGGAGGGAGGAGGGCGTGGCCTCCGGCGAGAAAAGAAACCGCCCTCCAGTCTCCGCCCTCATTTTTGACTTGCATGAGGGAAGGGAGGCGTGGCCTCAATCAGAAAGCAGGGGGCTGAGGGGGGCGGGACGGCTGGTTGCCATGGGTTCGCTTCCGGCGCTGCCTGGCGGAAGTGGCTGGAATTCTGCTGCTGGCTGCCGTTTGCTGCCGTTGCCCTCGGTCAGTGCGCGGGAGGCGGGGGGCGCCCCTCTCGCCGGAGGAGTTGGGGGGCAGCGCCCCCCCCAGAGTGACGCGGGCGGGGGAGAGAGGGCCTGAGAGGGGTATGGAGGGGGAAGGGACGGAAGGCAGGGGGAACCGAAGGACACGAGGGAGGGAGCAGCCCTTCTCCGCTCCGCGCCCTATTTATCCGCGTATTTAGTAGCGCCTGTGCTTAGGGAGCGAGCCTGAGGGAAGCGAAGGGGCTTCTCGCAGTAGGCCAGGAGGTGGGCGCAGAGAAGGAGCCGCGAAAGGCCCTGTCACTTGACTTTTTAAAGGGGAGACCTCTTTCCTATAGGACCTCCATTCCCCTGATCAGTAAGGGTGCATATAAGCAGCACTGTCTTCACAATATATAGGTGAGCATAGGAGTCTGCCTGATACTGGGTATCGTTTTCTGTCACAGCTATTAGCTGTCCCAAATCTTAAAAGCTGCACTGGTGTTTGTATGTGTATACACTGTGTGCGTGCGTGCGCATGTGTGCGTGTGTATACACACAGAAACATACATATACACACGATATATATGTGTGCATGAGTTTATTTCGACCTGGGATCTGTTGTGATGAAGGGTGGGCTAGAAATGCGCCTAATAAAGAAAATTATTATGGCCATGCTTTTAATAATATATTGTTAATAATAGTTTATTTATAAGCCACCCATCTTGGCAGCTTCCAACAAATCAAAACACTAATTAATTTGTGACCCCTGCAACCTATGTGAGGGAATGTGTGTGACAAGCGGTCCCATCTCTCTTTCAGTGTCAGGCAAGAGGTTGCATTTTAGAGAAATGATTATATGACTGCCCTCCAGGGTGGTGTTTGCGTGAAACAATAGAGTTATTCATGGGAAAGTTCTGGTCTCAGTCTGTGTTTGTTATGTTTTTATAAGTGTTGGAAGCCACCCAGAATGGCTGGGGCAACCCAGTCAGATGGACGGGGTACAAATAAATAATAATAATTATTATTATTAGTGGTAGTGATCAAGGCTTTTGTTGCTTGAAAGGCAGGAGGTTTTTAATCCAGTTTTATATGCTTCACAGGGGCATGATGACTGAGGCCAGAACAATTGGTGACCCAGTAGTGTGCCTCCAGCCAGGGAATCCTACTGGGATTGTTTAAATCCAGCAAGAACTTGAGTCTTTTTTGAGATTGTGTCTGTAAAAAAAATCTACAGTCCTAAGAGATGTGAAACCAGGCTTAAGGACAACTGAGAAGAACAGCTAGACACTGAGGACAATGAGAATGCTGTTCTCCATGGGTTTTCTGTAGCAGAGTTTATGATCAATTGTGAAGACTGAACTTCCCCTCTGTGAAATGGAAGATTACACACGAGCCTTAAAAAAGACTTGAAGGGGATTATCCTGGCACCAGAAGACCATGCTGCCATTCATTTTAGTGGTGGCTAAGGCTGCAGGAACATTTCACCCCTACCTTTGAGCATAGTGGGGTCTGTGTAGGAAATTGAAGAAAGAAGACTTTTTCCGGCTTATCTCCCTCTACTGTTTCTTCAAGGTGGAGTCTTTGAAGGGGGAGGGGGGTGCCAAGAGACCCCCCTCCCCCAGGAGAGAAGAACATTAGGCTGGCCACCCTATATCTATGGCAATATGACATCTTCCAGGTGAGTAGTTAGGTGCAATTCACTCAAAGCTTATACTTGTTTTGCACTGTAACCATATTCTGTTTAGCTTGCAAGTGTTTGGATGTTATGCACTGTGTGTTCAGTGTATGAAAGTGCAAGTATGAAGTGAATGAATCAAACCCCATGTTTGTTACCTTTAATCTGTTGAAATCTGGGCTTGGTAGGTTATGTGAGTAGGTAGGATTTCATGTCCCTAATGTCTGCAGTGATCCATTTCTTTCCTAATAAAGTTAACTATCGGTAGACTTGTGTGCATCTGTTTGGCTTTCACAATTCATACTTGATGCAAAACTGCCAATTAGCTAGGTACACATAACCCTTCACAGTAATTGAATCTTGTGAGGGCCTTTTGAATGCACCCTGTAGTAGAACTGAGTTCTTTCCTGTATCGGTTAACTGCAGTCATTCAGAGACAGGGACCAGTATAAGTGTTGTGCATGTAGTGCCTGAGACCTGTGAAAGCACAAAAAATAATCATTGCAGGAACAAATTTGGATGTCCAGAAATGTGGTATGTATTTCTGAAGAAATCTCTTCGGTGTACAACACATATGCTAAAATATGCTGGGCACATTGATCATTCGTTTCTTTGTTTCTCTTTATCATCATAATATATGGTTGTGTTGGGTGTAATTTGCATTTATTTGATCTAGAGGGTTCATTTAGTTTGGATATGAGATATTTCTAGATTGACTTAATGGAGTGATTTTCCTTATTTCTTTAGCCAGATCTATATCTTATCATTATTTTTTTAATCACAGTATTATAATGGTTGTAATATGGATAGAATGCTTGTCAGAATGCTTCATATTACAAGGCCTTTGTAAGTTAATATTTCAATCTTACTGAGCATTTTTGTTCAGGGGTAGGGAACACCTGACAGGGGGCTGGCTATGCACCCTCTTGATCTCTGTCAATCTTGGCTAGTAAAGTCTTGTGGGAAGTAATGACTGGATGGTCCAGTAAGTGGTTAATGCGCTATTGGAGGTAGTTATGCCCACTGCCTTGAAAGAGGTGGTAGTGTGGCCCCTTTTGAAGAGGCCTTCATGGGTTCAGAGGTTTTAGAAAACCTTCGTGAGCAAGGTGATTGAGAGGGTGGTGACCAGCTAGCTACAGGTATACCTAGAGGAAGTAGTGTGAGATACCAGTCCTAACCAAGGTGTTATTAAAAGTGTAAAGTAAAGGTAAAGGAACCCCTGACCATTAGGTCCAGTTATGACCGACTCTGGGGTTGCGGCGCTCATCTCGCGTTATTGGCCGAGGGAGCTGGCATACAGCTTCCAGGTCATGTGGCCAGCATGACAAAGTCGCTTCTGGTGAACCATCCAGCACACGGAAACACCGTTTACCTTCCCGCTGTAGCGGTACCTATTTATCTACTTGCACTTTGACGTGCTTTCGAACTGCTAGGTTGGCAGGAGCTGGGACCAAGCAACGGGAGCTCACCCCATCACAGGGTTTCGAACTGCTGACCTTCTGATCGGCAAGCCCTAGGCTCTGGGGTTTAACCCACAGCGCCACCCGCATCCCATTAGTAAGAGTGTACAGAGCCTTAAACAAAGCTTGGGACTGATGTACAGTACCTAAATATGTGCCTTCCTCAACACCAACCATATTGGGCCCTATGAAGTGGCCCTGTTAGCAATACCACAGCTGTTGACTTCCTGGTTGGTGTTGACCTGTGGCAGAGCTTGGGCGGTTCCCTGTTTGTGGAATTACCTTCCTGCTGATGTGCAACCTGTCTCCCTCATTATTAACTTTCAGGAAGATCTTAAAAGCATTTCTGTTCACCCTGCCATTGGATGGCTCAAAGATACTGTTCCTTACAACCTTGAAATTGTTAACCGTGAGGGTATGTGATTGTTCTGCAAGTTTCTGTGTTATTCATAGTGCTTTTAGATGTTTTGAATTTGTTTTTTTAATAAATTTTTGCTACTTGGGTGTTTGCTGCTTTGGAATCATGGGATGGGATATGAAGGATGGGATAAAATTTAATACATAATAATAAATTTCCAATTTTGCCTGTGAGACCGCCCGCCCCGCAAACCACACCCACCTGATACTATATGTAATGCCAGGTGTGGGGAAGGTAGAGACGTGGCTGCCACGGAACTATCAGGAGCCTTGGAAGTGTGTTGAGGTTGTTCTTTAAACTGATTGGGTACATTACAGAGTTTCCAATTGGGAACTCAGTAACACAGCTGATCCCTCTCTAGCTATGTGGTACAGTATTTGAATCTGTGAGAGATACGGTAGTAGCTTACTGAGGGCCACCTAATGTCAGAAGTAAGATCTGGGCCAGAGGCTTCTAGTTCACAGATCATTCCCATGAATTGCAAACCTATGTATGTTTATCTAGAAGTCAGTCCCAATGTGCTCACTTGTACTCCCAGTAAGTGTGTGCAGGATTGCGGCCTTGGCGACAGTGAAGCAGTAGATAGGGAACTGGAAGTTCAATTTAATGGTTTCTGTGAAGGGTACTTGCTGAAACTGACACTTGATTCTAGGGCCCAGGGTTGTCTGTCCTGTCTGTTTAGTCTCTGAGTCCTGCCATACATCTGGTTACAGGTAGGTAGCCGTGTTGGTCTGGATCGAAGTAAAATAAAAAAATTCCTTCAGTAGCACCTTAAAGACCAACTAAGTTTTTATTTTGGTATGAGCTTTCGTGTGCATGCACACGAAAGCTCATACCAAAATAAAAACTTAGTTGGTCTTTAAGGTGCTACTGAAGGAATTTTTTTATTTTCCTGCCATTGAGTTCTTACTAGCATAATTTTGCACTGAGGGAAGGGTGGTTCAGCTGGCGTGGATAGGATAGTGCTTAGTGTGGCCACTGCCCTGCCTACGTGATGCCACTGTCTCTTGCCAAATCTGACTTGATCAGTTGCACCCCGATCAAGTTGTGGTATCATGAGCTGCTGCAGTGGTGCATGATCACAACGCATGATATTACACTGGAGCAAAAGCCCCAATTGCTTCCTTACATAGCAAATCACATGTCAGGCTATTAGTCTGACATGGGCAAAGCAGGGGCTGGCATGGGGTAATTTTGTAAAGTTCTGTTTATAGTGTCTATTTGCTCACTACTCAGTATACTAAATATTGCTTTCTGAGCACTATTTCTGGCACTTGACCCTCTTGCTTTGACGAGTCCCACAAGCCTCTGTCCTCCTTTTTTTTAAAAAAAAACACACGAAAAACAAAAACCTGTTTGATTACTTTGATCCTTGCTTTAAAAATTCAAACTTGTGAAAGCCCTGATCAGCTAGTCAGGGGATATTGTAGGCTTATTAAATCAACCTGCAGATTTCCATATATCTGAATACAGCAAGTCCAAACATGATTGTAATTTACTCCCAAGAGTTGTATATGGGCTTCCACAATACAGATGGTGCTTAGCTCTGATACAATGCTAAATTAGAGGGGAGGAGATATTAGGATGTCCCAGATGAAAGATGAAACAAATATGCAGAAAGTGCAGAAGGGAAGGGTGCACATGGAAATGCTTCTGTTTCACTGATCCCATAGAGCAGGAAAGATATGGAGCAAAATGGTTGTACTGCCTGCTGCATCGTGTCTACACAACAGGCAGAGTCATTAGGACTTTAGGGAGAAATTCAACCTTGCTCTAAAGTGATTGTTCTTTCATGGACTTGCCAGATGATTTGATCACCCCCTACCCACTCTGTGCACTGTTCCAGAGTTTGTATTTTCCCTTCCCCCCCTGAGCCCCCCCCCCCCGGTGAGGAGGGGAAAACTGGTGTCCCCCCTCCTCTGACAAGACTGCTGACAGAGCTTCCTCTAACAACTCATTAGTTGAATCCCAGTCTCCAATAAGCAGCCCCCATGCTTTTAACATTGCAAGATTGGCCTTGAATGGGGTCAAGTTGAATCCACCACAGTGTTTTACACTGTATATTCAGTATTCTATGCAGCATGTCCTAATTTAAAGTTAAATGTTGGCTCGTAAGGTCAGTGATGCTAAAGTAATTTAATAATGGTTGGCTAGGCTTGTATTATGGGGAAGATGTTTCAGCGACTCCCTGTTTAGTTCCAACGTCACGTACAGTATTCCCTGTGAATACTGAATTCCATCCATCTCTGGTTTTCTGAGATCATGACTGTACAAGTACTTTGAGGCCCTAATTAACTCAGTCTCTTCCAAATATGTTCAGCCTCTTATGACTTTGTGCAAATTAATGGAGGAAGAGAGAGACTCAGATCCAGGTGACCACAGACGCTAAACTGAAGATGTTATTCTGATGGTGGGTAGCTTTGGGTAGCAGCTCCAGGGTCTTTTCTGGGGGATCCATGTTATTCCCTTACCTGGAATGAGCCCAAGCAAAGCCTTAGATTTACACCTGTTCTTCACTTCCATGTGGCAAGGAGGAAGACTTTGCTTGCATTTACTTTTGGTTTCACAGAATCCTGCTGCCTTGTTGCATGCAATGTAATAATCTATGATTTGAAGTTGGCTTGTTTATTTGACCAGAGTTTGTTTTAAATTCCAATCTTTGATTGGTATGAAACAACAGATCTCTGTGAAAGTAAACACTAATGAATTCCTTCTCCCAACTGTTACAGGAGGAAAGGGGGAGCATGTGAGCTTTCGCTCACTTTGGCCTGTGAACATATCACTAAACAATGGTTTAGTGTTACACACAAACGAGGTAGCTGTCTGTTTGGCTACTCAGCATGCGCAGCATAATAGTTTATCCTGTCTGGCCAGAGGGTTGTTTAGACTGAAATGTGTGATTTGTGGTTTCTCTCTTCCTGAGAGTTGTGTTGTTATTGCCTTGATTGTGGGCAATCCCAAACTTGCTTAGCATGCCACTCTAAATCAGGATAAACTCTACTCAAGTATAGCCAGGACACTTCAACAAGCAGTGCCTTGGCTACATCTCTTACGCCATGGGTAGACAAACTAAGGCACGGGGGCCAGATCTGGCCCAATCGCCTTCTAAATCCGGCCCATGGATGGTCCGGGAATCAGCGTGTTTTTACATGAATAGAATGTGTATTTAAAATGCATCTCTGGGTTATTTGTGGGGCCTGCCTGGTGTTTTTACATGAGTAGAATGTGTGCTTTTATTTAAAATGCATCTCTGGATTATTTGTGGGGCATAGGAATTCGTTCATTTCCCCCCCCCCAAAAAAAATATATAGTCTGGCCCCCCCACAAGGTCCGAGGGACAGTGGACCGGCCCCCTGCTGAATTAGTTTGCTGACCCCTGACTTACTCCCTCACTTGGAAGTAGTTGTATGTTTTTACTGTGTAATTTTGGTTCCTGGGAATCCACCCAATAGAAGCATAAAAGCCAGTGGAGAAATAGTCTTGGCCAGCCAGGTCAATGGGAAGGGACATCCTGGATGAAATGTGATACAAACTGGAATGGATGTGAAGCTTGCCTTCCCCCATAGAAACTATTTGTGCTTCATGAGGGTGGCCCCTCTCACAGCTGGAGAACTCTTAACATTTCACTCCATCTGTGAGCTGCTTGTCTCCATTCTGAAACCAATGATTTGTTTTCCTGCAAGATTATTGCTTAAATTACATTATTTCTGTTTACAGCTAAGCCCAGTATTACATGTTTGTAGTAAGTAGACACAGGTACCTGCTATATGTTCTGTGCTAAGAAAGGAAGCCTGTAGCTTCCGGCTCCTGCTCCCATCAGACCCAGGCCAGGAGTTGTAGGCCAATAACCCTGGGATTTCCAATCCTTGTTCTGCAGTGGATCCTTACAACCTCAGGAAGAAGTCACAATGGGGCCTGGCCTGTAGAATCTAACAAGATTGCAGGTAGAAACATCTCAACCTCTCATTAGACCTACAAGAATTCCCTGGCATTCACTTTCTAACAGGAATCAGCCAGATGTTTCTGGGGAGCCCACTAACAAGTCATGAATGTGATGGCTCTCTCTATAATTTACTCTCCAGCAACTGGTATACAGATCTGTACAGCCTCCATCTGTGGTACTTTCATTTTAGTTTTCATGGCTAACAGTAATTGATAGGCCTATCCTCTGTAAATTGGTTTGGGCATTTTAAAAAGCCATTTAAGCTGCTGGCCATCGTACATTCTGTGAGGTGAGACTGACTTGAATGAGTGTTCAGAACTCAGTGATGGCTTCTGTGTTCTGGGGAAGAGCTCTTTTCATTAGTGTTAAATATTGAAAGCCATTCAATTAAGTCTCTGTTGCTTGGCAGAACCCAAGAAACATTGCAAAGGTCAGACACGTGTTTTCTGACAGATTGCTGTTATCTGCAGATCTAGAAACCTTGGCTGGCTCTGTTGAGATTTCTGGTTGCCATTTCACTGGTGGTAATACTGATAACATATTTTAAGAGCTTATTTTTAGGAAGAGTAGCAAAACTGCTAATTGCAGAAATGTCTGCCTTATAGAAGACAGAAGATTTCTATTCTACTTACAACAGACATGTCCAAAGTCTGTTTCGGGAGCCTAATCTGGCCCCCGTGGCAGTATATGTCCTGGGGTAAAAAATCCTTTAAAAAAGCTCAACAACTTCAATCCTTAAAAAAGCTCAACAACTTTGGTCAGCCCCCTCATGCATATTCATTTCATCAAATCTGACCCCCTTTGAAAAAAGTTTGGGTACACCCTGACTTACAACCTTTACAGGTCAACAAGCCAGGTTAGTGTGATGTAACAGCTAGGGTTTCGTTTGTAGAACAGGGAGCTCAGCTTCAAAAAGCAGCTCCGCCAAAAAGTGACTAGCGCAAGGTTTCCCAGTACTATCTCTCAATCTAACCTCCCTCAAAGGGTGGCAAGCAAATAAAAGGTGGTAGTTCTGTAGGTAGTTCTGAATTCCTGGAGAAAATATGGAATGGAAATTGAGCACCTTTCTCACCTCCCCAAATGCAGTTAACTTGGTAATAATCTTGACTTCAGGACACTTGTGGCCTGTGCTGTGTTTTGCTTAAGTGAGCGCCTCTGAGAATGGCCAACTTCACCTTCTGTATGTTCACCACCTGAAATTCTTTCAGGTAAGGGCTCAAGGGCAAGTGTGCTCCCAAGCATGTTCAGAGGGCCTTTCCTTTGTGAGGATAATGCTTCCCTGTCTTGGGGGGGGGGGGTAGTATAATTTGGTGTCCTCCTCTCTCCTGCCTCCACGGACTGCAGCTTCACAACTGCAGCACTGTCTGAGAAGTGACCCAGTGTGAGATGGTGGTTCAGCTGAGAGGGAGAGGTTTGGCCCCTCTGCTGCACTTGCTCACTTGCCGTTACCCATCAAGACAACCACTACCGTATATACATATTCATGTGGTCTTTCCAAGTGCACTCTACAAAATGGTGCCTGCCACTTCTCTGGCAGCCTCTTATTGAGAGGCAGAGCTGAACAGAGCAATGCAATGTTCATTGCAGTAGCAGCACAAAGCTTTCAGTGCTTTCACATGTGTACCCCACTACAAATGCAGTTACTGCCCCCATGTGATGCCTCAGCGCTTGCTATAAACGGCGCATGTGGGCACAATAATAGCACAAACTGCTCAGCTGGAACTTTTTGGCTTTGCGTTCTCTCGTGATGGCAATTGGCCAATCCGTAAAATTCTCTCTAGTTGGCAACACTAGACCCATCCCCTCTGCGACTGCTTGTGTGTTTCTTTTTGTTTTGCTCCTAACCTCTCTCTTCCTGTTTCTGTTCAGATATGTCAGTAGGAGAAGCTGGGTTGTGTAATTTTAATTGTGGCAGTAGAACCGGAGGGAGAGTTTTTGGGCAGATGGTGGCAGATACTATAGGAAGGGTGGAGTGCATGACTGGGCAGCATGGAGACCTTACTCCTGCCGTTGAGAATGGATGGCACTGTTGCAAGAATGCCAGTTTCACATTGGCATTATTTTTTCATATGGAATGCTTAGCCACAATTGGACACTATTATGAGATAGGCTGTTGGTTGACATTTGGTCTGTCACTTGGTCAGCATTACAATTCTAACCAGGTAAGGCTGGAATCTGTTGGAGTAGTCTATCATTCTGAAGAACTTTCTCTAGGTTTCGAGGCTTCAGTCGTTAAGCCTGGAAACCAAGAGAATGCCAGTCAAAGATGGGGCTTTTAAGAATCATGGGGGAGGCATCATGTGTGAATGTAAGTCTCTGACATATTGACTGACATTCCAAAAGCAACACAGTAGGCTAATAATAGAATTACAGTACTTTTGTATCACTATTGAATTATGTCTTAATTTACAATCAGATAACGTATAACATATACACGGTGACACCAACTAACGTGAGTTAAGAAAATGTCCCAAAATAAGGGATTTTTAGGTTGATATAATGTCATGAAGAATCACTAAAGCTTGAGGCAAATATGCAGTATTTGCCAAGAGTAAGCTGAAGAATGTTGGTGCTCCAAACACAGCAACAGGACAGTCCTTCCAGGATGACTGACTGTTTCAATCAATGTTCTTCCTCAGCTCTGAACATTCTGTAAATGGTTATTACACAATAAGAAATATATTACCAAGTAAAACGGCCAAAAGGGTACACAGGATACATATGTTGGTGTCACCGTGTGTGTGTGTGTGTGTGTGTAATATTTATTTATTTATGCATACCCCGCCCATCTGACTGGGTTTCCCCAGCCACTCTGGGCGGTTTCCAACAGAATATTAAAATACAATAATCTATTAAGCATTAAAAGCTTCCCTAAACAGGGCTGCCTTCAGATGTCTTCTAAATGTCAGGTACTGTAGTTGTTTTTCTCTTTGACATCTGATGGGAGGGCGTTCTACAGGGCGGGTGCCACTACCAAGAAGCCCCTCTGCCTGGTTCCCTGTAACTTGGCTTCTTGCAACGAGGGACGTGCCAGAAGGCCCTTGGCGCTGGACCGCAGTGTCCGGGCAGAACAAAGGGGGTGGAGACGCTCTTTCAGGTATACTGGACCAAGGCCGTTTAGGGCTTTAAAGGTCAGCACCAACACTTTGAATTATGCTCAGAAACGTACTGGGAGCCAATGTAGGTCTTTCAAGACCGGTGATATGTGGTCTCGGCGGCCGCTCCCAGTCACCAGTCTAGCTGCCACATTCTGGATTAGTTGTAGTTTCCGGGTCACCTTCAAAGGTAGCCCTACATAAAGCGCATTGTACGTTATCTGATTGTCAATTAAGACATAATTCAATAGTGATATAAAAGTATTGTAATTATATTATTAGCCTACCATGCTGCTTTTGGATTGTCAGCAACACAGGGGTTCTTTTTTGTTTAGTCTCTGACATATTGTCAGGTAGGAACCCTCAGTGCCTGCTGTTGTGTAGAAATGTTGGCACATCTGAAAAAGAATCTGAATTACATCACTTGTGTTTTTATTTTATTTTTTATTAAAACCTAAAATGCATTACTCCTTTTGATGTAAAGACCCATATTTTATTATATGAAGTCTCCTGCCTATTCCCCCTGCACCCCCTCCCAATCTGCTTCCACTATGTTACACAGTTTATAAGGCTGTTTATTTGCATGTCCTGGGAGTACATCATGACTGCAAAAGTTGTGTGAAAGCTGCATTTTTAAAAATTTGAGCAGGAAATCCAAGTTTCACCATCCAGAGCAGGGAGATTAAGCTTTCTGAAAAAAACGAACTTGGTCTTCTGACATCTCTCTCCTGATCTTTGTGCCATGCCTCATCTATCAGTGGTGAAGTACAGAGATCCTAATGATTTATCAACTTATACTAGTTATATTTGAATGTTTCTTTGGCAGCAAGTATCAGACTTACCGTACTTTTTCTTTTTAATTAGGTGACTTCTAGGAGTCTTGAGTCTTTCACAAAGTGGATATAACGTCTGCACACATGTCATCATGGGAGTTGTCTTACACGCTATACTTGCGTTTAAAAATATAAGGAGCTTTTTGTGCCTGCTTCTGAGAAAAAGGTAGGTGGGGACTCAATGAGCATGGGTCTGTTGTGGAAGTGCGGAGGGGGGGTCAAACTTTACCAGCTTAACAATTGTTAGATGTGGGAGTGCCAAGCATCAACTATCACTAATCTTTAAAACAGGCTGCTTTAGAAGAAGTATTAAAATTTGATTCGGGTCACTTATTTAGATGTGCATCTTGCATTTTTATGTTATGAAAAGCAGTATGCAACTTTAATAAATAAATAAATAATATTATTGAAATCAGTGTGAAGGTGGCTTGTTCACAAGTTAGCTTTGCATTTGAGATAACCAAGTTTATTACCAGATAAATTTCCTGTATTTTGTCATGGCCTATGACTTTGAGCATATGACTTTATAACCCTGTTGTTGTAGAGACCTTTTGCCCCGAAAGGCTTTCATTTTCTCACAGGATGGCTGGGAATGAGTTCCCACATAGCAGTTAACAAGGGTTGCCATATTTCCAAAAGTGAAAATCCGGACAGAGTTGTTGTTGTTGTTGTTGTTGTTTTGGGTGGACCCTGCCACCTTCCCAAACCCTGCCTGATTTTGAGAAGGCAGCGTAAGGCCTCTTGGATGCTCCCACAGACCTGGCACTGCTTCTCTAAAGCGAGACCCGCCTGCATCTCCCTTCCCATCACTGCAAACTAAGCTGCTTGAAAGGAGTCTGCTCTAGGAAGCGGAGAAAGGGAGAGAATGGAAGAGGGATCCTGGCAGAAGGAGAGAGAGGGGAGGAAAAGAGGGTCTGGAGGAAGAGGAGACGGTGCTGGGGGGAGGGGTGTCCAGACAGGAGGCAGGATGTGGGTAAAGGAGGGGTGGGGGGGATTAAATCAGTAAGTCCCAGTTGGAGGCAAGGAGAGTCTCCCTGAGCCAAATATATCCTCATTTTCTGGAGGGAGCCCTGCAAAAGGGGAGAGAAGGGTGTTTGTGGGGGGCAATTGGTTGGAAATTGAGAGGAGAGGGGATGCAGAAGAGGCGTGCTGGGGAGGAAGGGGAGGGAGCCGGGGGGGGGCTGTTACTTGTTTTGTCCTGGGGGGCTTGGGTTGGGATGTGATGACAGTTGGGTGCTGAGGGAAAATGCAGCAATTCTTATTTGTGATTTGGCAGCGGGGTAGGAGAGGCATGTGCAGTGGCTTAAATGCTAGAAGTCCCCAATCAATGCAGTGTCAAAAGTATCTCTTTAGGGTCCAGTTTTTAAATTGCTCAAGGTATTAGAACAATTTTATCTATGCCTCTCTCATTTTTATTCTTTCTGTTAAATGCAGGTATGCTAACAATCCTGCCCTATATTTGCTGTTTGATCTTTCATGTCCATTTTATTTTTCTTCTGGCTCAGTGGTACCATCTCTCTCCTGGAGTCAGGCATGACATTTCTTCCCTTCTTTTGATGCTCAACCTTTGTGGATGTCTCTATTCATCTTAAAACGTGCCCTAGAAAGAGAGGCAGCTGCTGAAGGTAGATAGAATAAAGCACAGGGAGAAATGTTGCTTTCAAGTGTAAAATGAAATAGAATAGCATCCCATAATAAGGTGGCAAAATATTGGGGGCCTATAAGGGGTGCTATTTCATTCTGTGTTGCTTTAAAAAAAAACACTATTTTAAAACCTTCCTGAGGCTTCCAGCAGACAATAGTATTTCTGACCAATAATCTTAGTTATTAGCAAGTGTTGCACATCACTTTAAAGTGCTTCACAAAAATTACTTGCCAGCCTGGTGGCTATTAGTCCTTTCCTGGCATACTGGCAATCTGAAAGAGACTCCAGCTCTTCCTTCCCTGTTTCCCCATCAGGTGGCAAATTTTCCTTAACACGGACAGCCGATGCAAACCATTTACACCAGGCATCCCCAAACTTTGGCCCTCCAGATGTTTTGGACTACAATTCCCATCTTCCCTGACCACTGGTCCTGTTAGCTAGGGATCATGGGAGTTGTAGGCCAAAACATCTGGAGGGCCGCAGTTTGGGGATGCCTGATTTACACGGTTAGCCAAATGAGAAGGCAAGCCATGGGGGGATTATTCAAGTAACTTCTGCTTTTGTACATGAGGATAGCCACTCCAAAACCAACACATTGTTTTATGAAGAGGTGTCTGCCCACTATAATGTGGCAGGTTTCTGGTTTTAGAAAACAGTGTGCAAATTGCAGTAATTTGCTTGAAACTGAGACAGGCAAATAGGATGCACGCATCTGGCACAGGAAGTTATTTTACTGATGCGATCAAAGTTGTCCATCCATGTCCTAGACTAATACTGGGGTCAGATTCCTTTATTAAAGGTGTGTATCCTTAAAATGCAGCAGAATGCCAGCTTGGCATAGATAGAGCCATACTGGACTTATTTATTTAACAACATTTTATATAGGTAAAAAATAAAGATAAAGGATGATTAAGTCCAGTCAAAGGTGACTATGGGGTGCAGTGCTCATCTCGCTTCAGGCCGAGGGAACCAGCGTTTGTCCACAGACAACTTTCCGGGTCATATAGCCAGCATGACTAAATCACTTCTGGTTCAATGGGACACCATGACAAGGGCCAGAGCACACAGAAACATCATTTACCTTCCCGCCACAGCGGTACCTATTTATCTACTTGCACTGGTGTGCTTTTGAACTGCTAGGTTGGTAGAAGCTGAGACAGAGTAATGGGAGCTCACTCCATCACAAGGATTCGAACTGCCGACCTTCCAATTGACAAACCCAAGAGGTTTAGGCCACCCACGCCCCTTTAACATTTTCTATACCACTTGATTGTAATAAAACCTCTAAATGGTTTCCAAGAAATACTAAAAATATCAGAAAAACTATTTAAAACAATATTAAAATAATTTTTAAAAAACTGTGGAAAATATTGAAACACATCAACATTTACGAGTCGGGGTAGGATTGCCTAAACCTGTTACAAGCAAGTGCCAAAAAGATTGTAGTAAGGGCATTTGCCCAATGTCAAGAGGCAGGTAAATGTAAAGTATGGGTGCTGCTATACTCAAAGGCTTGATTCCTCAGAACTGTGGAGTGGGTATTATGTTGCTACCTGTAACAGTGCCAGTTCTGTAGATCAAAGTGGTTTAGAGGGCACATATTGGGTAAGGCGATCCCACAAGTAAACTAGTCTCAAGCCATTAAGGGCTTTGTATACTAATAGTAACACCTTGAACTCTGCCCGGTAAGAAATCAGCAACCAGTGCAGATATTTGAGCAGGGTCTCACACCAACAGCAGTTTCCAGGTCAGGCACAATGCAGCGCCACTTAGAGTACATTGCAGCAATCCAGACTTGAAGTCACCAGTGTCTGAACTATTGTAGTCAAGTTTTCCCAGTCCAGGAAGAATAAAAGCTGTTGTACCAAGCGCAGCTGGTAAAAGGCGCTTCCAGCCACTGAGTCACCTGCGGCTCCAGTGACAAAGCTGGACCCAGAAGCACCCCTGACTGCATATCTTCTCCTTTAGAGGGAGTGCAGCCCCATTTAGGGCAGACAGTTGACCAGTTTCCCAGACAACAGAACCACTCACCCGCAGTGCCTTTTCCTTGCCTAGATTCAAGTTCAACTTGTTCAATCAAGCTCAGCTCATTGCATAGTCTGAGGAGAAAGACAGCAGGGGGTTACATTCGTTACATTCGTTATTAGCATGTCCCATTGTGTCTTACATTAACTGTGATCCAACCTTGGCTCACCAATTGTCCACTTCTACCACTCCTTATTAGTATTACTTAGCCTAATAACCGATTATGACTCTACCACAGTTGTCACGTTTTTGTTTTTTTTAATTCACGTGCATAAGCTTGTGTCTTAGCCAAGATCTCAAAGGTGGCTCACATTGGAATGCAGCATAAAGTACAATGAGACAATGGAACCCCATCAGGGAAAAAAATGTGTTCTAAATTAACAGCCAACAAGGAAAACAAATGAGTAATAATTTTTTAAAAAAAATCTGTAGGTAGATTCTGACGTTGTTCCAAGAGGACGAAAGCTTTACCTTCTAAACTGTTTGTAGAATTGGTCAGGTGAGCTTTTCTGGATAAAGAGCTCCCATAATTGGGGCACCACTGTGGAGGAAACCATACATCTTAGGTGCATGGACTATGCTTCATGGTGGAGGTACTTACAGCTAGCCTTCCTTCGAATATTTTTAAATCCTCTGGTGATGTGGAAAGCAAAAGAGCTGAAAGCAACACCACCCCTCATTCATCTATGATCTGATTACTTCCTTCCTTAAACCTTTTGATTTCCCTCTTTATGCAGAGATGGGACTCTGTCTCTTGTGCCCTGCCTGTAGCCCTTTATCATGCTGGGTCACTGTGTCCCAAGCAAGGCAGATTGTTTACAGTGCCCATTATGCCCAGGGAAGGTATCTGTCGCCAGTTCTCCTGAAGGATAAAGGAGAGGCTGCAAAGCAAGACAATGGGTGTTAAAAACAAGTCTGCAGATCAGATTCTCTCAGAATAATTTCCAGGGATTTCTGCCCATGGTGTGCATTATTCCTATATTTTTACAATTTTTGTTTTGCCTTTTCTTTCCAAAAGAAAGAGGCTACCTTACAAAATGCCTGAAGTAACAATCAGGATAGTTTATTTGTTGTTTATATTTATTGATTTAAATTTTACTTTATATCTCACCTCTTTTCCATTATATCCCATCTCTCTTTCCAAGGGAGTAAACATCCAGGCACTGAATAGACCCAGAGCTTCTTAGCTTCAGCAAGGCCTCGTGTGTGTCCCTTCAGATCATACACTAGGACCGTATCTACAACATAGTGGTGCTTATTTCCAAGTAAATGTGTTTACCATTCCGTTAGCAAAAGCAAACAGCATTTATTCATGTAGTCATGATACTGTTTTCAGTTTGAAATCCAAATTTCACATGCTTAAGAGTATTTCTTTCTGTTGGAGTGGTATCTAATGCATGCCATCAGCACAAGCGTTTCTACTCGGATAATGGGACTTCCCTACTTCCCCACACCCTTGGTTCTGATTTAAGCCCATGAATACAGTCAAACCTGCTGGTAAATGCTATTCAACCATTTCATGCTGGATTCTCCCTTGGAAGTTTTTTTGCATGAAAAATATTATGTTTAGGTCAGTGGCAGAGTATCCTGGAAGGCTGAAATGTTCTCCTGCTGGTTTCTAAATGTACATGGGATTTATATGTCTGGCTTGTATCCATTTACACTCCTGCATAGTGACTGATCTATTTGCGTCATATAGTATCAGAAGGGCTTTGTTGGCAAGTGATGGCTTCCATCACATGTTGAAGATGGGGGGGGCTGTGCTGGATCACACCAAAGACCCATCTAGTCCAGCCTCCTTTTCTTACAGTGGCCACCCAGATGCCAGTGAGACACCGGCAAGCAAGACCTGAGTGCAAGGCACTCTCCCTATCCTTCCCATTTGTTATTCCCAGCAACTGATATCCAGCAGTGGAGGTAGAAGAATAAGCAGTTGAATGAGCCCCTGGTGGTGTGGCGAATATTATTAAGGATGGGTGACACCTGCCTTGAGAGCAGTACATGTGAAAAGGATCTAGGAGTCTTGGTAGACCACAAACTTGACATGAGTCAGCAGTGTGATGCAGCAGCTAAAAAAGCCAATGCAATTCTGGGCTGCATCAATAGGAGTATAGCATCTAGATCCAGGGAAGTAGATCTGGTCAGACCTCACCTGGAGTACTGTGTCCAGTTCTGGGTACCACAGTTCAAAAAGGATTCTGACAAGCTGGAACGTGTCCAGAGGAGGGCAACAAAAATGGTCAAAGGCCTGGAAACGATGCCTTATGAGGAACGGCTTAGGGAGCTGGGTATGTTTGGCCTGGAGAAGAGAAGGTTAAGGGGTGATATGATAGCCATGTTCAAATATATGAAAGGATGTCATATGGAGGAGGGAGAAAGATTGTTTTCTGCTGCTCCAGAGAAGCGGACATGGAGCAATGGATTCAAACTTCAAGAAAGAAGATTCCACCTAAACATTAGGAAGAACTTCCTGACAGTAAGAGCTGTTCTGCAGTGGAATTTGCTACCAAGGAGTGTGGTGGAGTCTCCTTCTTTGGAGGTCTTTAAGCAGAGGCTTTATGGGCAAAGATTGTTGTTGTTGTTGTTGTTTAGTCATTTAGTTGTGTCTGACTCTTCGTGACCGCATAGACCAGAGCACACCAGGCACTCCTGTCTTCCACTGCCTCCCGCAGTTTGGTCAAACTCATCTTGGTAGCTTCGAGAACACTGTCCAACCATCTTGTCCTCTGTCGTCCCCTTCTCCTTGTGCCCTCAATCTTTCCCAGCATCAGGGTCTTTTCCAGGGAGTCTTCTCTTCTCATGAGGTGGCCAAAGTATATTGGAGCCTCAGCTTCAGGATCTGTCCTTCCAGTGAGCACACAGGGCTGATTTCCTTCAGAATGGATAAGTTTGATCTTCTTGCAGTCCATGGGACTCTCAAGAGTCTCCTCCAACACCATAATTCAAAAGCATCAATCCTTTGGCACTCAGTCTTCTTTATGGTCCAGCTCTCACTACATTAAAAAACACAATAAATTGCAGCAACATACAAAACATAACTGGGATCCTTTCTGTGGTGGTGGTGGTAGTCCTGTGGAGTCCAGCCAGAGCAGGTCCTGATGTTGTTGCCTTTGCCTGTCTCCCTGTCTCCAACCTTGAATCCTTCCTACAATTGATGCTGAAACAGGCTCTAAGGAATCCTTCCTGTTGCCAGCTAAGCCTTCAGCCTTCTCCTCATCATCCCACCCCTTTTCCACCTGAAGGTGGCACTTCCTGAAAAGGGACAAATTGTGCCCGAGGGCATGCGTATTGTGTGCTATGCCACAGAGCACAGAACCTGTCATGGGATTTGGCTCTTTGAGCATTGCACTTGCATGCTTTCCAAGTGACACAGGCTTTTGGTCTCCACAGCTTTGAAGTTTTAAAGCTGCGCAGATGGGGCGAATGAAAGGCTTACAAAGCAAAAGGGACTTTCTATGAGGTCTTCAAGTGGCAAGGTTTCCCTGGCTCCGGAGCTTTTTATTTCTCTTTCTGTGGCTTGCATTCCTTAGCTCTGGTGGTCCCAATTCTGACAGACTTGGTCAGCAGCCAAGCCTCAAGAGTCTGTTTCCGTTTTTCCAGCTTAGTGCTGCCTCTTCTTGGTGGGAGAGTGATGTACCGTATTGCTCAATTCCACTCAACAAGCAAGCAAAGCCACTGAGCAAAACATTATCAATTTACTCACCGAGTTCTCTCTCTTCCTCTCACTACTTCCTCACACACCTCTCTTTAGATGGGAAAGGTTAATCCTCCCTGATCTGGTAGCTGATGCTCACAGAGGATGGAGTTAGGTATCATGAGGGAACCAGCTGGACTAGAATATCTCCATCCTGGAGTCTCAAGGGAAGGCATGTTTAAATATCTCCATCCTGGAGTCTCAAGGGAAGGCATGTTTTTTTGTACACCTGTGAAACAAGGCTTCCTGGCTGCCTTCTTAACTCTGTGCGAGTTCACATGTCTTTCTCCTCTTAAGTGTTCAGAAAACGATCATGAAAATTGTTGACTCGTATTCCGGCAAGTGAAACTGAGAGGCAAAAGGTGAGGTCATCTTCGTCTGCTGCTGCTTCATCACCATCAGGGTGGAGAATGTGGCATTGGAGTTTTTCCCTTTGGGCTCCTATAGTTGCTGTTCCTCCAGTCCCTGGGATTTGGAGACTTCAAGATTGGGGGTTGGTCTCAGTGGGGAGCTTTCTCTGATTTCCATCTGCCTGCTCTGCTCCTCTTTTCTTGCTTTAGGACTTTCAGTTTGAGATATTTATCCTCTAGAGCCCTCCAGATGTTTTGGGACTACAACTCTCATCATCCCTAGCTAACAGGACCAGTGGTCAGGGATGATGGGAATTGTAGTCCCAAAACATCTGGAGGGCCAAGTTTGACCATGCCTGCTCTAGAGCTGTGGCTAGAACAAAGGAGTCCTGATCGAGCCTGAGCAAAATACTTGAACTACCGTAGTGGCCTGGTTGACAATTAGCTTCATACTGGGGGCTGTATAACTGAGCAACGGTGAAAAGGCCAGCAGTTTTAGACCTGCCTGCTGACTTACTCCAGTACAATGTATGGGCCAATGGTTCTTTAATCCCCTCCTCTTCCTCAGTGCACAACATAGACTTGGACAGAGCTCTCCCCTGAAGATGTATCACAGCTGCACAGTCCCCTGTGTGAGTCAAAACACAGGCAAATGGGAGTGAGCAGCTGAGGAGTATCTGAATGCTGCCAATGTTTCTGTTGCTGTTGGCACAGGGAGATTTTTTTTGCAATATGTGAGCTCCCATAGGAGAAAGTGACCGAGTTGCCTAACGAAGAGCTGCCTAAGCAACAAGGAGGGTTCTATCTTGGAGGCCAAATGAGAAGCCCTGTGGGCCAAACTTTGGTTTGCTGCTAGCCTGTTTCAGGACTACTGAGAAACTACCGTAGGAACTGTGTCCTTGCACAGATATGAGACTATTTCTCATCTCTAGGCTCAGACCACAGCTCGACAGCATGACCTTTCCAGCCATCCTTCAGCCTTCCTTCTGTAATTGACTTGGCTATATGCACATTAGCTTGGGAGGGAATAGATCATAGGAATATAGTTGCCCAGACCTGTCTGCCCTCTGCTGTGGAAATGCATGTTGTTTCCATAGTCAGAAGGCACGGGATATAGCAACTTTGCTAAAGCTAAACAGGTTTGTGTCTGGTCAGCGCCTGGTTTGGAGACTGCCTTGGATACCCTCTGTATGCTACTTGGAATTACATTGTGGAAGCAAGGTGAGAAATTAAATTAAAAACCCATGTTTTGAACCTTCCTCAGCCTGGTGCCATTCAGAAGTCATCTGGAGAATACCAGGTTAAGGGATGTAGAGTTCCTTCAATGGTTCTGAGCTATTAAGTAGAAATTTATTTTTGTAAAAGTTGCATATGAAGGATTATCAGTGACAAGATGACTATATGTTACCTCTGCTATCCAAAGTAGCATGCTTCTGAGGATCTGTTACTGAGGATCATCAGCAGGAGTGTTCTTGTGCTTATGTCCTGTCTGTGGGCTTCACTTAGGCATTTGGTTTTAGGAGCATAATGCTGGACTAGTAGGGCTTTGGCCTGATCTACCAAGGCTGCTCTTAATTGTCTGCCTTGATTTTGTTGATGGCTTCCTTTTTGTTTGTTTTTTGTCCATTCTGTTCATTTCCCCTCCCCCCCAACATAATTACGCAGAAGATCAGGCAGGCTGGGACAGAGTTCTGTTTCCTATTAGTGAGTAGGCAGCTGTGGTGGGGATGGAGTTGAGTGATCTGGTCCTAATTTTGCGTCTGGCTCTCCCCGTGTTCAATTGCAGCCTTGATCTTCTGATGCAAACTTGATCCAAATCATCCAATAAATGATTTTGTTGTTTGGTGTTACAGATATAACACCAAACTCCAATTTGTCCTCCAAACAATCATAAAATCAGTGAGAGTAAGAGAGTTTGGTGGACTCAATGTGTCTGATTAGGAATTTTAACCATCTTTGCCTTCTGTGTCAAGCTGAATCCTGCCCTCATAATTAAACTGGTTCCCAATTCAGTAAAGATTTTCTTCTTTCTCTCCCGCCATCCCCCAGCAGCCTCTTTGGTTGAGGAGAATTTTAAAGTGCTCCAAGGCACATTACCATTGTATCTCTTTTCCTTCCTCCCCACCAGGCTCTTCCCTTCTCTCACAGTTTCATTGTGCTGGTGTGGGAAACAAAAGTACACACCCAGCCACAGGTAACACTTCACTTTTCCCCTTGCTGTCCCATTGAGACTTCTGAGTGGTCTGAGATCATGCTCCTGTTTCTTGTCCCTTAATCCCCTTCCCATGATGGGACTCTGAGTGGTGGGGTACATTGCACCCTTAATGCACAGCTCGCCTAAATTAGGTCTTCCTAATTTCCCCACAATTATCCCCTTCCTCTTCTGTATCCTGTTTACCTCTAAACCAGCACATTCTCTCTCTCTCTCTCTCTCTCTCTCTCTCTCTCTCTCTCTCTCTCTCTCTCTCTCTCTCTCTCTCTCTCTCTCTCTCTCACACACACACACACACACACACACACACACATGCACTTCCCCCAACACCAGAAACAGGCAACCAGCTGGCTGGGAAGAGAGCAGTTAATGGTTAATGCTCCTCTGTGGGGAAATGTCGCAGGAGAAATTGGCTCATTGCGGTCATTGCTTGCTTTGCTTAGCTAATCATCTCCAGGAGAGCTGTTTTCTCTTCCAGACCTATTCCTAGTATTTTACCAAGAATATTGTACCTTTTGCCTGTGCTTCTTTGCTGATACTCTTCTTCAACTCCAGCAAAGCCCACTTTTAGCAAGAGAGTCGTGTTGATCTGTTTCCTTGGCATAAATGCAGTATTGGGGGGGGGGAGCTTGGCATCCACTTCTGTCACTTAGATCAGTATCTGATCCCAGCTTTGACTCAGTGGAATCATCCAGACTGGGCTAAAGCTAGTAACTGAGGTCAGAATCCAGCCCTCACCTTTCCCATATTGGCCACAGCAACAGTTTCAGGATTGTATTAGCTTCACCGCACTCGCTGTAAGATGCAGACTTGAGAATCCAATCCTTTTATCTTCAGTCTACCTATGGATGTTCTGGGTGTGTGAGAGTTAAGCCTTCCCTCTTCAGGTTGAAGGAGGAGAGGGGCCCTGACTTCCTGATAGAGAGGGCTGCCCTGTGGCAACCTCTTAACCCTGCCCCCTTCCCTCCTACAAAGGAGGGGCTCCGTTTCCTGATTTCCCCGGGGAAGTGAAACTAGCTCTCTGGGTTCAAAACTTTGCAGCAGGGCAGCGTGCCTTGCCGTGTTTGTTTTTTTCTCAATTCGGGCATCTAGCGAATCTGTCAGATTCTGCCCTGCCGCTCTCCTGCCACTGGAAATTGGATACCGGAGGAAAGATCTTTTTCAAGCGATTAAAACTGCCAGAGAGACAGAAGGCAAGTTTATAACACTGGACTTGGGCTGTTGATCGGAGAGCAGGACAGAGAGGGGAGGTAAAAGCTGAACATAGCAGCAGCGGCAGGGTGCTCTTGAAGTGGACTTATTTGTCGAGGCGCACAAGGAATGTCTCCTGAGCTGGACTTGCTAATCTGCTCGGGACAAATGCTGTGTGTTAACTCCACAGAGCTTCAGATAGAGGGGAAAGTGCTGGCACCATGTGGCAACAGCAGCTTAATGGTGACGGTGGGTACAAGTTGAACTTCTAAGGCACTATGGAGAGGGGATTTAGGAACACTTTACAGTGGTGTGGCCTTTTAAAAAGGAACAAATTCTAGGCTGTTCTGGTAATTCTACGTTTACTTGTTTATATCTGATGAATTTGGTGCAAAAGAACAGTCCTGCATGTGTTGAATGTGTTTCCTTTGTAGTAGTCTCTGTACAGTTCTGTGGTGGGTATTAGACATGGGAGCAAAACTGTTGAGAGACCTTATCTGACCGGTTTTAGATCCGGGAGTGTTTGTGTCTGTTGTGGCTCATGAGTACATGTACTTTTCCAGCAGGGCTCTTTGGATAGCAGTGCTCTTTCCAGCAGGGCCTCTTTGTCCTGCCTTCTGTGTCTTTACTTGCTCAAACAGCACTTACAGCAAGGAATTAGGTGATAGAATGGTCTGCATCTCTTAGAATCACTTGGAAGGAACAATTTTGCATGGTCATGGCCTCTCTCCTGTTGTCACCTTGTATTTTCCCATCACGTTTGTATCCCTCATCTTACCGCGCAGCTGGATCCTTATGGTGGTTTATAGACAAAATATACAAAATAACTGCACAGGCTGTCTTAAGAGCTGGCTATTTAATACACTGAGATGCCTTTGGCGGCTGAGCCACTATCTGAACACACTTCCTTGAGCCTCTGGCACTCTGTGTGTTTAACTGTAACTAGTTCTAAGTCCAAGGTTAAAGCATGGAGCCGGTCATACTGATATCCTGTCTTGCTAGGCTACCTCGTGATTAGTTGCTGGACGTTTCTGTTTGCTGAACAGCTGAGACTGTCTCATGTTTTTTCTTTTTTCTTTTCAGTCTTTAGGTAGTTCTGCTTCCCATTAACCTTCTGTCTTCACACTTTATAACCTCAAATGCTTCTCTTCTCATGCTCCATTTAGAGCAGGTGTAGATAATTTATGGCCCTCCGAATGTTAGTGAACTACAACTCCCATCAGTCCCAGCAAGTGTGGCTGATGGCCAAGGATGATGGGAATTGCAGTCTGGAGGGCCAAAGCTTGCCCGTGTCTGTTACAGAGTTTGTGAAGCTTTCACAACCAACTATTGTGGCTTCAACTGTTTTTATGAGCCTGGCAGAGTAGAAAGTGGGACCTAGTTCCTGTGAGCATTAAACCCAGATGAAGAGAAGAGTGTTTCCATCACTTTGCCTTCTGAACGTTAGCACGAGTAACCATGAGACTGGCAGCTGCGCTGACTTCCTGAAAGGTTCAGTTCTGCATTTAGCTTCACGAAAGTACAAAAACAGAATTTACTTCCTCTGGGCAGGGCAAAGTGTTATCTAAGCTGTCACCTAACAATGATGAACTGACCTAGAATTTGCCTAGAGGCTACCTTTCAGGCAAGATCAAAACCCTACATCTATTCTGTTTTAGTAAATATGTTATCCTTTTGCTTGTGGATACACACAACTAGAAAGAGTACTTTAACTCTCTCTTGGGGGGGGCAGGATGGGGAAAGAATATGCTCAATTCTGGCAGGGCTGGAAAACTTGAGCCATGAAGGAGTAGGATTCATTATATTTGGGGTTAGTCTCTTGCTTGTCTGAATAAGATGCACAGGGCTGAATGTGTTGAGGTTTGGGTTGTTTTCCCAATGTAGCCTCAGGCTTGTTGCGCGTAGTGTAGTTTGTCCTCAAATCCTGAGACGACCTTTGTGAAAATGTGAACCCCCAGATTTCACTGTCGTTGCAGACAGTTCCATTGCATTGTCTGATGCATGGTTGTGGGTCATTGTGACAGTCAAGGCATTTACCAGGCACCTTCTCAGTATATGCATTACAACGCCAATATCAGTAACCTTGTGCCAATTGCAAAGGTAAAAATGGAGGCCTTGATCATCCAAAGTTCCTTGCATACTACTTTCTGATTTGCTTTTTATCTCCAGTTTACCCATTGATTGTATACTCCAGTAAGCAATAAGCATAGGTAAAAGACACAAGCCCAGAGAGAGTGATTTGCATGAGGTTTCTGCTTCAAAATCTCCACCCTTTCCTTAGTAAGCATGACTTCTTCATGTTGTATCTGAACACCACCGTGCCCAGACCCGATCTTCTCAGTGTCTCCTCTGTAAATGCAATAGTGATAGGAAGTTTGTAAACCTTAGTCTGTAGTTTGGAATGTGAAATGCCTCCTCTTCATATTTAATGTGTTTGTTTTTTTAATGAGAATTGAATTGTTAGAACTGATTGGTTTCTTGGAACAGCATTGTGTAGGCTTCTAAGATTTAAGGCCTCAGAGCCCATTGCTTAGAGGTGCCACGTCAAGCCAAAGGCATGTTTCATGAATCTATTGCTAGGATCAGCCAGTTGTATATTCCTTCCCAGCAGCATGAGGAAATAGAACTAGTCATAGCTCTCCAATGGAACAGGAATTTCTATTCATGCTGCCAAGAACCCTTTTCTTCCCCCTTCCTGTGTTAACCTAGCAAACGTTTGAAAAATCATTCTGCAGTGACTTTGCCCTGTGTACCTCCCAGATTTCAGCAGAGAAGCACTATAAAATAGGAGCAGGTCCCAATTAGCTTACAAGATCAGTCCCCATCTCTGATATAGAAATGGCACATATTTTTGGTGAGATCCCTATTACTTTGTGTCCTTCATATCTAGAGGGCTGAAGTGTCAACATATGAATTTGAGGGAGTGCTGTTTTGCCATAAGGGGAACAAATGTGTAAGACCACAGACACTATAAAACCCTGAGCAGCACCCACAATTGTTACCCAGTATTTCAACGATCCAATCCAGAGCTAAAATCCCATTATTCTAATGTGAGGCCTGTATGCATACATATACATCTAATACAGAAGAAATGTTTCAGTACCCCCTGCATTTTTGAAGGAACCAATTTCTCCACTGATGCAAATATTGTGACTGATATCTGGTGCTTTGACAATATTTAGTTGTGCATGTGGGGCTGTGAGGAATTTGACTGAAACTCAGCAGTATCTGTTCCTAGGTTCCCTTTGGGAACCAAGGCTTTTCTCATGTGGATAGAGCTGGAGCCAGAAAAAACAGGGAGCACCTGGGATTTGTTGACCTTCCACCTTTGATTTTCTAATCCAGGCCAGGGCTCAGCGTTGGACAGTCAAACAAGTTTGGCTGGGAGTTTTCCACTGACAGCTTGACAGATGCTTTGGAAGTTTCGGCATAGCTATTAGTCTGCTGGTGGGGGTGGGTGAGGGAGTTCCTGGCTTTGGCTGGATGGACTTGACTGGACCTCAGCTCCTGGTGGAAAGAAATGCTCAAGGTGTTTTGATTTGGAAAGTGGTAGGTCTGGAAGAGGTCCCTCTTATTTGAAGTCCCCATGCTGAAGAAGCCACTATCGACACATAAATAACTCTCATTCATTGACTGAATTTACTTTGCCTGACATTCATTTACTTCAGTAGACCAGGCTGAGGCACTTGGTTGTGGGTTCCGTCCGCCCAGCCATGACTGGGAAGTGGGGAGGCTTAGAAGTTACTGTGGCCTGCAGCTCCCAAAGGAAATACCTGTTTGGATTCTGCTGTGCCTGTGTTGGGGGTTGGAATGGGGGGGGGAAAGGAGGGGTGTTGGGTATAAAACAGACCCGTTGGGTATAAAACAGACCCGATGCTCCAATGTTCTTGAAACATGGAACTGAAAACAGGAGGGGGTCGAATCCTGCAAATCTCACTGAGTCTAGTTGTGGGCATGACTAATCCATGTGACGTGTGTTCATGCACTTGGAATGTTTTCTTTTGCTAGGAGCTGAAGGGAATATATGAGGCAGCCCCGAGGAAGTCTTATTCAGCCCAAAGAAAGAAGAGGCCTGTTGAAGCTAACTTTGTGTTTGGATTTGGTCATGAGATCCCAGAGTTATCACCCCAACCCAGCTGGAGGATTTGTAGTTGCCTCAAAATTATTTGATGATGGTGTGCTTTGTGAGATGAACGAGTTGGTTGAAGCATTTTGAAAACTAGGGCTGAATTCCTGAACACACTTACCTGGGAGAAATTGAGTTTCATCCATTTTAAAAATGAGATCAGTAAACATCAAGCTGGCCAAACTTTGGATATTATGGTTAATACAGGCCAGGTTCTTCGCAGTTATTACATGGAGGCATCTCATTCCATCATTCTCTTGGGGGATGGGTTTCCTTGCCATGTTTGCAAGCACAGCAATCATGGCCTACAGTGTTAATAAATGTCAGTCAGCTCTTTAACTTCAAAGACTTAACTCGGGAGTTAACACTCCTGGCTTGGTCTGAACCAAGGGAAGCAGTCTGCAAGATGTCTTGGTCCCAAATTGTTTAGTGCTTTAAGTGTCTGTATCGAAATATGGACTTGACTGGGTAGCTTATTAGCAGCCACTGCAGATCTTTCAATGCAAGTGGAATATGCATAAAGATGCCTCGATAATTTATTTTATGAGGTGTCATAGAAAAAGCAAACAAAGAAATAGAAGAGTGCCCTAGCAGCTGTATTTTGAACTAGCAGGAGCTTTCAAACCAGGTGCAAATGTAGCCCCACATACAGTGCATTGCAGTACTCTAATTGTGAGGTTACCATTGTATGGACCACTGTAGCCAACGCTATCCCTGTCTAGGAATGGTTCTAGTTGACACACCAACGGAGGTTGATGGGCACACCTAGCCACTGAGGGCCCCTGGACCCCTAGTGACAAATTAAATCCAGATCCCTTGGGAACATTGGATCACTTTTACAGTTTCTGTAGGTGTGTGTATTCTGTGTGTATATTTGTGTTCATGCTGAAGGTCCTTTAAAAGGTTTTATAGACCTGGCACACATTACATTTTGAAAAAGCACATCTTTCACAATCCAAACTTCATCCCACATCTTTTTAGTGGTGGGGAATGAGAATGAGTTGCTCTGTGGTGGTTTTTTAGGGCATGAGGAGTCCTCATGCTAATTTTATAGAGGATGTTGTGTTTGGACTAGCAGAATCTGGGGTCAGTGGAGTTCGTCAAGTAATTGGGAAAGGAAGGAGTGTTTGGAAGATAAGACAAGAAAAGGAAGTTGAATTGGAGTACCGATTTTACATTAGGCGAGGGGTCCTTCACCACCATCTCTCACACACACACGAAAGTAGTAGAAGTTGGCAGGATACTTCTCGGTAATTGGGATTGTGCTGCTGCTGCACCTCTTTAAAATGCATCCTGTTTGAGGATTCTGAAGGGGAAGGGCCTATTCTGCTCAGAGCCTATTCTGCTCAGGTTATGAGGATGATGGAATTTTACTGTACTGATACTACCGGTACTATGGTGTAAGCTGCCCTGATCCTAAGGTATATTATATAGGATGTGAATCTGAAGAGGGCTTTACCTGCAAGCTTGCATATGTTTGCATAGAATACAGTAACTGTTGCTTTCTCATCCCTTACTTATTAAACAAACATATGGGGGGGAATCAAAACTTCTGCTCAAGGTATAGACAAATTTGGCGGCTACTATGCAGAATGGCTATGTTATTCCACCACTTTGGGATCAATAGCCCCCTGAATGCTAGTTGCTGGAAGCAGCAAGTGGGGAGGGCTCTGTTGGAGGCATCCCATAAACATTTGGTTGACTACAGTGAGAGATCTTTTTATTGGTTGTAGAGGGGAGTATTATCCCTCCTCCCCCCTTTTTTGCCTCCCTAGAAGAATTCTAAATTTATTCTCCACCTATGTTCCCTAAATTATCTCAATGGACAACTTTGATTAGAGCCTAGAATTGAAATGGAAAGAGGTGGGATCTGTCCTACACATCTGAGGTTCTCCATGCATTTTAGAGGGTGTTTTGTCACCAGGGTAGAATTCCCCTGCTTAGACATTATCCCCTTTCCCTTTGTTGCTCTTTCCCTGTCCCTTCTCTGCCTTCTACTTCCTGCCTTCTGTAATTTGGCCCTTTCTCAGTGCTTGTTCTGAATCTGGCACAAGGGGATGCTTTAATATTTTTGTGGTTTCCAGTGTTGTAGTGCAGGACAACAGTTTAAGAACTTTCTTTGTATTCTTGCATTTGAGGTGGCTTTGCAAACTTTTTGAACCTGCCTGCTCAACCTACCCTACATTCTGTCCCTTGCCTCAGCTTACCCAATGCTAACCCTCTGCTCTACAGTAGAGTGCACAGCAGCCCTTCAGCACAGTACAAAGATCTGTGAAGGACACATGACACTCACGTGACATACCTTGCAGGGGGTTGGACTAGATGACCCTTGGATCCCTTCTAACTCTGAAGATTCTATGATTAGAAAAGGAGTAGAATAAGACACCTCTGTGATCCCCTCCTAAAGCTACTTTTCCCAAATCTGATTGGGATGGTGGTGTAAATTTGAGAGAAGGCATCCCTCAGTCCAGTATTACTCAGAGAGGATCCTCTTGGTTGATAGGCAGAGGAAGGGTACAGTTTTCTCAGTCATATTCTTCCCTGGACATTTGTTTCCTCTTCCAGGTTTTCCACCTATTTCCTACCCAATCTTTCCTGCAGTTCAAAAGCCACTGTTCTAAAGAAATATAAAATGACTTTGAGTTGAAGTGGCCCCCTTGAGTAGGACTTCTACTGCTTAGGAGCTGCCCCTTGTCCTCCACCTTTGGTTCCATTCCTTTTCATGTGTCCTAGTTTCCCTTTCTCTTGAACATACGAAACTGACTTACACTGAGTCCATCCAAAGGTCTATTTGGCCAGGGCTGTCTACTCAAACTAGCATCAGTTCTCCAATGTCTCAGATCTTTCCTAGTGCTGCCTTTCAGTTGGAGCTATTGAGGATGGCTCCTGGAGCTTCTTCTATGCAAAGCATCTGCTGAGCTGTGGTTCCTATGGCTACTGCCTTGGTGTTCATAACAAAGCTCTTTCTGTTTTACCCCAGGAAAAATGCAAACCTGTAGGATATTTATTTTGACCCATTTGTTTATTATGCAAAAACTCTAATACAGCGTTCAGAATTTGGAGAAGATTGACAAGGAGAAATTTGGTGCCAGGAAAGATACCGAAAGTTAATACCAGTTAGTGCCAGTACATGCAGGAGACGGCAGGTAACAAAGCAGACACTCTTTCAAATTTCACTCATCTAGCAGATTGGGTTATGAACAGCACAGCTTGCTGTAAGTTGTAGAATATGAGCTGGAACACTGACTAGTAAGTCTTGAGATAAGTTATAAGTATTGCTAGTTATTAAAGGTTAAACCCACAACTGCATCCCATGGATGGTGAAGCCCATAGCTGCCAAGTTATCCCTTATTTTAAGGGATTTTCCCTTATGCTGAATAGGCTTCCTCGTGAGAAAAGGGAAAACTTGGCAGCTATGGTGAAGCCTTCTCGTCCCATCATCACCCTGTGGTTTGTTTGCACATGATGTGTCTCAGTGACCATTGGGAAATAAAAATGAGACTCCAGGCAGATAAAAGCCCATACCAGAAATGTCCATAGATCTCATTCCACAGCTCCCTTTCTTTGCTTTCCACCATGGCCACATGAGCTGGAAGCTATACGCTGGCTCCCTCGGCCAATAATGCGAGATGAGCGCGCAACCCCAGAGTCCGTCACGACTGGACCTAATGGTCAGGGGTCCCTTTACCCTTTACCTTTTTATGCTGCCCATGCTATGGTAGTACAATCAACATTCTTGGGGGGGGGAGTAATGGGGTTGGAATAAATCATGCAACTTAACTCAAAAATTTGCATAATTCCTATTCTGGGTGCAAGGTATCTGTCTGCGTGTTACAGACCTTGCACTTCTTTGTTGGGAGTACATGGTTGTCTGGCTTTGCATGAATATGAGTGCTTCTTCTCCATTAAGACCTTGACAGATACAGTTGGACTTTCTCCTCATTTATATCAGTGGCTTAGTGAACTTGGCTTTTGAGATCAGTGTGATGCTGTGATAATCTGCTTTAAAGCTGACTTGGTTCTCGTATGCCTTGCAGATAAGGAAGGAGTGTGGTGCTGTGGCAAGAAAACATTCTCTGCAAGCAGAAGATTGCATGTTCAGTCCCAGGCATCTCCAGGTTTGGCTCAGAAAGACCCCTCTACAACCCTGGAGAACTGTTGCCAGTTGGTGTAGAGTGATTGGTATTAAGCTAGGCAGACAAATGGTCTGACCTGGCATCAGCCAACTTTCTGTGTTCTGTCACAGAGGGATGTAGGAAGAAGACGAGCATGTGTGGTGGTGCTTGGGAATGCCATCCTGAAAACTCTACCTCACTCAAGGCTCTTTTGTGACTTGCTCACTGCTGATTTAGGCAATCCTCTGCTTTCTCTTGTTTCTGGCATCCATGGGTGGAATGCAAAATATATGCAGTCTTTGGTTTTGCGGAGTGCAAAGATAGAGTTGTTCTCTCATCTCTCTGCTTTGCTGAATCAGAAATGTGTGCCTGCTTCTACTTCTGGCTCATTCTTAAGGTGGCTGCCCTTGCAAGAGTGTCAGGCCCTCTTTGTTCACAGGCCAGCAAGTTAATTCTGCCAGTGCCCACGTCACTGAAAACATTTAGGGGACTTTCTCTTCAGACTCTGTTGACACTGATGTTGTAATGTTCTAAGAACAATGATACTGCTAAGAGTTCTCTTTTGTATCACCATATCCTTCCCCCAACCCCCTTCTAAATTCCTGACTAATATTTATTTTTGCAAGGCATGTGGAAAAAACACAACTTCCTGTTCTAAACTGCCCTCAGTTTTTTAGCCAGGCGAATACAGTTCCTCTGAAACAGTTAAAAGCAAACCTGTTCTTCTGCATGACGCTTGCCTAGTTTGGCATTCAAGCACACAACTGTTTTCGGCCAGATTCATGAGGCCCTCTAAAGTTGCATCCAGAGCTGTTTATACTATGCAGTTAATACCTGAGCAGACCTTTTGCAGAACATGCACTCTGGAATAGAATCCAGGCACTGGAGATTGTAATCCTCATGGCTGTGAAGAAATGCAAGTAACATGTATGTGACTGGTGCAAGGCTGGGAGTGAGTGCCTTTTGAGTGCCCTAGTTGAGGGTATTGTTGCCGCGGGCGGGGGGGTGTCTTCTGTGTTCTGCTTTTAGCAATGTGTTCCTGTGGGATCAATCGTTGCAACTGGGTAGCCAGAGGTGGGAAGTAACTAGATTTCCTTCCTTGACTGCCCCACCTTAGTTTTGTTTTTCTGCTTCATTTTTAAGCTCCCCATTCAAACTATAGCCATGTTTGGTGCTACTTCAGTTGAATGGTCAGGCATAGGGTAGGGCGTGGGCGTTCCCATTTGTCATGTGCGTGTTGTGACAGAGATATGGCAGTGGTGGCTGGGCTTGCCAGGTGAGATAAGGAGGTGTTGAGCAAAAAGCAAACTTCGCTTTTTACTCTACCTTCTTTACTGGGGACTCTAATTGCCAAGTCAGCTTCTCTTTGCCTGTTCCTGTTAAATGCCAGATCAGTCTTAAAAGGAACAGCGGTAATTCAGCATTTGATCCTGGATAACGAAGCCACTCTGGCGTGGATCACAGAGCTGGTGGGATGAGGCGGCTGACCCTGCAACTGTCCTACTTTCTCCAGCCAGGTATTTGATCTAGCATCAGTGTAGTGGTGGTGGAAGCAGAGGAATCTATAAAGATTTTATCACTCTCACCAGACACCTTGTCCTGCAGAGGGTTTTATTTAGTACATTTATCTTGTATGGCAGGGACAGCCTGGGGGCTTGGTCGTCATTCCACCCATCATAGTGCCTGACTCCCTGATTGACTGTGCAGATGTGATCTCAAATTTGGTGTTTAGCCATCTCAAAGCGATTCCTCCTTCTTTTTTAGTGCAGTCCAAGACAACCAAGAGGCCAGTGTATTTTGAGCTCGACACAGTCTACCAGTCATAGATTCATTTTGGGTTTTGCATAGCCTATGAGAGCTGTTTCTGGTGTCTTAGCCATAAACCGTGAAGGGTCAGTATCACAGGGTTTAGTTATTTTCTGCAGGGGACCTGTTGAAATGGTCTGTCCCTAGGAGCAGTTGAATCTGTTGGCTTTCCAAGCTACTCTTTGGGTTTTTCCAGCAGACCTTGCAAGCTCTCCTGTCAAATCGCTGGTCTGTTCCTAGCATAAGGTATTAACATGGGGGGCTGACTATTGCTCCTTTAGTCCAGTGACTAAAACAAAGGCTGCTCCTTAGTTTTTTGAGCTGTAGGAGATTAAGCAGTTGGGATAGCAGCAAGAGTGCAAGTGGTAGACTATTCAAGGAAAATCCAACTGAAGACTTATTAACACTTTCCTATTGCCCCTCTCTTTCCAGGCACAAGTCTGAAATTAAAAGCTCCGTGTACAAGCATTTTTTAAAATTTTGGCCCAGAGCTTTCCCCACAAAAACCCATACTTTAGCACTCAATTGAAGCAAGTATCATTTCGGGTTTTCTGTGGATTGCTGTTTACTTCAATAAAGCTTTAAAGGGTACTTACTGGTTGTTTTCAGCACCTGTCGCTCCAGGTTCTCTTCGGTGAAGCTATCCCCCCCACCCCCATCTTTAGCAGTCTGATTTTAGCACCCAGTGTTGCAATAAAGGAAACAACCGTGGTAGCTCTGGCTGATGACTTCTCCCAAGAGAAGTATGAGGGAGTGTGACCACGTTTCATAGAGAAGTTATCTTTCCAGATTCCCTTTGTGGATTGGTGTTTGGAGACACCATATTGTGGCAGTTTTGCTCTTATGTGGAGGGTAGAATTCAGAAGGCAGTGCTAGAGAATAGTTACTCCTGTGAGTTTCCACAGGGATCAGTGTCATCTTCTGTTGTATTTGGTGCCGCGCTGACTGAAGCTATCTGGGGATGTGGTGTCATCAGCAGGCAAACTGGTCACTTGTTCAGGCCATCCAGTTTTCTCCAGAACACAGACAATAAACTGATGCTAAGCTGCTTCTATCTGTTGGGTGGACTAGCCTGCTTCATGTATCTTGGATCTGATCCAGTAAAACCTTCTGTATTCCTCTGCAGTCTTCTTGGATAGTTAACATGGATAGTCTGGGTCCCAAGGGCCACAGCTTCTGTGCTTTTCCTTTCTGCTGCCAAACGTTTGGAAGAAGGCAGTGACTATTGGAGGGGAGGAAAGGGAGTGAGAGATCTGTGTTGCTGGGTAGATCCACTGGAGCTTCTGCCTTAATTGTTTCTTTCAAGTACTGGATCTGCTTTTTAAAAAAATCTTACCCATGAAAACTGTGGAACCTTTCCTTGAGATCATCATCCAATGTCCTCTGGCAGCTTGAATTTTTTATTGTACTGCCTGAGTGCTTGCTATCCTGACCGTGTTCTTTCTAACCCCTACCTGGACAAGAGGTGGTCATTTCAGGAATCTGACTGACTTAAACAGATGTTGAAGGAAACATCTTGAGAGCACTGCTGAGCAGCACAGAGGGACACCAGACAAGCACATAAATGTAACTTCTGCCTGCCTTCCTTGATCTCAGGGACCCCAAACAATTGCCTCTCCTTTTTTCTGCATACCACACAAGCTGCAGGCCACCACAGGGCATTTTTATTTGTTTCAGGAGTTGAATTATATATGGGCAAGCCAGTCAATATTGATTGTCATCTCCTGTAAGAAGCTGAGGTTCCCTCAGAGTAGTCTGGCTATTAAGTGGGATTCCAGGGCCTCAGAATGACTAGGTTTTGCACAAGCCTGGCTGCAAAGTCCATATCAAACCCTGCAATGTTAAATGTCTATGTCTGGTTCTCTTACTGAGTGGGGATTAGGAAGGTTGCCCATGCAGCTGCTAAGCAGCAGGGGCCAAAGGGAGTCAAGAAGATTGGAGGATTGAGGATTAGTGTTTAAGGGGACAAGTGGTTATGGGGGTCAGCTGCAGAGTTGTGGGGGGTTAAATCGGAGGGATTTACAGGTCACTCACACTACAGACCCATAGCATGAAGTGTGAAGGTTTAGATGTAAGCCTATTGAACCATACTTTTATGCCTTTTCAAAAAGTCCCTATCTGCAACCTCACATTCATGAAACCTACAGCTCCATAGGTAATATATGCTATCAACTTTGTTATGCTGTGTGGTTTTTGCCAGTATTTTCCATTTTCCCATAACTGGGTTTATGGCTGCTGTTCCCCTATATCACATGACAAGCAAATTATGAGCAGGGATGCTTTTAAGCCCTTGATAATTTACTGCTGCGAACTCTTGAAGTTGATGCCACTGGAGACTTGACACGTAGAACAAACTACCTTTACTTACTACTATGAAACTCTTACTGCTGCAGCTGATCTCAAAACACTTCTTTCATCAGCTTTCAGTTCACTTTTCACATTACCTCTGCACCCACCCACTCATGAAATGTGTTGTATTATTATAATAATTTATTCATTTATATCCCCATCTTTCTACTTACCAAGGTAGTGCTTGGTAAGATGACTACTGGCCATATCCAAAATTCCTACTATCATTGAGCGGGAGAGAGGCTGATCTGAACCTTGGTTGCTCACAG
The DNA here is from genome assembly GCF_965207765.1 of Zootoca vivipara. Lineage (NCBI taxonomy): Eukaryota > Metazoa > Chordata > Lepidosauria > Squamata > Lacertidae > Zootoca > Zootoca vivipara. The sequence goes on along the minus strand of NC_142584.1, from coordinate 105,491,373 downwards.
AGGAACTTGTGGATATAACTATACTACAGGAGTGGTCTTGGTTAGGCAGGGCCTTGCTCTCTTTCCCATTCTGAGTGTGCTGGTTTCAATGACTAGGTTCATTGCTGGGTATGGCAGCACTGATTCATTGTGGAATAGTCAAGTTCCAAGGTAGCCAACAAGGGTCCCTTCAAATGTTCTTGGATTTTAATCCCCACCAGCCCTAGTTGGCATAGCCAATGCTCAAGGGCAATGGGAGTTGTAGTCCAACAACATCTGGAGGTCACCATTTTGGCTCTCCTAAGTCTAGCAACACTCAAGCCCCTCCGTCCTAATTGAACTGTGCACCCTTAGGTGTGCGTAAGTTGGTCATCTGCTTAGGACGTGTGCCTAGGGGAAAGTGTTTCACTTAGATCAGAGTTCAGATTACAGCCTCCTTAAGGCTTTTCCAGTTGCAGCCTAGTGGGGAGTCTAAGCAGAATTCCAGTGGACAGGGGTATGTGATTTCAGGGCTCCCTGTTCCTTTGTCTCGCTATCCGAGACCCGAAACAGCAAATGTGTGCATCGTAATAGGGCCGCCTACCACAAAATGAAACCTGGTTGATAATCAGCTACTTCTGTCCGAGCTAGGAAGAGAGCAGAGGGAATTGTCGCAGATCCTTTGCATCCTGGCCATCATCTGTTTGATTTACTTCCATCTGGACATCGCTACAGAACTCTATACACGAAAACGGCTAGACACAGGAAAAGTTTTTCCCCTTGTGCCATCAAATTGTTAAATTTGTAGTTGTGTAGCAGAAGAGGAGGCCAGTTATAGGTGGGGTTTCTTTGCTCTGCTATTGTATTGTGAGTGGAACAGTGTTTGTATAAGGTATGTTTATATTGTAATGTAGTCGAAGCAAAATTCCAAGTATGTTTGGTACTTCGCCAATAAATTATTCCTTATTCCTTCTTAACTGATCAGCTGGTTGGTTAATAAAATAAATGTGCATGTTCTAGATTTCTCTTAAGAGCTTACATTTTTAATAAAGGCTGCCACTCACTATTAGAAAGCTGTCTCAAATATTTCCTCTTTTCTTCCTTACTGCGGTGGTGATACCTGTAGCCAAAGAAAGACAGGCCTGGCTTTGATTCACCCTGGTCTGTAGCAAACTGCTGCTGGATACTCTAGTCATGGCTCTGCAGTGCTGGGTTGGGCTTCGTGCCAGTCCGTGCCGTGCTTGGGTAGTCTCCATTCAGTTTTGTGGTTTCCTCAAGAAGTTAATTGTGCTCTTTCTTTGCCCTGAAAGGAGACCTGTCCGTGCTTTGTTCTCCCCAAAGATCGGATTCTGCTTTCCAAATAAATTATGCAAATGAGAGTGATACAAAATTGTCTTGTGCTCAACAAGCTCATGTTACTTGCTTTGTTCTGAACTCAAGTTCTTGAGGCTTTCTGGAGGGAGAAGCATGGTGAAAATGGACTGAGCTGAGCAAAGGAACATGGGGACTGAATGGAGAAGGGGCAGGAGATTTCAAGGCCACGGCTCCAAACACACACAGCAGGCCAGTCAGCACATGTTGTGCAGCATAATTGCTCAGCAAAGTGAATTGTTCAGTCGAAGCAGGGATATAACTGATGTGCCCTTCCCCAGCATTTGGGATGTTGCCTAGTGGTAGGAAAGGAGATTCCCCCCTCAAGCTTTTAAATCTCCCTCTGCCAAAAAACTATTGTCAAAAGAAGTGTTTGTGTTTGCTTCTACTGGTTGGTGGAGATGAAAGGCTGGCTGGGGGTATAAAGAAGTGTGTTTGTCTTCTGCCCAACCCAAGCAGTGAATGACAATATGCATTTTTGATTTTGTCATTGAATTGTTTTATGTGGACACTGAAAAAAATGTATAGCTTTACTCATCTTTTGTACGCAGCCTTTGCCCCGAAACACAAAATGCAAGGGCTTTAAACATAAGTGTCGGCCTTCAGCAAGGAATGAGGGGAGATGGGAAGGCCTTAATTCATTGTTTAAGCCTGTTGGTCTGCTTTGCCTTAGGGCAGGAGGGTGTGGCTTGACCAAACTGGCCTGTTGGGCCTAATTCAGCCTGTGGGGCAGAGTGTGGGGCACATTTCCTATGAAGAATTAGCTGATTAGTGTTTTGCAGGCAAAATAAAGGCTCATCTGGTGTCATTGTGATGCCTGGTGATTGACAGATGAGCAGTACTATCCACCTGTCATACTTAGCCCACCACAGGTGGGGGAGATAAGCTGGCCAGATTCAGTTCCCCACCCCTGCATTAGATGCTAAGGCTGTCCTAACTCCATTTACCTGGGAATAAGTCCCACTGAGTTCAGCAGGACTTACTTTTGAGTAGGCATGACTAGAAATGTGCCTTAAGTCAGTGTTTCTCAACCTTTTTTGGGCCACGGCACACTTGTTCCGTCAAAAAAATCACGCGGCACACCACCATTAAAAGACGGGGCAAATCCTGGGGGTTGGGAATGGGTGGGGGACTGAGGAATAGGGAGGATGAGGTTGGTGTACTTGCTGAGAGAGCCCTCGAGCACCGCCTCCGTCGTCCTGCCTGCCGCCAGCCCCCCGCTCCCTCCTGGGCTGGCCGCGGCTGAGCTGGGGCTGCTGCTGCTGCTGCCGCCACCGCCGCCTCCCTCCGGCCTCCCCGCTGGTGTAGCCGCCGCCGCCGCTGCTCCTTGGCGGCCCGAGAGCCCTCCCCGGCTGGCGGAGGAGGACGGCGAGGAGCCCACCGAGGTGGGGCTGCTGCTGCTGCGGCTGCTACTGTTACTGCCGCCGTTGGACGGGGCTGCTGCTGCTCCAGAGTCCCCGCCGCCCTGCGCCGCTGCCTTCTCCATTGAGCGCGCGGGGAGAGCGCGAGGAGGCGGCCTCGGCCATGAAGCACTGCCTCGCTCAGGAAGCGAGCGCGAGGAGATGACGGAGGAACACCCCTCGCGCCCTCCAGACTGACCCGGCCGGCTTCCTTTCCGGCGGGTCAGCGCTCCCTATTGGCAGCCGCAAATCGCCCTTCTCGTTGCCTCACGTTGCCTTCTCGTTGCAGCCACCGTCTCGCAGCACAGTAGTGTGCCGCGGAACAGTGATTGAGAAACGCTGCCTTAAGTTTTCAGGTCTCTTCTGGGTAGTACACAGAACGGGAAAGGGGTTTATGTAGGGCACAAAACCAAGAAACCCTGAGTGGCAGCTGCTGCTGTTAGCCAATACAGTACTCCTGCTTTGAAAATAGGCAGAGATTTTTCCACCCCACCCTGGTCTGTTAAACACTCTTTAATTCAGAAAAGAATGGAACTGGAGTGTATTTATAGGGCAGATGTTGGGATCGCTTTCTCTTCTACCCAACTGAGGACAAGACTGTAGCAAGAAGCAGTGATTGTCCCAAAGCTGCTACATTGAGCATTTGTATTCTTTGTGGTTTTCCCTCTATAAATTCAGATACAGTAGTTTGCTCAGAACCTCCAAGTGTCCCTATTTTCCAAGGACGTCCCTGATTTAGAGAAGCCGTCTTGGTTTCTGATTTGATTCCGGAATGTCCCGCTTTTCCTTAGGATGTCCCTATTTTCTTTGGAGAATTGTTGGAGGGTATGACTTTGCTATGCTTTAAAGTTTTCTTATTTCAAGAATGCTGCACTGTAGAGAAGCTACTGTAATTGCAGGCATGCAAATACCCATTTAGCAGATTGCCTGTGGTAGAAGAACCGTCTCCAAATGCCCAGACAGGGAACTTAACAAAAGTCTTTTTTAATTTACAAAATTACTGACATAGTAAAAAAAAAAATGTATGTGGGCTTGTAACGTTTTCTGGACTTGCTGGTACAGCTGCTTTGTCTACAGTGAGCAGTATAATCTCTGTGCTGGGCAGGACCATGCCCTCAGCTGACTCTTTTTCTCTGCAAAACTATGGTTCTCAGTGATTGGTCATAGGAGCCCTGTTGGACTTCATCAAATGGATATTTATATATAGGGCAATCAGTGCCAGTCCAAGCAAGCTAGATTGTGTAGGCCTCTGATTTGATGTGACCATGTTTTCTTGCCACAATGACTCTGGCATTGTGTTTGTTTCCTTGCAACAGTTCTGTATTTCAAGTAGCCCAAACATTTAGCATAACTGGTTTGCTTCCATTGCCCTCCTCCAATACGGCTAAAATAAATGGTGAGGCCTATATGGAGCACGGGAGTAAGGTGGAGTAGACTTCAAAGTAAAAGTGATGCTGAAGGTAGATGATGAATCGATACTGAATATACCTCTGATGTTTCTCTTGTTGAAATATCTGGAAAGCACTGAGAGCGCAGGCCCATTAAATCTCTGCTACCTACTGCAGATCCTGCCAACATAGCAGTTCAAAAGCACGCCAAAAAGTGCAAGTAGATAAATAGGTACCACTCCGGCGGGAAGGTAAACGGCATTTCCATGCGCCAGAAGCTGTCTGCGGACAAACGGCGGCTCCCTTGGCCAGTAAAGCGAGATGAGCACCGCAACCCCGGAGTCTTCCGCGACTGGACCCTAGTGGTCAGGGGTCCCTTTACCTTTACCTACTGCAGAATTGCTCCTTCCATTTAGAGACCTGTGTTAAGCATTGCATGTATCATCTTCTTTTTAACAGCCTGGGTTGGTAGAGGGCAAGCAGTGATGTGGGGTAAAAATAATGAATAGATGCCAACTGCAAATGCAATTTTATGCAAGCTTGGCAGTTTTCATTGTTGTAATAGTTGTTTTTCAAGTAATTATCTCTGGCAGTGAGATAGTCAGCATATCATGCACAAGCCTTTGGATTGCTAAAATGGATTAGTGTGTCAACAGTTTTCAGCACCTCTGTTTTTTTGCTTGAATTTTAACGGTATAAGGAAAGCGCATGCTATTAACTGTCTCTCCCAGTAATTCTTTCCCCACCCCCATAATGCAACATTTAAACCACATTAATTTAATAAATGATGATGATGATGATAAAACAAGGCTTTGATTTTCATTCCCTCAAATATATCGAGTCAAACTTTTGTGGTGTGTTGGGAAAAATTAACATGGGGTTAAAAACAAATAAACTAATGTTTACTAAATACAAGCAAAATACACGTGATAAATTAGTTCATTCTCTAAGGTATATAAAACAACTTTTGTTTACTAAATACACGCACAATAAACGTGATAAATTAGTTCATTCTCTAAGGTATCGGAACTTGCCTACAAGCAAATTATCCTAATTTGCATAGGATTTTTATGTTTGGAAAATCCACATCACTGAGGGCAAGGAAGGAGGAGGAAAAAGAGATGGAACATGTTGTGGCCTCCCCTAACACCCTTTTATTTCTCCCCACTTGTTGTGCAGGTCCATGGTGGTATTGTGACGCCCATCAGAGGGGAAAGCGAGCACGAGAAGACAGGGTGGGGCCTGCGCCTGTGAAGGATGCTGAAGAAAAGCAACCTGGTTCTCTGGGGCGTGGTGCTTTTTGTGGCCTGGAACGCCCTGATCCTCTTCTTCCTGTGGACTCGGCCTCAGTCCTCCTCTGACCACAGCCGCCTCACTGAAGAGGTCATCCGACTGGCCCAGGACGCAGAGGTGGAGCTGGAGCACCAGAAGGAGCTCCTGCATCAAATCTACCGCTACAGTGCTCTCTGGAACAGGAGGAAGGCTACCGAAGCCAAAAAACTCCACCTCTCGGTTGCGTCCTCCGCCCTGCCTTCAACAGCTGCCCCCTTGTCCCGTCGCAGCCAAATCTCTCCGGACGCCGTCTTGCCGGTGCTGGTGATTGCCTGTGACCGCAGCACGGTCCGCCGTTGCCTCGACAAGCTGCTGCATTACCGCCCCTCCAAGGAGCGCTTCCCCATCATCGTGAGCCAGGACTGCGGACACGAGGAGACCGCCAGGGTCATCGCCTCCTATGGAGACGCCATCATGCACATCAAGCAGCCCAACCTGAGCGACATCCCTGTGCCCACCGACCACCGCAAGTTCCAAGGCTACTACAAGATCGCCCGACACTATCGCTGGGCCCTGAGCCAGGTTTTCCGGAACTTCAAGTACCAGGCGGCCATTGTGGTGGAAGATGACCTGGAAGTCGCTCCAGACTTCTTTGAATACTTCCAGGCCGCTTTTCCACTCCTGCTCGCCGACCCCACCCTTTGGTGTCTCTCCGCCTGGAATGACAACGGCAAAGAGCAGATGGTAGACGCCAGCCACCCGGAGCTCCTCTACCGTACGGATTTTTTCCCCGGGCTGGGCTGGCTTTTGCTGTCTGACCTGTGGGACGAGCTGGAGCCCAAGTGGCCCAAGGCCTTCTGGGATGATTGGATGCGACACCCTGAGCAACGGCAGGGCCGTTCGTGCATCAGGCCCGAAGTGTCGCGCACCATGACTTTCGGCCGCAAGGGCGTGAGCCACGGTCAGTTCTTTGACCAGTACCTGAAGTTCATCAAGCTCAACGACCGCTTCGTGCCTTTCACCCAGATGGACCTCTCTTACCTCAAGAAGGATGAGTACGAGCGCTCATTCCTAGCCCAGGTCTACGGGGCCCCTGAGCTACGGGTCGAGGAGCTGCAGGGTAACCAGCGCCGGGAGCTGGGCACTGTCCGAGTGCAGTACACCACTCGCGACTCCTTCAAGGCCTTCGCCAAGGCCTTAGGGGTCATGGACGACCTCAAGTCCGGAGTGCCCCGTGCCGGCTACCAGGGCATTGTCAGCTTCCTCTTCAGAGGACGCCGCGTTTACTTAGCACCTCCTTCGGACTGGACAGGCTACGACCCTAGCTGGAGTTAGCAGCTGACAACCCTTAAGCATGTTGGACCCTGTTGTCAAAGGGGTGCTTGGAGTTGGGAGTGGGGGGCGGGGACAAAACTCTGTATTTTTCTTTTCCTGTGTGGCATTCGAGTGCATTCCAGGGATGAGGGTGGTTTTGTGCACTTAAAATTATGGGGTAGGAGGGGCGGGGTTGCGGGGGTTATTCCGATGCCCCAAAGAGGGGGTGAGGTGGAGCGTTTTGAGTGCTCTCTCCGTTCTACCCTCCAGTGCCTATTCTCCTTTTTTTGACGTGGTGGTCTGTTCACTCATTAGATCCTTGGTGGCTTCTCCAAGTCGGTGTGTTTTTGAGGTCAAAGCCCGTGCTAAACCAAAGCAGCAACCCATCGAGGTTTTCCCAGCTTCGCTGAGCTCACGGAGGCCTGTGCAGCTTGCGGCCCAGCAAGCCAGGTGCAGCTCCGCAGGCACACAACATGGCTTGATAACTTCCCTGTTCCAAGCAAAAAAGTTGCTGACCTCCTGTTAGGTCGCTTTGCTTGGCTGGTGTGTTGCATTCTGCCTGATGGGTCGCAGTTTGTTCAGGCCTGAGCAATAGGGAGGAAATGAGGGCCTTTTCTCCCCTCTTGACTGCCTGTTCCTTTCTCATTTGGACATAGTTGAATGCTAGCATTGCAAACAGGAAACTCCTTTGGACGTTCAGTGAGTCCCTTAGAAGGACCACTTTTATTGACCATATTGGCCATTTTTACTTGGGTCTCCTGAATAACTCATTCTTGAACTGTGTTCGATGGGAGGTAAGGTGCGTGCACTGATAAAGGTGATGTAAGGATTGCTCAGGTGAGGCGAGTGTCTAAATCTCCGGTTGTTTTTACCTGGGTAATAAGGAAACGGTGGCATGGGGGGAGATGTAGTCGGTTGCCAAAACTGGTTCTTGTCAGCTGGTCCTTTCTGTAAGCTACGGCGACTGAAATCTGGACCATTTCAGATGGCAGGTGGGGGATTAAATTTGAAAACTCACCCACATGAAATTCCCCTTATATGTGCAAGGCTAGCATGTCCAGGAGAAGGTCTTGGGCTAGCTTTTTCCGTGACGTGTGTGAAGGAGCATTCGAACTCCCACTTAGTCAGAAATGGTACCGTCCTGAACGCCTATTTGCTCTCAGTTATGTTTTGTAGCCACCATTATATAATAGCTACATGACATTTAAGGAGAGGTTGGCTTAATTATGGCGTGATGCCACGTTCTCTTCCCAGATTGAGTGAGGAAACTTGTCCCCAATGGCTGCCTTAATTCGCCTTGGGTTTTGGGGGGAGGGGCAGTCTCTAAATTCAGCCCCAGCACAGAGGTGGCTTATCCCTGAGTAGCTTTCTTGCAACTGGTTGCCATATTAGCACTGATCCACCACCAGGTCTGTGGGAGCAACGGGGCAGAGGGAGAATCCCCGAGTCAGCAGAACACACCATGGGAGGAGCCCAGCCTTACTCAGCGGTGCAGAAGCTTCTTTCCCCATTCTTGCCTCTAGAAGGCGCTGCTGAGCTGCTCCAGAGCCACTAGATAAAATAAGCATGGAGGAGTTTCGGACCTCATATGGCCAAATTCAGACCACACCAAAGGGTAGTATTTTGTTTCTTTCTTTGGATGCTGTATTACTTTCTGTCTTTTTTTAAAAAAACAACACAAAACTCTCCATGGTGAATGAAGAAAGAAATACGGGGTTGTATTCAACTTAGCACTAAGGAGATCATTCTGTCAGCGCAGCGGTTTCTTCTGGTCCAACAGAATGATCTCCCCTGTTCTCCTCCATCCCTGTGTGCTGTTCTGGGTTTTCCTAACCCTCTGGAGCAGATATGGAAAGGGCGTGGGGAGGAGAGGGGAGAAAGTCCTATTGTGCTAGCTGGGATCCTTCCATTGGCTTTCACTGGTTCCACAATTTCGTTGAATACGGCCCCTTGTCTCTGCTTTGGAATTCCACTTCAGTAAGGAATTTCTCTCCTGCGGCCAAGTTCAGCGAAATGGGTGTGGGAGGCCTTCCTTCCGCATCTGTTTTCCTAGCTGGTGCAGATGGAAGAACAGGAGATGATGCCTCTGGGGAACCGCATTTGAATGATCTTGTTGCATCTATTTAATTATGTTTCATTATTACTTCCTTGAAAATGCAGTATTGCTACTGGGATCGTGAGAGAAAGATGTCTCTTCCGTTGAAAACCCTGATCATGAGATTATTATTTTCTTTTTCAAAGGGTGATCCATCTCGGTTTTCTCTGAGGTGGAACCTCTGTGAGGGGATACATATTGGTGAGGTTTTGGGGAAAATATTCCGTTCGAAAGGGTGTTCACTTATGAATGGGAGATTCTTCATTGAAGGCAAAGGCCTTCTCTTCTCCCCTTGAATGGGTACCTGTGGACAGACCATAGGAGGGTGAAAGAGAGCCTGTGGTGATGGCGAGTTGCACTCTCGGTAGGTCCTGCACCCTTCTTTGAAATTTGCCTGAATTGGGAGTGGCAGGGAGACATCAAGATGAAAATGAGGAGTAGCTCCAGGACTCTTTAGTTCGGGGTTCACATTCCTAGACTCAAACTGATTTCCAGTGCAGGGAAGGAAGCACTTGAAAGATGACCTCTTTGACCAGTGAAAGGCAGTTAGTGAGGTTGGAGGAAGGAGGAGCACATTCTGCCCCTATGCTTCCCCTTTCTGTCTTTAGGGGCACAGGCAAAGTCCCCTGAATTAGAATGGGAAGGAGAGAACTGGTCTCCATCCTCTCCCTTTTACCGCAGTTGCTCACCTTGCCTGTGTATCTACCCTTCTTCCTCCCGTCCAGGCAGGAGTTGGTATTATTACCCACCTGTAGAATTCTGAAGATTCAGCCAGTGGGTGGGACAGTGTTTTTAGGGAACTGACTCTACCTTTAACACCAGTGCAAGGGCCTGACATTAAGGACTTTCTCTGTCCTTCCCACCCAACCCATTGTTTTGGGTGGCACAGTTCTGTCCATCCAAGTCATCTATTGCCTGAACTCTTTCTTGTGGCATGTGGTCCGTGTTTTGTGTGAATGTCCTAGCTCACAGTGCTACTACCTCCCTTTCCATTCCCAGGGAGTGCTTCAGGTGAAGGGACTTGAGATCAGCTGAGATGGCATTGGCCCCGGAAGAACATTTTGGGTCAGTTGGGGAGAATCCACCAGCATCTTCAGTTCCCCCCTTCTCTCCCAAGCTCCCTTTCCGCTCCTGGAATGGTCCATTTTGAAATTCCAACTGAAAGTAAAAGCTTGTGAAATTTCGGGGTGGTTGAACTCTTAAGGTGTTTGCTAGAGAGATGCTGTTTTTAATGTCCAAATTTCAATTGGTGAAATGTTTGAAGATGCAAAAACTTATTTTCCACAGCAAAATAAAAGCCGGTCCTTTTCAAACAGCTCCTGTCTTTTGTGTCTTTGATCTTGCAGAATCGCTCGGTGTCAATTCTTCCGCGTTTCACGAGAGTCTGTAACAAAGGTCTGGCAGGGAGCAGGCAGAGAATGAGCATTGCCTTATTGGTTCATACCAGAGATTCATTCTAGTTCATTGTTCTGTCCCAAAGTGGCTGGCTAGTTGCTCCTGGACAGTTCAGAAGCAGGATGCAATGGTGATTTATTACACCTGCCCTCTTGTTCATTGGCAGCATAATGGGTCCAGAGGCAGCATACATCTTAACCTGACAGCTCCATTATACTTTGAATATGGAGTTTACATACCTAGTTAACATAGCTAACAAGAGCCATTGGCTAACCTATTCTCTAGCCTCCTATTGAGTAAATACGCCTCAGGTGGAAGAGGCATCTGTATAATTGGCACTGACGTTTGAAATGTGATGTAACATGAATAAAACCTGCAGCTTTCTCACTCATGTGGCTACACGTTGAGGTTAGCTATGTGGGCAGCTCCTTTCTCATACTTTTTTCACTGGAAATTTATTTAAGAAAAGAAAAACATGCACAAGGGGACAATGAAACAACAGAAGAATTGCCATCTACAGTCACAATAAATATAGATCTATTCATATTTACACTTAACGTATTGACATAGGCTCTCCAACTCATAGAACTGTAGAGTTGGGATGTCTGAATAGGTATTCAAACGATGTTGGTGTTTATAGAAAATAAGTTTGAATGTAACAAGGGCATTAAGGTGAATATTTACCCTTCTCAATCTCTTAGCACCTGCAAAGGTTTGTAATTTACATTTTTCTGTCGTGCTGTTTGCTCCCATATTACAAGAATATAATGTAAAAGTATATGAATACCTGCAAAAATCAAGGATTTCACTGATAATCAGGAGGTAGTATGGACAGCAACTTCAGACCAAAACAGTACCAACAATAGAGTCATGAGACCTGGGGCAGCATCTATCTTGGCCAGCTTTTTCTTCATGTGTTTCTCTAGAATACCCACCGTATCCTAAGAAGATGTGGCAGCTGTCCATGAAATACCAGTAGGATACGACAAATGCTTTGCAACACTCAATGACTCCCTGGCCTAGAAGGAGAGGTTGTAATTCCGGGTCTGTCCTTGGGAAATAAGGCTACTTGGAGGGTATGAATTCCTTGCAGTGATGGAACCATTGCCTTAGCTGGGTTCGCCCTGCTGTGTGCTTCTTGCTACTTAGCAGGTGCATATAGCAGAGCAGACTATGCTACATAGGTTGGTGGTGGTCTTTGAACTCTTCAAATACAAGAGTATTTTGTGGCTAATAATAATAATAATAATAATAATAATAATATCTGGCTGGGTATAAGCTCAAACAGCTTAGCTGCTTTCCGTATCTCACAGTGTTGCGAAGTGGTGGTGATTCTAACTTATAGTACACTAGTGTAATTCAGCCCGTTGAATAAATGAGCGCTAGAACATCCCGGGGTTCGGAGAAGCGCTTGCGCAGCGCTTCTCCGAACCCCGGGACCTGTCCTTGTAGTTGGCGGCAGGGGGACAGGAACGAAGGAGGAGAAAGCAACCCTTTCTCCTTCCTTCCTTCCTCTCCCCCAGCCGCCGATAGGAAGGAGACATCCCGGGCAGCGCTTCTCCGAACCCCGGGACCTGTCCTTGTCGGCGGCAGGGGGACAGGAACGAAGGAGGAGAAAGCAGCCCTTTCTGCTCCTTCCTTCCTCTCCCCCAGCCGCCGATAGGAAGGAGACATCCTGGGGTTCGGAGAAGCGCTTGCGCAGCGCTTCTCCGAACCCCGGGACCTGTCCTTGCTGGACACACTCTCTCTCTCTCTCCCCCCCCCAACGCTCAGTCTGGCTGGGAGCAGCAGTTGACGGCCACAGGGAAACGGTAGGTGGGGGTGGGGAGAGTGTGTGTGTGTGTGTGTGCAGTCTCTGCATCCAATCCCTGTGTCCGTGGGGCACATGCGCAGTAGCGCGGACACAGGGAATCTGGACGCAGAGACACTTGCACTTTATTATATAGGATAACCTTCCTACTGCCCCAAACTGTTCACCTACCAGTGCTTCTTAAGGTGACCTTAACTGTACCACCAGCAGATCACTACAAAGAGAGCAAAAGGCTCAAATGACTCGTGCAGGTGAGCCAGTCTCCTCACTGAATAGGATGGAACCCCCTCCCCACTCCCCAGAACAAACTCACAGCGCATGCCTTCCTCAACTGAAACTGGATCAGCTGGACAATGATCACAGTTAAATTCGGCAAGTTGCCTTAATCTTACAGCTGGAGTCGCAGAATCGCAGTCGGAAAGGACGCTGAGGATCATCTAGATCAGGCACCCCCAAACTCGGCCATCCAGATGTTTTGGGACTACAACTCCCATCATCCCTAGCTAACAGGACCAGTGGTCAGGGATGATGGGAGTTGTAGTCCCAAAACATCTGGAGGGCAGAGTTTGGGGTGCCTGATCTAGTCCAATCCCCTGCAATGCAGGAATATGCAGCTCTCCCATACAAGGATCAAACCTGCAACCTGCTCTCTAATCAACTGAGTTATCCAGGTCCTACAATATTATTCAGTCAATGTGTGGTGGTTCCTGATAGGTTCAATATGTTTCTATATTTGTGCTCCCATTGAGTGGAAAGGAGCAGGTGAATTGTGTGGAAAAACAGTGATATCATCAGTGTAAACTTTATGTGGAACCATTATGGTGGAGCTTGCAAGTCCTGTCTTTTGCTACTTTTTTATTTTTTACTTGCTTTCCTGCTTGATTAAGTGGCCTGGGATATTGTCTGATCTGAATGGTCACAGCAGTGCCATTGTTACTATTCTATATATCTTTTTTAAGGAGAGAAATCAGAGCGGGGCAGGGGGAGAATGAGAAAAGAGGAAGAAGAAAAATTGACAGGTGGGTTTTTAAAAAGGAAATGAGATGGGAGAGAAAAACAAGCTTAGGCCTGAAGGTGAGCCCTGCTGCTGTTTTTATAAAAGAGAGAAGAACCAACTGTGATTTAAGGAAAAGAGTTCCTTGTTCTGCACCAGGAAGGACCAGCATAGGGGATCAAGAACATTTCAAATTAAAACCAGTTATTCTCTTACACGCATACCCCACAACAAAATGCAGAGGGAACAGATGTAGGTAATGATTGCTTTGCCAACAACAGCAAAAACTTCCTGGAATGGCTCCTGTTGGATCTTCCAGCAAATTCTTTTGTTTCCTTCCTCTGTGCATTTAAGTGACAGTTCAGGAGAGAGGGCTGCACTTTTTCCCCTCTTTCCTGCCAAACTCCTGCGTGCTTGAAAGCAGGCCTGCCCAAACAGCCTGCCAGTCACCTAAGGCAGCCAACCAGAATCTCAATAATTCAAAAGACAATAAAAACAAGTCAGTCAGTGAGATGTTGCCGATGCTGATGTGGCAGGCGACCTTCAGCTTGACAGCCTGTTTTATTTTTTATTTTATTTCATAAAAAGTTATGCACCGCTTGATTGTTTAAAAAGCCCCCATAGCTGTTTGCAAAAAGATAAAACCATAAAAATCCACAAAATTTTCCACCCATGCTATAATAAAGCATTACAAAAGTTACAAAATTAAAACTTATTAAAATTGCCACCACTTTCTAAGCACCTGCATAGACTTCTCACCAGGAATGTTTTTAATCAGGTGCCAAAAGTATAGTGAAGGTGCCTGCTTGATCTCAATAGGCAGGGAGTTCCAAAGTTTAGGCGCCGCCACACTCTAGCCCTGGAATCTCCAGTCTGGCTCCACGAAAATCTTGCTGGTGTGAACAAAATAGAATAGAAATAGAAGTGGGCCAGAAGAGGAAAGTATCAAGATTCCCAGCGTGAGAGTTGGAACCACTGGAAGAATCGGACCAGCCTCGGCGCTGACCTACCGCCACCGTGTGGCGGATCCAAGGTAGGGCAGCTGTTTTGCTTGGGAAGCTGAGCTGCAAATACTGTATGCAAAAGCACACGCGCGCGCACAAAGGAAGGTTCACACGTTACGCGCGCCTACCTATATGCACACGCGCGCCCATTTGTACACGTTCCTGTGCCTCTCTCCGCGTCTGTCCTTCACGCCCTGCCGCCGCCTCCCAGTCCGATTGGCAGGATTGCCACCCTGCGCGCATTAATCTGAGAGTAATCCCTTCTGAACACGGAGGAGCTTCCAAGTCAACGTGGATAGCATCGACCAGTAGCTGCTGCACGACGACCAGCGTTCCCATCAAAAAGCAAAAAAAATATATGATACATAGCTGCCAAGTTCTCCCTTTTCTCGCGAGGAAGCCTATTCAGCATAAGGGGAAATCCCTTAAAATAAGGGATAACTTGGCAGCTATGATATGATAGCTTCCCCCACCATGCTAAATTGGTCAGCTTTACAGAATGTGGTTGGAATGCATTGCTTTAGCGTTAGCAACGTGCCGATCAATTGCCTTCAACGTCATCTTTTCTGTTACGTCGACATATGTGTAATTTGGAAGGCGGAAAAGCAAAGAAACGAAACTCTGATCGCGGAGGCACTTATTTGCTGTGACTAAAAGCTGCGAGTGCGCTCCTTCGATAGCTCAGCTGGTAGAGCGGAGGACTGTAGAATGTAAAAAGCCGTCATCCTTAGGTCGCTGGTTCGATTCCGGCTCGAAGGACATTGTGTTTTTTTCCCTTTTCTATTATAAATCTCCCACCAAATTTCAGATGCATTCTCAATTTAATTCACAGGTAATCAGAGTGCACTGGAGGCTGAGGGCATCAATGTCTCCCCCCCCAAAAAAGGCCCCGCCACTGGAATGCATTTTCTTTTAAAGGTGTTACGACCAGAGAACCTGGTACAGTATACAGTTAGGCTCCGCTGTGTCAGATCTCACATGTTTCTCGTGCAATACTAGACAGACAGACAGACAGACAAATAGATAATGGAAGTTTTAATCTGTTTCTCTGCTTTCTGATCGTGGACTTGGCTTGGGTTGCACGTGTGAGCTTTGACTGCAATCCTATATTTACTTGGGAAGATGCTCGTTGAACTAATGGGTGTTACTCGAGAGTAGGCATGCACAGGATCGCGCTGTTTGTCTTCCTTTTTTTTAAAAAAAGTACTGTAACTCCAAATCCCAAGATCGGGTAATAATACCGTTAGTGGCACAATCTAAAAGGTCACAAAAGCATGGCAAGCTTTCCGAGTCTGCAAAACGCTGCAGAACGCAAAGGATCGGGCAAGAAGGGTAACCGCAACAATGATGGAGAGGGTCTGTTATTAGGCTGCACCTGGAATGAATTTCCTTACGTAAAAACAGTACAGTACGGGGTAGGAATAGAACTTCTGGGGAAATGCTTAAGTACGGAACTGGAACTAAGCTCCGCGATTGGCTCGTTGAAATTGTAAAGAGGTCACACTATTGGGTGCAAACTCCTATGGAAGCAGCGAGCGCTATTGGTTGGTCTATTGACTTGGGCCACCCCATTGGTTACTACTTTTTTAAGTTAGACATCCCACTTTCTGCTTTTTTCTCTTTAGCCTTGACTCTCTGCTCATCCGCTTTGAACACATGGAACCGAAAATGCCATATTTTTCTTGTTAGCACACGTTGGAGAAGCCACAGCGATCTCACTGAGTAACAAGGCACAGAATTCTAGAACAACTGTTGATCACTGTGGACTAGAATCTTGTCCTGAAGTGATTAGGCAAAATACAACGCCGTCTTATATACCGGACCTTCGTCCGCCCAGCTCAGCGTTGTCCACACTGTCTGGCAGCAGCTACCGGTATCTCTCTCAGCCCTCACTGGAAATGCCGACCTTCGGCCTTTCCGCAAAAGGTAATGTCCTTCGAGCCGGAATCGAACCAGCGACCTAAGGATGACTCTCTTATGCATTCTACAGTCCTCCGCTCTACCAGCTGAGCTATCGAAGGAGCGTACTCAGGTATCAAAGGAACATCATTTAAACCAACTTGCTCAAGAGTGCTTTGCCTTGTGCATTTGTCCCTATAAAAAAATAATGTAAAACTCAACAGGTACCTTTAAAGTTCTGCTAATTTAAACACGTCAGCAGTGCAAATGATCAAGAATCAAAGTGTAGTCGCACACAGGCAAATCAGCCCACGTTAGTCATCCTGTTAAATAAATCTTACTTGCTTGATCAAATGAATTTTAATGGATTGATTAAGTCTGCATGGATTTGCACCCTAATGCAGAAACAGGGTTTTTATTTTTAAAGTAGTTTCTTTTGAAATGATCGTGTATTGCAGCAGGTACAGATTGGAAGAGGAATTCCATACAAGGGGGGTGTTGTCAGAAGGATGATGTGAAGGGAATAATAGAATCATAGAACCCCAAGGGTCATTTGTTCCAAATTCTTGCAATGCAGGAATCTCAGTACAAAAATGGCATGAATATCTCTCCATCCATCACAACTTGCATTAAGTTTAAAACCCACCTCAAATTTACGTTTCTTTGTGTTTGCTGCCACCTGGTGGCCCTCTTGAGGCAATTTCACTAAAGATCACTTTGTTATGCAAACTGCTGCCAAAAGGGATCACCAAAGTCAGGCGGAGTCCAGTGCAAGATTTGTTGTGTTTAGTCATGTCCGACTCTTCGTGACCCCATGGACCATAGCACGCCAGGCACTCCTGTCTTGCACTGCCTCCCGCAGTTTGGTCAGATTCATGTTCGTAGCTTTGAGAACACTGTCCAACCATATTGTCCTCTGTCGTCCCCTTCTCCTTGTGCCCTCCATCTTTCCCAACATCAGGGTCTTTTCCAGGGCTCTTCTCATGAGGTGGCCAAAGTATTGGAGCCTCAACTTCAGGATCTGTCCTTCCAGTGAGCACTCAGGGCTGATTTCCTTCAGAATGGATAGGTTTGATCTTCTTGCAGTCCATACCAACCTCCAATTTTCTAAGATGAAGCCGCCCCATCTTCCCTCAGCAGGGTTTGCCAGGGATTTGAACCTGTGATCTCTGGTGCTTCTTCTCCCCTCAGATAGCCCCTGAGACATGGTGTGGTTGTTGTCTTAGGAGAGAACTGCAGTAAACTAAAAACAGGTGTTTAAGAACATAAGAGCTCTGCTGGATCAGGCCAATGGCCCACCTACTTCAGCATCCTGTTCTCACAGTGGCCAACCAGATGCCTATGGGGAAAACCATAACCAGGCCCCGCGCACAAGATCCCTCTTCTCTCTTGCCCTTTCCAGCTTAGCCAAAATTGGGCTTCTAATTGTGTCCATTCGAGATCGCCTGGGTGATCAGATTGATTTATTCAGTGGCTATCTTTGTCTATTCTGTGCCTAAGTGCTTCTAAGCTCACCAGCTGCTGCAGAGTAGAAAGCCTGGAGAGATTTTATACCAAATCATTGCTTCCCAGGCTCAGAGAATCCTTGCTGTTTCAGTTTGGTGATGGTGCCAATAACTCTGTAACAGGCCTCCAGCTCTCCTTACAGAACTTTAAATCCCGGGATTCCTTGGCCTGGGGAGAGATAATATTAAAATTATGTCTAGCGCAGGAGATGTGCCCTTTCATAACAGTGCTCTCACAGGCATGGCAGCCTCACTTTCTTAAGGATGGTTTCTTTTTAAATGGCCTCAAGTTACTGTTAAGTTGTGGTTAAGTTGTGGGTAAGCATAGCAGACGACACAGCAATCTCTCCAAAGCAGCTCTTTATTTGGAAGCTGGAACAGAACTGAACTGCATTGCCGAGCTGGCCTGCTTTTATAGAGGCTGGCTCAAACAATGTATCAAACATAATTCAAAGTTCCCCCCTAAAGTTCCCTCCTAAAACAACTGTCAAGGACCTGAGGGAAAACTATATACACTAATACATAACAGTTACCATCTTATCTCACTAACCTTTCTCCTATGCATTCAAAAGCTGTCTCATTAACTGTTGCTTTTTCTGCATTTGCAGCACTGAAGTGACCTCCCTGGGCTGCAAGCCTGGGCAGTGTATATGCAGGTCCTGGGCTGCCCAGATAACAAGACCCCCCTCTTGGCCTTGCTGATGTGGTTCAAAGGAAAGGAAAGAAATATTTTTGGCTGCAAAGCAATAACAAACCTAGAAAGCATCTTAAAAAGCAGATACATCACCTTGCCGACGAAGGTCTGTATAGTTAAAGCTATGGTTTTCTCAGTAGTGATGTATGGAAGTGAGAGCTGGACCATGAAGAAGGCTGAACGCCAAAGAATGGATGCTTTTGAATTATGGTGCTGGGGGAGACCCTTGAGAGTCCCGTGGACTGCAAGAAGATCAAACCTATCCGTTCTGAAGGAAATCAGCCCTGAGTGCTCACTGGAAGGACAGATCCTGAAGCTGAGGCCACATGAGAAGAGAAGACTCCCTGGAAAAGACCCTGATGTTGGGAAAGAATTGAGGGTACAAGGAGAAGGGGACGACAGAGGACGAGATGGTTGGACAGTGTTCTCGAAGCTACGAACATGAGTTTGACCAAACTGCGGGAGGCAGTGGAAGACAGGAGTGCCTAGCATGCTCTGGTACATGGAGTCACAAAGAGTCAGACACGACTAAACTAAACAAGAACAACGTTTGGCTGCAGGAGTTGCCAGAAGGAGGCGTACAAGGCAACACCTGACCCTTTTAGGGGCTCCACTCCTGATATGTGTACGGTTTACTCCTTAGCCGTTTCTTCTCCTGAAGATGTCCCACATGCCAGCAGGTATGAATTTTTCCTCGGGGTTCAAAAATGAGTATATCCACAAGGCAGCGGAGGTTTAGGATCAGAGTTTTGCATCTCCTAGATGCATAGCTGCCAAGTTATCCCTTTTTTTAAGGGATTTTCCATTATGCTGAATAGGCTTCCGCGCGAGAAAAGGGAAAACTTGGCAGCTATGCCTAGATGGGCTACCTTTCCAGGTTGATGGGCCTCATCTGTTCTACAGCAGGTGCAGAAGCCACCTTCTTGATCACTGAATCCACTATTGACCTCATCCACTCAATCCGCCATCTTCGCATTCAGAAGTTCCTAACTCATGGAGAGTTTGAGACCCATCGGCTACCCTCACCTGGTTTAGCCGGCGAGCCAAAGCCATTCCCAGTGTGTGACTACTGCCACATGCTGATTGATGTACATTGTACATCATTTCTGCAAGCGAAGCCGCACCCTACCCCAGCATACAAATGAAGTGCAGGTGAAAGCTTCACTGGAAAGGTATTTGTCTGTTTAGGTGTTGTTGAAGGTGCAGGATGGAAGGGAGCAGGCAGGTGAACAGTCCTCAGCAATCCTAATAGTGCATGCTTATACAGAAGCCCAACTGAATTCAGTGGGGCTTAAAGGTAAAGGGACCCCTGACCGTTAGGTCCAGTCGCGGACGACTCTGGGGTTGCGGCACTCATCTCGCTTTACTGGCCAAGGCAGCCGGCGTACAACTTCCGGGTCATATGGCCAGCATGACAAAGCTGCTTCTGGCGAACCAGAGCAGCACACGGAAACGCTGTTTACCTTCCCGCTGGAGCGATACCTATTTATCTACTTGCACTTTGACGTGCTTTCTGCAGGAGCTGGGACCGAGCAACGGGAGCTCACCCCGTCACAGAGATTCGAACCGCTGATCTTCTGATCGGCAAGCCCTAGGCTCTGTGGTTTAACCCACAGCTCCCAGGTAAACGTGCAAAGGGCAGCAGCAATCCTGCATGTTTACTCAGAGGTAAACCCTACCAAGCATCTTAGTAAGCATGTTTGGAATTGCAGCCTGCAGATCCCATCTTATACAGACATCCCAGAGACTAAATCACATTGAATTCAACGGGGCTGACTTCCGAGTAGCCATGCAGAGGCTTGCCACAACAAATCTATTTCAAAATGTTTGTTCATTTTTTTCCCATGTAATTTATACACTGCTTCATTGCAAAACAAAGAAACAACACACTCAAAGCGGTTTACAAAACAGGACAAAACAATAAAATTATCAATAAGGAAAAGTTACAATATTTTTATTACATATTTTTTTTTTCTAATCTTGAATGTTGTGTGTGTGAACCACCCTGAGATCTGCGGGTGGATGGCCACATACAAAATAAATTAATAGAATAACTCCCCCCCCCATTAAAACAATAGACTAAAAACGGATTAAAACTTGCATCAACTTTCTAAACATCTGCCGAAACAAAAGCGTTCCTTCCAGGCTCCATAAAGCCTCCAGGAACAAAATCACAACTTAAAACAAACACACACACCCCCACAATCAGCCATGCAAATTTGGCTTCTCAGCTCTCGGTAAAATATATATGTATTTTGAAACCCACATCGCATCCACCCCACCCACCCCCTCCATTCCAAGGCGTTGGTCGCTGCTTGCTCCTCTCGGCATCTGCACTACAAACACAAACCGGTTCAAAAACTAGTTCAGCTAGTCCGGGTCCGCTCTCTCCCAGGGAACTCTGGGAGTTGTAGTTCTGGCGGGGAACAGAGAGACTCCGGCGAAGAGAGGCGCGGCCTCTGGCGGAACTACAGTACCCGGGCTGCCTTGCAAGGGAAGCCACGACAGCTCCGAGTGCCTGGGTCCTCTTTTTTTTTCCATGTTTCCCCGCTCGGTACCGCGAAGTGTGCGGACGTGCTGGCGAGTCTCCTCCGCCTCCTTTCCTCGGAAGCAGCAGCCGGAGCCATTGCCACCGAGGCTGCCTCCTCCTCGCCGCGTTACAAACGCGCTCCAGGATCGCGGAGGCTTTGCAGACGCGTCACTTTTGCAGAAACCAAACACCCAGCAGGTAGGAAGGTAAAAAAAAGGGGAAAGGTGCGTCTCTAGGACCTGACCGGAGTTGGGCGAAGTGTGTGAGTCATTCTGGCAGGTCGGGGTGGCCCTGGAAGTGCATCAGAGTTTGGGGTGCTCTCCAGAATAATGCGAGTGGAGAGACCCCCCCAACTCCCGTGATCGCGCGTTCTCACATGCTTTTTTATGCTTCCGCGCTGTTCCTGCTTCTCTTGCAGGTCTTGGGGCTTGGGAGTGGGTGTGGGTGTGCGGTGGATCGGGCGAGGAAACAGCAGAAACTTTGCAGAAAGAGCAATCCCCCCCCAATAATGATTTCTGCCTCCCACTGAAACACAAGAAGTGGAGAAGGCGATTAGGGAGCTGAGATCCTCCCCCCTCTCCTGCTAAGAACGACTTGTCTGGGCTTAAGGTAGACCTGGGGAAAGTAGGATGGTGGTCCGTGCTGGCCGACGTTTTCCCTGGGGCTGTGTAAGCGCAACATGATGGAACTCAGTGGAACTTGTTTCTGAGAAGACAGCAATAAACTGGTGGGAGGCTGGGGGCGGGGGGGGGTGTCGTTGTTCCTGTTTATGCCTGCATAAATCCACCCGGATGAGGAAGAGAAGGTTGAGAAGTCCTGGGCAAGAAGCGAGGTGCTTCTACCCCTGGTTTCTTCAAATTCCCTAAAGAAAATTGAGATCAGTACCACCACTCCCACTGAAACTCCAATGTCTTTCTCTTTTTTTTAGTCCTGGGATCCTCAGTTGACACCCTCACCCCTGCGTCCCTCTGTGTGTGGCCTCAGCTGCACGATATTATTATTATTACTGTATTATTATTATTTACCTGCCCTTCACACCATGGTCCCAGGGTGGGTTTCATCATTAAAGCGTAACATAAAAACTTACAATCAAGAGAGGTCAATATACACCTCTGGGGTCAAAAGCTAGGATAAAGAGCCTTCACAGCACTTTAAACAATCATGGCTCCCCCCCCCCCAGAATTCTGGGAGTTGTAGTTTGTTAAGGGTGCTGGAAGTGGTTAGGAGAACCCTGTCCCCCTCTTAGAGCTACGATTCCTACGGTTTAACAATCACTTCCTCTTCTGCAAGCTGAAGCTCTGTGAGGGGAATAGGGGTCTCCTTCAACAGCTCTCAGCACCCATAACAAACTACAGTTCCCAGGATTCTTTAGGGGAAGCTATGACGGTTTGTATGGTATGATACTGTCCACAAACAACAATATTCTGGAGATCCCGAGCCATAAGGTGGCTAGATTGGCCTCAACTAGGGCCAGGGCCTTTTCAGTATTGGCCCCAACTTGGTGGAACGCTCTTTCACAGGAGACCAGGGCCCTGCGGGATTTGTCATCTTTCCGCAGGGCCTGCAAGACAGAGCTGTTCCGCCTGGCCTTTGGGTTGGATTCAGTCTGATCCCTGTGTTTTCCTCCCTCGTGGTTTGGATTTATGGACTACTTAAAATGAGGCTGCATTTTAAATTTTAAATTTTAATATTGTATTTTAATCTGTATTTTAATTAATTGTTTTCTTTTCTTTTATGTCTTATTGTAATTTTATTGGTGTTAGCCGCCCTGAGCCTGGTTTTGACTGGGGAGGGCGGGGTATAAATACAAATAATTTATTATTATTATTATTATTCAAATTTATACACCACCTTTCATCCAAAAATCTCAGGGCGATTCACAAGATAATGTATAGGGCCCGAGTTCTGATTTTTATTTTTAGCATGTCACTACTTTAATTATTTACTTTTAAGAGAGAGTTGCAGGTGGCATGAGAGAGGCAGTGTTCTCCAGGTGTGTGTGCGTGCATTGTTAGTATCCCCAGGTACGTTATGCTACATTTGCTACTTTGATTTCCTTCTGTCTCGGGACAGTTTCCCAAGCGGTGGCTCTTATTTTTAAACAAATCAACAAGGCATTTGGAATCTGGTTTCAGCCACCTTCCTCTCTAGGCAGACACGACTTGCCCATCGTACTCCAAAAAGCATCAGGCAAGATTCCTGGCTGGGCTTCCAATTAAGATCTCACCTGTTTTAAAGCAGCTGGATTGGTTGCCGGTTCATTTCCAGGCCCAATATAAGGTGCTCAAAATAAGCCCTAAATGCCTTAGACCAGGCATCCCCAAACTGCGGCCCTCCAGATGTTTTGGCCTACAACTCCCATGATCCCTAGCTAACAGGACCAGTGGTCAGGGATGATGGGAATTGTAGTCCAAAACATCTGGAGGGCCAAAGTTTGGGGATGCCTGCCTTAGACCCCCCCCCCAACTATCTGGAAGACCTTCCTTTCCTGGAGTCCTTCCCGGGTGCTGTGATAGACAGAAGGGCCCCTCCTGGCAGTTCCTCCACCCTCAGTGGGTGGCAGCCTGGGAGAGGGCATTCTCGGTGGCAACCTCTAAGTCAGGCATATGCAAACTCCGGCCCTCCAGATGTTTGGGACTACAATTCTCATCATCCCTAGCTAACAGGACCAGGGGTCAGGGATGATGGGAATTGTAGTTCCAAACATCTGGAGGGCCGGAGTTTGCCTATGCCTGCTCTACGTTGTGGGGGTCTCTCCCCACAGAGTGGCACCTCTACTGCACAGCTTCTGGTGGTGGCTAAAGAAATAGCTCTCTACCCTTGCTTTTGAGGTGTACATTTTTAGCACCTGCCTTATTTTTGTGACTATAAAACTGTTTTTAATATTGCAGTTTGGTGTTGCAATTCCCCAGGACCTTAGGGTGAAGGGTGGGCAAGGAATAATAAGACCAACCACAGAGACAGGCTCTCAGCACAGAAAATAATCTCTCCTGAGATTCAGAGGTGGCATCTTAGAGCCATTGTCGTTGCTCAACGTATGCATACTCGCGGTCTCTTTCCCCAACCCCACCAGCAGCTGGGATCTCTGTTCAAACTAGTTTTGCGGGTTTTGATGGTGCTTTTGACGCAGGACCCAGGGAGGAAAAAGCCACCCTGAAATTGCCAGGGTCGGGTGTCCCGGAAGGCTCAGAGCAGCTTCCGAAACCTGGTGGCTCTCTCAGGGGTGCTGTAGTTGCATCCCTGTATTGTCGATCCTGTATGGAGCAGTGGGGTTGGGCTAGAGCAGACCATGGCTGATTATCGGTTAAACATCTGGCAAGTTTAGATGACAGATGTTTAACCGATAATCAGCCATGGTCAGTCCAGGAGAAGATGGCAAGTATCAGGCAGGAAGTTCCAAGGACAATCAATATATTTTGATTTTGGGAATGATTCACGTTCTTATGTAGCTGCATCATTTTATACTTTCTGGCTGTCCCATGATCATATTATAAAGCAGTTGTGTTCTGCAGGTGAAACTCGGAAAATTAGAATATCGTCGAAAAGTGCATTTATCTCAGTAATGCAACTTAAAAGGTGAAACCAATATATGAGATAGATGCATGACATGCAAAGCAAGATATGTCAAGCCTTTATTTGTTGTAATTGTAATTATTTGTCGTTAGGCGGGTCAATTATAAATGGAATGTAATTAATGAAATGTAATAGCGATGTTTATTTTTGTATTACCGTATTGTAACTACAGGTATTTGTTTTATTACTGTGGAATTTCCAAAAGAAAGTATTTGTAAAAATTAATAATAATAATAATAATAATAATAAGTTGCATTACTGAAATAAATGCACTTTTCGATGATATTCTAATTTTCCAAGTTTCACCTGTATGTTATAAATCAAACGCTGCTAGAAGTTGTTGCATTCCCCCCTCCCCAATGTATTTCTTAGCAATAAAATACTTTGTGGTATTTGCAAGCAAATTTTTATTCTGAAAGTGTGGCCCAGAGAAAAAAGTTTCAGAACCACTGGTCTAAAGCAACTAATATAAACAATGTGATAAACATCAATAGTTAAAAATGGCACCAATTCACAGACAGTGACACCTGGTATAATAGAACGAGCTGTGCAGAGCCAAAGGCTCCAGAAAAAAAATGACAAATTTTAAAGAGAGCTTTGAACATATGGAGTGAGGGGGCAACTCACCACTGCTTCCTGGAAGGTGATTCCAAGCATATGGAGCATAAAAAGTAAAAGGACCAAGATACGCTAGAGAACAAGAAACTCTTGAATGAGTTAGAAGCACAGAATCAGAAAGAAAACAGACCAGGCGACCAGGCTTTGGCTTCAACCTTGTTGCGGCATTGAGTGCTCCCAAATGATTCACCTTTTCCTCTGCTTTCCCCCTACATGTCACAGTTCCTTGGTAGAAACCGTGGGAAGAGAAATTTGACCCCGTGTATTTCTTCTGGATGGTGGTGACTCTTGAGCCCAACGGTGGTGGGACTTCATCAGGGAGCTGTTTTGGACCAGAACCAAAGAGCCCTGCGCTGGGGGTGTTGTCATGCAGAACAACTTTGCAAGGATGGCCTTGCTGGGTAAGAACCCCAAATCCTGCCCCCTCCCCACCCCCAACCTTTCCATCCAGTAATGATGGAATTCTTTTTAGCGTGGACTCTGGAGAACGTCTCCCTAGCCAGTGATGGGTAGAATGGCCAACTCACCTGGGCCTTGCTGCTCTTCTGCTCCTTCCTGCGCAGGGTTGCCTGTTGAAGAGCCGGAGGTGATCTGCAAGATTGAGTCCGAGGAAGAGCCGTGGATCCCAAGCGAGCAAGCCGCGAGAGGGAGGCGGATCCTGCCTGGAAGCAGGAAGTTAGGTGAGGGGCCAACTCCACCTGGAAGGGCTAGGGCATGCCTTCTAACCAGGAATTCTACTCTCTCTCTCTCTCTCTCTCTCTCTCTCTCTCTCTCTCTCTAATTTTTATTAAACTTTCTGTTTTACAATTTAGAGAATACTCATTTAAGCAACCTGAAAATGTCAGTGGTTTCCCTTCTTTTCTTTCCATGGTTCATTTTGCATATCATAAATCCCTGCATATTTTACATAAACTAAACCATTCAGTATTCCATTATTACATGCACCAAAACTGGTTTACACTGTTGAATTTATCTTAATGCTGCCAACCTTTTCAACCTTTTCCCCCATACATTCAATAAACATTTTCCAATCTTTAAACATATGTTCTTCTTGTTCTCTTATGTTAGGTCCGCAAGCTGCACTTATTCCATCAGTTTAACCTTTTTTGACACCTAGGAATTTCCGTCTGGATTATCCCCAGCAAAAAGGACTCTGGTTTCTTTTTTTAAAAAAGTACTTTGAAACATTTTTTCCCCCAATTCATTATGAATTATTTCCCAATGCTCTTTTACCATTTTACAGTTCCACCACATATGAAAGAATGTTCCCTCAACCTCAATGCAGGGAAGTCTATTCTCCCTCTGTCTGCCCAGAGTTTGAATGAGCAGGTTACGCTCACCCAGCGTTGAGGAAGATGCACCCTCCTTATTCAAAGCATCAAAGAAGAATCAAAGAATCGTAGAGTTTGAAGGAACCACGAGGGTCATCTAGTCCAACCCCATGCAATGCATGAATCTCTTGCCCAATGTAGGGCTCGAACCCACGACCCTGAGATTAACAGTCTCATGCTCTCCCAACTGAGCTATCCCAGGGGATTCGTGCATTGTGTGCCTCAAGCCTGGCTGCACAGCAGAGTCCACTTGAGGAATGCTGAAAACCTTCTAGTTTCTTAGTTTCAGATCTAGCGCAGTCCTTATTTTTGTTGAAACAAAATAAAAAAAATCCTTCCAGTAGCACCTTAGAGACCAACTAAGTTTGTCATTGGTATGAGCTTTCGTGTGCATGCACACTCCTTCAGATTTCGTGCATGCACACAAAAGCTCATACCAATGACAAACTTAGTTGGTCTCTAAGGTGCTACTGGAAGGATTTTTTTTATTTTGTTTTGAGTACGGCAGACCAACATGGCTACCTACCTGTAACTTATTTTTGTTGATACCTCCTTCTGTTTCAAGAGTTTAAAAATTATTGTACTGTAATTGTGATGCTTCAGGACACACATGCCCAAAAAAAAAAGAATTAAATTTTCTCAGCTCTTTTCTCCCCACCCTGTCCTGTCTGAGTTAACCTTTCTCTCTCTTTCTCTCTTCACCTCCCTCCCACTTGGCTTCACCTCCATCCCACTTGGCTTTCCAGCTGCCGAAACGCCCGAGCCGGCCATTGCCCCCTACAGGCAGTATCGCGGCACCACGTGGACCTACCCCGAGATCATAGACCTGCTGGTCATTTGGCGCGAGCGGGAGATCCAGCAGGAGCTGCAGCGGAGCCACCGGAACATCGAGACTTTCCAAGTGGTGGCCAGCAAGATGGCGCAGAGAGGCCACAAGCGCTCTGCCCTGGAGTGCCGCTCCAAGATCAAGACTCTGAAGAGGGACTACCGGATAGCCAAGGCCAACAACTCCCCGGGGAAAGGACATTTGGCCTGGCTCTTCTACGACCAGCTCGACCACCTGTTGGCCAACGAGGCGGACCTCTCACCCCCAGAGGCGCTGCCCGCCTTGAGCCGCCGCGGGGCGTCTGTCGCCGACTCGATGTCTCAGTGCTCCACCGAGGAGGAAGCTGTGGCGGAGGGGGCCAAAGCGGGCAGCCAGGAAACGCTGCCTCTAAGGACGCGCTCGCCTCCCCAGGTCCCCAGCCTGGGGGGTGGCTTCCCTATACTGTACATAAAGGAGGAAGCCCCCGACGAAATGCCCGTGACATCTCCCATGGGTCAGTAGCGGCATTTGGTGTCTGAGGAGACCCCTGTGGAATGAGGTTTTCGAAATAGCCTTTTTTTAAAAAAAAAAAAGGAATCCCTGGGAGACAGTGTCTTTCATTTTATTTTCTTGCATTTAGATTCCGCCTTTTCTTCCAAGAAGGCTGAGGTAGGGTACATGGTTGTCCTCCTCATTTAATCCCCCACAACAACCCTGCGAAGTGTCTAAAGGTCCTTTACCTTTACCTTTTACCATGAGATGTAGTGACAGCCGGCCAGCTTAGATGAGTTTACTGGATAAATTCACGGAGGATAAAAAAAAAAACACCAGTGACTACCTGCCACAATGGCTCCGTAATACCTGCAGCGTTACAGACAGTGAGTCCTATCCAAAGTAGCAATCAAACCTTGCAAGAGCAGAGCTACTTCCGCTTGTACAGTGAGACTTCCCACCCCCACAGTGAGCTCCCTAAATCTGTTCTGCGGTTGCCTCCGTGCCTCCAGAACAGATTCGGGGAGGGCATGAAGCATGTGCACGTCCTTCCTCTCATGCAGTTGTTTAGTTATGGGATGTTTAGTCAGAATCTCCTTTCTTGCAACTTGGTTTTGGTCCTACCCTCTAAATTGCGAGGAAAAAAAAGCTTGCTCCATCGTCCATGTGACAGCCCTTGAGATATTTGAAGATGGATATCCTATCTCTTCTTTTCCAGGGTAAACATACCCATCTCCTTCAACTGGTCCTCATAAGGCTTGGTTGCCTTTGGCTGCCAGGATTAGTGCTTGAAGACAACAACACTGTTATATGATGTTCTTGAACTCGATAATCAAAATGCAAGGGCTGGGTTAATGCCCAAGGGACTGCGGTGTGTTTTGTATATAATGATCATTTCATTCTGATGCTTTCTGCATTCACACATCTGCCCCAAGCATTTCCTCAGCCCATTCTGCGCAACAACATTGTGTAGCCTGCAAGTGGTTTGTGATACAATAGACCAGAAGCTTGGGGGGGGGGGCTAGGATTGTTGCTGTGGACAAAGGCCAGCTATGCTCCTGAAATTAATCAATGTTATGTCTGTCTTCAGGAATAGCAGAA
Source organism: Zootoca vivipara (assembly GCF_965207765.1). NCBI lineage: Eukaryota > Metazoa > Chordata > Lepidosauria > Squamata > Lacertidae > Zootoca > Zootoca vivipara. Next base: position 105,462,824 of record NC_142584.1, on the reverse strand, counting down.
GCCAGCAGTCCGGCTCCACCTCTGCTGTCTACTCCCTGCGATAAACCGGGCAGCTCTGCCTCAACAGTAGGTAAGAACAGGACAAAACAATTACTGTAGATAAGAACTGCCAGTTCCTGAGGTTAATCGTTTGAATGACTGGATGTAAATTAGATGCTCACCTGGGGCAAGGAAGAATCCTTTCTAATAGGTGGAGTTAGGTTAATAGGTAGCCTTACTAATTTATAAATCACTTTTTACATACTGTCTCAAGGCAATTTGCAGGCAGGCCACAGAAGGAGCGGAACACACAGACACACACGCAAAAGCTATTAAAAGCAGCACCAAAAGCCAACGTTTGAAAAAGTTGACGTTTTCATTTTGTATTGTTAAACCTAAGGCCGTTTCTGTGTTGAAACAAATTTGTCTTCAGTGTTTCCAGAAATGTTATTCGTTTCCAGAAAGTACTGGTAGCGAGTGCTTGTCTCATGTCAACAGGGACGCTGTTCGAGGGAACAGCCTTGCAGGTTGGTCTTGCAGCCCACAATTTGCAGCAAGGGATGGATAGGAGCCAACATGTTTGTCTTTACTTCGCACTGTGGCTCAGTTGAACCAACCCATAGTAGAGAGAGCTTACAGATCAATTTTTTAAAAAATCAAGCTATACCAAAAAATGACACAACACAAAAGGATAATAGGAGGAGAAAGGAGGGGGGGGGGAGAAGCAAACTCATGCACTGCTTCTTAAAGTTAACACTGAAAATCCGAATCATGTTGACTCAGAAAGTCCCACTTTGTTCAATGGGACTTGCTGTTGAGGAAGTGAGTTCTAAGCATAGTTTTGTTTCGTGCTTTTCAGACGGGGCCATAACCCCCTCCCCAAGTCCCTTGCCTGACCCCGCCAGGTCGTACGCCGCAGAGCGCCTCGCCAACATCCGGAAGCGGAAGAGGAAAAACAGGCAGGATCTGGCGCTGGAAATCACCCACGCGGCTGACAGGAGGGTGCAGACGGCCACCGACCGGATCCTGGCGGCCCTGGGCGAGTACGCGAAGGCCGATCTGGAGGAGCGGGAGCGGGACCGCGTAGACACTGAACAGATCATTGCGCTCATGAACCGCCAGACGGAACTGCTAGAGTCGCTCGTGCGAAAGCAGGCAGAGGCGCAGGCTCCCCCGGCCCCGGCCTTAACCCGGCAGGCCCGGCTACCCCGGCTCGGGCAGCCCGGTCACGCGGCAGACGCTTCTCCCTTGCGCTTGGGGTCCGCCAGGCGGCCCATGGCGCGGGCGAGGTACCGGAGGTGACTCCCAAGACGGCTGTGGCGGCGATGTGGCTGTGGCGGCACTCTTTGGCTGTAGTTCCATTAGCGTGCGGGGCATCCGGGCTACGTTTGTAACGGGTTGTAGTTTTCTTTTTCAGGAATTTAAAAAACTTTTTTTGCAGTTAATGATTTTGTAATTAGGAAGGGGGGCGGGATAAAAGTTGGAGGGTGGGGTTCTTTTCCCCCTACTCTTTTTTCTCCCCACATTACTAGTTCTGGTAAATAAGGGGTGGGAGGAAAATGTTGTAGCACAGAGACTCACGTGCCACTCAACACAAAACCATTTTGTTCGATCTTCATAGTTCTCTGTATACACACAAACACACACCCATATATATATACAGGTGAAACTCTGAAAAATAAAATATTGTCGAAAAGTGCATTTATTTCAGTAATGCAACTTTTTATTTTTTTATTTTTCTTTTAATTTTTACAAATGCTTTCTTTTGGAAATTCCACAGTAATAAAACATATAGATACAATAATACAAAATAAACATCGCTATAACATTTCATTAATTACATTCCATTTATAATTGACCCTCCTAACGAGAAATAATTACAATTACAACAAATAAAGGCTTGACATATCTTGCTTTGCATGTTATGCATCTATGCCATATATTGGTTTCACATTTAAGTTGCATTACTGAAATAAATGCACTTTTTTACGATATTCTAATTTTCCAAGCTTCACCTGTGTATGTATATATATGTGTGTGTGTGTGTCACATATATGGGACCTTAGGTTGAATGGTTTTTTGTTGGCATCTGTCTGTCTCGGGAGACAATGGAGGAGTGCGCTTTTTGGGGTGAAGTCAAACCATTAGAGAATCACAGCACCTGCTGTGGCCGTAGAGGCCGATACAGGAGAGACATGTTTTGTTGCAGCTGGGGCAGATGAAGGCATCTGGTTGTGTTGCTGCAGATGCACCATGGCATTTCTTCTCTTTGTACTTGCCCCAGTGGTCATCATTCCTCCTCTGGTCACTGCTACGGATACACAACCTGTCTGTCTCCAGGCACATTTTTACAATGATGAATGGCCTGGAGAACGTGGATAGGGAAAAGTTGGTGGCAGCGTCTTCTATGATCTCAGATGCACCTCTTGGGGAACACAAAAGACATAATAAAACAGGAGCAAAACAGACCCCTCCCACAATCTATCTGAGTGGGTGGGAGCCAACATACATAAACCTACAGGCAATTTCTTCAATGTATGGTTCCTATATGCCGGTTCTACTGTGGGATCCATACGCAGGAAGTTGTAAGCTCCATGCTGGAGAATGACTTACTAGGATAGGTTAAAAGAATAGGCTGGTGTTTGAAATAACCCCCAGCCATTGGCTAAGCTGCTGCAACATCACGGAATGTTGTCGAGTATTCTTAAGTGCAGAAGAGGAAGTGATAGTTACATACTGTTGACAAATCACCTGGGAAGGAAATGAAAATAGATTGGGCTGGAAGAAAACTCTCCGCGTATGTGTGTGTTGAAAAGAGGGTTGGCGGGGTTAGAACTGGGGAGTGGAAGGGAGCCCAGAGGACGGGAGGATAAAGGGCAGGGTGGCTGAAAGATGGAGACAAAAGCAAGCAATAATGAATAAGAGCGCAATGGGTCAGTGCACCTGGGTGTTAACCAGAAGGTCGGTGTTTCGAGCCCACCCAGAGATGGCTGTGGGCTGGATTCCTGCATTGCAGGGGGGTGGGCTAGATGACCCATGGGGTACCTTCCAACTCTTATGAGTTTGTGCTGGGGGGGGGCAAGAAGAAGACTCTGGGAGGCAGGGTTGAGTAAATTGCTGTGGATGAGAAGGAGGATGGACAAGGCAGGAAAACGGGTTCTGGGATGGTCTGTCTCAGGAGTTAGCAAACTTTTTCAGCAGGGGGCCGGTCCACTGTCCCCTCAGACCTTGTGGGGGGGGCAGACTATATTTTGAGGGTGGGAGATTGAATTCCTATGCCCCACAAATAACCCAGAGACGCATTTTAAATAAAAGGACACATTTTACTCATGTAAAAACATGCTGATTCCCGAACTGTCCGTGGGCCAGATTTAGCAGGTGATTGGGCCGGATCCGGCCCCCGGACCTTAGTTTGCCTACCCATGGCCTTTCTGCAAGCTTCTGGTTAGGGGTGGTGCTACGTCAGAGAAGTGGTAGATTTGTCCTTTGCAAAAGGGTTTGGAGGTGGCAGCGGTGAAGAGACCTTGTCAGACGGGTCTGCCTGGATGGGTCTGTTTGCGTGAAGAGGGCTCTTGTTGACACACCCGCCTCTTCTTTGAGAATGGCCTGGAGCATCTTTTGTTTTGTGGGATGCAAGAACCAGCTGTTCCTACCTAGACACATTATAACAAACAGCCTCCACACTGGGGGGCGCCTGTGAACCATGCAGACCCAAACAACCCCACCCTCCTTCCTTGGTATCATTTACTGGTATCTTCTAAGCATTTCTGCGTAAGCATTTCTGTACTGAAAATTCAGACAAAAAGCTTCACATCCCCCACGGCTGCCAGATGAACATGGCACTACAAGACCCATCATCCCTAAGGTAGGTGGTGTTGAAGTCCAGTAACACCCCGAAGCCTACAGGTAGGGGAGAATTCCTCTCCCATGAGTGATGGGATGATTGGTGGGAGAATTTGTCTCGGAGCTAAACATTTATCGCCTGCTACTCCTGTCAAAGGCACAGCTACTGCAGCCAGTTGAAAGCCACACGGGAGTGTGGTGTGTTGCTTGGCATCTGTGAGCTTTGGGAGACTTGAAAAGAAGAGACTTGAGAAGGAGATAGGATAGCCCATCTTCCAGTATCACAAGGCCTGTCACATGAAAGATGGAGCAAGCTCGTTCTTTCCTCTCCGGAGGGCAGGATTTGAACCAATGGCTTCAAGTTACAAGAAAAAAGATTCCGACTAAACATCAGAATGGTCAGAGCTGTTCAAAAGTGGAATGGACTCTTTTTTCAGGTGGTGGACTTACCTTCCTTGAAGGTTTTTAAAGCAGAGGTTGGATGGCCATCCATCATGCATATACAGTTGAACCTTGGATCCCAAATGCCTTGTGAGTTGAACGTTTTGGCTCCTGAACGCCGCAAACCTGGAAGTGAGTGTTCTGGTATGTGAACGTTCTTTGGAACCCAAACGCCTGACGCAACTTATGCAACTTCCAGTTGGCTACAGAAACTTCCTGCAGCCAATCGGAAACCGCACCTTGGTTTTCAAACGTTTTGGAAATCGAATGGACTTCCAGAACGGATTCCTTTCAACTTCCGAGGCACCACTGTACTTTAGTTCAGAATCCAGCATTGGAGAGGGTTGGATATTTAGATTACCTTCCAGTTGTCTTCCATCTCGCCAATTTTATGATTCTATGGAAGAGTGTACCTTGGGGGGTAAAGTCAAACCGCTGGAGAGTCACAGCGCCTGCTGTGGCTGTAGAGACTGATGTAGGAGAGACATGTTTTGTTGAAGGTGGGGCAGATGAAGGTATCCAGTTGTGCCGCTGCAGATGCCCCATGGCGTTTCTTCTCTCTGGGCTCCTCCCAGCAGTCATTCCTCCTCTGGTCACTGCTGTGGATGCCTGACCCATGGTGACAGGGCACAGTCATGATGCCTAAGTGTAGCAGGAAGAACTGCATCGCAGGCAGGGCCGGATTTAGGTCTGATGAGGCCCTAAGCTACTGAAGGCCCTAAGCTACTTTATATGTCCAGCCGTCCTTTGTCAACAACAAAGGGTCACTGTTTTTGGTGTTGAATATACCGTATGCTATAAGGTAATTTGTGGGACGCGGGTGGCGCTGTGGGTTAAGCCACAGAGCCTAGGGCTTGCCGCTCAGAAGGTCGGCGGTTCGAATCCCTGTGAGGGGGTTGCTCGGTCCCTGCTCCTGCCAACCTAGCAGTTCGAAAGCACCTCAAAGTGCAAGTAGATAAAAAGGTACCGCTACAGTGGGAAGGTAGGCATTTCCGTGTGCTGCTCTGGTTCGCCGGAAGCAACTTTGTCATGCTGGCCACATGACCTGGAAGCTATACGCCGGCTCCCTCGGCCAATAACGCGAGATGAGCGCCGCAACCCCAGAGTCAGTGATGACTGGACCTAATGGTCAGGGGTCCCTTTACCTTATAAGGTAATTTATGGACCTAACAGGTATCTAAAGCCATTTGCACATGTTGCCATGCAACCAGTCCATGCAGAATGTAGGCACCCTATATCTAGAAAGAGCAAACCTGTGATATTTTAGGGAGCAGGCTAGCTTACTATATGTAGCTTTTATTTGTTTTTTATCTTATATTTTGGAAATGTACACCCAGGGTGTTTTTTTTTTTTTGGCCCCCAAGAGAGTGGGGCCCTAAGCTATAGCTTAGATTTATAGGTAAATCCGGCACTGATCGCAGGCACAGTCTTGGTGAAGAAGCCGACCCAGAATAACAACTCCCAGAAGCAGGCGGGCTTTAGGACCCTGAGGGGAGCTGACACGTAAGAGATCTTCGGGCGCAGCCGCCACAGGAAGAGGATCTCCTCGGCCCCGTGGCTCTCGGAGGAGGGTGTGCTGCCGATCCTGGATTCGTGTCTCTTCTTGCACGCTGCACGCGCGTTTCCTGCGTGCATTTGCAGAATCCGCGAGACCTCCAGGAAGTGGGGGATCCCAGGAGATCCCAGTCTTCTCTGCTGCTTACAAGGCGGAGGAATCGTGCGGGGGGTGGGCGGATTTAAGAAACCCAACTTTGCCCGGAGAGCCGAGCCGATCCTGGGGGTGAATCTGAGATCTTTTCATCTCCCAGATGGAGCGACCAGGATGATTCCTGTGGTCCGCAGCTTGCGATAAAGGAGCCTGGCGCCTCCCTGAATGCAAACGGGAGGATGGGATAAGGAAGACGCCGACAAGGCTGGATCAAGTGGGAATCCGTAGGCGGAAGGTGGCTCGAGATCTGGATGGTTTGCAGTAGATCGGCAAGGGCTTCCAGCGCTCGGTCGTCCCATCAGCAGTGAAGAAATGATATTCTCCACCTAAACATAAATTCCTGAACTGCGGGGGGGAGGGGGATTCCTGCGTTAAATTCAGCTCCGGCTCAATTCCTTTCTGGCCCTGGAAATAAATTATTGCTGCTCAGAACACAAGGTAACTCCACCGGCGCCCTTAAGCCGCTTTGGATTATAGCTCCCATTGTCCCTGACCTTTGGGAATGCAGGCTGGGTCGTAGTTTGAAGTATCAGAAGCCCCACACTGGCTGCCCCTGCCCTAGAGCAAGGTTTCCCAAACTTTGGTCTGCAGCTGTTTCTGGACTACAATTCCCATCACCCCGACCCCTGGTCCTGCTAGCTAAGGATGATGGGAGTTGTAGTCCCAAAAAAACCAACCACAGTTGGCGACCCACCTTTGGGAAAACCCCGCCCTGGAGGCATGCCTTTTGCATCTGGCTCTGGTTGGAAGCTCTTGGTCTTCTAGGTAAAAATAAATAGGATATTAGACAAACCGGAAGACTGACTGCCTCTGATTTAGCTATATATTGTCTGCAGCTGCAGCCAGTGGCAAGTCTCCAAAGTCCTGGCACTGTGGGACTCCAGTTCCCATCAGCCACAGGCAACGTAGCCAGTGACCAGGGACGGTGGACGTTGTTGCCCCCAGCTATCCTCCCCCCTCATCCCTGCCATAGCCAGGTCCCAAGCCTTCTCAGGCTAGCGGCCTGAAATCCTGAGGTCCCTGGGATTAAACCTAAGACCTCCTCCACCGCAGAGGAGTGGCCACCTTCCCCAATCCCAGCCCAATCCTGTGCATGTTTCTTTTGGAGCAAGTGCCAATGAGTTCAGCGAGACTGACTTCCCAGGAAGCTTGTTTAAGGGTCGCTATTTTAAGTTGGCAGCCGCCTGCACAATTTCCTAGAAATGGGTCCAACACAGACTTCTTCTGCACTATACCATTACTGTAAACCAGCGTCATGACACTTGAAAGGCTGTGGTTTACCCCCAAGAATGCTGGGAACTGGAAACAGTGTTGTTTAACCCCAGGGAACTCTGGGAATAATGTCTCTGCAGGTGGAATAGGGGTCTTCTACCTGCCTCACTAGGGACGCAGGTGGCGCTATGGTCTAAACCAGAGCCTAGGGCTTGCCGATCAGAAGGTCGCCGGTTCAAATCCCCATGAGGGGGTGAGCTCCCGTTGCTCGGTCCCTGCTCCTGCCAACCTAGCAGTTCGAAAGCACGTCAAAGTGCAAGTAGATAAATAGGTACCGCTCCGGTGGGAAGGTAAGTGCCGTTTCTGTGCACTGCTCTGGTTCGCCAGAAGCGTCTGTCATGCTGGCCACATGACCCGGAAACTGTACGCCGGCTCCCTTGGCCAATAAAGTGAGATGAGCGTCGCAAGCCCAGAGTCGTCCGCGACTGGACTTAACGGTCACGGGTCCCTTTACCTGCCTCACTAAGCCAATGGCTCATCCAATGGCCTGTGGGGAGGTTTGCCAGCAGGCTGGAGCACAACAGTTGCCCCGCTGCACTTCCCAGTGACTGGTAGTCAGAGGCATGCAATGACACTCGGCACCTTTAACAAACTACATTTCCCAGAATTCTTCGGGGGGAAGCCATTAATCTTTTTTTGAACGGAATGATACTGCTTTAAATGTACAGTACAGATGGGGATGTGGTGTTGCTGTGGGGTCTGGTGGGCATTAAAATAGCGGATAAACCACAATGCCTGGCACTGTTCAGAGCGCTGGGTAGATCTGCTCTGATGCCCAAGGATGTGAGGCACATTGCCCCTGCTCAGTATGGTCATACAGAGTATGTGAGTGTCTCCAGTCTCTTGATGATTTTGGTTCCATTTTTCTGGAGCTTTTTCAGCTCTACCAGGAAACCAAGCTGTAATTCCTGCATTCGAATCATAGAGTTGGAAAGGGACCACACGGGTCATCTAGTCCAACCCCCTGCAATGCAGGATTCTTTTGCTCGAACCCACGACCCTGAGATTGAGAATCTCATGCTCCACCAACTGGATGACGTTTGAGGTCCCTTCCAACTCTACAATCCTATGAAAATCTGTTCCAGACCCTACTCTGCTCAGCACATGCTTGGATGATTATCATCTTTTTTATTTATTATTATTATTATTATTATTATTATTATTATTATTATTATTATTGATACACCAAAAGGGGGGGGGACAAAAATACAAATCTAAACAGTGATAAAGACAGTATGAATTACAAATCAATAAAGCAAAAAGTGGTCCTTGAACTATAGACCCGACCTCCCGTCTATTCCTTATTTCAGTTATATATTACAGTATTTGTTGCCAGTACCCACTTTTATCATAGATTAACTAATTATTGGTTTATCTTAGGTCTCATATCTTTCTTAAAGCTACTACTGAAATTATTCAGATGCTGGGAGGATGATTATAATCTTTGGAGCTTCTCATCTTGTAAAGGCAGCATCTTGGCGCAGTAGGAGCGGCAGGCCTTGTTGGGATCTGCCAGCCCCTGGCGGTTGCCTTTGTTCTGGCTTCTCTTTCCTGATTAGGTTCTCCTTTCTTAAAGCCTAAGGTGAGGTTGAGGATGGAGAGAGAAGATGAAACGTGGAACCTCCAGGACCCTGAGAAAGAGGAGATGCCAAGGAATAGCAGCTCAGGTAAGGACTCGGACAGAAAAACTAAACAGAAGAGTATTTCAATGGCAACCATGTGAGTCATAAGTTTGATTTCATCAGGTGGGAGGTGGATGTGCTTTGCTGGCTTTTGCGTCCCTTCTGTCTGGTGTGCTTTTGAAGTACAGTCGTACCTCGGAAGTCGAACAGAATCCGCTCCATAAGTCAGTTCGACTTCCAAAACGTTTGAAAACCAAGGCGTGGCTTCCAGTTGGCTGCAGGAAGCTCCTGCCGCCAATCAGAAGCCGCGTCGGACGTTCGGGTTCCAAAGAATGTTTGCAATCCGGAACTATCACTTCCGGGTTTGCAGCGTTCGGGAGGCGTTCAGAAGGCGTTCGTCAACCAAGGTATGACTGTATATCTAAACTAGGTATCCTCTGCCCACAATAAGTTGCTCGTTTCACAAAGCAGGAGAATAAGCTAGCGTTTTTGTTTATATTTGTAACTCTCGCATAGCTATTGAGAGACTTAAAAGATGCGTGCCTAGGTACATGTTCATAGAATTAAAAGAGGGTAGGGATTTTTTCTTTCTTTTTTTAGTTTATTAGATTTGAGAATGAGGGTGTGTGACCAAGAAGAGCCTTCAAGGGCTGCTGTGAAGGGTGTGCATGCGAAACTGATAAACAAGGCAGTTTCCACTTCCTTCTCAGGCTTCCAAGAACATACCAGTCCGGCCCTAGCTTGTGCAAACTCTTGTAGTGCAAACTCTGGGATGTTTTCAGCTTTTGAGAGATTAAACCAACATGTCAAGGTCGGTTTTTACTCTCAACGGCTGGCAAAACACAAAAGAATTTCAGCATTTCCTGCTACAAGCAGGAAATCTCTCTCTTTTTAATTCTATCCTATTCAATGTAAAACAACAACAAAATCCTGGACCTACAGAAGTAGCCTGGCCTTTTCCATGACTGCAAGTTTCAAACGTGGAAATTCTCCTTGTACAGGAGGAAGCATTCAAATATTTGGGAGGGAGGGCAGGATCCAGGGCCTGAGCTTAACTGGGGGGGAAATTGAGATAGGGCTGAAAAGTAGAAGCATAGCTGGATGGCACTGTGCTACAGTTAGAAAATTGGGGGGGGGGGGGCAGCAGGGGACAAAGAAGGGAGAGTGGTGGATAGGTGGCAAAAGAGTGGGAATAGGGTGAGGAGCAACAATAGGTTATTTTCTGATTGATTAAGATCAGGCATCCCCAGACTTCGGCCCTCCAGATGTTTTGGACTAAATAAATTTAAGGAACTGCAGAAAGAGGGAAAAGGAAGTCGAGTTTTGAAATGTTAGAAGAATTGTAAAATTATTGAAATGTCAAAAACTGAAAATCATTTTTTAAAAACCATGCACTGCGTGAAAAAAACCCTTTCTTTTAGAGGCCCCACCTAATCAGCAGGATAAGGTCCAGTTGTAGAATGAGGCATAGCTGCCAAGTTTTCCCTTTTCTCGCGAGGAAGCCTATTCAGCATAAGGGAAAATCCCTTAAAATAAGGGATAACTTGGCAGCTATGGAATGAGGTGACCATTTCTATTGAGTTGCAATATAAATAATAATAATATAAATAATAATAATAATATAAATAAACAAATGCCACTGAACACTGAACCTGGCCTAAAATGCAAGTAAAGTCCATTTCTGGAAATGAGGAGGTCTGTAGCTTAGCCAGAGAGAGGCTACTTGGCCTGTACCTTCAGCCTCAAGCATCTCCTGCTCAGGCCAAAGCTGGTGTGAGGCTCTTCCCCACTGAGGCTCCTGGGACCCACTGCCTAAAAGACATGGAGCTCCATCGCCAGAATCTCCCCTAGTACAAAACAGCTAATTCCTGGTGTTCCCAAAACAGTCTCTCTTGTCTTTCCTCTTCTCCAGAAAGCGATCAGATGGTGTCAGCAGCTCTCGCCGCCGCCACAGCTGCCGTGGCTGCCATCACGACCGTCGTGGGGGTCCAGTCGCGCATCTTTGCACGGCTGGCAACACGCCGGAAGCTTCTGCCGCGAGGGCGCGACGACCTGGCCGAGCTGGAGGAGATGGTGGAGAACGCTGCATCGGTGCGCCTCCGAGCGGTGGTGGAGTCGAGCATCGACTCTCTGAAGGCTATGATGTGCTCGTGCCTCTTCCAGTCGCCGGCTGTCCTGGCTGGCCTGATTGACGAGCTCTACATCATGGAGAGGGCCTTCTGGGTGCAGCCGGGCCGCTCCGAATGGTGGGAGAAAGTGGTCCTGCCCCACTGGGACGACCATCTCTGGCGAGAGAACTTCCGGATGAGCAGGAGGACCTTCACGGAGCTGTGCGATCGGCTGAGGCCCGTCCTCGAGCGGCAGACCACCAACATGCGCGCTCCGATCACCGTCGAGAAGCAGCTGGCCATCGCCGTCTGGAAGCTGGCCACCCCGGATAGCTATCGCTCGGTGGCCGAGTGCTTTGGGGTGGGCCGCTCCACGGTCTCCAGGATCGTCATGGAAGTCTGCCAAGCGCTCTACGACGTCTACCACCACGTGGTCCAGCTGGCCGGTGCCCAGGAGGTGATGAAAGGCTTCGCTGCCAAGGGCTTCCCTCACTGCATCGGGGTCCTCGACGCCACCCACATCCCCATCATCGCCCCGGCGCACAGAGCCACCGAGTACATCAACAGCAAAGGCTACTACTCCATGGTCCTGCAGGTTCTGGTGGACCACAGAGGCAGGTTCACGGACGTCTATGCAGGGCGCTCCGGGAAGCTTCCCGGCGCCCGGATTTTCCGTGGGTCGCCCATCTTCCGCGCCATGAACCAAGGCACATTTGGTCCCAGCGTGACCATGGACATGGGGGGCGAGCAGCTGAAGCCGGTGATCCTCGGAGACCCCGCTTACCCGCTGCTGGCCTGGCTGATGACTCCGTACGGCGGGCACTTGGATGCCCGCCAACAGTGGTTCAACAACGCCCTCGCCAGCTGCCACGCGGTGGCAGAGTCCGCCTTCGAGCGCCTTCGGGGCCGCTGGCGCTGCCTGCTCTCCCGCCTGGACGTGAGGGAGCGCTACGCCCCCCGGGTCATTGTGGCCTGCTGCATCCTGCACAACATTTGCGAGACCAGAGGGGAGCCTCTCCAGGAAGGCTGGCAGGAAGTGGTCAGATCCGTCTCGCGGTCTTACCAGCAGCCAGAAAGGCAGCCAGTGTACGCAGCCAACCCCCGAGCGCGGGAGATCAGGGATCTTTTGAGCACGTACATGGAAAGGAAAGAGCAGGGGAAGTCGGACTGAATCTGTTGCTTTCCCCTAAAGGAACCCTCATGGCAGGTCTTGGGAAGAACGGGCCTTCTCTGCAGTGGCTCCCCGTCTGTGGAATGCTCTCCCCAGGGAAGTTCGCCTGCCGCCTTCATTATACACTTTTAGGCGCCAGCCAAAATTGTTCCTTTTGTTGACCTGATCAACATACTTATACCCTTTTAAAATGCAACTCTTTTTTGGGCGGGTGTTATTGGGTCATTGTTTTTATTTTGATTTTATATATTGTGATCTTTGCTGTGAGACCTCCGGGCATAGGGCGGTATATAAATTCAATAAATAAATAAGAAAGAAAGAAATAAGAAGAGACCCTCTCTTCTGTCCCCATATGAAATAAAAATAAATAGCCTCTTTTGACGTCAGCTATGAAATATGTGGGTCCCGGCTGGCTCTTATGTAGAGGGAAAGGATGTCATAGCATAATGGCTGAACACCTGTGCTACAAATTTGAGAGTTGCCCTCTCCTCTCTTGTAATGAGTCCACTCAGGTAACCTAGACAAGCTTCTCTCTCTCTCTCTCTCTCTCTCTCTCTCTCTCTCCCTCCCTCCCTCCCTCCCTCCCTCTCTGTCACCTCTGCTATTTGCAGCCTGCCTTGCAGGCTTGTTGTAAGAATTGCAAATGTATGTGAAAGGTTTGAATACGAGTACAGTGGCACTTTGGTTCTCAAACTTAATCAATTCTGGAAGTCAGTTCCAAAACCAAAGCGTCCCAAAACCAAGGTGTGCTTTCCCCTATAAAATAATGCAAAACGGATTAATCTGCTCCAAACAACCCCTAAAACAGCAATTTAACATTAATTTTACTATCTAATGAGACCATTGATCCATAAATGAAAGCAAGAACCAATGCAGTGTACTATAAAATAAATAAGACAGTATTGTAGATGATAAAAATTTAAAAATAAAAAATTATTACCTGCACTGATGATAGTCATTGTTTGGATGGGTTTGGTTTTTTTAAAAAATCCATTTCCGCAGTCACACAATCAATCAATCAATCAATCAATCAGTAGCTGAACTGGGTTCCACATAGTCACAAAAACAAATTAACTGAAAATGCCTCAAAAACAAAAATGCAAAATAAATTGCAAAACAAAAGCGCCAAACTTAATCTGTTCCGAAAGTCCGTTTGACTTCTGAAATGTTTAAAAACCAAGGTGCAGCTTCTTATTGGTGCCCCGAAACAATAGCCGAGAGCAACATCAGATGTTCAGCTTCCGAAAAACATTCGAAAACTGGAACACTTCCGGGTTTTCAGCGTTTGGGAACCAAGGTACCACTGTACAGCATGGATATTCCTATAATTATACAAAGCTGACAAGAGGAAGCAAATTGGGGGGAGGGAGGGGGGAGGGCAAGCAATCTGTGGCAATCGATGCCCCCCTCGATATTCCCAAAGTAACTTCACCTGCAATTGTCAAAACTTTTTTCCACAGGTAGACACTGTGCCACCAATTGCAGAGGCCCGTGTGGCAGGAACAAGTCTGTTTAATTAGGGGTTGGATGAGATTAACTTCACATATACCCAATATGTATTACCTCACCATTATCAATTATGTTTAAAGTAAAAATTAAGTTCAATTGACTCATTTTCTCCTCCCTTAGCCCACTCCCCACCACACATAAAAATTAATGTGGGGACCCTAATATTCCAACCTACCTCGCAGTGTCATTAGAATTTCTAAGAGAACGTATCAGTGTGTTTTCAGCAATCTGTTGTTGTCGTTTAGTCATTTAGTCGTGTCCGACTCTTTGTGACCCCATGGACCAGAGCACGCCAGGCACTCCTGTCTTGCACTACCTCCCGCAGTTTGGTCAAACTCATGTTCGTAGCTTCGAGAACACTGTCCAACCATCTCGTCCTCTGTCGTCCCCTTCTCCTTGTGCCAACATCAGGGTCTTTTCCAGGGAGTCTTCTATTCTCATGAGGTGACCAAAGTATTGGAGCCTCAGCCTCAGGATCTGTCCTTCCAGTGAGCACTCGGGGCTGATTTCCTTCAGAATTGATAGGTTTGATCTTCTTGCAGTCCATGGGACTCTCAAGAGTCTCCTCCAGCACCATAATTCAAAAGCATTAATTCTTCGGCGATCAGTCTTCTTTATGGTCCAGCTCTCACTTCCATACATCACTACTGGGAAAACCATAGCTTTAACTACCGTATATCGACCTTTGTCGGCAAGTGATGTCTCTGCTTTTTAAGATGCCGTCTAGGTTTGTCATTTCTTTTCTCCCAAGAAGCAGGCATCTTTTAATTTATTGACTGCTGTCACCATCTGCAGTGATCATGGAGCCCAAGCAATCTGTAGTGCTGTATAAATGTTTAGAGTTATCATTATTAAAATCTACTCAAGGTTGTGAGCTCTCGTTGCCCAAGACTCCATTCCTTTGAGGGCTCCAAGTGTCTGGAACTAAGGAGGCAGAACATTTATACCTCTCCCCGTACTGGAATTTGCTGGAAAGAAATCCCATCGAGGTAAAGTAACATCTTCCCCACATCTCCCTTAAAAGAGGCGCTCCTTATGATCATTTTGAAAAAAGGGGGGGGGAACGAGGGGAAAGCTGTAGTGGATGTATGGAAAATACGGGAAGGAGAAAAGGCAGAGGGGCAGTGTGGTGTAGTGGTTAGAGTGCTGGGCTAGGACCTGGGAAGCCAGGGTTCAAATCCCCACTCAGCCATTTAACTCGGGGGGGGGGAGGTCGGACCTTGAGGTAGACTAAGCTATGCTGACACCTAGATAGGGTTGCTGCATTTGGTCAGCTTTTCCATCTGAGATTGAGCTGAGGACCATTGTACAGAAGCTGCTGCTTTTCAGCATGGTAATGCAGAGATGGGAAAGCCATACCTATTGGATTTTTTTGCCTGTGGAGGAGCTAATTCAGAGACTTAATCTTCACTTATTTATCTGCATTATTATTATTATTATTATTATTATTATTATTATTATTTATATACAACCCTTCAATCAGAAGACCACAGACACTTTACACCACACAACTACATAACATAATATCAATGCAACGTAGAAATCAAAACAGTTATATTAATACATTTATAACGGTAATATTTGCATATATTACCTGATTTGCCATAGAGGCTGCTGCTTCCCTGTCTTCTACCATCCACCTTGTTTATTAGGATTGTTTGCTGTTCAGCGAAAGACACCTGCCTGCTCCTGTCCCTTTAAAGCGGCCTGGTGTGCAGAAACCAGCAAATGAAGCTTTTCATGGTATGAGGATGAAACATCATCTCCTGCTCATTGCTGCAGATCAACAACAAAAGTGAAAGCTGTGGCCACTGGGATTGTGACTCTGCCTTACAGCAAGCAGGTGACACACCCGTGTCCTGAATAGGTGTCTTGTTTTAAGGTGCGGCAATCAACTCTGTGCAAGGTCTTTGCAAGCGGTTGTAGACAAAACAGTGGAAGCTCCATTGTGTAGATCAGTAAGTGCCCATGGCTAGGAGTCCGTCTACGTCAGGACCTCTTGGCCTCTATGGGATGTGGGCTAGATCAGCTTTCGCCAACCTGGTGCCCTCCAGAGGCTTTAGCTGATGGGAGCTACAGCCCCCAAACATCTGGAGGGCTCACCAGATTGGTGAAAGTTGATCTAGTCCACATCCCAGGGTGAGGCCACCAGTCCAATCTGCCTAGAGATTCTTAAGGAGCCTGTGATTCTGGACTGCAGGTGCAATTTTTAAAACTGCTTGTATTATCTGGTGCTGGCAAGGCTCTTTCAACCTTTCCAAAGAGATACTTCTGCCTTTTGGCCACTAGGTGGCAACCACATACACATTTCTTGCAGTATTTCCATACTACTGTACAGTATAGGAAAGGCTTGACCTGTTGGGTTTCTGCCAGCCACACAGCTGTTAGAGGCTAAAGATCCCTGGCCACGTGCCCAAAGGCTAAATTGTGCTTTTGCTAGTACTACTACTACTACTACTACTAAATAATAATAATAATAATAATAATAATAATAATAATAATAATAATAATATTTTTTATTATTTATACCCCAACCACCTGGCTGCATTTCCCCAGCCACTCTGAAAATCTCCCAGAAGAATAGTAAAAATACAATAAAACATCAAACATTAAAAACTTCCCTAAACAGGACTGCCTTCAGATGTCTTCTAAAAGTCAGGTACTGTAGTTGTTTATTTCCTTGACATCTAAAGGGAGGGTGTTCCACAGGGAGGAAGTGACTACTAAGAAGGCCCTCTTTCCATTCTTCATCCTGCTGAGATATGGAGCCCAGATGAAATTATGTACCGGTACTTAAAGGTCTGGACTGGCAACCGACTTACTAGAGAGGCTAGCCAGTCTAGTTAAGTTTTAGAGTTACGCTGTTTACTGGGTAATGTTTTCATAGGATTGTATATAAATCTCAAAAGTTGTACATTTTCCTCCAAAGCTAAAAATTAATAAAGTACTGAAATATTTCTGAGCTGTTGTGTTTTCTTATGCCACTAGACCCCCCCCCAGGGGTGGGGAAGAGATGAAACCACTGACAAGTACAGGGTGAGTCCTTTAAAAGGGGCCCCGTGGATACAGAGTACACATGTTCCACGGGGCCTCCTTAAAAAGACTCACCCTGTATAAGATACATGGCTTCTCCTAGACAGAGGTGAAGCTTGTCAGTTCTACTTTGGTGAATGTTTGGATTCTCACAGAATGCTGATCCAAAACAGTGACCTGAGGCTGGGGGCAGGGAAATCGATAACACTTGTTCAACCTGTGTATTTGTTACCAGAAGAGCTTGTCTTTCCCCACAATACCCTCTTAGTTTACTCCAAGCTGTCACTGTTTCAGCAACCTGCAAAAGGGGTGGGTTGGGTTGAGAGGCCTTGCTGCTGCTGCTGCTGCTGCTGCTGCTGCTGCTGCTGCTGCTGCTGCTGCTGCTGCTGCTGCTACAAAGTGAGTCAGAACCCTTTTCAAATCCCCCAAGTGTACAGTTGGACAATAGCGCAGGGCACTGGAGGCAGTGCCTTTTGGTGCAAGTTGGTATACAAAATAGTTGGAAAGCTGCTAGTATAACTGACTGCAGGCTGTATCCGACCATACAGCTAGCTTCACCAGTTAGATAAGAAATCATCAGATAGTGACCCATTTTTGAGTTATGCAACAGTTTTCCTAAAACATGGGGTGCTGGTGCTCATATGGATGTATGGTGCATGCAAGCATTGGTCCCCAATATTGCTAATGAGTCACAAAAAGTTGGGATTTAAGTGTCTAACCAAAGCAAGGGATGCGACCAGCTTAAATGTGATTTTATATCCTAAAATGACCCTGAAACCTAATTTCCCAGGAGTCTTAAAAATCAACGGGCCAATTGTCCAAGTTAACACCTGAATTTATTTACGATAGTGGTTTCGTTCTTCTAGGAGCGTCGTGGGTGGCTCTGAAAAGAGCCTTTGGGTCTGGGTATTTGGTCGCCCTGGGCAGGACTATTTTGCCATTTGCTCTTTACTGAACTGCAACGGGCGCGGTGCTGGCCTTAAGGGCCACTTTGGTGCCTTTGGCCGCCTTGGTCAGGGGCTTGGACGCGGCCTTGGCGCTGGCCGCGCTATGCAGAGCTTCGGTCTTCTTGGGCAGCAAGACGGCGTGGATGTTGGGCAAGACTCCGCCCTGCGCGATGGTCACTCCGCCCAGCAGCTTGTTCAACTCCTCGTCGTTGCGCACCGCCAGCTGCAGGTGCCGAGGGACGATGCGGCTCTTCTTGTTGTCCCTGGCTGCGTTGCCGGCCAGCTCCAGGATTTCTGCACTGAGGTACTCGAGCACAGCGGCCAAATAAACGGGCGCTCCGCCGCCGATGCGCTCGGCGTAGTTTCCCTTGCGCAACAGCCGATGGACTCTGCCCACGGGAAACTGCAGGCCGGCCCTGGAAGAGCGGGACTTGGCCTTGGCCCGCGCCTTGCCGCCTGTCTTGCCGCGACCGGACATCTTCAAAACCTCCTGACTTCTATCTCGACCAAAGAACGAAAGGAATGCAGGTGCTTGGAGTGCTTGGAGCCTTTTATACGTTTCTTGACCTAGCTGCGATTGGTCGAAGACGAACAGGCCAATAAAAGAAAGGATTCTATTTCTAAACCAATGGGCGACGAGTGCGCGCGGGTGTGGTCCTGGGAGAGGGGAACGGTATATATTTATTGTAGAAGAAAAGAACAAATACTGTCTATCTCTGCTTTCTGTTCACCCGACCCTTCCCGTACAGTTTTCTAATGGAAATATTGATGCTCGTGGGTTGTTGTGTTTTTTGGGGTTTTTTTACCCATACGATGTTTTGTGAGAACGGGATATTTTGCTAGTTTCTCCCGTCTATACAGTTTCTAGCAGATTCCTTTGCTTCTACATTTCCAGCGCGTGAAAGCTACAACGGTCCGCCAAGAAACCTGTTACGCAGTTTACGTTAGACAATTCCCTGCGATACTTCGTAAAAGTGCACCTCTAACCTCTAGTCTAGGACTAAACAGGCCCAGGCTGCGGTAGAGAAAGCAGAGGGGGGCGGGGTTTGATGCTCCTGAGCAGTTGGCGGAAATGGCTGCCAAGCGCTTCAGATTTTCCCGCCTTTTCCCCTCCCCGGCACCTCGCTCGCCTGCCTGAGGGAAATGTTGAGCCGCTCAAAAAGACACTTATTAGAGACGTTGTAAATGTAATTAGTCTTGACGTTCACATAGACAAAAGAAGGTTACCAATACCAACAAATAACATCTCATTTTAATCTTTTCGTTTAAAATATAATCCCTGTGCGACATAGTTACCTTTCATGAACTCAAATTATATTTCAAAAACTGTTGGTTTTCCGTAATAATTACCCATATGTATAATCTTATAAGGGGATGAGGAGCCACCTTCTCCTCACAGCAGTCTTCATGGCAACTTTTTTTTATAAAAAAACAACTAAGAAGTATATTCCGGCAGCAGCTTTTTTTGCACTGTAGTCCCACATTTATCTTACATTTTTTTAATTTACAGATGTTAAGGATTTACAGATTGTGTGTCCTCTTACCTGTGAGTAAGCCACTGAATATAGTGGGACACACATAGGATATACCACTTCTTCCAGGTATCCGAGGAAATAGGAACATCATACTGAACTGCGTTTGTGTTATATTTTGGGTGCAGTGCTTCATTTTTAGATTTGATTCTATTTTTAAAAATGTGCACAGAAATATTCTGGGCATTTGTATTAGGTGGCAAATAAATTGAAATAATAATAATATTACTCTGTATGTATATAGTGCTTCTGATTTGGTTATCTCACAAGCGCAGCCTTAAATTGTTCCTGGTTAGTTCACTGAGAGTCTGAAACCTGGAAAAAGACTTCAGATCTATGTCATTTTATTCATTCATTCATTCATTCATTTGATTTATATACTGCCCTTCATCATAAGATCTAAAGGCGGTTCTTGCCAACTAATGTCAGAGAGGCAGATTGAGCATGATTTTTGTTAATTTCTGTAGCAGTCAAAGGTTTTACAGTAGCAGCAAAACAATTTTAGGAATTTCTGCATTCACTTCACATCAGGACCGGACTGAGATGTCATCCACTGTATTTTCCAGACAATTCCAACATTTTTTGTCGTTTAGTCGTGTCCGATTCTTCGTGACCCCATGGACCATAGCACGCCAGGCACTCCTGTCTTCCACTGCCTCCCGCAGTTTGGTCAGACTCATGTTCATAGCTTCGAGAACACTGTCCAACCATCTCGTCCTCTGTCGTCCCCTTCTCCCCAAACCCAACATCTGGGTCTTTATTAGCCATCGCCATAAAGAGTCCCTAGCTATTATTGTATTCATATTACTATCCACTATCAAGTCTATTTCATGTACCAATTGCCA
This sequence comes from Zootoca vivipara, assembly GCF_965207765.1. Taxonomy (NCBI): domain Eukaryota; kingdom Metazoa; phylum Chordata; class Lepidosauria; order Squamata; family Lacertidae; genus Zootoca; species Zootoca vivipara. Next base: position 105,442,814 of record NC_142584.1, on the reverse strand, counting down.
AATCCGCACAATACCATAGAACCACAGAACATCCTGGCTTCCTTTCACCTTTCAATCATCCCTTTTTTTTTGTAAACATTTTTGACACCACACAAAATCCTTCTTCTGTTCCTGGATGTTCAAATTAACGCCTGAAGTTTTGTTGGCAGATTCCGCCCCGCCCCCCTTTGGTACTTATCCCGTCCTTTACTCAGTGGGAACAGTCTGGCTTAAATACATGCATGCATTGACCTTTGTTACTAACTTTTAGACCAATCTGCAGAACCTACTTTTTAAAAATCCAATGTGTATTAATCATCAGGATGAATAGTAAACAGAAACCGGAGTTTGTGTATGTGCATAAAAAGGCTGACATCAAGGCACCTTTCCCCGCCTCTCCCTTCGCCTTTGCTGTTGTTACAGAAGAGCTTTGTAAACACAGCTTGTCCCTTCGTTTTGTGACATTTTGGCTTCTCCTAATAAATGCATTGTGGAATCATGCACTGAAACGTGCAAAGCTGTGGCAAAACAAAATCAATTTCAAAGAATCCACGATCCCCGCGTCCATACCACACATACCAGATGACGCATCTCAAGTATGTTCTCGCTAGGGAAACTTTTTTTTGTTTTGCTCAGACGTCTTTTGCATTGGTAGTCGCAGTTATAAATTGCCTCCAGGTTTTATTTTATCTTTCCTTTCCTGATTCCACTTTGGTACGCAAATATATTTGCCCTTCAAACAGCGCGGGGAACACAAGATTGATCGGAGTAAAGATAATAATCTCCTATCTGAGATTATAAATCACTGCGAACCACCTCCAGTGCGCGGAAGCAAGAAGAAACAGAAAATTAAAAGGATTGGTTTGGGTTGCTGCGTGAAAACAGCCAATGAGGCAGTCTACATTAAATATATTATAAATTAATATGATATCCAGCTTTCACGCGTTGGAAATGTATAACCAAAGGAATCGGTTAGAACCTCTATACACAGGGGAAACTTGCAAAATAGGCCCGTTCTCACAAAACATCGTAGGGGTAAAAACAAAAACAAAAAACAACCCACGAGCATCAATATTTCCATTAGAAACCATTCGGGAAGGGTCTAACGAATAGAAAGCAGAGAGAGACAGTATTTGTCCTTTCTTCTACAATAAATATATACCGTTCCCCTCTCCCAGGACCACACCCGCGCGCACTCGTCTCCCATTGGTTTAGAAATAGAATCCTTTTTTCTATTGGCCTGTATGTCGTCGGCCAATCGCAGCTAGGTCAAGAAACGTATAAAAGGCTCCAAGCACTCCAAGCACCTGCATTCCTTTCGTTCTTTGGTCGAGATAGAAGTCAGGAGGTTTTGAAGATGTCTGGTCGCGGCAAGACAGGTGGCAAGGCGCGAGCCAAGGCAAAGTCCCGCTCTTCCAGAGCCGGCCTGCAGTTTCCCGTGGGCAGAGTCCATCGGCTGCTGCGCAAGGGAAACTACGCCGAGCGCATCGGCGGCGGAGCGCCCGTTTATTTGGCCGCTGTGCTCGAGTACCTCAGCGCAGAGATCCTAGAGCTGGCCGGCAACGCAGCCAGGGACAACAAGAAGAGCCGCATCATCCCGCGCCACTTGCAGCTGGCGGTACGCAACGACGAGGAGTTGAACAAACTGCTGGGCGGAGTGACCATAGCGCAGGGCGGAGTCTTGCCCAACATCCACGCCGTCTTGCTGCCCAAGAAGACCGAAGCTCTGCATAGCGCGGCCAGCGCCAAGGCTGCGCCCAAGCCCCTGACCAAGACCGCCAAAGGCACCAAAGTGGCCCCCAAGCCCAGCACCGCGCCCGTTGCGGTGTAGTGAGGCCAAAAGGCCAAATAGCCCGGACCAGGGCCGCTGACAAAATACCCAGACCCAAAGGCTCTTTTCAGAGCCACCCACAACGCTCCTAGAAGAACGGAAGCACTACCGCCGAAAATATAATTAAACCTCTCCGCTCGCTCGGACACTTCCCCCATTGCTTCGAAAACGCCTCCCAAATGTTGGCTGAGGCTCCCTGTCATTTTACGCCTTTCTTAAAAACACCTTAAGGCTGCTGCTGCTGGTCACAAATTTATACACACACACCCCTGCTTGGTCGGCATACTTTAATCCCATGCGAATGGAAATCCAACTTTTCATCTGACTGCCCGCTTGCACAGAAGATTATTACATCTTATTGAGTCCATGACAGCTATTTTCTGCTGGCATCCAGAATACATCAGTATGAGCAATAGGACCCCATGTTCTGTGAAAAGCAATGCATAACCCCAATCGGGCACTAAACAACCCAATCCCCTAAATTTGCAGCCTGTAGCCAGGAATACTTAGTAGCTTTCCAACTTTTCATTTTGTATACCAACCTCGCAAAAATACACTGGCAATACACTGGCTCCAGTGTTCTGCCCTGTTTTTCCACTTGCGGTTCGAGGACCCGCCCCCCCGCAAGAAATAAAGACACAGTGACACGTGGTATTAAGGTTAATGGGTAGAATAAGGCCACAACTTTATTGGTTAAAGCAAGTGAGTGGTATTGGCTTAGGCATTGGACTCCCTAGCAAGCGTGACTCCACCCCGCTCGGCGGGGGGTCATATCAGGTTAACACCCCAAGGAGCCTGTTGATGCAAATACAACTGAAAGCTCCCCCTGGTGCCACCGGGGTCATGCCATGGCCCTAGCCACCCGCAGGGCGTAGGACGGGATCCACGACCGCTGGATCCCTTAAGGCACGGGTGTCAAACACAAGGCCCGGGGGCCAAATCCGGCCCGCCAGACCTCGTCATGTGGCCCGCCGAGCGCCCCAGCCAGCGGGACCCAGCAGTGGGACCTTGCTGCTGAAGCGCCGCGCCGACAAACAGCTGGGGCCGGGGGGGGGGTAGAAAGGCAGCTGGAGCAGCGCTGCGTAGAGTGCCCCGAGCCACAGCAGGAGAAGGAGGAGGCAGCTTGCCGGGTCGGTGCCCGGCAGCGCCGCACGGAGAGTCCCGAGCCTCTGCGACACAGCAGTGCTCTGTAGCACTTTGAATCCTCCTCCTCCTGCCACGGCTCGGCGCCTGGAAACAGCTGCTGCTGCTGCTGAAGCACAGACAAAGCACCCAGCAGTGCCGCGTGGAGGAGGAGGAGGATTCAAAGTGCTACAGAGCACTGCTGCGTCCCAGAGGCTCGGGACTCTCCGCACGGCGCTGCCGGGCACCGACCCGGCAAGCCGCTGCCTCCTCCTCCTCTTGCCTCACCTCCTCCTCCTCCTGCCGCGGCTCAGCCTCATGAACGTGAGCTCAGCAGCGGCTCAGCCTCACGAAGTGTAACTCTGAGGCTTTACGCACTTCTCCTAAAACGGACACCCGCTGCCTCACGCTGCACGGGAAATGCTTTTTGCCCCTGGGTCCCTTCGCGCTCTTTTCTGGCGCTGAATCAAGGCGGCGACCCCCCCTCCCTTTCTTTCTTCCTCTCTCTCGTTCTTATTCTTTCTTTCCCTCTCCTTCCTTCCTTCTTTATCTCTGTCTTTTCTCCCTCTTTCTTTTTCTTTCCTTCTTTATTCCTTCTTTCCTACTCTTCCTCTCTCCCTCCTGCTGCCTCTTTTCTTTCTTTCTTCCTTACTTCCTTCCTTTCTTCCTTCCGTCCTTCCCAACTTTCTTCCTCTCCCTCATTCTTATTCTTTCTTTCCCTCTACTTCCTTCCTTCTTTCTCCCTTTCCGTCTTCTCTCCCTCTTTCTTTTTCTTTCCTTCTTTATTCCCTTCCTTATTTCCTACTCTTCTTTCTCTCCCCTCTTTCCTTCCTTCCTCTCTCCCTCCCACTCCCTCTTTCCTTCCTTCCTTCCTTCCTCCCCTCCCCTCCCTCTCCCTCTCCTCAGAAACATAGGATGCTGCTTTATACTTCTGGCCCTTAAACCCTGGAACCAGGAGAGCAGCTTCAGTGAGTCAACCTCAGCCAGTCCCTTGGTGAAGGGTGGTGGCTCACTGGCAGAACATCTGTCCTGCATGCAGAAGGACCCCAGCATCTCCAGGTACTAGTAGCTCTGCAAAGGTCCTGCATGAAACCCTAGCGAGCCTCCACCACCCAGTGCAGTTACCAAAAATCATTTTTCAATAAATTGTACAATAATTGTACATTTGAATATCTACTTGCCATTATTCTGACTATGTTTCTGCTTTCAGAGCTAGTTATTACTTACATTATTACAAAAACAGTAATAATTGAATGCAGTGACAATAATTTATGATAATAAAGAGTGGACACATAGTCCTACAGATACAACCGGCCCTTTGAGGGTGACCAAACTGCTGATGCGGCCCCCGATGAATTTGAGTTTGACACCCCTGCCTTAAGGGGATACCCCTATACGAGGAGGGTTGGATGATGGCCACAACCAGTCCTCGAACACACCAGACAACTCCATATTCCATTGCCTACCGCCAAATACCGAAGAAGAAGTTGTGACGAATTGCTACGAGGTAGGCGAAAAAACCAAGAGGCCGGTGCCAATTAGCCAATTGGAGAAAAAACTCCTACCCGGACCCTTTGGGCCACCAAAGGCGACCCAAAGGCGACCAACCGAAGTCCATAGCAAGGTCAAAATGTACCTGACTAAGGGACGACCTAAAGGGCGGGTGGGTGGGAGATCCGATGAGGTGCAGGGGCGAGAAGGGGCGATCTGGAGCCTGCCGCGCTATTTTAAAGACCTCTTAGCCCCGCCCCCCCAGCTGGCCCTATTGGCCAGCCCTAAGCGCGGCAGGTAAAGGTGGAGCAGGGGGCGGACCCCGCCCCCTGCTTGCTGCGTAGAGCGGGTCCCGCCCGCAAATTCCCCCCTCTCTGAAGAGGAGGGGTCTTGCTCCAGAATGCTAGATCTGGGAGATGTGGAACTAGCATCAATACATTGCTATATATATCCCTGCATTTATACAGGTATCTACTTAAAGTTAGGCCCCAATCAGAAAGGATATGGTGTTGCCACAACTATTATGCAGTGCACTTGAGAGCATACAAATAACGGAAAGTGATGGGAGGAGGGCCCCAAATAAATATTTAAGAAGCTTACGTTTTTCTTTGCTCTGGGCTCCGTATTACCCAGTCTGCCCCTAGCCTGGACTTGCCTCTAATGTGGATTTGCTCTGTTCTTCCATAAGCAAATCTGACGAAGGGTCCAAATAGTGTGCATCCACACCTAGTGCTGTTTGAAAATTGAAAGTGCATGAAGCATGGCTCTCTAACTACCTAAATGTATTTTGATTCGGTTGTCTGTGCACTGTGCTGTGAGGGCTTTGCCTCAGGGAGGCATTACTGGTAGGTAGCGATAATTTTGCGGGGTGGGCGCTGGGCTGTGGGTGTTGCTATGGAATCTGTCAAAACGATAGGTGGAATTGCAGTGGGTCTTGATAGGGGATCTGGGCTCTGAAATCAGATCTGTTTTCTGCCTTGGGGGACATAGTTCAGCAGAATCCGTGTTTATCAGGACTGCGAGGGTGGGAGAATAGCATTTTTTGATGCCAGTTCCAGTAGTTTGATTACCACTTTCATGGCAGTTGCTTTTGCTGGGGAGATAAGTTTTCCATTATTCATACTGCTGATATATGGAGCCCAGATGTATTTGAAGGCTCTGAATTGGACTTCAAAACTTTACCATTCCTCTGTCTGTAGCATGGCTAGCTGTATGTCACCCAGTCATATTGCAGAGGAAGGATAAAGCTTTAACAAACAACAGGGGTGGGGAAGAGATGAAACCACTGACAAGTACTGTATAAGACACTTGGGTCCTCTTAGATAGAGATGAGTTTGTCAGTTCTGCTTTGGTGAATCTTTGGATTCTCACAGGATGCCGATTCAAAATATTGGAAGCGGGGGTGGGGGGGGGAAAGCAGGGCAATATATAGCACCTGCACTACCTGTGTTTTGGTACCAGAACTAATATTGTATTTCACCACAATCCCCTCTTTTTGCCAATTATTTCTTTATTGTTTTTCTAAGTTATTAACACCCCATAAATTCCTCTTGGTTCACTCCAAGCTGTCACTGTTTCAGCAACCTAGGAAGGGGGCTGGGTGTGTTTAATGCTTTGGCATTGCTGCTGCTGGTAAGTCCTTTAAAAAATACGATTCATAACTTTTTGCAAATCCTCCAGTGTCCTAGCATTATGTAGCAGGTGGAGAACAGTGCAGAGCCTTGGAGTGTCTTTTGGTACGAATTGGTTTACAAAAGAAAAATGCGGACAGCTACTAGAATCATTGGCTGCAGGCTGTATCTCTGCTTCACCAAGCAGGGGATAAAGTCCTTGGTCGTCGTGGTGCTTTTATAGATGTGCTGTGGGTGGCAGGAAATAGCTATCAGGGGCACAAAAAGGTCGATTGCCATTCAAGGTGTTTTTAAGAAAGGCGTAAAATGACAGGGAGCCTCAGCTAACATTTGGGAGGAGTTTTCGAAGCAATGGAGAGCCGAGAGGTTTAATTATATTTTTGGCGGCAGTGTTTCAGTTCTTCTAGGAGCGTTGTGGGTGGCTCTGAAAAGAGCCTTTGGGTCTGGGTATTTTGTCAGCGGCCCTGGTCCGGGCTATTGGCCTTTTGGCCTCACTACACTGCAACGGGCGCGGTGCTGGCCTTGAGGGCCACTTTGGTGCCTTTGGCGGCCTTGGTCAGGGGTTTGGGAGCAGCCTTAGCGCTGGCCGCGCTATGCAGAGCTTCGGTCTTCTTGGGCAGCAAGACGGCGTGGATGTTGGGCAAGACTCCGCCCTGCGCTATGGTCACTCCGCCCAGCAGTTTGTTCAACTCCTCGTCGTTGCGCACCGCCAGCTGCAAGTGGCGCGGGATGATGCGGCTCTTCTTGTTGTCCCTGGCTGCGTTGCCGGCCAGCTCTAGGATCTCTGCGCTGAGGTACTCGAGCACAGCGGCCAAATAAACGGGAGCTCCGCCGCCGATGCGCTCGGCGTAGTTTCCCTTGCGCAGCAGCCGATGGACTCTGCCCACGGGAAACTGCAGGCCGGCCCTGGAAGAGCGGGACTTGGCCTTGGCCCGCGCCTTGCCACCTGTCTTGCCGCGACCAGACATCTTCAAAACCTCCTGACTTCTATCTCGACCAAAGAACGAAAGGAATGCAGGTGCTTGGAGTGCTTTGAGCCTTTTATACGTTTCTTGAGCTAGCTGCGATTGGTCGAAGACATACAGGCCAATAGAAAAAAGGATTCTATTTCTAAACCAATGGGCGACGAGTGCGCGCGGGTGTGGTTCTGGGAGAGGGGAACGGAATATATTAATTGTAGAAGAAAGGACAAATATTGTCTCTCTCTGCTTTCTGTTCACCCGACCCTTCCCGTACAGTTTTCTAATGGAAATACTGATGCTCGTGGGTTGTTGTGCCCCCCCCCATACGATGTTTTGTGAGAGCTGGGGATATTTTGCAAGTTTCTCCCGCCTATACAGTTCCTAGCAGATTCCTTTGCTTCTACATTTCCAGCGCGTCGGCCAAGAAACCTGTTACGCAGTTTACGTTAGACATTCCCTGCGATACTTCGTAAAAGTGCCCTTCTGGACTCCAAGGCTAAATAGGTGCAGGCTGCGGTGGAGAAAGCAGAGGGAAGAGTTTGGATTTGGATTTGATATCCCGCTTTATCACTACCCGAAGGAGTCTCAAAGCAGCTAACAGTCTCCTTTCCCCTCCTCCCCCACAACAGACACCCTGTGAGGGGGGCGGGGCTTGACGTTTCTGTGCACTTGGGAAAAATGGCAACCAAGCGCTTCAACGGGTTGAAAGGATTAGACACATGCGAGTTCTCTCTGTACTAGGAGAGCGGAAATAATGTAAATGCTGCACAAAAGTAAAATAAAAATAAAAACATTAGGAGATCAGGATTCTGTTGAGAGTAGGGTTGAGAGATGGAGTCTTCAAAGCAGTGTGATGAGTGTGAGGCGTCCCTTTCCTGAAGCTGGAGGGAACAGGGGAGAGGGAAGGATTTGGCCTCTTTCAATGCTGGGCTTTGCCAGTACTTGAAAGCAGCAATAATCCCTCTTCCTGCTTCCTAGTGCCTTCAAAGCATGGGGTGGAGAATCATAGAATCTTAAGAGAATGAAGTGACCCCCATGGGTCATCTAGTCCAACCCCCTGCAATGCAGGAATCTCAGCTAAAGCATCCATGACAGATTGCCATCCAACAGAAGGCTGACCTTTCTGCCTACCTGCAGATCTTTTGCATGTGCCTAAGAAACTAATGGCTGGCTATTGGAGTCACTCAGAGTGTGTGGGCACTTGGACTTGTGTGGAAGGGGTGTATGTCATAGATTAGAAGATGGTTCTGTTACCAGAATCTTTAGAGAGCCCGAAATCCACTAGATGAGATAATTAGCTCTTTTGCTCAGCGTTACTCTGGATTGCTGCCAATATCTTCTCTTGCAGGTTTGCAGAAAAGTCCCACTGGCCATGGCTTGAACAATGAAGATTTCTCAAAAACTATTGAGGGCAAGCAAGCTAAGGAACAAGAGTGCCCTGCAACAGGCTCATAAACATACTTCTAGCCTTCACAAAGCCAGGCTGCGTAATCTGAGATGGGTTGATGAGCTTCTGATCTTGAAGAAAGTGCGGGTGTTTTCCCCCCATGAAGAAGTGACCCACTGTGATAGTCTGAAAAGGAAACATCCCCGTGTTTCGTACTGGAGAGCAACCGTTACCACTCCAGGGTCAAGGCTCATGGGCAGAAAAGTCTTAGTGGAGCTGTGCACCCAGTAATCGCCACCATTAAAGGAGATGGCCCAGATCCCCTCACTGGGCACATGCGATTCGGCCCCTTCTCTATTGTAAACAACCTACGTAGCTTCTTGCAGTTTCTGGAAATCTCACACAGATTAATATACACAAGCTGTTTCTGTAAATGAATGATCTTTATACAACATGTGCCTCATTGCTACAAAAGGGAACACAGGATTTAGGAAGGTGTGGGTGGTTCCCCCGCAGAGGGCACCAAGCCAAGGGGTTGAAAAAAACAATAAGGCATTATTGTGGAAATAAGAAATACTTAGTGGGTGGCATCAAATGTTATTCTTGTTCAGGGTGCCATATTACCAAAGTCCATCCCTGGACAGACCCTGGTTAGCGCGCCTGCAACCCCATGAATTGCACACCACTCACGCAGATTCGGGTGACGTGTAACAATACATTGAAAGTAATATACATAAGATACTTAAAACAATACAAAATAGTGACAGTAGCCTAAAAGATATATAATATTCCACTAGACGTTTCGTAGCACTCTTCCATTTTGCAGCTTGGTCAACTGCCCAATATTCAAAATAATAAAACTTTTCTTTTTTAAGTGGGAGGGACAGGAGATTGGGGCGTCACACAAAATACCTGGGGGTCAGGACGCTGGGCCAGGCCTAGGCAAACTCTGCCCTCCAGTTGTTTTGGGATTACAACTCCCATCATCCCTAGCTAACAGGACCAGTGGTCAGGAATGATGGGAGTTGTAGTCCCAAAACATCTGGAGGCCCGAGTTTGCCTATGCCTGTGGGCCTGGGCTAACCCCAAACAATACTCCACCTTAAACACATGTATCTTAAAACAAAATATTGGCACCAACATTGCACAATGTTAAAGTGTTCCTTTACTCACAGGCATTTCAGGGGACAGGATGGGATGGTTTTAAACATAGCCCTAGTTAATTGGTAAGACTAGTTTTGTTATTTTGCTGGAGTGGTGGTTTTTTTTTAAAAAAAAAATAATTCTTACACTATGAACATTATCTGTATGTATCATTTTTGTTCAGTATGGTACTTAAAAAAAAGCTTTTAGGTTGCCTTCAATCTTTAAAGAAAAGCAACAGAACAAACTAAAATTATCCTAACAGAAGTGCAGCATAAAAATTAGTTGAGTCAAAACGAAGGTTAAAGGATTTTTTTAAAAAAAACTTTATTAAAGTTTAAAAAAACTTTATTAAGATTAATGAAATGATTGAAAGACTGCAATGGCTACATCAAATCACAGGTTTATTAAAAGTAAAATCCTACAGTTCTACGCTAACAAACAGTACAGTTAATATAGGGGAAGACTAAGGGTCAAAAATAGACAATATTTGTTTTAGCATTCAAAATGCAGGTTTGTAAAGCTGCAAAATGCTGAGAGGAGAAGCTAATGATTACTGTATTAGAATCCCAAAAAAGGTGGTGGGGGATTTAACCCTTTCCTCCTTTGCTTTGGTCCTGAGTATAATCCCTCCTCTGAAGCTTCTATTTGCATTGGGAGGAAATCCCCCATTGGCACCACTAAGAGGGTGCAACAGTAAAGGAACATTATTTGCAATATTATAGTGCTTCTTTGCTGTACTGAATTATAAAGCAATCATCTGCAGAGTCAACCCAAAACACCTTGGTCCTTTGTTGAAGGAGAATGTGGGACAGCAGCCTGGGATGGAAACTGCAGCCTATGCAGACTTTCAAAGACAATGTGCACAGAAATGATATCCGCTGCTCTATGGGACTAACATCTGGACTCGTCTGAGCACCCAGGAAAGGCAAAGCAAAGGTCAAGGACCATGTGCTTTAGTAGCACAGCTGGAGGCAAGCTGATGGATCTACAATCCGGAAAAAGGGGAAAACTTCCTCCTCTTCAAAATCAATTGACTCGAAAATAAAGAGGCGGGTCTTATCTTCAGCATCATAAAAAGCCACAGTCCCTGCTTCGTAGTTCAACGAAACTTGGATTTGTGTTGGGCCCTCTTCTGGGTCCAAATAGGTAGGTGGTGAAGTCAGAGCTTTGAACTGATCATTGCGGCGAAAGCCCACTGCCCAGATCCCTTCATCAGGTTCAAAATTAATTTCTCTATCCCTCTCCACAGACTCTCTGGCTACGCCCACAGCCCAATGATTGACACCCTCAACATCCACTGTCCAATAATGTTTCCCTGAGCTGAATCCCCGCATTCCAAGTAGACAGCGGGCGTATTCAAACCTAATTGAACTGTAGGGGTAGTCCTGGCGTACATTTCCCCACCATACTGATTTTCCATCTGAAGACACAATATATCGGGGATGGGCTGTTTCCGGATCAAACACCACGTTTTCTGAAACACAACAGGAAGCAGAGTGGTAAAACACAGCAAACAAGACAAGCGCTTAACAGAATCCGTAACTTCCGTAAGGTAGTGCTCGCAAATTGCACATATTCTTTAGGAGGAGAGGAATGGAGAACCAAAGTAGGCCAATTCATACAATCAAATTTGCATGGCGAGGATACAGGGTGAGAGTTGCAAGCTGGAGACTGTGTGTGCAGAAACAAAGATGAAATTTACATTCGCTGCTTCACCCACTTCTGCCTCTGTCCCCACCATGGCATGTGGCCCTTGGAAGGCTGCTTAGAAGAGAATGTGGCCCTTGAGCTGGAAAATGGTTAATGTAACCCTTTCCACAACACTATTTCCCCCCTTGAGCTATTTACTTGCTGGGGTGGTGGTGGTTTAGACTTGAGTGACAGCGCAGGGACTAACTTGCTTCCTCCGCCCCTCAGCACTGCTGCCAGGGCCTCAGTCCAGTTGGATCTCCCCCTGCAGCAACTTTTATCTCAAGAGAGAAACATCAGGACATCAAATGCGGAAACTCTCCAACACCTGGCCTGTTTTCGCTCTCCGGAAATAGCAGCTTACTTCTTTTCCATTTTGATTTCACCGTGTTGGCATGAACATAGTCTAGGAGTAGAAAAGAGAATAGGGTAAAACGTCCACTGTAAGGCTAACAAAAGAGACCTTGCAGCCTGCTTAATCATGCACCAATAAATTTTGTTGCTAATTAAACTACAGTCATACCTCTAGCTATGTATGCTTCAGGTTGTGTACAACATGGGGTACGTACGCGCCGAACCCGAAAGTAACTGAACGGGTTACTCCCGGGTTCGGCGATTCGCGCATGCGCAGACACGCCAAATGAAGTCACGTGTGTGCGCAGAAGCGCCAAATCGCGTGGGGAGCATGCACAGATTCGGCACTTCAGGGTAAGTACTGCTCTGGATGCATACCGGGCTGTACAAGAATCATTCACAATAATTATTGACTAATGCATGAATCATGTTCTTAAGGCTAACTGTCAGATGAACAACTGTTGTTTCTTTGCCTCCTTTCCAGGGGGCAGGAGAGGCATGGCATGCATTTGTTTAATTCGCCCCATTTGACGACCCAGTGTTGTTAGACCTGCAAACTTATCATCAAAAACTATCATCAACGGTCAGGGAAAGACCCCTAGGCTCTGGCAAAAGAAAAAGAGGAGCCATAAATGAGGACAAGAGTTACGCTCAGGGCAAGAATGTACGTTACTCGTATGTAGGTCATTGGGTTAACTGCCCAAAGGTAGTAGTAAAGCAGGCAGTTTGTCATGGGATGGGCCAAGCGAGGGGACAGTCTCATTTTGTTGAATAGCTTGGAACTCGGGGATGGGACACCTGGAGCCTTCCGGAAGTTGCTAGATTCCCATCACCACTGGCCACCCAAATATTTATCCCCATGCTCTCCCAATTTCCCTCCGTCTGAAAGCAGGCACCTGCGGCTCAGAAGCAGTGCCCAACCATGCCAGCCACTGGGGCCTGGCTTTCATATCCCACGGAAGGTTCTAGACCAGGCACCCCCAAACTGCGGCCCTCCAGATGTTTTGGGACTACAACTCCCATCATCCCTAGCTAACAGGACCAGTGGTCAGGGATGATGGGAATTGTAGTCCCAAAACAGCTGGAGGGGCGAGTTCAGGGATGCCTGATCTAGACCAAATGCTTCTCTCCCATTCCGGGATGGATGCAAACTCACCTGCTCTCAGACTGGCCGGTTTTGGATGTTCTGGGGAGAGAAAGGTGAAAGGGAAACTCAGACAAAGTTTCAGATACCATATATGTTAAAAGAGTTCACTACTGTATATACCGGTGTGTGTGAATGCTCTTCATTTTTGGAGGGAGAAACCAGAAAAGCTGCAATATTTAACCGCGGTCCCAATCATGCAGGTAAGATTTTAGCTAGTCATGCTGGGAGTTAAGGGGATACTTGTTTAATATTTACTGCTTCGTTCCCTATGACGGAAAGCAGTCTCGGAAAGAAAGTTTGAGTCTCCCAATACTGAGTAGTAGCTTTGGTTAAGCTGTCTTGTTATTGTGACTCACTACTCTGAATAACTCTACAGACTTTTTATACGGATCTGCTCTAATTACTTGAGGGTTAACCACAAACACATATCAAGACCTGGCTTTGTGAACTGCCAATGTTGACTCCCATATATATAACTCTGCAGTGTCCCTTTTGAGCCTGAGCCTGACTGTCTCATGTCATTGTTATTATCCTAGGTAAAACATAATCTGTTACCTGAAAGCTGACGCTGCACCAGCTGTAGTTTTTCATTAAGCAACTCAACTTTCTTATTCAGATCAGCTTTGGGTTTCCCAGATATTTCTATGTTGCATCTGGAAAGAACATATGACTTAAAATAAAGCATTGCCCTGTATTGCTCCCCGATTCCTTTCCTGTTGAATGAACTAGCAATTGCTTCACTTTCATGGCATAATCTAGGGGTGCCCAAACTTTTTTCAAAGAGGGCCAGATTTGCTGAAGGCCGACCAAAAATTAAAGTTGTTGAGCTTTTTTTTAAAAAAAATTGCCGCAAGACATATACTACCACGGGGGCCGAATTAGGCCCCCAAAATAGACCTTGGGCAAACCTGGCATAATCAGCTGCCCGAGATGGCGGCCTCGATCTGCCTAATGGCAGGACTGTCCCAATCTTCCAAATAGCTCAGTTGGTTAGAGCATGGTGCTGATAACCTCAAGGTTGTCAGTTCAATCCCCATATGACACAGTTGCATATTCCTGCATTGCAAGGGGTGGATCCTTTCCAACTCTACAATTCTACGATTCTGTAAACAGGGTCTTACCTGCTCAGCAAGGGATCCATATCCTGGGGAAAAAGATAAATCGATCAGATCCACTTTTCAAAGTTCATTACAGTTCATTAAGTACTAACTCTTAATGCATTTTGCACATTTACAGCCCACCTTCCTTTCAAGACGGAACAATGAAAACGGGACAGACCATCAACACTATAGGAAAAAAAGAAGAGCAATATTATGGGTTGTATTCAAATAGTCTACCAAGAGTAGACCCATTGAAATTAACGAACAAGTTGACCATGTTCATGAGCTCCAGTGGGTCTACTCTGAGTAGGATTTAGCACGGACTACCACCCTATGGCTCCTCCAGTGTCAAAAAGGGGGGTGAGGGGAAGAGAACAAGATTCAAAAACATGAAAGTCTCTCTCTCTCTTTTGCATTATCGCTATCAGTTTCTGCTTCTTCGTATTTGCCATCAAATTTATCATGGGCTTCTAAAAAAATGAAGGTTAGACTGGACTGAAACAAATCTGCTGTACCCTTTTCACATATCATAGTCCAACAATTTTTTAAAATTTTTCCCCATTTTTTGTTTGTTTGTTGGGGAGGGGAACAACAACAAAAAAGGCTTCGGGAGAGGAATGTCCACCCACCCCTAATTTCCCTGGGCTTTCACATCTACTAGTACGATCCTACCTGCAGGAGTTCAAAGGCAGACTTCAGGCACTTCTCCTCTACCTCTTTAATCAGTTTGGCGAGATGAGAGCTGCGCTCTGAGAATTCACTGGCTATTTTGTCGATTGACTGCATGAGCTCTGCACAGTTTCCCACAACTTGTAGTTCCCAGTTTCCCGCAACTTGATCCCTGATGCTTCCCAGACGATTCTGCAAAGAGCAGAGGACAAGAGAGACCAAATTGAGTGTGCTGTTGTGATTCCATCCCCGGGGGGCAGTTGTGCTTAATTTCACCAGGGCTTAATTCACTCCACCATAACAAGTAGGAGGTGTAACCTAATGCAAAGGTCCAGAGAAGAACATTACTTCCTCCTGTTTTTCAATCCACATATTTCCAACGTTGTCCCACTATCTTATCTGATACCTTCAGTTAAGCTATACTAGTAATAATAAAGGTAAAGGTAATAAAGGTAAAAAGTGGAAGGGCGTGTGGATCCAGAATTGGCCTCCACAGTCACTTACGGACCCATTGTTAAAACCGTGTTTATGGAAGACAATCTTACTTGGATACGAGTGATCGCCAAAGAAGAAGAAAAAGAAGACTAGTAATAATCCTATATAATAATGTGCAAGTGTCTCTGCGTCCAGATTCCCTGTTTCCCTGTGTCCGCGCTACTGCGCATGTGCCCCACGGACACAGGGATTGGACGCAGAGACAATATCTCGGTCGCCACGCCCAGGACACTCTCATGCGGTGCCGGAGGCTGTGCTAGCGGGCCGCTCCAACGCCGGCCTCCATGGGCGCCTAGAGGATCCCCGCCCCCTGCCGCCACTGTCCCGGCTTTGGCCCCGAGACAGCCATGGGCGCCCCCAGAGCCACCTTCGTCACCAGCCTCCGTTGTTCTGGCGAAGGAAGGAGGCGGAGGCGGTAGCAGCAGCAGCGGGAGCAGCCCGGCCCGAGCGTGCCTCACCTTCCCTCTGCCCGTCCTGAGCTCCTCGCCCTCAGGGGGCCGGCGTCCATGGGCGCCTAGAGGATGTGGAGCAGCGACGGAGGAGCCCGTGAGAGGAGCGGCGAGGCCGCGGCCTTCCCTCCCTCTCTGCGCTCGGCCACGGGGCACAACACGAGAGCGAGCACAGAGAGAGAGGTAAGGCCACATATCTTCTAGCGCCTGAAACACACTAGTAATAATAATAAAAAAAATTATATCCCGCCCATCTGGCTGGGTTTCCCTAGACACTCTGGCCATAGCTGCCAAGTTTTCCCTTTTCTCGCGAGGAAGCCTATTCAGCATATGGGAAAATCCCTTAACAAAAGGGATAACTTAGCAGCTATGACTCTGGCCGGCTCCCAATCGAATATTAAAAACACAATACCTAGGAGGTGTCAACTCCTAGGGGTTTTCACCCCCCAAGAAAGGATTTCAGGGGGCTGCCCCCACCCCAAAGTTGATGGGCATTGCCATTCAAATGTGTGTGTGTGTACTGCGTCATGTGATCAATTATGCAGGGCGAGGCTTACCTGTCCCCCCTCCAATGTTTTGTTCAAGTTGGCACCCCCACCAGTGAAAGGTCTTTAGCTACACATTTTGCTCCAGAAATCTATAATGTAACCATATTCACTACTGAAATCCTGTGTTCATCCATCTCTATATCTTAAATGTTACGAAAGCATTTTGTAGGTGCCTTGATTCACTTCAGCTTATGTTGTACAGACCTATCTGCATTTAGCTGTGATTTGCTGTTAGTCCCATGCATCCATTGCCCATATAACCTTGAACATTTTTTATTTTCCCTTAGCCGCACAATGATTTATCAACTATACGCCTATATGAATATACACAGGTTATTTTAGTCATTTTAGTCCCATGAGAGCACACAGATATCCAGGGCTCCTGAACTTGATGCCCTCCACATGTTTGGGATGGCAACTTCCTGTGAATCTCAGATGAAGATCGGTTTATACATTTAAAAAACAACAACAACAACACCTACTCCTCTAACTGGCCTGAGAGGAGCTGCAGTCCAGAATAATAATACTACCTTTATTGTCAATGTACAACCTGTGTACAATAAAATTAAGTGAGCACAAAAAGGAGGCAGCTACGTTCAGTGGATGGCAAACCAGGAGCCTGCCTACCTTCATTTCCTGAATTTCTCTCTGACTGCACACTTCAATCCCCTTCAAAATTTCATCTCTCTCCTCCTTCAAGGTTGTTAGGCAACTTTGGAGCTGATCCTTAAAGATAAAAATTGGCATTCAGCGCTTATACCATTAATTAAAAGATTTAGAAACCACTCTTTCACTAAAGAGCTCTCACAGTAGTATACAAGTAAAACTGTAAATAAAATCCTGGGGATGGTGGCACCTGAAGACCAGCATTATCTGGAGCAGACATAAGCAAACTCGGCACTCCAGATGTTTTGGGACTACAACTCCCTCCCCCCCCCCATGTTTTTAATTAATTTTATAAACATCTATTAGAAACAAAACACTACATCCACAAATACAAAACAGGAAAAAACAGAAACAAATAAACAACAACAACAAAAATGCAAAATTTCATAAACTTAACCTCTTTTCTAATCATTTTAAGGTGACATCCTCAAGCCACCCTTACTGCGATTCACTGCAAATCCTCTTTAGCAATTTCTATTTCTTAATCTATTATCATATTTTCTATCTATACTTATTTTTAATTCTAAACCATTATCTATCATTTTATCATATTTTCCTTGATCCTAAAAGAAATTCCTAAACTACAGCATTATATGTATTTTGAGATCCCTTTCATACTAATTAATATTACAATACTTCTTCAAATAAACTTTAAAACTCTTCCAATCTTCTTCCACCTACAATTCCCATCATCCCTGACCAATGGTCCTGTTAGCTCGGAATGATGGGAGTTGTAGTCCCAAAAACATCTGGAAGGCCGAGTTTGCCTATGCCTGATCAGGAGGGTCACCCTTTCCCCAACCCCTTCGTGCTCCAAATTCTCCCCAAACGAAGGGCGATATCGCTTACGGTACCTTAGCATCCTGGGAAGCCTCGTTGATGGGGAGGGTGGCGTGCGCTTTGTGCGCCCGGGATTCCCTGCAGACCAGGCAGATGAAGGCGCGGTCCTCTTGGCAGAAGAGCCGGAGGGCTTCGTAGTGCTTCCCGCACAACTTCGGCGCTTTCTTCTTGGACTCCCCTTGGGCTAGGCTTAGGCGCTGCTGGCGGAGGCGCTGTATCGCTTCGGCCATATTCGCCAAGTGCCTGTTGGGCCGGAGGTTGCCCCGGGGAAAAGCTATCCTGCACTGGGGGCAAGAGGAGAGGTCGCGGCCCGGCCCCTCCGGGCACTGGGCGATGCAGGGTCGGCAAAAGCTGTGCCCGCAGTCGATGATCATCACCGGGTCGCGGAAGTAATCCAAGCAGATGGAGCAAGTCGCTTCGTCCTGGAGAGTTATGGAGGGGTCTCCGGCAGCGGCCATGGGTGTGCCTCCTTGCGCGCAAAATGCGCGGTCTGGGCAACGCGGGAGAAAGAGAGTCCCGCCCCGCAGCGGCAGAGGTAAATATGGGGTCCAAAGACGGAGGATCCCTACTGTCTTCGCAGCCTGGATCCCTGCAAACCGAGGAGAAACGGAAAGGAGGACACGGGCGAAAGCGTAGACGCGGCACAACACCGAGACGAGCAAGACGCCAATCGGTCTGAAGGGGGCGTGGCGCTGAAGAGAATTGGGGCGAGGGGACAAAAAAAACAGAATACAGTAATGCACTTTTCAGGAAACGACTCACACCCATGAAGATATGCTAATGGTAGTGCTTAAATGCCCTTTGATTGCACCACTTGTCTTTCTTACATTTGCAAGGTGGCATGTATCCGCCCTTCATCCGAAGATTTTACAATATAAAACCATGGGCGTGGGGGGAAATAGCATAGTAACGACTAAACGCAATGACCCGCCCACCCAAAGTTTGAAAGGTCAAAGGTTGTATTTGTATTTATTGTTTAGCAGAGGACATGCCAGTTATTAAACTGGTAAGAGCAGATCCTACGTTTGATCTTGGCCAAAAAGCAGAAAATCTTCTCCCTTTAACCCTCACAACAATGGCAACACTCTGCCACGTGGGGATGGGAACCCAACCGTGTCCAAATTTTAAGAAGTGGTACCTGTGTTTGCCTTTTTCCTGCTCTCTGCTTCCTCTTTCTTAATCAGTTTGGGATCCAGTTGACTAGAGGACCAGGAGTGATGGGTGTCTGGGATCTTGTTAGGATATGTTTTATTTATATACTGCTTTTCACCCCCAAAACTCCCAAAAGTAGTGAACAACATTAAAACATGCTAATACAAAAGAAATATACTGTTTTGAATTGGGGGAGGGAGGAGCAGACTCCCCATAATTCCTTGATTTAGGAAAAGTTTATCAGGGGTGTCCAAACTTTTTCAAAGAGAGCCAGATTTGATGAAGTGAACGTGTGATGGCTGACCAAAGTTGTTGACCTTTTTTTAGGATTGAAGTTGAGCTCTCTTTTTTAGGATTTTACCCCAGGAAATAAACTGCCACAGGGGCTGGATTAGGCCAGTGAGCTGGATTAGACCCCCGAAACGGACTTGGGACATGTCTGGTTAAAATTATCACGATTTGATTAAACATTGTGAAATACATGGAGGAGACCGTCTGGATTTAATTATGCTAATGAGCTATTAAGTAAAGGTAAAGGGACCCCTGACCATGAGGTCCAGTCATGACCAACTCTGGGGTTGCGGCGCTCATCTCGTGTTATTGGCCGAGGGAGCCGGCGTACAGCTTCCAGGTCATGTGGCCAGCATGACAAAGCTGCTTCTGGCGAACCAGAGCAGCACACGGAAACGCCATTTACCTTCCCGCTGTAGCGGTACCTATTTATCTACTTACACTTTGACGTGCTTTCGAACTGCTAGGTTGGAAGGAGCAGGGACCGAGCAACCTGCAGATTTAAACCTCCGCCCTTCTGATTGGCAAGCCCTAGGCTCTGGCTAATGGGCCATTAGCGCTAATGTGCCATTTGCAGGGGACAAAGGGATGTTTCATCTGATCTTTGCTCTCTTATAGTGTGAAATGCTCTGGCAGCTTTTAGCCTGGAGCAGTTTGAACTGAAGGGATCTGATAGATTATTTTAGTTTTAGTTACAGGTAGGTAGCCGTGTTGGTCTGAGTCGAAACAAAATTAAATTACAAAATTAAAAAATTCCTTCAGTAGCACCTTAAAGACCAACTAAGTTTTTATTTTGGTATGAGCTTTCGTGTGTGTGTGCGTGTGCATGCACACGAAAGCTCATACCAAAATAAAAACTTAGTTGGTCTTTAAGGTGCTACTGAAGGAATTTTTTATTATGATTTTAGTTAGTAACCATTACGCTCAAGAATGACAGTAAAGGACTTCTTTCTGTATTGAATTGTTTCCTGTGATTTATTACTTCTGTCTGTATTGAATTGTCTGTCTGACCAAACTGTGGGAGGCAGTGGAAGACAGGAGTGCCTGGCGTGCTCTGGTCCATGGGGTCACGAAGAGTCAGACATGACTAAACAACAACTGTATTAAATTGTTTCCTGTGATTTATTTTTACACTCCTTCGCCAGACATGGGACTCCTATGCTACCGGTATTGGAAGCTGTGTGATACTCTGGTACAAAGGGGCCTGATACTTGGAAACCTGGTACTGAACCCAAGGGAATAGGAGTTTTGGTTGGCTAGGGAAACAGGTCTTTGGGGCTCTGACAATCCCCAACAGGTTCTGATTGAACCCAACACAGACGATTCAGGTTACAGACTCCGCTAACTCAGAAGTAGTACCTCGGGTTCAGAACTTTGCTTCAGAATGAGAACAGAAATTGCGCGGCGGCAGCGGGAGGCCCCATTAGCTAAAGTGGTACCTCAGGTTAAGAACAGTTTCAGGTTAAGAACGGACCTACAGAACGAATTAAGTTCTTAACCCGAGGTACCACTGTAATTGAGATCTATGGGGGGCACCAAATTTTGGCCCTGCTCAAGGTGCCAGATTACCAAGGTCCTCCCATGATGCTAGTCCTCATTGTCTCAAAAGGGTACCCAGACCACTGCCCAATTTAGGGGGCGCAATATGTTTCCCCACCCAGGGCACCAAGCTGAGGGGGTGCAAAATAGTAATAAATAAATAAGGAATTATTGTGGAAATAAATATTTAGGGGGCTGGTACCAAATTTTGTCCTCACTCAGGGCGCCAAAGCCAACATGAAAAAAATATGGTATTCCACTAGCAGTATCCCAGCACTCCTCCATATCCAGCAGGGGTCGAACTGGGGTTGCACTTAGCAGCATGCTCAACTGCCCAATGTTCAAATAATAAAACATTTCTTAAAAAGAGGGAAGGGCGAGACAATGGACAAGAGGTGGGGCCTCACACAAAATACAATACTCCATCTTGAAAACATGTACCTTAAAACAAAATATTGGCACCAACATTGTCATTTTTCTGGCACAATGGTAAGATGTTCCTGTAGTTGCAAGCATTTCATGGGATGTGAGGTGATGATAGGCCTGGTTAATTGGCTAGCCTGGTTTTGTTATTTTTCTGGGGTGGTGGGTTTCATAGTTAATTCTTACACTATGACTATGAATGTTCAGTGTGGTTCTTTTTTAAAAAAGAAAAAGGGTTAGGATGGGATGGCTTTCAACATAGGCCTGGTTAATTGGTTAGTGTACTTTTGGGGGGGATGGTAGTTTTTTAAAAAAATAATTCTTACGCTATGAACATTATCTGTATAATTTTTGTTCAGTATGGAATTTTTAAAAAGTTTTTAGGATGCCTTTAATCTGTTAAGAAAAGCAATTTAATAAACTAAACATATAACAGAACTGCAGCATAAAAAATTAGTTGAGTCAAAACAAAGGTTAAAAGGAATTTTTTATAACTTTATTGACAGATTAATGAAATTAGTGAAAGACTGCAACGGTGACATCAAATCACAGGTTTATTAAACGTAAAAAGCTAAAGAAAGAAACCTGAGGAGTTACATGCTAATAAATAGTAAAGTTAATATAAACTAAGGATCAAAACCAGACAAAATATGGCCTTGCATTTAGCATGGAGGATTTTAAAACTGCAAAATGCTGAGTGAGGGAAGAAGCTGATGATTATGAGAATCACAAAATTCGGTGGAGGATTTAACCCTTTCCTCCTTTGCTATGGTCCCAAGGAAAATCCCTCTGAAGCTGCTACTTGCATTGGCAAGAAATTCCCCATCGGCACCACCAAGAGGGTGCAAAATTAAAGAAACATTATATGCAATATTATTGTGCTCCTTTGCTGTACTGAATTATAAAGTAATCGTCTGCACAGTCAAACCAAAACACCTTTGTCTTATGCTGAAGGGAGAAGCAGGGACTGGAGCATGGGATGGAAACTGTAGCCTGTACAGCAGAGCTTTCCAGAATTTCCATATTGGTGACATGCTTTTAGACATGCATCATTTCACGACACAATAATTCAGTTTTACTAGCAAAGCACAGGTTAAACCGCTTCCCAGTCCCGGGAGGAGCGCGGGGAGCGTTTGCGCGACACACCTGCACACTGCAGCTGACACACTAATGTGCCACTACACAGTTTGGAAAGCTCTTCTGTACAGACTTCCAAAGACAATGTGCATAGAATGGATATTTTCGGCACTAACATCAAGCACCCAGAAAAGGCAAAGCACAGGCCAAGGACCATGTGCTTTAAGAGTACAGCTGGAGGCAAGTTGATGAATTGACGATCCGGAAAAAAGGAAAAACTACCTCCCCTTCAAAATCAATTGACCGGAAAATAAAGAGGCGGGTCTTATCTTCAGCATCATAAAAAGCCACAGACCCTGCTTCATAGTTCAACTTAACTTGGATCTGTGTTGGGACATCTTCTGTTTCCAAAGGGGTAGGAGGTGAAGTCAGAGCCTTCAACTGATCATTGCTAAACCCCACTGCCCAGATCCCCTCATCAGGTTCAAGATCAATTTTTCTATCCCTCTCCACAGACTCTTTGGCTACGCCCACAGCCCAATGGTCGACATCCTCAACATCCACCGTCCAATAATGTTTCCCAGAGTAGAATCCTCGCATTCCTAGTACACAGCGAGTGTATTCAAACCTATTTGAACTGTAGGGGTAGTCCTGACGGACCTTTCCCCACCATACTGATTTTCTATCTGAAGACACAATATATCGGGGATGGGCTGTTTCCGGATCAAACACCACGTTTTCTGAAACACAACAGGAAGCAGGATGGTAAAGCAAACAAGACAAACACTTAACAGAATCAGTTACTTCCATAAGGTAGCCTACCGAGCTCGCAAATTGCATGCATTCTTTAGAAGGGGAGAAATGCAGAACCAATTAGGCCAATTCATACAGCCAAATTTGCATGGCGAGAATACAAGCCACATGCAGGGTGAGAGTTGCAAGCTGGAGACTGCGTGTGCAGAAACAAAGATGAAATTTACATTCCCTGCTTCACCCACTTTTCCTTCTGGCCCCACACACCATGGCATGTGGCCCTTGGAAGGCTGTTTAGAAGAGAATGTGGCCCTTGAGCTGGAAAATGATTAATTTAACCCTTTCCACACACCATGTCCCCCAATCTAAGTCCCCCCTCAGCTATTTACTTGCTGGGGTGGCGGCGGCCTGTTTTTGCTCTCCAGAAAAGAAGCTTACCCTTTATCCATTTCGCCGTGTTGGAATGAGAACGGTCTAGGAGTGAAAGAGAGAAAAAGGTAAAATATCCGCTGTAAGGCTAACAGAAGAGACCTTGCAGCATGTTTAATCATATACGAATGAAGCTTTGTTGTTAATTAAACTACAAAGAGCGAACACCCTTTCCCCCTCATTCAAGGTGCACGAGTTGCACAAGGAGGACTCCATAGAAATGGATAAGAATGTCCCCACTATTAGAGATTGGCAAGAGAAATTAATTAGCTATATTGATCTGGCCAAATTGACAAATTCGATAAGGGGTGGTTCAAATAAAAAGTTTAATAATAATTGGGAAAAATTCGGAATATATTTGAAAGAACTTGGGTTTAAAACGAATATCTCGTAGAATTCCAAGAGGAAAATAAATGGAAGCAGTAGGAAAGTTAAAAACTTTGAAGCCAGGGAGGAAGTGAAGGGGAAGTCGATCTGGAAAAGAAGATGTGAATATTGATATTGAAATGAAGACGTAGAAGTTAGGCTGACAAATAAGGTAGAAGATAGGGTAAGTTTTATTTGAATGTCTTTGGTTGTTTATTTGTGTATTTCTTTTGTTGTTGTGTATTTTTGTTGGTATTTTAGTTGAATATGTTTTGTTTTATATTTATTTTAAATTCAATAAAGGCTATTTTAAAATTTTTAAAAAGAAGAAGAAAAGAAATGGATAAGAATGAGGAACTGGCCAGATTGACAATCCACTGATGTGATAATGATCTCAGGTGACCCTTCTCACCCCCACTTCATGAGTCTAACAGAAAGCTTTGCAAGGGGAATCACAAGGCTAGACTCACAGCTAATCACCAGGCCTTGCAAGGTGCTCAGTATGTCATATATAATTTGAAAGGTGTCAGTCCTGCACGAAAAATTATCTTACTTCGTTACAATCCAAACTCTGGGGAAGGGTTATATAGTTCAGTGACAGATCATTTGCCCTGCATGCAGGAAAGTCTTGGAATCTGGGAGAGACTCCTCCCTGAAACCCCAGAGCTGCTGCCAGCCAGTGCAGACAATATTGAGCTAGATCAGGCACGTCCAACAGGTAGACAGTGATCTACCAGTAGGTTACTGGTAGATCACTGGCTCCCCCCCCAAGAAGCTCTTTTTTAATGTTTAAAAATAGCTTTATTGAAGTTAAAATGCATATACAAAATAGAACGTTAAACTAAACAACAATAACAAACATTAATGGTAAATAATATCAGTTAACCAAATAGCAAAATAGCAAAATAATGATTACAAAATATAAACAAAAAATTAAAGAGACAAAAATGAAACCCAAATATATATGAATCATAGTAAATCATAATAAATCATAAATAAATTATAAATAAATCATATATAAATGTGTATGTATATATATATATATATATATATATATATATATATATATATATATACACATACATCATATATAAATCATAATTTAACAAAACTTTGGCTCCCCTAAAAAAAGTTCAACATCTTTGCCCCTCACCCCCCAAAATGGGGCTTTCCTCCTTCCTAACAAATTCTGTGAGTAGATCTGTCTCTTGGGAGTTGGCCACCCCTGAGCTAGATGGACTAATGGTCCAAGTCAGTAGAAGGCAGCTTCTGATGTTTTCTACACATCTTCTCAGAAGAATGCCCTGTCTAGTTCATTGGGCCTACTCCGAGGTATTAAGAGTTAGACTACAGTCTAACTCTCTCCTGTTGAAAATCTCCTCTCGGTCAGTCCTAAATATACATTTTCGCTGTTTCTTTGCCTCCTTTCCAGGGGGCAGGAGAGGCATGGCATGCATTCGTTTATTTCACCCCATTTGATGACCCAGTGTTGTTAGACCCGCAAACTTATCGTCAAAAAACAAATGTCAATGGTCAGGAAAAGACCCCTAAGCTCTTTGCCGACTGAGGTGCTGTGGTACACCACCAGCATTCAAAAACACAACAGTCACCCCATTCCTCTTTGATCAGTTAATTTCAGTCTAACACGCACGTCTCAACATGCACATGAGGCCAAACACCTCCCAGTTTCCCTCCATCTGAAAACAGTCTTAGCAGCAGTGCCCAAGCATGCCAGCCACTGGGGCCCAGCTTTCATATCTCATGGAAGGTTCTAGACCAAATGCTTGTTTCCCATTCCAGGATGGATGCAAATTCACCTGGTCAGTTTTGGAGGTGGGGAGAGAAAGGTGGAGAGGAAACTCAGACAAAGTTTCAGATACCATCTATGTTAGAAGAGTTCACATTTGATGTATACTCTATATACCGGTGTGTGTGTGTGTGTGTGTGTGTGTGTGTGTGTGTGTGAATACTTTTCATTTTTGGAGGGAGAAACCAGAAAGGCTGCAATATTTAACTGTGGTCCCAATAGTGCAGGTAAGATTTTAGCTGGTCATGCTGGGAGTTAAGGGGATACTTGTTTAATATTTACTGCTTCGTTCCCTATGAGGGAAAGCAGTCTCGGAAAGAAAGTCTGAGTCTCCCAATACTGAGTAGTAGCTTCGGTTGAGCTCTCCTGTTATTGCAACTCAGTACTCTGAATAATTCTACAGACTTTTTATAAGGTTCTGCTCTAATTACTTCAGGATTAACCACAGACACAGATCAAGACCTGGCTTTGTGAACTGCCAATACTGATATGCACTGTGTGAGGTGGGGAAGGACTCCCATATATATACGGTAACTCTGCTGTGGAAAATTCTGTCTCTTGGGGGGGGGGGGCGAGCCTGACTGACTCATATGATTGTTATTATCCTAGTTAAAACATAATCTGTTACCTGAAAGCTGACGCAACTTGGTCTGCACCAGCTGTAGTTTTTCATCACGCAACTTAACTTTCTTATTCAGATCAGCTTTGGGTTCCCCAGATATTTCTATGTCGCATCTGGAAAGAACATATGACTTAAAATAAAGCATTGTCTTATACTTCTCCTTGATTCCTTTCCTGTTGAATACAGTAATTGGTAATTGCTTCACATTCATGCCATAATCAGATGCCTGAGATGGCGGCCTTAATCTGCCTAATGGCAGGACTGTCCCAATCTTGCAAAATAGCTCAGCTGGTCAGAGGATGGGGCTGATAATCCCAAGGTTGCATGTTCATTCCCCATATGACACAGCTAGGGTTGCCAGACTCAATAGAGGACAGGACTTGTGTGCCTTTAATTGCCCTGCTCTCTTTTGAGTCTGGATACCTTAAAGAGAAACCAGCAGACCCTTCGCTTGGAAATTAAACAAAGGGTCTGCTGGGTCCTCTTAAGGTTTCCAGACACAAAAGAGAGCAGGGCAATTAAAGGCACAGAAGTCCTGTCCTCTATTGAGTCTGGCAACCCTAGACACAGCTGCATATTCCTGCATTGCAGCGGGTGGGTCCTTTCCAACTCTACAATTCTACGATTCTGTAAACAGGGGCTTACCTGCTCAGCAAGGGATCCATATCCTGGGGGAAAAGATAAATCGATCAGCCCCACTTTTCAAAGTTGATTACAGTTCATTAAGTACCAACTCTTAATGCATTTTGCACATTTACAGCCCACCTTCCTTTCAAGACGGAACAATGAAAACAGGACAGACCATCAACACCCTAGTAAAAAAGAAGACCATTATTATGGGTTGTATTCAAATAGCGTCTACCAAGAGTAGACCTATTGAAATTAACAAACCTAAGTTGACCATATTCATTAACTCTAGTGGGTCTACTCTGAGTAGGATTAGGACTGACTATGACCCTATGGCTCCTCCAGTGTCAAAAGGGGAGGGGGGGAGAGAACACAAAAGTCTCATTTTTTTGTGTTATCGCTATCAGATTCTGCTTCTTCATATTTGCCATCACACCTGTAAAAAAACACACACAAAGGTTTGTCTGGACTGAAACAAATCTACAGTATGCTTTTCACATGTCGAAGTCCAACATTTTTTTGTTGCGGAGGGGTACACAAAAAAATAATAATGAGAGGAATGTCGATCCACCCAATTTCCCCCGGGCTTTCACATCTAGTAGTACAATCTCACCTGCAGGAGTTCAAAGGCAGACTGCAGACACTTCTCCTCTACCTCTTTAATCAGCTCGGCGAGATGAGAACTGCGGTTTGAGAATTCTCTGGCTATTTTGTCGATTTCTTCAAGTGCTTCTAGCAGTTCCCGCTTTCCCACAATTTGATTCCTGATGTTTTCCACACCTTTCTGCCAAGAACAGAGGACGAAAGACACCGAATTCAGTATGCTGTTGTGATTCCATCCTCAGGGAAACAGAGGCAGTTGTGCTTAGTTTCACCAGGCCTTAGTCATTCCACCATAACAGAAAGTGTCACCTAACAAAACGGTCGGTGAGGTCGGCATTTTTCCAGTGGTTTTTTTTTTAGGGGGGCTTTCCCAAAGGCATCTGTTCGGTCACTGTGAGAATAGAATGCGCACTCCCAGCAGCCAGCTTGGGGTCATCTCTTTCTGATTCATTCCCAACCCCCCCCCCCATTAGTCTCCTGGCGATAACCTTTCACCCACTTCTTTGCTCTTACTTTTTTAAAAATATATATATATTTTTATTGAGAATTTTTTTATAAAGAAAAAGAACAATGACATATCTTCCCATAATCAAACATTCAAATCATCCACACAAGAAAAAAGAAAACAAAAAATATGTACAAATCAAGATGATAATCAATTCTAACTTAATTTCACTCATGGACTTCCTCGTGCCCCCTGTTTAGCGGTTCATTGCATATCCTTTCACGCAGGTTCTATTCATATTTTATATCTATAATTACCATTACCCCATTTTCTTTAATCTTTAACATCCATTATATAATTCTAATCTATATTTTAAAAACCTCTCCCTTAATTCTCAACCTGCAACATACACAATTGCTTATATTTCTCTTCATATATCAATTTTACAATATTTTTTTATAATACACTCAAAATTTCTTCCATTCTTCTTCCGTCTTCTCCTCTCCCCGGTCGCGTAGTCTTCCAGTCAGGTCATCAAGTTCCATATAGTCCAACATTTTCATTTGCCATTCCTCTACTGTAGGTATCTTCGGTGTCTTACAGTATTTTGCTAACAATATTCTAGCTGCAGTTGTGGCATATAGAAACAGATTGGTATCTTTAATAGGCAATTATTTTCCCACCATGCCCAATAGAAAGGATTCTGGTTTCTTTGCTCTTCTTTGCTCTTCCTGACCTGGACAAGAACATTACTTCCTCCTGTTTTGCAAACCACGTATTTCCAACCTTGTCCCACTATCTTATCTGATTCCTTCAGTTAAGCTATACAGTCATACCTTGGTTTTCAAATGCCTTGGGAGTCGAACGAAGCATTTGTTCTGGTTTTCGAATGTTCTTTGGAACCCGAAAGTCCTGCAGCCTATCGGAAGTTGTGCCTTGGTTCCCGAACATTTTGGAAGTCAAACGTTTGACTTCCAAAGTAACACAGTAAAATATTTGAGGGGGCTGGGCATTGCCATTCAAATGGTATGTGTGCACTGCCTCATGTGATCAATTATGTGGGACGGAGCTTAACTGTCCCCCCTCCAATATTTTATTCAAGTTGACACCCCTGCCAGCGAAAGATCTTTAGCTACGCATTTTGCTCCAGAAATCTATAATGTAACCATATTCACTTCTGAAATCCTGTGTTCATCCATTTCTATATCTGAAATGTTAACAAAGCATTTTGTAGGAGCCTTGATACACTTCAGCTTATGTTGTACGGGCCTACCTGTATTTAGCTGTGATTTGTTCTTAGTCTCGTGAATCCATGCCCATATATCCTTGAGCATTCTTGATATCCCCTTAGTCATACAATGATTTATCAACTATACACCTATATGAATATACACGGATTATTTTAGTCCCATAAGAGCCCACACAGGTATTCAGGGCTCCTGAACTTGATGTCCTCCACATGTTTTGGATGACAACTCCCTGTGATCCTCAGATGAATCATAGAATCATAGAGTTGGAAGAGACCACAAGGGCCATCCAGTCCAACCCCCTGCCAAGCAGGAAACACCATCAAAGCATTCTTGACATATGCCTGTCAAGCCTCTGCTTAAAGATCTCCAAAGAAGGAGACTCCACCACACTCCTTGGTAGCAAACTCCACTGCCGAACAGCTCTTACTGTCAGGAAGTTATTCCTAATGTTTAGGTGGAATCTTCTTTCTTATAGTTTGAATCCATTGCTCTGTGTCCGCTTCTCTGGAGCAGCAGAAAACAACCTTTCTCCCTCCTCTATATGACATCCTTTTATATATTTGAACATGGCTATCATATCACCCCTTAACCTTCTCTTCTCCACGCTAAACATACCCAGCTCCCTAAGCCGTTCCTCATAAGGCATCGTTTCCAGGCCTTTGACCATTTTGGTTGCCCTCTTCTGGACACCTTCCAGCTTGTCAGTATCCTTCTTGAACTGTGGTGCCCAGAACTGGACACAGTACTCCAGGTGAGGTCTGACCAGAGCAGAAGGTTGATATATATATTTTAATAACAACAACAACAACTTCTCTACCGAGCTTGAGAGGAGCTGCAGTCCAGAACATCTGGAGAGCACAAAAAGGAGGCAGCTGCATTCAGTGGATGGCAAACTGAGAGCTGCCTACCTTTGATTCCTGATTTTTTTTCTCAGTGTAACTTTTCTGCTTCATAATATCATCTCTCTCCTTCTTCAAGGTTGTTAACCAACTTTGGAGCTGATCCTAAAAGAAAAAGAAAAAATGCACTCAGCGCTCCCAGTACAATTAAAAGTGTTGGTGCTGACCTTTAAGGCCTAAACAGCCTCGGTCCAGTATACCTGAAGGAGTGTCTCCACCCCCATCGTTCAGCCCGGACACTGAGGTCCAGCACCGAGGGCCTTCTGGCAGTTCCCCCACTGAGAGAAGTGAGCTTACAGGGAACCAGGCAGAGGGCCTTCTCAGTAGTGGCACCCGCCCTGTGGAACGCCCTCCCATCAGATGTCAAGGAGATAAACAACTATACGACTTTTAGAATACATCTGAAGGCAACTCTGAACGTGCCAGCCAGTGGGGGAGTTTCATGCTCTGGCACCGGGGGCGGGGCTGACGCCCGTTCTGGGGGTGGACGCAGCTCCCAGAGGGGCAGGACACATGTTCCGGGGGTGGGGCACACGTTCCAGGGCTGTGGCAGGCCTCCCGGAGGGCCGTGGCGCGCCTCCCAGGGGTGGGGTTGCATCTCCCGGAGGGCCGTGGCATGCCTCCGGGGGCGTGACACGCCCCTACCTTCCTACGCCCCTGGTTCCAGCCCCCACACAACCAGACTTGGCCCAGTCCGGGAGCCACACAGGTGTCCAGCGATCCACCTCCTGTGGAGCTGTGGGCACGCTAATGCATCAGCAGAGTAACAGCAAGAAGCAAGGCTGTAGAGGCATTGGCATCACAAAAGTTCTTTATTTACAACAAATAAAAAACAACAACAACATGGCTAGTGTGAGCAGCAGCTTCACACGTCTGCTCTGTCCGAAAGCAGCAAACAAAGAGAAGAACACAAAAGCACACAGGATGGAAGTACAGTGTATGAGTTCTGTTCCCACACTCCTATCAGGAATGTCAACAGTGGATGCAACAGCAATGGAGATGCAACAGCAATGGAGAATGAAAATACTAACAAACCCTGTTTAGGGAAGTTTTTAATGTTTGATCTTTTACCGTATTTTTAATGTTCTTTTGGAAGCCACCGGGAGTGGCTGGGGAAACCCAGCCAGATGGGCGGGGTGTAAATAATAAATTATTATAATAAATTATTACTATTATTATAATATTTTGATTTAATCAAAGGGTTTAGAAACCACTTTTTCACTAAATAAAAGCTTGGAGATGTTGGCACCTGAAGACCAACAGTATCTGGAGGGTCATTTCCCCCTTCCCTTTAGTCCTCAAAATTCTCCAAAAACGAACGGCAATTTCGCTTACCTTAGCATCCTGGGCAGCCTCGTCGATGGGGAGGACGGCGTGCGCTTTGTGCGCCCGGGATTCCCTGCAGACCAGGCAAATGAAGGCGCGGTCCTCTTGGCAGAAGAGCCGGAGGGCTTCGTAGTGCTTCCCGCACAACTTCGGCGCTTCCTTCTTGGGCTCCCCTTCGGCCAGGGAGAGGCGCTGCAGGCGGAGGCGCTGTATCGCTTCGGCCATATTCGCCAAGTGCCTGTTGGGCTGGAGGTTGCCCCGGGGAAAAGCTATCCTGCACTGGGGGCAAGAGGAGAGGTCGCGGCCCGGCCCCTCCGGGCACTGGGCGATGCAGGGTCGGCAAAAGCTGTGCCCGCAGTCGATGATCATCACCGGGTCGCGGAAGTAATCCAAGCAGATGGAGCAAGTCGCTTCGTCCTGGAGAGTTATGGAGGGGTCTCCGGCAGCGGCCATGGGTCTGCCTACTTGCGCGCAAAATGCGCGGTCTGGGCAACGCGGGAGAAAGAGAATCCCGCCCCGCCGGGGTATAGGTAAATTTGGGGTCCAAAGACGGAGGATCCCTACTGTCTTCGCAGCCTGGATCCCTGCAAACCGAGGATCCCTGCAAACCGAGGAGGAACGGAAAGGAGGACACGGGCGAAAGCGAAAGCGAGGACGCAGCGCAACACGGAGACGAGCCAATCGGTCTGAAGGGGGCGTGGCGCTGAAACGAAGTGGGAAAGTGCCGCGAGGGGACAGAAAACAGAATACAGTACTGTACTGTAATGCACTTTTCAGGAAATGACTCACACCCTTGAAGGTATGCCTGATGGTAGTGCTTACTTGCGCTTTGATTGCACCACTTGTCTTTCTTACTTTTGCATCTCGTTTTTCCCTTAAAGGCGGCATTTATTAAAACTCTACTCCACCCTTCATCCGAAGATTTTGCAATATAAAACCTCGAAAAAATAATATAGCATAGTAATGACTAAAAGCAATGACCCGCCCACCCAAAGTTTGACAGGTCAAAGGTTGTATTTATTGTTTAGCAGAGGACATGCCAGTTATTAAAC
The DNA here is from genome assembly GCF_965207765.1 of Zootoca vivipara. Taxonomy (NCBI): domain Eukaryota; kingdom Metazoa; phylum Chordata; class Lepidosauria; order Squamata; family Lacertidae; genus Zootoca; species Zootoca vivipara. The sequence continues at coordinate 105,410,647 of NC_142584.1, read as the reverse complement.
TGGTAAGAACAGATACCAGTTTGATCTTGGCCAAAAGGCAGAAAAGCTTCTCCCCTTAACCCTCACAACAACCCTGTTTGGTAGGTTTAGGCTGAGCAGCCATGGCAACACTCTGGCACGTGGGGATGGGAACCCAACCGTGTCCAAATTTTAAGAAGTGGTACCTGTGTTTGCCTTTTTAAGGTCTTAGTTATATAATAAATGTTCATAAATGTATAAGGCAAACACGTACATAAAAATATAAAACCAGTACATAAAAATATAAACCAATGACTGAAAGAAGGCTGATCGCCAAAGAATTGATGCTTTTGAATTATGGTGTTGGAGGAGACTCTCGAGAGTCCCATCTCCCATGGACTGCAAGAAGATCAAACCTATCCATTCTGAAGGAAATCAGCCTTGAGTGCTCACTGGAAGGACAGATCCTAAAGCTGAGGCTCCAATATTTTGGCCACATCATGAGATGAGAAGACTCCCTGGAAAAGAGTCTCCTCCAGCACCATCATTCAAAAGCATCAATTCTGTCAGTGCCAGATTTAGGGTTGTTTGGTGGTTCCTGAGGAGGCACAAAATTGTGATAAGGAATACGGTGGTACCTCAGGTTACAGATGCTTCAGGTTACAGACTCTGCTAACTCAGCAATAGTACCTCGGGTTCAGAACTTTGCTTCAGGATGAGAACAGAAATCGCGCGACGGCAGCGTGAGGCCCCATTAGCTAAAGTGGTACCTCAGGTCAAGAACAGTTTCAGGTTAAGAACGGACCTCCAGAACGAATTAAGTTCTTAACCCGAGGTACCACTGTAATTGAGATCTATGGGGGGGCACCAATTTTTTGTTAGAGATATCAAAGTGCCTACGTGCAAAAAGGCAGCTCTCCACTTCAGACAATTAACTTTGGGCAGAAAGCCAGTATCTGCTTGCTCTCTCTGTGCATGGTAACAAGAGCCTTAGTAACAACTCTGTGATTGGATAAGGAGTTCCTAAAAGATAAGCTCTTGTGTGGTGTTATGTGAGTGAGTGAGTGAGTACAGTGAGTGAGGAAAGGATTTGTTTTATTTCATTTACTTTATGATGTTTTGTACAAAGCAATTTCTGGATACAGTTTGTTCAATAAATCCTGTATATAGTTATCCTGTGTCCAGACATCTAGTCATTGCACTACAGCCAGAAGCGTCCGGAAAACCTGCGCGAGCTCTGCTGTGTCCAGGTATATGTTATTCCTGGCACTAAAACTCTAATAATTTTGGTCCTGCTCAAGGTACCAGATTGCCAAAGTCCTACCATGCTGCTAGTCTTCATTGTCCCAAAGGGTACACAGACCAGTGCCCAAATTAGGGGGTGCGAGATGTTCCCCCGCACAGGACACCAAGTTGAGGGGGTGCAAAATAGTAATACGGAATTATTGTGGAAATTTAGGGGGCTGGTACCAAATTTTGTCCTCACTCAGGGCGCCAAAGTCCATCCTTGGTGAGAACAGCTACAACTCCTGGAATCTTCTGCTCGTGCAGATTAAGATGGTGTGTAATATAGTACATTGAAAATAAAATACATTAAATATTCAATCAAAACAATAAAAAAGTGACAGGAACTTTGAGTAGCCAACCTGAGAAATATATGGTATTCCACTAGCAGTATCCCATCACCCCTCCATTTCCAGCAGGGGTCTAACTGGGGTTGCACTTAGCAGCATGCTCAACTGCCCAATGTTCAAATAATAAAACATTTATTAAAAGGGGGTGAGGGACAGGAGATTGGAGCCTCACACAAAATACCTGGGGGGTCAGGACCATGTGCTAACCCCTAACCATACCCCACCTTTTACACATATATCTTAAAACAAAATATTGGCACCAACATTGTCATTTTTCTGCCACAATGCCAAGTTCCTTTAGTTGCAGGCATTTCATGGGATGTGAGGGGGTGATTTTAAATATAGGCCTGGTTAATTGGCTAGCCTGGTGTTGTTATTTTTCTGGGGTGGTGGTTTTTTTAAAGTTAATTTTTATGCTATGAATATGAATGTTCAGTATGGTTCCTTTTTAAAAAAAGAAAAAGTTTTTTTGACGCCTTTAACCTTTAAAAAGCAATTGAATAAACCAAAAATATCGTAACAGAACCGCAAAATAAAAATTAAATGAGTCATAACAAAGGTTAATTTTTTAAATAACTTTATTGACGGATTAACGAAATGATTGAAAGACTGCAATGGCAACATCAAATCACAGGTTTATTAAATGTAAAAAGCTAAAGAAAAAAACCTGAGGAGTTACATGCTAATAAACAGTATAGTTAATATAAGCTAAGGGTCAAAACCAGACAAAATATGGCTTTGCCTTTAGCATGCAGGTTTTTAAAACTGCAAAATGCTGTGAGGAAAGAAGCTGATGATTATTAGAATGACAAAAGGTGGTGGGGGATTTAACCCTTTCCTTCTTTGCTTTGGTCCCAAGTATAATCCCTCCTCTGAAGCAGCTATTTGCATTGGGAGGAAATCCCCCATTGGCACCACCAAGAGTTGCAAAATTAAAGGAACATTATTTGTAATATTACAGTGCTTCTTTGCTGTACTGAATTAAAAAGCAATCATCTGCACAGTCAAACCAAAACACCTTGGTCCTTTGTTGAAGGGGAATGTGGGACAGCAGCATGGGATGGAAACAGACAGGCTAACCCCAAACAATACTCCACCTTAAACACATGTATCTTAAAACAAAATATTGGCACCAACATTGCACAATGTTAAAGTGTTCCTTTACTCACAGGCATTTCAGGAGAAAGGTGGGGATGGTTTTAAACATAGCCCTGGTTAATTGGTGAGCCTAGTTTTGTTATTTTGCTGGGGTGGTGGGTTTTTTTTTAAAAAAATTATTCTTACACTATGAACATTATCATCTGTATGTATCGTTTTTGTTCAGCATGGTACTTTAAAAAAAGCTTTTAGGTTGCCTTGAATCTTTTAAGAAAAGCAACAGAATAAACTAAAATTATCCTAACAGAAGTGCAGCATAAAAATTAGTTGGGTCAAAACAAAGGTTAAAGGATTTTTTTTTAAAAAAAAACTTTATTGAAAGATTAATGAAATGATTGAAAGACTGCAATGGCTACATCAAATAACAGGTTTATTAAAAGTAAAATCCTACAGTTCTACGCTAACAAATAGTAGTTAATATAGGGGAAGACTAAGGGTCAAAAATAGAAAATATATTGTTTAGCATTCAAAATGCAGGTTTGTAAAGCTGCAAAATGCTGAGAGGAGAAGCTAATGATTGCTGTATTAGAATCCCAAAAAAGGTGGTGGGGGATTTAACCCTTTCCTCCTTTGCTTTGGTCCTGAGTATAATCCCTCCTCTGAAGCTGCTATTTGCATTGGGAGGAAATCCCCCATTGGCACCACTAAGAGGGTGCAACAGTAAAGGAACATTATTTGCAATATTATAGTGCTTCTTTGCTGTACTGAATTATAAAGCAATCATCTGCAGAGTCAACCCAAAACACCTTGGTCCTTTGTTGAAGGAGAATGTGGGACAGCAGCCTGGGATGGAAACTGCAGCCTGTGCAGACTTCCAAAGACAATGTGCACAGAAATGATATCCGCTGCTCTATGGAACTAACATTTGGACTCGTCTGAGGACCCAGGAAAGGCAAAGCACAGGTCAAGGACCATGTGCTTTAGTAGCACAGCTGGAGGCAAACTGATGGATCTACAATCCGGAAAAAGGGGAAAACTTCCTCCCCTTCAAAATCAATTGACTCGAAAATAAAGAGGCGGGTCTTATCTTCAGCATCATAAAAAGCCACAGTCCCTGCTTCGTAGTTCAACGAAACTTGGATTTGTGTTGGGCCCTCTTCTGGGTCCAAATAGGTAGGTGGTGAAGTCAGAGCTTTGAACTGATCATTGCGGCTAAAGCCCACTGCCCAGATCCCTTCATCAGGTTCAAAATTAATTTCTCTATCCCTCTCCACAGACTCTCTGGCTACGCCCACAGCCCAATGGTTGACACCCTCAACATCCACCGTCCAATAATGTTTCCCTGAGCTGAATCCCCACATTCCAAGTAGACAGCGGGCGTATTCAAACCTAATTGAACTGTAGGGGTAGTCCTGGCGGACCTTTCCCCACCATACTGATTTTCCATCAGAAGACACAATATATCGGGGATGGGCTGTTTCCGGATCAAACACCACGTTTTCTGAAACACAACAGGAAGCAGAGTGGTAAAACACAGCAAACAAGACAAACGCTTAACAGAATCCGTAACTTCCGTAAGGTAGTGCTCGCAAATTGCACATATTCTTTAGGAGGAGAGGAATGCACAACCAAAGTAGGCCAATTCATACAATCAAATTTGCATGGCGAGGATACAGGGTGAGAGTTGCAAGCTGGAGACTGTGTGTGCAGAAACAAAGATGAAATTTACATTCACCCACTTCTGCCTCTGGCCCCCCACACCATGGCACGTGGCCCTTGGAAGGCTGTTTAGAAGAGAATGTGGCCCTTGAGCTAGAAATGTAACCTTTTCCACAACACCATTTTCTCCAATCTAAGTCCCCCTTGAGCTATTTACTTGCTGGGGGGTGGTGGTGGTTTAGACTGGAGTGACAGCACAGGGACTAACTTGCTTCCTCCGCCCCTCAGCACTGCTGCCAGGGCCTCAGTCCAGTTGGATCTCCCCCTGCAGCAGCTTTTATCTCAAGAGAGAAACGTCAGGACATCAAATGCTGGAACTCCCCAACCCCTGGCCTGTTTTTGCTCTCCAGAACTAGAAGCTTACCTCTTTTCCATTTACCTCTTTTCCATTTTGATTTCACCGTGTTGGCATCAACATAGTCTAGGAGGAGAAAAGAGAATAGGGTAAAACGTCCACTGTAAGGCTAACAGAAGAGACCCTGCAGCCTGTTTAATCATGCACCAATGAAATTTTGTTGCTAATTAAACTACAGTCATACCTCTAGTTACGTATGCTTCAGGTTGTGTACGACACGGGGTACGTACGCGCTGAACCCGGAAGTAACTGAATGTGTTACTCCCGGGTTCAGCGATTCGAGCATGTGCAGACACGCCGAATGAAGTCACGTGTGTGTGCAGAAGCGCCAAATCGCGCAGGGAGCATGCGCAGATTCGGCTCTTCAGGGTAAGTACTGCTCTGGATGCATACGGAGCTGTACAAGAATCATTCACAATAATTATTGACTAATGCATGAATCATGTTCTTAAGGCTAACTGTCAGATGAACAACTGTTGTTTCTTTGCCTCCTTTCCAGGGGGCAGGAGAGGCATGGCATGCATTTGTTTAATTCGCCCCATTTGACGACCCAGTGTTGTTAGACCTGCAAACCTATCATCAAAAACTATCATCAACGGTCAGGGAAAGACCCCTAGGCTCTGGCAAAAGAAAAAGAGGAGACATAAATGAGGACAAGAGTTACGCTCAGGGCAAGAGTGTACGTTACTCGTATGCAGGTCATTGGGTTAACTGCCCAAAGGTAGTAGCAAAGCAGGCAGTTTGTCAAGGGATGGGCCAAGCGAGGGGACAGTCTCATTTTGTTGAATAGCTTGGAACTCAGGGATGGGACACCTGGAGCCTTCCGGAAGTTGCTAGATTCCCATTAACCACTGGCCACCCAAATATTTATCCCCATGCTCTCCCATTTTTTACCTGCGTCACATACTGGATAGTGAAAATCAGAAGTATATCTGTGCTGATTGAGCTGCTGTGGCACACCTGCTGGATTCAAAAACACAACAGTCACCCCATTCCTCTCTGATCAGTTAATATCAGTCTAACACGCACGTCTCAACATGCACATGAGGCCAAACAAAAGGCCTGGCAGGCTGCCTCTCCCAATTTCCCTCCGTCTGAAAGCAGGCACCTGCTGCTCAGAAGCAGTGCCCAACCATGCCAGCCACTGGGGCCTGGCTTTCATATCCCACGGAAGGTTCTAGACCAGGCATCCCCAAACTCGGCCCTCCAGATGTTTTGGGACTACAACTCCCATCATCCCTAGCTAACAGGACCAGTGGTTAGGGATGATGGGAATTGTAGTCCCAAAACAGCCTTTCTCTCCCATCGGACTGGCCAGTTTTGGATGTTCTGGGGAGAGAAAGGTGGAAGGTGAAACTCAGACAAAGTTTCAGATACCATATATGTTAAAAGAGTTCACTACTGTATATACCGGTGTGTGTGAATGCTCTTCATTTTTGGAGGGAGAAAACCAGAAAAGCTGCAATATTTAACCGCGGTCCCAATCGTGCAGGTAAGATTTTAGCTGGTCATGCTGGGAGTTAAGGGGATACTTGTTTAATATTTACTGCTTCGTTCCCTATGAGGGAAAGCAGTCTCGGAAAGAAAGTCCGAGTCTCCCAATACTGAGTAGTAGCTTTGGTTAAGCTGTCTTTGTTATTGTGACTCACTACTCCGAATAACTCTACAGACTTTTTATACGGATCTGCTCTAATTACTTGAGGGTTAAACACAGACACAGATCAAGACCTGGCTTTGTGAACTGCCAATATTGATATGCACAATGGGGATTCCCATATATATAACTCTGTAGTGTCCCTTTTGAGCTTGACTGACTTATGTGATTATTATTATCCTAGGTAAAACATAATCTGTTACCTGAAAGCTGACGCAACTTGGTCTGCACCAGCTGTAGTTTTTCATTAAGCAACTCAACTTTCTTATTCAGATCAGCTTTGGGTTTCCCAGATATTTCTATGTTGCATCTGGAAAGAACATATGACTTAAAATAAAGCATTGCCCTGTATTGCTCCCCGATTCCTTTCCTGTTGAATGAACTAGCAATTGCTTCACTTTCATGGCATAATCTAGGGGTGCCCAAACTTTTTTCAAAGAGGGCCAGATTTGCTGAAGGCCGACCAAAGATTAAAGTTGTTGAGCTTTTTTAAACAATTCCCCCCGCCAAGGTACTTGGAAACCTGGTACTGAACCCAAGTATAAGAGCTGCTGGAGGGTTAACAGCTCTGCTATGATGCCTGGGGCTGGGAGGAGGGAGCAAGGGGGAGTTCCTACATCCGGGAATCTGTCTTTGTTCTCTGTATACTGTTGTTGGTTTCGTTTTTCAACCGGGGCAGCCATGGAATGCTGCAGTCCCGGGAAGGTGATTTATGCTTGTAAATAAAGACTTTAGCTTAGAAGAAGAAGCTGTCTTGTTCTGATTTATCAGTGTGCTTGCTCCTGCATGTCTACACACCTTCACACTGCAAAAGAAAGAGGACTGCATTGTTTTGCCAATACAAACAGAGCTGTGCAGATAAGGAAGCGCACTGGACTTTTGTAATGATTCGGCAAAGCCTTAATGAGGCAATTAAACCTCATTAAATCATCATACAAGGGCTTTTTTAGGATTGAGGTTGCTGAGCTTTTTTAAGGATTTTGCCCCAGGACATATACTGCCACGGGGGTCGAATTAGGCCCCCAAAATGGACTTTGGACAAACCTGGCATAATCAGCTGCCCGAGATGGCGGCCTTAATCTGCCTAATGGCAGGACTGCCCCAATCTTGCAAAATAGCTCAGTTGGTTAGAGCAGGGGTAGGCAAGCTAAGGCCCGTGGGCTGGATGCGGCCCAGTCGCCTTCTCAATCTGGCCCGTGGGCAGCCTGGGAATCAGCATGTTTTTACATGAGTAGAATGTGTCCTTTTATTTAAAATGCATCTCTGGGTTATTTGTGGGGTATAGGAATTCGTTCATCCCCCCCCAAAAAAAATATAGTCTGGCCCACCACATGGTTTGAGGGATGGTGGATGGCTGAAAAAGGTTGCTGACCCCTGGGTTAGAGCACGGTGCTGATACTCCCAAGATTGCAGGTTCAATCCCCATATGACACAGCTGCATATTCCTGCATTGCAGGGGGTGGATCCTTACCAACTCTACAATTCTACGATTCTGTAAACGGGCTTACCTGCTCAGCAAGGGATCCATATCCTGGGTGAAAAGATAAACCAATCAGCCCCACTTTTCAAAGTTTATTACAGTTCATTAAGTACTAACTCTTAATGCATTTTGCACATTTCCAGCCCACTTTCCTTTCAAGATGAAAACAGGACAGACCATCAACACTATAGTAAAAAAAGAAGAGCAATATTATAGGTTGTATTCAAATCGTCTACCGAGAGAAGACCCATTGAAATTAACGAACAAGTTGACCATGTTCATGAGCTCCAGTGGGTCTACTCTGAGTTGGATTTAGCACGGACTACCACCCTATGGCTCCTCCAGTGTCAAAAAGGGGGGTGAGGGGAAGAGAACAAGATTCAAAAACACGAAAGTCTCTCTCTCTCTCTCTCTCTCTCTCTCTCTCTCTCTCTGTGTTGCATTTTCGCCATCAGTTTCTGCTTCTTCGTATTTGCCATCAAATTTATCATGGACTTCTAAAAAAAATGAAGGTTCAGCTGGACTGAAACAAATCTGTTGTACCATTTTCACATGTCATAGTCCAACAATTTTTTAAAAATTTTTCCCCATTTTTTGTTTGTTTGTTGGGGAGGGGAACAACAACAAAAAAGGCTTCGGGAGAGGAATGTCCGTCCACCCCTAATTTCCCTGGGCTTTCACATCTACTAGTGCAATCTTACCTGCAGGAGTTCAAAGGCAGACTTCAGGCACTTCTCCTCTACCTCTTTAATCAGTTTGGCGAGATGAGAGCTGCGCTCTGAGAATTCACTGGCTATTTTGTCGATTGACTCCATGATCTCTGCACACGCAAGTAGCAGTTCCCAGTTTCCCGCAACTTGATCCCTGATGCTTCCCACACGATTCTGCAAAGAGCAGAGGACAAGAGAGACCAAATTCAGTGTGCTGTTGTGATTCCATCTCCAGGGAAAAAGGCACAAACGGGGGGGAAAGAGCCAGTTGTGCTTAGTTTCACCAGGGCTTATTCACTCCACCATAACAAGTAGGAGGTGTAACCTAGTGCAAAGGTCAGTAGGGTGGACATTTTCCCCCAGTGCTTTTGGGGGGGGGGCGCCTTCCCAAAGGCATCTGCATCCCAAGGCCAGCTTTCTGATTCATTCCCAAACCCCCCATTAGTCTCCTGGCAATAGCCTTTCGCCCACTTGTTTGCTATTACTGACCTGGAGAAGAACATTACTTCCTCCTGTTTTTCAATCCACATTTTTCCAAGGTTGTCCCACTATCTTATCTGATACCTTCAGTTAAGCTATACTAGTAATAATAAAGGTAAAGGTAATAAAGGTAACAAGGGTAAAAATAATAAAGGTAAAAAGTGGAAGGACGTGTGGATCCAGAATTGGCCTCCATATTCACTTACGGACCCATTGTTAAAACCGTGTTTATGGAAGACAATATTACTCGGATATGAGTGATCGCCAAAGAAGAAGAAGAAAAATAAGAAGACTAGTAATAATAATAATAATTTATTTATATCCCACCCATCTGGCTGTGTTTCCCTAGACACTCTGGCCGGCTCCCAATCGAATATTAAAAACACAATACATAGGAGGTGTCAACTCCTAGGGGTTTTCACCCCCCAAGAAAGTACAGTGGTACCTCGGTTTACAACACAATTGCTTCCGGAAGTCTGTACAGGTTACATAGGAAGTCTGTAACCTGAAGCGTACTTAACCTGAAGCGAACTTTCCCACTGAAAGTAATGGAAAGTGGATTAATCCGTTCCAGACGGTCCGTGGAGTACTCAACCTGAAGCATACATAACCCGAGGTATGAGTGTATTTGGTTCCGGCAGTCCGTACTTAACCTGATGCATACTTAACCTGAAGCGAACTTTCCAATTGAAAGTAATGGAAAGTGGATTAATCCGTTCCAGACAGGTCCGTGGAGTACTTAAACTGAAAATACTCAAACCAAGGCATACTTAAACCAAGGTATGACTGTATTTCAGGGGGCTATCCCCACCCCAAAGTTGATGGGCATTGCATTCAAATGGGTGTGTGTGCACTGCGTCATGTGATCAATTATGCAGGGCGAGGCTTACCTGTCCCCCCTCCAATGTTTTATTCAAGTTGGCACCCCCACCAGCGAAAGGTCTTTAGCTATGCATTTTGCTCCAGAAATCTATAATGTAACCATATTCACTTCTGAAATCCTGTGTTCATCCATCTCTATATCTTAAATGTTACGAAAGCGTTTTGTAGGTGCCTTGATACACTTCAGCTTATTTTGTACGGACCTATCTGCATTTAGCTGTGATTTGTTGTTAGTCCCATGCATCCATGCCCATATAACCTTGAACATTCTTGAGTTTCCCTTAGTCGTACAATGTATAGCATTGTATATGAATATACACAGGTTATTTTAGTCATTTTAGTCCGATGAGAGCACACACAGATATTCAGGGCTCCGGAACTTGATGCGCTCCACATGTTTGGGATGACAACTCCCTGTGAGTCTCAGATGAAGATCGATATATACATTTAAATAACAAGAACAACTCCTCTAACCAGCCTGAGAGAGCTGCAGTCCAGAATAATAATACTACCTTTATTGTCAATGTACAACCTGTGTACAATAAAATTAACTGAGCACAAAAAGGAGGCAGCTACGTTCAGTGGATGGCAAACCAGGAGCCTGCCTACCTTCATTTCTCTCTCACTGCACCCTTCAATCCTCTTCAAAATTTCATCTCTCTCCTTCTTCAAGGTTGTTAGGCAACTTTGGAGCTGATCCTAAAAGGAAAAAAAAGGCATTCAGCGCTTATACCATTTATTAAAAGATTTAGAAACCACTCTTTCACTAAGAGCTCTCATAGTAGTATACAAGTAAAACTGTAAATAAAATCCTGGGGATGGTGGCACCTGAAGACCAGCATTATCTGGAGCAGACATAAGCAAACCCGGCCCTCCAGATCCTTTGGGACTACAATTCCCATCATCCCTGACCAATGGTCCTGTTAGCTAGGTATGATGGGAGTTGTAGTCCCAAAACATCTGGAGCGCCGAGTTTGCCTATGCCTGATCAGGAGGGTCACCCTTTCCCCAACCCCTTCGTGCTCCAAATTCTCTCCAAACGAAGGGCGATTTCGCTTACCTTAGCATCCTGGGCAGCCTCGTCGATGGGGAGGGTGGCGTGCGCTTTGTGCGCCCGGGATTCCCTGCAGACCAGGCAGATGAAGGCGCGGTCCTCTTGGCAGAAGAGCCGGAGGGCTTCGTAGTGCTTCCCGCACAACTTCGGCGCTTCCTTCTTGGGCTCCCCTTCGGCTAGGCTTAGGCACTGCAGGCGGAGGCGCTGTATCGCTTCGGCCATATTCGCCAAGTGCCTGTTGGGCCGGAGGTTGCCCCGGGGAAAAGCTATCCTGCACTGGGGGCAAGAGGAGAGGTCGCGGCCCGGCCCCTCCGGGCACTGGGAGATGCAGGCTCGGCAAAAGCTGTGCCCGCAGTCGATGATCATCACCGGGTCGCGGAAGTAATCCAAGCAGATGGAGCAAGTCACTTCGTCCTGGAGAGTTATGGAGGGGTCTCCGGCGGCGGCCATGGGTGTGCCTCCTTGCGCGCAAAATGCGCGGTCTGGTCAACGCGGGAGAAAGAGAGTCCCGCCCCGCAGCGGCAGAGGTAAATTTGGGGTCCAAAGACGGAGGATCCCTACTGTCTTCGCAGCCTGGATCCCTGCAAACCGAGGAGGAACGGAAAGGAGGACACGGGCGAAAGCGAAAGCGTGGACGCAGCACAACACGGAGACGAGCAAGACGCCAATCGGTCTGAAGGGGGCGTGGCGCGTGCCGCGAGGGGACAGAAAACAGAGTAATGAACTTTTCAGGAAATGACTCACACCCATGAAGATATGCCTGATGATAGTGCTTAATCGCGCTTTGATTGCACCACTTGTCTTTCTTACTTTTGCATCTCGCTTTTCCCTTAAAGGCGGCATAAAAATACACTATAAACCAATGACTGAAAGAAGGCTGATCGCCAAAGAATTGATGCTTTTGAATTATGGTGTTGGAGGAGACTCTCTAGAGTCCCATGGACTGCAAGAAGATCAAACTTACTTATCCATTCTGAAGGAAAACAGCCCTGAGTGCTCACTGGAAGGACAGATCCTAAAGCTGAGGCTCCAATATTTTGGCCACATCAGGAGATGAGAAGACTCCCTGGAAAAGAGTCTCCTCCAGCACCATCATTCAAAAGCATCAATTCTGTCAGTGCCAGATTTAGGGTTGCTTGGTGGTTCCTGAGGAGGCACAAAATTGTGATAAGGAATACGGTGGTACCTCAGGTTACAGACTCTGCTAACTCAGAAATAGTACCTCGGGTTAAGAACTTTGCTTCAGGATGAGAACAGAAATCGCATGGCGTCGTCGTAAGGCCCCATTAGCTAAAGTGGTACCTCAGGTTAAGAACAGTTTCAGGTTAAGAACGGACTTCCAGAACGAATTAAGTTCTTAACCCGAGGTACCACTGTAATTGAGACCAATTTTTTGTTAGAGATATCAAAGTGCCTACGTGCAAAAAGGCAGCTCTCCACTTCAGACAATTAACTTTGGGCAGAAAGCCAATATCTGCTCTCTCTCTGTGCATGGTAACAAGAGCCTTAGTAACAACTCTTGTGATTGGATAAGGAGTTCCTAAAAGCTCTGTGTGGTGTTATGTGAGTGAGTGAGTATAGTGTGGAGAAAAACTGTAACAGGTGGTTGTGTGAGAGAGGGACAGAGAAGAAAGGATTTGTTTTATTTCATTTACTTTATGACGTTTTGTACATAGCAATTTCTGGATACAGTTTGTTCAATAAATCCTGTATATAGTTATCCTGCGTCCAGACGTCTACTCATTGCACTACAGCCAGAAGCTTCCGGAAAACTTGCGCGAACTCTGCTGTGTCCAGGTGTATGTTATTCCTGGCACTAAAACTCTTAATAATTTTGGCCCTGCTCAAGGTGCCAGATTACCAAAGTCCTCCCATGCTGCTAGTCTTCATTGTCCCAAACGGGTACACAGACCAGTGCCCAAATTAGGGGGTGCGAGATGTTCCCCCGCACAGGACACTAAGTTGAGGGGGTGCAATATAGTAATATGGAATTATTGTGCAAATTTAGGGGGCTGGTACCAAATTTTGTCCTCACTCAGGGCGCCAAAGTCCATCCTTGGTGAGAACAGCTACAACTGCTGGAATCTTCTGCTCGTGCAGATTAGGATGGTGTGTAATATAGTACATTGAAAATAAAATACATTAAATATTCAATCAAAACAATAAAAAGTGACAGGAACTTTGAGTAGCCAACCTGAAAAATATATGGTATTCCACTAGCAGTATCCCAGCACCCCTCCATTTCCAGCAGGGGTCTAACTGGGGTTGCACTTAGCAGCATGCTCAACTGCCCAATGTTCAAATAATAAAACATTTATTAAAAGGGGGTGAGGGACAGGAGATTGGAGCCTCACACAAAATACCTGGGGGTCAGGACCATGTGCTAACCCCTAACCATACCCCATCTTTTACACATATATCTTAAAACAAAATATTGGCACCAACATTGTCATTTTTCTGCCACAATGCTAAGAAGTTCCTTTAGTTGCAGGCATTTCATGGGATGTGAGGGGATGATTTTAAATATAGGCCTGGTTAATTGGCTAGCCTGCTTTTGTTATTTTTCTGGGGTGGTGGTTTTTTTAAAGTTAATTTTTATGCTATGAATATGAATGTTCAGTATGGTTCCTTTTTAAAAAAGAAAAAAATGTTTTTTGATGCCTTTAACCTTTTAAAAGCAATTGAATACTGTAAACCAAAAATATCGTAACAGAACCGCAAAATAAAAAATGAGTCATAACAAAGGTTAATTTTTTTATAACTTTATTGATGGATTAACGATATGATTGAAAGACTGCAATGGCAACATCAAATCACAGGTTTATTAAATGTAAAAAGCTAAAGAAAAAAACCTGAGGAGTTACATGCTAATAAACAGTATAGTTGAGTTTGACCAAACTGCAGGAGGCAATGGAAGACAGGAGTGCCTGGTGTGCTCTGGTCCATGGGGTCACGAAGAGTGAAGAGTCAGACAGGACTAAATGACTCAACAACAACAAAAGGGTGATGATTATTAGAATGACAAAAGGTGGCGGGAGATTTAACCCTTTCCTTCTTTGCTTTGGTCCCAAGTATAATCCCTCCTCTGAAGCAGCTATTTGCATTGGGAGGAAATCCCCCATTGGCACCACCAAGAGTTGCAAAATTAAAGGAACATTATTTGCAATATTATAGTGCTTCTTTGCTGTACTGAATTAAAAAGCAATCATCTGCACAGTCAAACCAAAACACCTTGGTCCTTTGGTCCTTTGTTGAAGGGGAATGTGGGACAGCAGCATGGGATGGAAACATACATCCAAAGACAATGTGCACAGAAATGATATCCACTCCTCTTTGGGACTAACATCTGGACTTGTCTGAGCACGCAGACAAGGCAAAGCACAGGCCAAGGACCATGTGCTTTAAGAGCACAGCTGGAGGGGAGTTGATGAATCTACAATCCGGAAAAAGGGGAAAACTTCCTCCCCTTCAAAATCAATTGACTTGAAAATAAAGAGGCGGGTCCTATCTTCAGCATCATAAAAAGCCACAGTCCCTGCTTCATAGTTCAAAGAAACTTGGATCTCTATTGGATCCTCTTCTGGTTCCAAAATGGTAGGAGGTGAAGTCAGAGCTTTGTACTGATCATAACTAAAGCCCAACGCCCAGATCCCTTCATCAGGTTCAAAATCAATTTCTCTATCCCTCTCCACAGACTCTCTGGCTACGCCTACAGCCCAATGGTCAACATCTTCGACATCCACCGTCCAATAATGTTTCCCAGAGCTGAATCCCTGCGTTCCAAGCACACAGCGAGCGTATTGAAATCTCTTTGGATTGTAGGGGTAGTCCTGACGGACATCTCCCCACCATACTGATTTTCCATCAGAAGACACAACATACCGGGGATGGGCTGTTTCCAGATCCAACACCACATTTTCTGAAAGAGAACCAGAAGCAGGGCAAGACAAACGCTTAACAGAATCAGTTACTTCCGTAAGGTAGCGTACCGAGCTCGCAAATTGCATGCATTCTTTAGAAGGGGAGAAATGCAGAACCAATTAGGCCAATTCATACAATCAAATTGGCATGGTGAGGATACAGGGGCACATGCAGGGTGAGAGTTGAAAGCTGGAGACTGCGTGTGCAGAAACAAAAATGAAATTTACATTTGCTGCTTCACCCACTTCTGCCTCTGGCAGGGGCAAAACTTGGATTTATTTCACCAGGGCCAAAGGCTCAGTTTGACTGGGGGACTGGGAGTCTCAATGGTGCCCCTCCGAAGGCTTCATCTCGGGCAAAAACCCTGGCTAGCCCCCCTGTATGGCTCTGCCTCTGGCACCACCCAGCATGGCCTGTGGCCCTAGGAAGGCTGTCTTGAGAGAAAAGAAGGGGGGTTTTGTACGCAACAACAGCAGCAAGGATGCTGCTTGCCAAGGGGTAGAAAGGAGATAAAATCCCATCAAAAGAGGAGTGGCAAGTAAAACTGCTTGAATAAATGGAACTAGCGAAAATGACGGAAAAGATCAGGGATCAACCGACCCAAAAGTTTAAAAAGGAATGGGAGATTTATAGGCTATATTTAAAAGAACATTGTCCCCATATTAAAACTTTAGAATGCTTGTTTGTTTATTATATTCAGTGGATATAAGGAATAGCAGGTAAAAAGGTAAAGGGACCCCTGACCATTAGGTCCAGTCGTGACTGACTCTGGGGTTGCGCGCTCATCTCGCATTATTGGCCGAGGGAGCTGGTGTATAGCTTCTAGGTCATGTGGCCAGCATGACAAAGCTGCTTCTGGCAAACCAAAGCAGCACATGGAAACGCCGTTTACCTTCCCGCTGTTTATCTACTTGCATTTTGACGTGCTTTCGAACTGCTAGGTTGGCAGGAGCAGGGACCGAACAACGGGAGCTCACCCCGTCACAGGGATTCGAACCGCCTACCTTCTGATCAGCAAGCCCTAGGCTCAGTGGTTTAACCACAGCGCCACCTGGGTCCCTTAAGGAATAGCAAGTTAGGTGTAAATATTAAGGGAAACGATATACAAATGGTTGGAAATAAATTTTAAATTTTCTTTCTCATTTTTCTTTTCTTTTTCTTTTCTCCTTCTTTGGTATTTATGGTTTGTATTTGTATAAGGATTATAATATTTGTTTTATATGTTTGTGTTTTTTACAAAACTTAAATTTATAAAACTTAAGTTTTACAAAACTTAAATAAAATAACCGTAAAAAAATCAAAACTTTAGAATGCTTTGAATAACTCTCGGAACTCCGTAAGGGATATAATGCAGGCTATGTTTATTGAAAAATAGAGGAAAGTAACAAGGAAACAAAGAACCCACACCAAGGAAGTCAGAAGTCGATGGCTGAAATATTTTTGTGTTTTCGCATTGCACTGTTTTATTTCATTTTTGTTATTTGTGAGTTATGTGCTGTGTGTTTTTGTGTGTGTGTTTTTTGTGTGTGCAGTTTATAAACCATTTTTTTATTTTTAAGGAAGGCTGTCTTGAAGAGTATGTGGCCCTTGAGCTGGAAAATGGTTAATGTAACCCTTTCCACAACACCATTTCCCCCAATCTAAGTCCCCCTTGAGCTATTTACTTGCTGGGGGTGGTGGTGGTTTAGACTGGAGTGACAGCACAGGGACTAACTCGCTTCCTCCGCCCCTCAGCACTGCTGCGAGGGCCTCAGTCCAGTTGGATCTCCCCCTGCAGCAACTTTTATCTCAAGAGAGAAACATCAGGACATCAAATGCTGGAACTCTCCAACACCTGGCCTGTTTTCGCTCTCCAGAACTAGAAGCTTACCTCTTTTCCATTTTGAGTTGACCTTGTTGGACTGAGAACAGTTGGGCTCAGAACAGTCTAGGAGGAGAAGAGAGAGCAAGGTAAAACACCCACCATAAGGCTAACAGAAGGGACCTTGCAGCCTGTTTAACCACGCACCAATGAAGCATTGTTGTTAACTACAATAACCATTCACAATAATTATCAACTAACGCATGAATCATGTTCTTAAGGCTAACTGACAGATGAACAACATCTATGATATGACGAATGATTCTGTTAAAGTGAGGGCAGCCGTAGTGGTAAGAATGATAAAACAGGGTGATCAAGTGAATTCTGGGTAGCAAAGAGTGAACACCCTTTCCCCCCCACACTTACGGTAAGGTGCATGAGTTGTATAATGGGGACTTGATAGCAATAGAGAAGAATAGAGATTATTCTCTCCTCCACCCCCGATGTCATAATGATGTCAGGCGACCCTTTCCCCCCTCCCCCCACTTCATGGGTCTAACAGAGAGCTTTGCAAGGGGCTTCACTAGGCCAGAATCTCAGCTAATCGCCAGGCCTTGCAAGGTGCTCAGCAAAGCTGCCTTTTTTTTAAGAGTTCTTTGCGCAGGGCTTCTCAGGCACTGCTGATTAGCTTTCAAACCCCTTTTCGACTGAGCCTGGTCATTATCTGCCCTGCTCTTGATGGCGGGTGCAGAGAAGACGCTCACGGCATAGATGGGGAGGCCTGGTGCAGGAGATTGGACGAGATTACCCTCATGGTCCCTGTCTGTACAGGGGGAGAGAAAGGGTTAATAGGTAGACCAATAGAAAAGCCCAGAGGCGGAGCCTACCTGCTTTTAAAAGGCTTAGCCAGAGGTTTAGAGAGTTGGAAATAGACAGTTAGTTCGGTTGGTTTCTTGTGGGTGGGAAGCATAGGAGTCAGAGTGGGTTAGAGACAGAGGGAAGACAGAGAGAGTCAATCTGATTACAGTGGTACCTCTGGATGCAAACGGGATCCATTCTGGAGCCCTGTACGCACCCAGAGCAGTACTTACCCTGAAGCACCGAATCTGCGCATGCTCCCTGTGTGATTCTGCACGACATAATTCGGCACGTTTGCGCATGTGCGAATCGCCGAACCCGGAAGTAACCAAACTTCTGGGTTTGGCGCATATGTAACCCGTGTTGTACGCAACCCACACAATTCGTATCTAGAGATATGACTGTGCAGTAGGGTGATGACTTTTGCATTTTTTTTCTCAAAAATTATTTCCTGTAGCACAAATGGATGAACTTCTGCCTATTAATGACTAAAATGAGGTATAGTCCATTCAAATATTTAAAAAGGTTACGCACAAACAGTTTTTAATTTTTTTGTATGCCGTTTTACCATTTCATAAAATTGTATTAACAATTCTATATATATTTCGTATCAAATTTGGACACAACACCACATTCCACAATGGGGAGTGTTCTTAGCAACATAGGGTATACAAATGTCACACCTGCGCAAGGTAAAAGCCCCTTTTTGGGACCTCAAAACTCAGCCAGCAGACCCTGCTGGGCATGCTGGGAAAAGAACCTACAGGAGAGGTAGCAAAACATCATCCTCTAGCGGCGTCTATACTGTTACTGCAGCTGAAAAAAACGCTTCCTTGTGTGTTTGATGACCCTAGTTGCCCCTGGTCTTAGTCAGACCTTTTATCTAACCCACCAAACCACACAAGCACAAAGTCACTCGCTTTTTCTAGTAATGAGCACCATGGGGAAAAGCGACGCTGCTGGCATCACTCTGCTACGCTTCTCTTAAAGGTACAAAGCTGCTGGCCATAAGGGCCTGTTTCATTCCTGCAATCCGATTTAGGGTTCTCTCATACAAACCTCTGACTCTCCTCAGAGAACTCGTCAAAGATGCACTTTCTTGAGAGAATTGCCTGAGCCTTTCCTTCATGTCTGTAGAAGCAGGTGTAGCTGGAAACTGAAACTTCTCTGTCTCACATCTAGTGGGAGAAAGCGAGATATTCAAAGGACCACCCTCAATCTATTTGTACAGTCCCTTATTTTAACTGCCACCTTTTTTGCTTCACAAAGGCTCGCTAGCAGCCTCATCCGCCACTTGATAGCATAGGGGTGCTATGATGGTAAAAAGTTTAATTTCGGCCTCATAGTTAATGGGATAAAGGTGAATGCTTAAGTGTAGGAGCCTTATAGCTGTGGCCCCTTCAGCAAGCTTTTGAGTTCTCCAGTAATCTTTGGCCATTTCTAGATTACCTGCTTATTGAGCATACATACATGCCGATTTGCTTCAAAGGAGATTGGATGACATTGGCTATTTAATGAGCTTTCATCCCAATTCGTTTACAGGGAAGTGAAGTCAAAGCAAGCATCACTCCACACTTTATAAGTACATCTCCCTGTCCTTATCTCAATAAAAGTCTGATCTTTTGAGGAAGCAGCTACATTGTGCAAAACCTTGCAATCAAATTGCCGGTATGTGACTGAAGTAGCATCAGTCTGGAAAGCACTTTTAATCAAGCAAGAAGTTATGCTAAGCAACAGATTGGGCACCGGGAGAAGACGGGGTAGGCAAGGAAAAACAAAGCACAAAAATTGTGCTAGATCTTGTAGTCACGTCGACTGAGGTCCGGTGGATGGTGAACTAGGCAGAGAATCGATTACTTATTCATCCCAGAATCCTAGGTGTAGCTGTACCTGCTATCTGTAGCACCTGGGAGAGTTCCAAGGTGGAGACTGCAGGCTGAATAAGGTCTCTTCTTGGTGCCACGGGGATCAGGTTACATTCCTAGGAGTCTGGGATGAAGTAATGATAGGACTCAGCAAATACAGTGGTACCTCTAGTTACGAACTTAATTCGTTCCAGAGGTCCGTTCTTAACCTGAAACTGTTCTTAACTAGAGGCGTGCTTTCGCTAATACGGCACGCGATTTCCGTTCTCATCCTGGGGCATTAACTTGAAGTAATTATTCCGGGTTAGCGGAGTTTGTAACCTGAAGCATTTGTAACTCAAGGTACCACTGTAAAACATTTTAGTGTGTTGTAAAGTGCAATATACAAATGTGACACTGGATGGCGACAGTGCGGTGTTTTTTAATTTTTTTTTTTAAAAAGCATTTTCACAGGATTTTTAAAAAAGAAATATGTGTGTAAATTCCACCATGGCTTCTTTACCTAGTTCAACATCCAAAATTTTAATCCCTGTTTTTGCTTACACAAAGGCACCACTGTTTCTTTTTACTTCTGTGCTCCGCATAAAAAGGAACCCTGAGTTGCATGCCACAAGGGCTGTATATCCTCAGATATGATGAGACGGAGGTCTCAAGAGTGGCATTAGGCTCCCCAAGCCTGGGGATCCCCTAAATCAGAGGTGACAAACCTCTGCCCTGCCATTGCATGTAGCTGTTGAAAACGGAGAGCACTCAGGCCTGCTGGGAGATGGGGATGACGACTCACAGTCATCGCAAAAGAGATAAAGAGCCCTGGAACTCTGGGTCCTCCCTTTGGGCTAGGCTCTATGTGTTTGGTTTTACTAATCAGGACTCCCTTGTCAATCCCAATTTAAGACCTATAGGAATAAAATAAGAGGGTGATGTATTCAAAATTATTGGGGAGTGGGACTGAGGGCAGGAAGGCCCTTAATGAAATCCAAAAGCCCTGCCCCACTGACTTGCCCATTGTGGTCCAATGATGGTTCCCTGCAGCCTCAAAACAGTAGCTAAGATGCCATTAAAAGGGTTGTTGGGGAGGGGAAAGAGGGCCACAAGTAAGCCAAGCATTGTTACAGAGCAAAAGCAGAAGGCAGGTACCTGTCCAGTATGCTTCCGATACCCTAGAAGTGAAAAGAGCAAAGACAATTTAGCTACATTTTGCACACGGTATAATTTCAATTTAATGGGTGACATCCAATGTTAATAATACTCAGCCATTGGTTTCAATGGGTCTGCTCAGAGATTGACTTTGCAGGACGTCAACTATATATACCGTGTTTCCCACATTTTAAGACACCGTCTTATAATTTTTTTACTCAAGAAAATAAGCCTATGGCTTATTTTCGGTGTGTGTGTGTGTGTGTGTCTTAGTATGGTTCCTGCCTCCTCCTGCCGCGACCGGTGTTGCTGCTGCTGGGCTGGCAGCACCCTGCGAAGGCAGGAGAAGCCGGCCAGACCGCTGGGGGGGTGGGGTAGAAAAAAGTTCGGAGTGCGTCCCAATGGCAGCACTCCTCATGCGCCACAAAAGCTACCAAACAACTGGGGGGGGGAGCTTAGAAAGGCGGCCGCTCCTCATGCACCTGATGGCAGCGCTCCTCATGCACCACAAAAAGGACGCAGAAAGCCGGCAAACAACTGGAGGGGGCTAAAAAGCAGTGAAGCGGCGGCCGCAGCTTTAAATGGCTCACTAGGGCTGCCGAGGCTAGATCGCGCCTTCTGTCCCGCGCCTGCGCTGCGTGCCAGGTTTTGCCCGATCCGTCGGGGAGCAGGGAGCGCTCAGAATCCGGTGAGGGGGTCTTTCTTCCTATTCGGGCGCCCGAGCATCGCCGCTCGAGAGGCCGGAGGCTCTCGGCGGGGTGGTCTGGAGGAGCGATCGCGAGCTCTTGGCTGGCTGGCTGGCTTTCTTTTTGTTGCTCACGGAAGGCGGAAGGGGCCAGCAGGGCTCCCGCCACCGTCAGTCGCCCCGCCGCCCCTCTGCCTCGGGCCATGCAGCCCACAACGTTCCGGCAGCGCGGCTCCCGCTGCCGTCAGTAACCCCGGCGGCGCGGAAGGGCTAGCGGACCTCCGGCCGCCGCTCTGCCTTGGGCCATGCGGCCCACAATGTTCTGGCGGCGCAGAAGGGGCCAGCAGGGCTCCCGCTGCCGTCAGTCGCCCCGGCGGCGTGGAAGGGCCAGCGGACCTCCGGCCGCCGCTCTGCCTTGGGCCATGAGGCCCACAATGTTCTGCCGGCGCGGAGGGGCCAGCAAGGCTCCCGCCGCCGCTCTGCCTCTGGCCATGCGGCCCACAACATTCTGGCGGCGTGAAGGGGGCCAGCAGGGCTCCCGACGCCGAGAGGTTTCCCCGTCCGGGCGCTCGGCCCAAGTGGAAAAAAGTCCTGGGAAGAGCGGGGAGGCTCCCAGCGTGGCTCGCCTGGCGACGGGCTCAATTCATGCACCCCCTCCCATCTGGTCTCAAGCCTCTCTGAGGCTCTAAAAGAAAGCAATATGGTACGTCTTATTTTCGGGGTATGTCTAATATTTCGCGAATGCATAAAGACCCTGCCATGGCTTACTTTCTGACTACGTATTAAAAAAGGGGAAACACGGTATATATACTGTGTATATATATATATATATATATATATATATATATATATATATATATATATGAACTATTGTTTGTCTCTTTGCTATGTTCCAATGCCCTTTTATTGATTTTACACTGCTTTGTGCGGCTTATACTGCTTTGTGCGGCTTTGTATTAATTTCTGTGCTAGGCTGCTACTGCATTGATTGTTTTATCCAATTATATTTGTTTTTAATTTATTTTAAGTTGTGAACTGTGTAGAGTGCAGTTAATTGGGTGGTATGTAGTTACAAAAAAATGGATGAACAACGCTAGGGTCGGGGAAAAGCCGGGTCAATTTCACCAGCATACTTGGATCTCCAATTGTAAACTTACCCTACATGACTTCACAATGGAGAACTGAGGTCACGAGCACACTATCATTAAAGCACACAGCTTCAACCAAAGAATCCTGGAAACTGTAAGCTAGTTTCCTCCCTATGGCATATATCTAGCTAAACTCGAAGTCCCTAAGCACTGGAGGGCCTTGGGCTGATGTCATGGCCTCCCCTCAGCTGGCAGATGCAGCAGTTGTGCTATCGTATAATAGAAGGGCAAGGAATGTCAGTTATATGACAGTCATCAAAGTCTCTTGTCAGTCATAGAAACCTCTTGTCTTCAGTGCCAAGATTACAACTGCTGAATTTACATGGTTCAGCATTCCATCAATTACCTCATCCATTTCAGTCTGCTTTACATAACTTGGTTTGCATTTTATGTTTGTATATAAAGGGTAGGAATAAAGTGATAATCAATTACAAAATAACTTGACAGTCACATGTCCACTAGCTTCTTTGGCTTCAAAAAACATGGGATTATAGCCAACGCTATAGTCCAGAGGTCGGCAACCTTCGGCCCATGGGCCGTATCCAGCCCACGGAGGCCGTTTATCCGGCCCATGGGCTGCCCGTGAACCGAGCCGCCTGCTTGGCGAGTCCCCCGTACGCTGCGCTAAACCGGTGCAGCATGGCGTGGGGACTCATCAAGTGGCACCGGAAATGGCGCCTGTGCCAAAAATCGCATTTGCGCATGCCCAGACGCCGAAAATCGCTTAGCGCAGGCACCATTTCTGCCATCTGTGCAGCCGCAGAAGCGATTTCCAGTGCTGTGGACATGCGCAGATGCCATTTCTGGCGTCACGCTGTGCCCGTCCGGCCCATGGCCGGATAACCTTGTCAGCGCCTGCTATAGTCATTCTACCCTTTGCTGTTGTTCAAGAGACATGAGACTTTGAAAGTGGTGTCATTTCACACACACACACACACACATACCCCTTTGCAATTCCAACTCATTCTGAGAAGGATGAGGGATGCCTACGCAATGAGAGCAACTTACTTGCAAAAAAATCAACCATCAGTGGCCATTTTTCTTATTAAACCATTACGTATTATCACACATGCAGTGAGTTGCTGGCCAGCCGCCTCTGCCAACCAATTTGTGCTGGCTATGAATCAATATCGGATTGGAATACCAGCTCCTAAAAATTCATTTGCTGCTTGGCCACCCTTATCTGCCATCTCAACAATCAAGTCACCGATGCAGGATATTTCTGTCATGAACACATTCTGGTTCAGAATACTAGACCTACCTCCAAGAATTCATCTGCTGATTGATTGCCCTTCTTTTCTATCTCACCAATCAGATCGCTGATGTAGGATATTTCATCCTCAAATTTGTTTGCATAATCTTTTCTTCTCTTCTCCACCTCTCTTTTTATGTCTTCCAACCTCGCCAGCTGGCGTTGCTCTTGTTCCTCCAAAAACTGTCGCTGGTGTTGGAATTCAGACACAATCTCCTCCCTCTTGGCTTCTGCCTCTTTCTACAAATGACAATGGGATGTTCTAACAGATTGCCCAATCCAGATCCTAATCATATCACATTGGAATACATATCACGTACTCAGTGGGCGGTTTTCCTGGAAAAATAGGTGCGGGTACTCACCATGAAATTGTTATAGCGTCACACTTTTTAACAACAACAAAAAGAGGTGCCGGTACTGCGTACCCCCCTGGGGGGGAAAGCACTGCACGTACTTGGAATTAATCAATTAATCAATTAAAGTCTCTTTCAGGTGTTCACATCAGATGTTAAGAAAACATATGAGGAGGGTGTTAAATGAGCACACCAGCCATTCATTGAACAGAAACTAAAATGGGATATAGGAGAACATTAAAATATTTCAACTCCTGTGACTGTAATTTTTAAACTTACGGAAGACGGAAAGGGAGAAAGAAGGAAGGAAGTAGAGAGGGAAAGAAAGAATAAGAATGAGGGAGAGGAAGAAAGATGAGAAGGACGGAAGGACGGAAGGAAGGAAGGAAGGAAGGAAGGAAGGAAGGAAGAAAAGAGGGAGCAGGAGGGAGAGAGGAAGGAAAGAGGGGAGAGAAGGAAAGAAAAAGAAAGAGGGAGAGAAGACGGAAAGGGAGAAAGAAGGAAGGAAGTAGAGAGGGAAAGAAAGAATAAGAATGAGGGAGAGGAAGGAAGGAAGGAAGGAAGGAAGGAAGGAAGGAAGGAAGGAAGGAAGGAAGGAAGGAAGGAAGAAAAGAGGGAGCAGGAGGGAGAGAGGAAGGAAAGAGGGGAGAGAAAGAAGAGTAGGAAAGAAGGAAGGGAATAAAGAAGGAAAGAAAAAGAAAGACGGAGAGAAGACAGAGATAAAGAAGGAAGGAAGGAGAAGGAAAGAAAGAATAAGAACGAGAGAGAGGAAGAAAGAAAGGGAAGGGGGGGGGTCGCCACCTTGATTCAGCGCCAGAAAAGAGCGCGAAGGGACCCAGGGGCAAAAAGCATTTCCCGTGCAGCATGAGGCAGCGGGAGTCCGTTTTAGCAGACGTGTGTAAAGCCTCACAGTTGCACGTTCATGAGGCTGAGCCGCTGCTGAGCTCACGTTCATGAGGCTGAGCCGCGGCAGGAGGAGGAGGAGGTGAGGCAAGAGGTGGAGGAGGCGGCTTGTCGGGTCGGTGCCCGGCAGCACCGTACGGAGAGTGCCGAGCCTCTGCGACGCAGCAGTGCTCTGTAGCACTTTGAATCCTCCTCCTCCACGCGATGCTGCTGGGTGCTTTGTCTGTGCTGCAGCAGCAGCAGCAGCCGTTTCCAGGCGCCGAGCCGTGGCAGGAGGAGGAGGATTCAAAGTGCTACAGAGCACTGCTGCGTCGCAGAGGCTCGGGACTCTTCATGCGGCACTGCTGGGCACTGACCCGGCAAGCTGCCTCCTCCTTCTCCTGCTGTGGCTCAGGGCGCTCCACGCAGCGCTGCTCCGGCCGCCTTTCTACCCCCCCCCCAGGCCCCAGCTGTTTGTCGGCGCTTTGTCAGCGCGGCGCTTCAGCAGCAAGGTCCCGCTGGCTGGGGCGCTCGGCGGGCCACATGACGAGGTCTGGCGGGCCGGATTTGGCCCGCGGACCTTGAGTTTGACACCCGTGCCTTATAGGGTTGCCACACTCAATAGAAGACAGGACTTCTGTGCCTTTAATTGCCCTGCTCTCTTTTGAGTCTGGAAACCCTAAAGAGAAACCAGCAGACCCTTTGCTTGGAAATTAAACAAAGGGTCTGCTGGTTTCTCTTGTAAGGTTTCCAGACTCAAAAGAGAGCAGGTCAATTAAAGGCACAGAAGTCCTGTCCTCTATTGAGTCTGGCAACCCTAATGCCTTAAAAGGAGGAGTCGTGCCAATTCTTACCAATAGCTCCTGGCATGGCTTCTCACCATTTGATTTAACCGACAGAATCTTGTTTCTTTCTTTTTTCAGTTCCTTTAGATGTCCAAGTAGTATACCCTAAGGACAGACAATGGATGATACGGTAGATTTAAAGTTTCTGCAGACTGAGAATGTTTTATTTGCAACAAGCAGCAGACTTGAAAATGTTTAGGGTGGGGCAGAGGGAGCCTGCAGCTGACCAGAAGTGGCTGGGCTCTCAACTTCCATCAGCGGCAGTGGCACAGGTCCGAGTAGGGTTGCCAGACTCAATAGAGGACAGGACCTTTGTGCCTTTAATTGCCTTGCTCTCTTTTGAGTCTGGAAACCTTAAAGAGAAACCAGCAGACCCTTTGCTTGGAAATTAAACAAAGGGTCTGCTGGTTTCTCTTTAAGGTTTCCAGACTCAAAAGAGAGCAGGGCAATTAAAGGCACAGAAGTCCTGTCTTCTATTGAGTCTGGCAACCCTAGGTCCGGGAGAAGTGGCCAAAACACACCCAACTCCCACACCCTCCACACAAAAAGCAGGACGGTGCTTAAAACACACACCACACAATACTGGGGATCCATCCAGGCTCTTTTATAAAGTCTGGATTTTTTTTTAAAAAAAAAAAGTTGTCCTTTTTTAAAATTAGCACTTCATGTGGCAACCTGCAAAAAAATATATATCCAGAAAACGAAAAGGCAACCATTTCACTATAAATGCTATGTGCAAGGAAGACCCTGAGACAGAAACAGCTGTGGCTGCTTAAGACAGGAATTGCCAGCCTTTGGGGGCCAATGGACACCTTGGAATTTTGAGGAAAAATTACTGTAAACCCCAGTCACAAAATGGCTGCCAGACTTGAAAGAGGATGGCCCACAAAATGGTGGGGGGAGGCTGCCCACTACTGGGGGCGAAGGGTGGGTCTCTCTGGAAGTACCAAAGATCAACCTTGGCAGAGAGCTCCGTGAACCACTATCACGTGACGTTTCAAACAGGATTGGCACAGTGTGGTTTGAAGCTAACCCTGATTGTAGATTTGAAACACCAGCTCTGAAAAGAGGAGAAATATACTAAGTAAGCTATCTGAAGAAGTGTGCATGCACACGAAAGCCCATACCAATGACAAACTTAGTTGGTCTCTAAGGTGCTACTGGAAGGAATTTATTTTTTATTTTGTTTCGACTAAGTGAAGTGTTCACCTTCTTCTGGGGGGGGGGCGCTACTCACCTGTGACCCTCAAGGTGCTGCTACGCTACAACTCCCATCACCCCTGGCTGGGTTTAATGGGAGTTGGGCTCAAAACACTTGGAAGTCCACAGGTTCCCTTTCCCTGTTGTATATCATCGTTATATCACAACTGCACCAGCCATACACATCACGCTACTGCATTCTTTGCTAAAATGCACCAAGTCATTTTACCTTGTAATCTGCAGCAGCTGTTTCTGCAGAAATAACACGGTGGTTTCTGTGAGCCTTGGATCTCTCGCAGAACATACAAATAAGGGTATTTTCTGTTTTGCAGAAGAGACTCAGAGGCTTCCTGTGCTCCTTGCACATTTTCTCCCTTCCTGGACTTTGCTCCAGCTGCAGGCGGAGCTGCTTAGCTGCTTCCACCATGTTCGCCAGGCGCCGGTTGGGTTTTAGGCTTTGCCAGGAAGCTTTTCTTCTGCAATCCGGGCAGCAAATGGAAGCTCCCGATCTTTTCCAATACTTAGTGATGCAGGATCGGCAAAAGTCGTGCTGGCACTCCGTGATCATTACTGGATCCTTGAAATAATCCAGACAAATGGAACAAGTGACTTCATCCTGAAGGTGTTTTGCAGGATCCGCGGTAGCCATGATCGCCGAAGCAGCAACAGCAGCAGCTGTTTTCCGGGAGCTGGAGGAGAAAAGGGAAGGTGAGTTTCGCTTTCGTGTTCCTGCAATCGGGCGTCTCTTTTCCCCAGGCAGACTCACAAGCAGGAAGCCTGGGCGAAGAGGAAGGAGTACGTTTATGTATTTTGACCCTAGTTAGCAGATTACTAATTAACTCAAAAGTATGAAGTCGCTTTATTGGGTCACAGCTGCTGGCCAGGTTTCAGTCAATAGTACTCTCTTGCAAGATGCAGCCCAAACACTTTCTCCGTTTGAAATATCTAGCATTGTGATAGTGGTGAAGGAAAAAAACTGCAAAGCTTGCTTCGTTAGCACCGTTATGTATCTTTAAGCGCCAGGCGGTGAAGGGACAGGATCTCGCTCCCGCTCTCCATGGGCTGAGTGTAGCTTTGCAGTTTGGGCCAGCGAGTCTGGCTGTTAACCAGAAGGTTGGTGCACAAGGGACGGCTGTGGGCAGGATTCCTACATTGCAGGGGGTTAGACCAGATGACCCTTGGGGGTCCCCCTTCCAACTCTTCAATTCTGTGACTCAATCAAAATAATATAAAATAGTGGCAAGATTTCAAAGTGGCCAACCTGGGGGGGGGGTAGTTCTACTAGCAGACTCCTAGCACTCCTCCATTTACAGCAAGGGTCTTGCAGGGATTGACCTCTGAAGCATGCTCAACCGTCCCATATTCAAAGTAATATATTAAATAAATTTGAAAAGGGAAAGGACAGAAGAGTGTGCCTTCACACAAATACTCCTATCTTGAAAACATGCATCTTAAAACAAAATATTGCCACCCACACTGTTATTTTTCTGGCGCAATTTTAAGATGTTCCTTTACTCGCAGGCATTTCGTAACGTGAGGGGGGTGATATAGGCCTGGTTAAGTGGTTGTCCTGGTTGCGTTATTTTGCTGGGATGGTGACTTAAAAAAATTATTATTATTACGCTATGAACATTTTCTTTATCATTTTTGATCACAATGGTTCTTTTGATCTACAATTTATCTATAATGTTTAGCATGCATGGAATCTTTTAAAGAATCCTTGTTAAAATTCATCTTGTTTGCTTTCGCCCAGTTGTCTAATCTGTTAAGGTCATTTTGAAGTGTGATCCTGTCCTCTGGGGTATTAGCCACCCCTCCCAATTTGGTGTCATCTGCAAACTTGCTCAGGATGCCCTCAAGCCCATCATCCAAGTCATTGATGAAGATGTTGACTAAGACTGGGCCCAAGACAGAACCCTGTGGCACCCCACTAGTCACTTCTCTCTAGGATGAAGAGGAGCCACTGATGGGCACCCTTTGGGTCGGTCAGTCAGCCAGTTACAAATCCACTGAATGGTAGCATTGTCTAGCCCACATTTTACCAGCTTCTTTACAAGAATATCATGGGGCACCTTGTCAAAGGCCTTGTTACTATTCGTTCCGCACCCTTCCCAAGCTCCTGCGCCTTTAAGTGTTTCCCGGCAGGCAGGAAAAGAATAGTCCAGTAGTATTTGCCAGCATTGTATATCCAGGGTGGGGTAAAGTGCACCTGAACACCCCCCCCCATGCCTCTTAAACACATTTATTTATTTAAAGTATTTCAGGAAAAGCTTGCAAAGCAGTGGGCATAAAATTGCTGCAAGCAACACCGATATAACGACGACGACGACGATCAGAAAACAGCTGTTTGCTTTCTTCTCCCTTAAGGAAACCACCTGGTGGTTGTGGCAGCAAACCCAGCTCATTTCCTTATTTCCAGTTTTTTTAAACGCCCCGCTCCCTTTTTTTCTGTTGGTTGGTTATAATCCAGATGGGTGCCTTATTGGAGAGCTGACGCAGCCGGCAGAGATCTCCCATTGGGAGCGCTGTGCGGGGCGGAGTTAGGCCGCTGCTGAGCTCTCTCCTTATGCTGGGCCGGGCCGGGCTTTTGCCTTGCAGGTCGGCTGATGATTCCCGGGGGTCGGACGCTGTATTTTAGCAGGCGAGAGCAAGAGGGGAGCAGAGCAAGGTAGGTGGGCGGGCGGGCGGGTGGAGAGAGAGCTGCAGGCGACATGGGCGGAGATGGGGCAGCTGAAAAGCCATGGAAGGAACCCCGGGAGGTCCGAAGCGTGGTCTGCTTAAGAGGTTTTGCTTTTCTAATTTAAACTGGTGGCAGTGTGGCGTAGTGGTTAGAGCGCTGGGGGGGGGTAGGTTCAGAAAAGAGCAGCCAGAATGATCAAGGGGGTGGAGGAGTGACTCCCCTAACAAGGAAAAGCTGCAACGTTCGGGGCTTTTTAGTGCAGAGAAAAGGTGACGTGAAAGAAGCATTTAAAATTGTTAATGGCACGGAAAAATGTTTTTCTCCCTCTCGCACAGCTCTAGAACTCGTGGGCATCCCGAGAAAGAAGGTTCAGGTCCAGCTTTAGGATTGGTCACTGTTTGGAGCCGTCACAGTGTTTCAGCCTCGCCTACCTCGCAGGGTTGTTGTGAGGTTAAAATGGGGGCATAGCTGCCAAGTTTTCCCTTTTCTCACGAGGAAGCCTATTCAGCATAAGGG
The DNA here is from genome assembly GCF_965207765.1 of Zootoca vivipara. Lineage (NCBI taxonomy): Eukaryota > Metazoa > Chordata > Lepidosauria > Squamata > Lacertidae > Zootoca > Zootoca vivipara. The sequence goes on along the minus strand of NC_142584.1, from coordinate 105,380,480 downwards.
AAAATCCCTGTAAAAAAGGGATAACTTGGCAGCTATGAATGGGGGTGGGATGGGAGAGAGGAAGCACGTGTGTCACCTTGTGCCCATTGGAGGAAGGTGGGGTCAAAAAGTACTATAAATTAATAAAACAATTAAGGGGGGGAGGCTTGTCTAAGGGATACACATTGTGTGGGTTTTTCCTCTATTGAAGCATCCCTGTAGAAAAACTATAGACTGCAAATGCGCCATGCATTTAAAGTATATCCCCCCCCAAAAAAAATAGAATCATGGGAACTGTAGTTTACCCCTCACAGAACTACAATTTATTAAACTACATTTCCCACCATTCTTTTGGGGAAAAGAAATAGGCAATGTGTGTGCTTTAAATGCAAGGGGTGTACACCTAGAAACAAATTGTATTGGGCCACAAATAAACCAAATGAATAATAATGTTTTCCTATAATAATAACGTTTTGGCATTTTTGTAGTTTTTGCTTGGTGTAAATGCTGCAAGACAGATTCAAAGTAATTAAGACAGGCTCAACCCTTGACAATAACTTCATCAGCCCAGTAGTTTGCAACAAAGAAGGAAAAGGAACCAACTTTGTTCCACTTTATGAAAGCGTTCCTGCCAGGGTATTTAGACTCATCCATCCTCTTCTACTCCCCCAAGCCCAGGAAAATAATTATTTAGTGCTCAAATTTAGTGCTGGGGGGGGGGCGTTCCCTGGGAAAGGAGCAGGCCTAGAGGAAAACTGCTCAGTGTGGATGAGGCCTTATTAGAGGCAGTTCTGCCAGTTTATAATCCGCCTTTAACCGTTTGCAGATGGCTTTAGTGTTAATGACTTCGGGTACTTTCGGATGGCGGCTTTGCATTGCAAATGAGAATATTCAGATATTGCACCTAGGTTATTGGCAGCAATGTTTTAAGCAACATCAGATTTCCTCCTTAAAAGTTAAATTTGGATTAAAGGGAAGTGGGCTGGCAATTATATGCTGATGTTGCATAACAATTTGTTGTATGTTTTTATGCCGATGTTGTATGAACTCTGTAGTACCCGCCCCCCCCCCATAAACACCCATCCTTCATCCTTAAACAGCATACAGTATGATAGGGCACATTGGGCTGCAACCCTGTACTGTACACACAATAGGATCAGGTTGCTTGAATAAATCTTTAATAGTGCGTCCTTCATCAGTATGGCCAACCTGCTGAATGCAGCGAGAGTCTGCATTTATTTTACAATTATTGTCATAAAACTTGTAAGCGGCTTACAAAAAGAATAAAGTAATAAGCAGTAAAAAAGTGTAAAAGCAATTAAAGGTAAAGGGACCCCTGACCAGTCGTGGCCGACTCTGAGGTTGCGTGCTCATCTCGCATTATTGGCCAAGGGAGCCAGCGTATAGCTTCCAGGCCATGTGGCCAGCATGACAAAGCCGCTTCTGGCAAACCAGAGCAGCACACGGAAACACCGTTTACCTTCCCGCTGTAGCGGTTCTTATTTATCTACTTGCATTTTGACGTGCTTTTGAACTGCTAGGTTGGCAGGAGCTGGGACCAAGCAACGGGAGCTCACCCCGTCACAGGGATTTGAACCGCCGACCTTCTGATCAGCAAGCCCTAGGCTCAGTGGTTTAACCACAGCGCCACCTGGGTCGGTGCAATTATTACACTTAAAAAAAACAAAAAACTTAAATCAACAGTAAGCTAAAAACCAGATTAAAGCACATGTCAACTTTCTGCATGTCAGGATAGGCTTCCCCAAACAAATATGTTCTGAGCAAGTACCGAAAAGTGAAGGCGCCTGCCTGATGTCAATAATTTGCTCCGTTAAATGTTTCAGGGAAACTATTCAACACATACGTTTGTCCCTCTAAGAGTTAAAACCACCTTCAAACACAGCTGTTGGAACTTCCCATCACTCCCTCCATCGCAATCTAGTTCTCCCATAAGGCAACCACTTCCTGGTTGCAGAAAGGAGACGCCCCTCTCTGTAAGCAAAGGAAAACTAAACTTTGTTCCTCTGCGTTGCAGCTAGAAGACGCCAATGGCTGCGCCGAACCCAGAGAAAAGCCTCCAGGATGAAGCCACCTGTTCCATCTGCCTGGATTATTTCCAGAACCCGATGATGGTCATCGACTGTGGGCACAACTTCTGCCGGGACTGCATTGCCCAGTGCTGTGAAGGGTCCATTGCCAACGTGTTCTCCTGCCCGCAGTGCAGAAAACCCTTCCCTTGGCAGAACCTGCGGCCAAACAGGCACCTGTGGAATATCGTTGAGCTGGCCATGCAGTTCAGCATGCGGCGAGCCAAGGAGTCGGGAGAACAGAAGCTCTGCAAGAAACACCAGGAGCCCCTGAAGCTCTTCTGCGAATACGATCAAACGTCCATCTGCGTGGTTTGTGACCGGTCCAAGCTGCATAAATATCACAATGTGATTCCTATAGAGGAGGCTGCTCAGGTTTACCAGGTAACGTGGGTGGCTGAGAGGGGCTCGTAATTTTGGGGGGGGGAGGGGGGAGATTTTCAATCATGTTTTTCATACAGTGATTGCTAAAAACAATAATGTTTGATTCCCAAGGGAGGGTCAGTTAACAGCCGAGCTTGTTGCCAAGGTGACAAAATGAAGGTTACAAATGCAAAGGATAAGTGAAGGGTTGATATAATTATGTACAAAGTGGAGGCACTGCTTATCTCTTGGCTACTGCAAACTTTTTCAGTTGCTGATTAATGGGAATTTAGATGAAGAAAAAAACTTTAAAACCTGCCTGGTGTTTGAGCACCACAAATACAGAAAAAGGAACGGCATCTATTGTATCTCAGCGAGTGGGTGGCTGGAAGAAAGCCGGTCTTATTTGAAGATTGTGTGTGAAATATGCCAGAGGAGCGGTTTTAGATTAGTTTAATACAGCATGGAATGCAAATTAGCAATCTGATGGTATTTAGATGTTGTTCCAGCACTGAGCTTAAATAATTTTCTCTCGCATGTACTGTAGCTGCTTATTTGAGAAGGACATGGTGAATGGCTCAAAAACTGTGTTATTTGCATCTGTCTTAGGAGAAAATACACCACTGCTTGCAAACTTTGAAAGAAGAGAGAGACAAGATTTTATCATTTAAATTAGATGCAGAGAAGCCAAGCCAGGATCTGCTGGTAAGTGCAAGCACAATCGGAAGTTGGTTTTTAATTTGTATATGGTGTTTCTACATTTCTGTGTTGGGAATTTCAGCTTTGCATGTGTTATCCATGCAGAGTGCCAGTTTTTAAAACCCCAAGACTACCAGTTTATCACCTTTAGCTGTTTGATCCAATTCAGTAAAGTGTACACCTGGAATTGATGTGAGTTCAGTTCAGGTTTTGTATAACAGCAATTAATCAATTTGTATACAGGAGAGAATCTTTTGAGTATCTATTTTTATTAATGTTTAACTGTTTGGCGTTTTATTATGTTTTTGTATGTGCTGGAATCTGCCCAGAGTGGCTGGTAAAACCCAGCCAGATGGGTGGGGTACAAATAATACTATTATTATTATTGCTACTTTTAATAATACATGCATATATACACTCTCACAAGACATATAGATTGCCTAAGGTGAGCAATAATAGTACTTAAACTTTTCTTGTTACAAAGTCTAGATCAGGCATCCCCAAACTTCGGCCCTCCAGATGTTTTGGACTACAATTCCCATCATCCCTGACCACTGGTCCTGTTAGCTAAGGATGATGGGAGTTGTAGGCCAAAACATCTGGAGGGCCACAGTTTGGGGATGCCTGGTTTAGATTCTTAAGATTTCAGGAACGGATTAAATTCGTAAGTCGAGGCACCACTGTACTATGTTATGGTTTCTAAACATCCCCACAACTTTTATCTATGTTAAAGCTTGTTCATGCTCACTAAATAACATTCCCTATACTTTCGTAATATGCTTGCTTGGAGACATACACATTTCATCTGGATAATGCCGATTCTCAATTTGCTTTGATGAACCCATCCTGACATTAGTACATCGGCTTATGATTCTTCTTATCGTGACAGCCATATAACCACCTCATCATGTTTGGAGATTCCATCATCCAAAACTTACAGGCCGCTGAGAAGATGAGCAAAACTTTCAGTACCTTTATCACTCACCTCACATGACAAATTTCAGCTAAATGGGGGTTTCCCAAACTTGGTTCCCCAGCTGTTTTTGGGCTACAACTCCCATCATCCCTAGGCAGCAGGACCAGTGTTCAGGGATGATGGGAATGGTAGTCCAGAAACGGCTAGAGACCCAAGTTTGGGAAACCCTGGGCTAAACTTTAACCTCAGACATTAGAGTTATAAGTTCCAACGTGGTTCTGTGTTTTATAAAAAAAAAAACCTTTCAACCTGGTGCATTAAGTTGATACCTGTTGCCCCCCCCCAAGTGTTATGAGCATGCTTCATGCACCTGTGAACTAGCCCTTGGCAGCTGGATTCTGAAAGTAGCGACTTTACAAGAGCATCTAATTATAATCTGTTCGATGAGTTTCAGTTTCAGCTGGTGTTTCACAACACCAGCTTCTCTTTCTGCAAAAGAAGACATGGCAACACACATCTACAACTCGGTGCAACACCATTTTGCTTTATATCAGGGGTCCCCAAACTACGGCCCCCGGGCCGGATGCGGCCCAATCGGCCTTCCAATCCGGCCCGCGACGACTCCCGCCGCCCGCTGCCGCCGCCCGCTCTCACGGCGCGCGGCGCAGCGACGATCTAAAAAATCGGCAAAAAATCGCCGAAAATCCTTTGTGCGCATGCGTATGGGCCTCTCCCGACCCGGAAGAGGTCATTTCTGGTGCACTTCCGGGTCGGGGGAGGCCCATACGCATGCGCACAAGCGATTTTTGGCGATTTTTTTCCCGTGCGTGTGCGCATGCGCACGGGCGCGCACTCCCCCGCCCTCCGGCCCGCTGCGCGCGCACTCCCCTGCCCTCCGGCCCAGCGCGCGGTCGGCGCGGCGGGCACCGGCCCGCCGCGCAGAAAGTCTGGGGACCCCTGCTTTATATGCAATGGAAGCAGCCTGGGGAACAGCTGGATTTTGACATTGCAAAGCAGGTGAAAGGACCTTTTAGCCCTGCAGGGGTTGCTGAGCTACACTTTCCATCAACCAGCGGGCCAGGGATGTTGGGGGTTATAGTTCAGCGACTTCTGGCAGGCCAAAGGACGCCCGTGCCTCTCGCAGAGACATTTGATAGCGCGCTGGAACACACAAAATGGCGCGTTGTGTGTCAAGGTGCTTTCCAATGGGTGGGTAAGAAATATTATGAATTAAAAAACAGTGTCGCCGTCCCCCTCCCCACTGTTTGCACCTGTCCCAATCAGGCAGAAACCGAAGCCGAGAGGCAGAAGCTTATGTTGGAATTTCAGCAGCTCCACCAGTTTCTAGAGAAAGAAGAACAACTCTTGTTAACCCAGCTGCAGAAGCTGGAGATAGAGATAGAGAAGAAGAAGGAAGAGCATGCAGCTAAATTTTCCGAGGAGATTTCCCATATCAGCACCCTAATTGGCGAGCTGGAGCAGAAGGGTCAGGAGCCGCCAGGTGGGCTGATGCAGGTAACACTGTAAATCAATAAATGCCATTATTTAAGGGCCGTAGCACAGTGATAGCACATGCAGAAGAAAGTCTCGGGTTCAGCTCCCGGCATCTCTGTGCCGGAGGGGAGGCTTTGCCTGAAATCTTGGGAGAGCTGCTGCCAGTCAGAGTAGCCAATACTGAGCTAGATGGACCAATGGCCTGATATGTTCCTTGTTATTTCCCATTTTGTTGCATCCTCCTCATTTGGCCTTCTCGCTCCTCTCGCCGCATTCCTCCAGTGGCGCATCGTTGCGGGGTTAACACCTTTCCTGATCTCTGGAAGCCCAGTATTTTGAACCTGGGGGGAAAGATGACCTGAGTTTCTGCTGGTGTTGTGTGTCCAAAGCAGGGCCTTCTTCCCCCTCAGCAGAGCAAGATCTTAGCCTGTACTGTGTGGTTTGTTGGCATCCATCTGCCTCGAGAGACAATGGAGTGCGTCTCCGGGGGGTGAAGTCAAACGGCTGTATTAGTTACCTCCCTGGGATACAAGCCTGGGCAGGGTGTATGAAGGTCCTGGGCTGCCTAGACGACAAGATCCCCCCACTCTCAGCCTCATGGATGCTGTTGAAAGGAAAGCAGAGCAATACATTTGGCACCTGCTTGGCTGCAGGAGTTGCCAGAAGGAGGTGTACAAGGTGACTTAGGGACTCCACTCCGGATTTGTGTAGGGTTTACTCCAGGGGGTCAGCAACCTAAGGCCCATGGGCCACAAGCAGCCCACAGGGGTCATTTAACCGGCCCATGAGCCGCCTCCAAACCGAGCCACTAGGTGAGCCCCCACGCGCTGTGCTAAACCGGTGCGGCACGGGGACTCGCTTCCGCAGTGCCGGAAATTGCGGGCTCACGTGCGAGCGCAATCTGGCCAACAGAGGGATGGATCTCTGCTGGAGTGAAGCGGCCCGGGCGAGGTAAAGCTTGCCGACCCCTGGTTTACTCCTTAGGCTTCTCTTCTCCCAAAGATATCCCGCAAGGCATTAGGTATTGTGCTATGCATCCACAAAAAGACTTGAATTGGTTTGTTAATGCCGCCAAACTGAAACGAATGCTTTGCGGGTTGAAAGCAAAATGAGCTGGGAAGGTAGCAGGTAGTTGATGCAGCAACCTTTTGTCTAGGCCTGGTCAGTCCCTGGATTAGGGGCCACCAGGGAAACCTATGAATGCCGTTTCGAGTTTTATGATGTAAGCAAAGGATATAAGATGAACCCCTGTAGAAATTAATTGGACAACCTAACCTCTCTGTCTTGTCTCCTCTTTTTCTCGCTAGGATATTGGAAGTATCTTCAACAGGTATGAGGCCGTTCTTCCTGTTGCCATTTCTCCACCCTTCACAGAAGGCCATTCTAGTAATGTTCTGCATGCGTGCCAGGATCAAAAGCAGTATGTCTGAGTGGGAGAGTGTGATTTTCAGTCCTGGTCCTGGTGGCAGGCTTTTCAAAACCATCTGCTAAGGAGGGAATGCTGTACTACGTAGGCCTTTTTTATATATACAACATTTTTTATTAATTTTTTTCCCAGTTTGTACATCTCAAAATAAACATTTTACATCATGCCATGAAACAATGGACTTAACCTCCTTCGCTTTTCATGATTCTTCTTGCTCTCTTATTCTATAAGTTAAACCTACTGCTTCCGCAAATTCTATCATCTTAAAGTTGCCAACCTTCCTTACTAGAGATCTTGCTCACTTTCCATCTTTGGGCTTGGACTACGTCGGCTGTTGGTCTGATCCACCGGGATGCTTCTTGCATCCTTCCCCTTCTACCTAGATTTCTCTGAATTTTCACTAGCATGTGCCCCTACCCCACACCCTACCCCACACCCAAAGTTGCAAATCCATTGGCCAATGTCCTAGTTCACCTTCGTTCAGCTTGGCCAGCTGTTTACAGTATGTAGATACATTCTGCGCCTGATGTTCTGAGAAGCTGCGGGTTTAATAAAGATTTCTTTTCCTGCGGCTTCCTGTTTGTTAAACCTCTAGGTGCAAGAGGGGCAAATTTCAGTTTCCTACTCCACCTGATTCTTCGGAGCTCAGTACAATGGTTCAGGAATTCTCCAAAGAGAGTGCTTCACTGCAGGGCAAACTGAGGAAATTCAGAGGTACTAAATGGGTTTCTGAAGCTGATCGCTGGGGTGGGAATTTTACTATTGTTCTTATTTAGCTCTTTATCTAGGCAATCAGTGAATGCTTGTGCAAATCACATTGCACCTTTGTATAATACCTATCATTAAAATACAGGGGGCTGGATTCAGAATAACTTGGTGATTCTTTAATAATAATAATAATTATTATTATTATTATTATTTATACCCTGCCCTCCCCAGTGAGGGCTGGGCTCAGGGGAGCTAACACCAAATATAAATTACAATAAAACGTAATAGAAAACAACGACAACAACAAACAGTTAATTAAAATACGGCTTAAAATGCAGCCACATTTTAGTAATAGCCCATAAATCAAGACCATAAAGGGAGGAAACATCAGATATTCACCTGAGCCAGCTGTCCATGCTGGTCCTACATGGGCCAGCAAAAAAGCCAAGGGAAAATTTATATACCAAATCCCATATATGGGTTCAGAGTGAGTCTAAGCCAAAGGCCAGACAGAAGAGCTCCATCTTGCAGGCCCTGTGGAAAGATGTCCTGCAGGGCCCTGGTCTCTTGTGATGGACCGTTCCACCAAGTCGGGGCCAGTGCTGAAAGGCCCTGGCCCTAGTTGAAACCAATCTAACCTCCTTGAGGCTTGGGACCTCCAAAGTGTTGTTATTTATGGACCTTAAGGTCCTCCGTGGGGCATACCAGGAGAGACGGTCCTGTAGGTACAAGGGTCCTAAGCCGCATAGGGCTTTAAAGGCCAAAACCAGCACTTTAAATCTAATCCTGTACTCCACCAGGAGACAGTGCAGCTGGTAAAGCACTGGATGAATGATCCCGCGGCAAGGACCCCGTAAGGAGCCTCGCCACGGCATTCTGCACCCGCTGGAGTTTTAGTGATTGAAATTGTTGGGATTAGTTTGTGATGACTAACTTGTCCCTTTGATTTCAAGGATCTTAATGTCCTGGATCCATCCCAGTGGTATAAAACTCTGTGCATGGTTGTTAGGGTTACAATATTGTGAGCCTGATGGTTTTATTGCTATCTAATAATAATAATAATAATAATAATAATAATAATAATAATAATAGTTTCATTGCTGTAAATGTGTGCTCCAAGGCTTGATGCTTACAAAGGAGAGAGAAATGTGTAATACTCCTAAGGCTTTAGAATGGTGCATGTAAATTGATGGTGTATTAATATACAAAGTTCATTTGTTGCTAAATATAACACATTAATGAATCACAGAAGTTTGCATATGCTTATCCGCCTTTTCTTCCTCTAGAGACTTTGGATGAACAAAAGTGGATAAATGGTAAGTCCCTACAGATTCTGGATATCTCACGGTAAAGATAGATTCATGCTTTTTTTATTTTAAAAAAGAAAAGAGGCAGCGGGGCCTGGGCAACCTGTGGTTTTCCATATATTGTTGGACCATAACTCTCTTCGTTCCCAGCCATGCTGGCTGAGACTGATGCGAGTCTCATATCAGGAGGAACGCTCAATAAAGAGGCCGCCTTCAGAAATGACCACCCGCAGCAGATGAACAGTTACTTGTTTTTTACATTGGTCTTTGGGAAGGGTTCTTGGAGCTTGGCTCCATGCCTGACCGTTGCATTTGATCTCTTGCAGAGAACGTGAAACTGGACCCCATGACGGCTCACCCTCGATTCATTGTGTTTGATGGCCAGAAAGCTGTTGCATGGGGATCTGTCCGCCAGGAGCTGCCCTACAGCACCGGGCGATTTGACCCCACCCGCTGCGTGCTTGGCTGTCAGGGATTCACGTCCGGGAAGCACCATTGGACAGTAGATGTGAGCAAGGGAACTTTCTGGGCTGTGGGTGTAGCCAAAGAATCTGTGAAGAGGAAAGGACAGCTGAATATGGTCCCTGAGGAGGGAATCATGGCTGTGGGTTTTAACAACGGCCAGTACAAAACCTTAACGTCGCCCCCGACTGTTCTGAACCCAAGTAAACACCCCCAAAAGATTCAAATCCGTTTGGACTATGAAGGAGGAACGGTGGGGTTTTTTGATGCGGAAGAAAAGAAGCGCCTTGTTCTCTTCAGTGTCAAATTTGTGTCCAAAATATTTCCTTTCTTCCGAGTTGGGGACATGAACACTGTGCTCCGCCTGTGTTAAATTATATCTGTTCTCCTGTTGGACTTGGGTCTTTGGCCCTTCCAACAGTGAAGTAGTGTCAACAGAACTCTCTGGCTGTAACACACAATACTGAGCTTCAGCGCGGTTAATACGGCGGCGGCTTTTGACGTGCCTTAATTCTGTGATCAGGTTACTATATATTCTGAATGGAAACTGGAGCCTAGGCTTAAAGAATGTGGGAGGCCCAAATGCATACACCATGCAGCCCCAAACTTCGGCCCTCCAGATGTTTTGAACTACAATTCCCATCATATCTGACCACTGGTCCTGTTAGCTTAGGGATCATGGGAGTTGTAGGCCAAAACATCTGGAGGGCCGCAGTTTGGGGGTGCCTGCCATAAACCATTTAAAACTACTTCGTAGGTATAGCTTCTAGTATGTTTTAGCAACCTCTTTGTCTCTCCCGGCTATATTTGCTCTCATTTGGATACAGATTCCAAAGTACAACATTTGTAGCCCTCATATCAGCTGCGAGTGGTACATCTCTTTTAAACTGCAGCCTCTCAGAAATACACAGAAATGGTGATTAGACAAGAATGGAGATCCAGCTTGTGGACATATTGTGAAAAATGGGAACTGAAAGTGTGTGTCTGTGTAGGTACAAAATCGATATGAGGTGTGTGTGTGTACAGGTATTTTGCATTTGAATATTTGTGCCCAAATGAAAGCAGTATTGCAAGATACAGCCAGTAGTTAACGGTTGAGTGCAGTCAATTTATCCAAGCCAAGCTGAGACCAAGAAAGACGATGAAAATGGATAAGAAAAGTGGTGTTTTGTAATTTTAACATGGTATATACAGGGATACAGGAGATCACCTTGGTTTTCAATTGAGATCTGTTTAGGATGCCTTGTTAATGTACCTTGCAATTTTTTACATTCTGGAAAATATTTTTTTTTAAAATTGCAGACTTTTAAAAAAAAGTAGAGTAAAAGTTTATCCAAATCTGCGCATTTTAATAATTCTTTTTACTTTTACTTTTTTATATAGAATGCTGGAATGAAAAAGCACAGATGACAGGAAATGTTTAGGTACTGGGTTGTCAGAATTATTTGCTCAGCCCTGTACCTGTTTGCCAAAACTTAATAAATGCTGACATCTCCTTAAATACGTTGCCGTCCTTTACTCTATAAATACAATATTGGTCAACTTAAAAAACCATTCTGCAACCTTCTATAATCAGCTCCATTTCATTTGGAGGCTGTTTCAGTTCTTGCCACAGTTAAAACACTTGCCATTTTCTCTTTCCTTGAGTGGTTCAGTCTATAACTCGCAAATGCCAATCCAGAGGAAACTTGATGGATGTTTGCTGCAGTTTGGTGGCAAACAGCGGGTTTTCCCAGGGGAAAGCAGCAGTGTGGGTATGCCCATGGTTAGAGTCTTCCAGTGTAGGTAAAGGTAAAGGGACCCCTAACCATTAGGTCCAGTTGCGGACAACTCGGGTTGCGGCACTCATCTCGCTTTACTGGCCGAGGGAGCCGGCGTACGGCTTCTGGGTCATGTGACCAGCATGACTAAGCTGCTTCTGGTGAGCCAGAGCAGTGCACGGAAAAGCCGTTTACCTTTCTGCCGGAGTGGTACCTATTTATCTACTTGCACTTTGACGTGCTTCCGAACTGCTAGGTTGGCAGGAGCTGGGACCGAGCAATGGGAGCTCACCCCGTTGTGAGGATTCAAACCGCCGACCTTCTGATCAGCAAGCCCTAGGCTCTGTGGTTTAACCCACAGCGCCACCCATGTCCCTATAATGTAGGCTTAAAGGTAAAGGGACCCCTGACCATTAGGTCCAGTCGTGACCGACTCTGGGGTTGCGCGCTCATCTCGCATTATTGGCCGAGGGAGCCGGCGTATAGTTTCCAGATCATGTGGCCAGCATGACAAAGCCACTTCTGGCGAACCAGAGCAGCACACGGAAACGCCGTTTACCTTCCCGCTATAGCGGTTCCTATTTATCTACTTGCATTTTGATGTGCTTTCGAACTGCTAGGTTGGCTTAAGAGTACTTAAATGAATTAGGTAATTAATGGAACACGGAACCATGTATACCGAGTAGATCTCACCTTAGCACTTGAAGAGGCTTTTATTTATGTTCATTTAAACAAATATTCAATAATAACGACACAAAAGCAGCATGAGACCTGCAAGCCAACTTCCACTAAAATCTTGGACATAATTACTTTAGGCAATTCAAGAATGCCACAATATCATTGTCTGCCTTCTCATTTCTCTGGTCCCCGTATGACTCTCAGTAGGTCTTGTTGTGTTTGGTCAAACAAATTGCTTCAAAGTCAAAACTACCCCCACACAGTGAATCCAGTCAGTGAAGGAGATTTGAACTGGTAAACACCAAGGGTGCTCTTGAATGCTTTTACCCGCATGCAATCCAGGGGGAGGCCAACCCACAAATATTCTTCCTTGGCTATCGCATTTGAAGGCAGTGGCGCATAATCAGAGCAACGCTTCCTTCCGTGGTTAACACTTGCTCCGATATTGCTGCTGGTGACATCACAGAGCGAAGGTTGTCCCCTGGTTTTGATTGCCTGGTTTATTCATGCTCAAGGACACCTTGCATTTCAGAGAGTGCCAGCTTCATCCTGTCCATTTGCTCCTCTGCGAAGGGATAGCAGTTCGCTAGCTGCCCATGCTTTTCCTGCTGAATTTTGATGATGGCGGTGATTTTATTTGTATGACTCCCACCCAGCTTGCTTGCCCCAGACACTCTAGGCCAGGCATCCCCAAACTTCGGCCCTCCAGATGTTTTGGACTACAATTCCCATCTTCCCCGACCACTGGTCCTGTTAGCTAGGGATCATGGGAGTTGTAGGCCAAAACATCTGGAGGGCCACAGTTTGGGGATGCCGGCTCTAGGCGGCTCCCCACAAAATATTAAAAAGCACAGTAAAACATAAAATGATAGATGCACACACACCACCCCCGGTGCATAAGCAGCGGCTGGATGCCCACCTCTCAGGGATGCTGTAGTAACAGATACCCGTGCAGATACCAGCAGGGGGTTCAACTAGATGACTTCTGAGGTGCCTTCCAAGTCCGCTGTGTCATGGGGGCCTTGCTTGCGCATTAACCCTCACACAAAGAAGGTCTCAGGGGCACACTCGAAGCCAGCATCCCACCCCGACTTGCAGGAAAGGGAAGACCTCCTCCCCGTTGAAAGCAGCGGAGGGGAAAGTGAAGATGGGTGTCTTGTGGTTGACGTCATGAAACGCCACTTGCCCCATCTCGTAGTCCAAGTAAACTCCAAGTTTCCTGGGTCTCTTCCTCAAAGACAGGGGGGTCTCGGGGACGGTGAGAGCTTGGTACTGGATCCGGCACTTCTCCATGGCCCAGATCCCTTCGCTGGGGTCAAGGCTGAGGCACTCCTTCCTCCTCACGGAACCCCTTGCCAACCCCACGGCCCAGTACCCCTCCTCGCCCACCTCGACTTCCCAGTAGTGCCTTCCTGAGGAAAAGCCCTCGCTTCCCAAAATGCAGCGCTCAACGCTGAATCTCAGGGGGCTGTCAGGCAGGGTGTGCCACGTGAAGCCTTGTATGACGTTCTTCTGGTCCGCAGACAGGATGATCTCGTCGTGCGCTGTGTCCGGATCCAGGGTTACATTTGCTGCAGGATGGAGAAGATGAGAAGGAGGGAGATCACGGAAGGAAGGAGGGCAATATCAGTGTTAACCAGACAGTGTTGCGGCTGAGGGCCAGCATAACCAGTTGCACTGGAACATGCTATCTGCCTGCCACCTCCTTGACTTATTGGAATATTCTAGAAAGAACTTGAGAATTGGTCTTGAACAGGTTGCTAGGCAACAGAAAAATCTCGGCAGCAACAGGTGCCTTTATTAAGGGCATGTGGTCAATAAAGGTCAGAGTCAGTGTGTAAATGAACAAAGTTGTGAATGAGCAATTGAATCTCAGAACTGGATGGCTAGAGGAGAAGGAATTATGTTGTTTTATTTGACCAGTGTAAATTTGTGTAAATAATAAATATTTTCTTTAAGAAAAAACTCTGCTGCAAGTTTGAATTAAAAGAATACACCCAAGAGGAGATGCTCATGTGTCAACATTATGCACAAGTAATACTATCTGGAAGGGATACGGGTGGCACTGTGGTTTAAACCACTGAGCCTCTTGGGCTTGCCAATCAGAAGGTCAGCAGTTCGAATCCCTGTGACGGGGTGAGCTCCCGTTGCTCTGTCCCAGTTTCTGCCAAGAAGTGCAAGTAGATAAATGGGCACCGCTCTGGCGGGAACTTAACTGTCAGGGGTCTTTTACCTTTACCTATACCTTTTAATACTATCTGGCAGTAAAGTGGAGGAATTGCTTTCCCCCCTAGAGATTTGAAATTTATCCACAGCAGCAGTGTTTCCTTACATTGATTCATTCATTTCATAAGGTTGATACACTGCTTGATTGTAAAATAATATCAATAATAAATAAATAAATAAATAAATAAATAATCCCTCAGGGGTTTATGAAAAGAAGGAAACAATAAAATCTTTAATCAAAACTTATCTGAGCATTAAAACAATTGAAACCAGCAGCAAACTAAAAACACACCAGCATTCCAATATCTGAGTGGGCTTGTCTAAACAAAATTGTTTTTGCCAGGGATATCAACAGGCAGGGAGTTTCAAAGTCCAGGTGCCGCCACACTAATATATAATTTATTTCAGATGCAAAACAGGTATTCTGTGGCACCAATAACAATTAATGGAGGACAAGGTTTGTAAAACGCGTAGAGGTTTTCTTGTTTTTTTTTTAAAAAAAACCAAATCAAGTGTATATAAATCTTGATAAACAAACAAACAAAGATTCTGGCAACCGTTGAGAATCCTTCTGAAGTCACTATTAAAAAATGTGACCCGAATGGATAACCAGACTCCCATCACATGGTGAGTCCTAAATCTCACCACGGGAAAGATATTCACCTCACAGGTGCCCCTTCCCTGCCCCCACTCTCTATGGAGTAAAAACCGCACCATGGTAATTTTATTGCACCCTAAATTAGTGTCAAAAATTCAGCATCAGGGAGTGGCGACAGATTTCATGCCTGAAATAATGCATTGTGACACGCATACGAAAACAGGAGAGCCGTTTACCTTTTTTGATTGGCATCACCAAGTTCCTCCAACCTAAAAGCAACCACACAACGACAAATCAACATTGGCATGGAAAATCTTGATCTTGGGTGCTTTGCACATAAAAAGAACACCAATACTATTTCAGTGCTGACAGCTATGTAGGCCTGGCACAAGACAAGGGGCCACCTCAGAGAGATGTACTGACTTCAGCCTTCTCTTCTGGTGTGCTGACCCTCCTCTGAGGCCTGTTCTGAATAGTTTTTGGTGCCATTAAATGGTATGGGCCCTTCTACGCTCTCCTGGGTTATTTTGCCTCAGAATAGGTCACTGGACATTGTACAGGGAGTGCCTGTGCTTTGTGGCAGTTATGGGAACTGTAGTTTACTCCTCAAGAGCTTCAATTCCCAGCACCATTAAACAAACCACAGTTCGCAGGATTCTATGGGGAAAACAATGTTGAATATGTTTTAAATCTATGGTGTGGATGTAAAATCTTGTGCATTGGGAGAGTCCCCTCCTATAATTCAAACTTTTTTTTTTTTAAGGAACTGAGGCTAAATGCCTCAATTTTATGAATTTCACCTGTTCTTGGAAACATGGAGAAAAAACACCCAGTGTCCTGTTAGTGTAGAGTTGGCAGTTTTGCTACCTAACAAGCCTTATTCTAAACTGGGGGAAGTTTTTTGAAATATTTTTTACGGTGGAAATTCTGAATCAATTATTTTTACCCACTCAAGTTGTTTGCGTTGTTTCAGCCATCAGTTTTTGCTATTGGCTTTAACTGAACCAAATATTTACGTCTACAGTACTTAAAAAAAAACACCCTAATTTTAATAAAATATTCTTCCCTCCGTTTTTAAGGCCACAATCCATTACAGAGTCAGTGCAATTCTATGCACAATTACTAGGGAGTAAAGCCAAGTGAAACCAGTGGGATTTCTATCTGATTAAGCAACAAGAAATGTACTCTTAGGCATGGTTAAGTTGATTGAAATTAATGGACTTAAGACCGCCTCCCTCTGCACAGGACTGCGGCCTAAATGTGTTTTTCTTCTCAAAAGAGGGAGAATGACTTACTCAGTTCTGCATAAAGCTTTCCTAGAAGAGAAAGGAAAGAAGAAATAATTATAACTGCTGTAAACATTTGAGTGTACAATATTGCCATCCGTTTTTTCTGGTCCGAGTAAGGTGTGCTGATTTTCCTCTGGTATTATGATTAATTAAGAGCAAGACTGAAGCAGATGGGACCTTTTCTTTTTGGCGATGCAAATTATGTCTGGAGGCAACAATGTGGATTAGGCCCACACTGGGGGCCAGGAGTTAAAGCCATGGCTTCTCATTCTGGGGACCCTGCATAGGCTGCTTTTCAACAAACAAAACCAGCACTTAGGGCCAGAGCTACTGTATGTAGGCTGGGCCTGAGACCACCTACAGTCAAAGAAGACAATCCTGGCCTAGATCAGGGGTGGGAAGTATTATTGGCCCAACGGGCCTGATCTTTATCTCCCGCCACTGCCACCCACCTGTAAAAGTTGGTCTGTGGGGATGGGGGGGGAGAGAAAGAGTATAAGTAGGACTGAATACCCCATTGAATCCTTCTATCTACTGGGTTTGGGTCAGCGAGGGAGTTCCCAATGGGGAACCCTTGTGCGCTCCAACCAATCCAGCCACATGTCCACCTGTCTCACACTTTATACCTGAAGGAGCGTCTCCACCCCCATCGTTCTGCCCGGACACTGAGGTCCAGCACCGAGGGCCTTCTGGCGGTTCCCTCGTTGTGAGAAGCCAAGTTGCAGGGAACTAGACAGAGGGCCTTCTCGGTAGTGGCGCCCGCCCTGTGGAACGCCCTCCCATCTGATGTCAAAGAGAAAAACAACTACCAGACGTTTAGAAGACATCTGAAGGCAGCCCTGTTTAGGGAGGCTTTTAATGTTTAAAAGATTACTGTATTTTATTTTTCTGTTGTAAGCCGCCCAGAGTGGCTGGGGAAACCGAGCCAGATGGGCAGGGTATAAATAAATAAATTATTATTATTATTATTATTATTATTATTATTATTATTATTATTACTTTATATCACATATGATGTCAGTTGTGGGGAGGTGAGCATTGTTTGGAGGAGAAATGGGGAGGCCTGGTGGGGCAAATCTGGCCTGTGGGTCAGACATTTCCCCATCCCTGGTCCAGATGCCCTGACTGGAAACAAAGCAGAATGTCTGCTCTGAAACATTTGCAGATGCCAACAGTCCTAAAGTGGGGTCTCGTGTAACTGCCCCAATAGCATCGCGAGCACAAATCACAAATGAACAAACAATTAGATGGATACTCGCTTCCTCCCAAATCTAACCTCTGTGCAAGCAAATCAGGACGAATGCTGAATAAACAGGTTGTCTGGAGGAGAGCTGTGAAGACACACCCGTCCGGAGGCTAGAAAAGAATTTTGTAAGCCTCTCCCTGGGGTGCAGGTGGCGCTGTGGGTTAAACCACAGAGCCTAGGGCTTGCCGATCAGAAGGTCGGTGGTTCGAATCCCTGCGACGGGTGAGCTCCCATTGCTCGGTCCTTGCTCTTGCCAACCTAGCAGTTCTAAAGCACGTCAAAGTGCAAGTAGACAAATAGGCACCGCTCTGGCGGGAAGGTAAACGGCATTTCCGTGCGCTGCTCTGGTTCGCCAGAAACGGCTTGTGATGCTGGCCACATGACCTGGAAGCTGTATGTCGGCTCCCTCGGCCAGTAAAGCAAGATGAGCGCCGCAACCCCAGAGTCGTCCATGACTGGACCTAACAGTCAGAGGTCCCTTAAAGCCTCTCCCTAACAAGAACAGAACTGTAACCCACATGTTTAGAATCACAGTATTGTGGAGTAGGAAGGTATCCCAAGGATCATCTAGTCTAGTCCAATGTTTCCCAAACTTGGGTCTCCAGCTGTTTTTGAACTACAAATCCCCCTGACCACTGGACCACTGGACCTGCTGGCTAGGACCATTAGTCCAGTGGTCAGGGGAAACTGTAGTTCAAAAACAGCTGGAGACCCAAATTTGGGAAACACTGATATAGTCCAAACCCCTGCAATGCAGGAATCTTTTGTCGAACATGGGGCTTGAACCCACAACCCTGAGCTTGAGAGTCTGATGATCTACAGACTGAGCTAGAAGATGCTACACAGTGCACCTGGTATCAAAAGCACATAATGACACCATTTACACACTGGGCATGAGGCAGCTTCCTATCTACTCACTGTTTATATTAAACAGGTAAAGGAGGAGGAGAATGAAGCCGAGCAAAGCCATGAGGGAGACACACAAGCCAGCTATCCACTGAGAGATCTTTGGGAAAAAGTCATCTGTGAAAACAAAGCAAATTACCAATAATGTTATAAACCGGGTTTCTGAATCAAATAAAAGGAAAACAGACGCCGAAGATTTGGCAGTGCCTCCCCCTCCCCACCGCTGTTGCGTTCTCCATGTTTAATTCCCCTTCTGACCATGCTGCAGGAATTTTTATAGGCTTCTGAGCTGCATGCTGGTTCTGCACACTTGAGTCACTGAATATTGCCCTCCCTATCCTCCAAGCACTGAACTTTTAATAAGCCTCCTGTTCTGCAGGAAATTCCTGATCCTGAGAGGAGCTTAAAATGCGCCCCTGCTGTTGCAGTAAGAGCTCGCCATTGCCTAGATCCTGAATTGATAGTGATTTTAATTTAACGTATTATAATATAGCACTTCTTCCTATCCTCTAAATAAATAAAATTGGGTCCCTGTGTCTTCCCCACTCCCTTCATGGATCAATGCCTTGTCGTGGCGAAGGGGCTTGAATAACTCAGAGAAGCTATGAGCTATGCCATGCTGGGCCACCCAAGATGGACAGGTCATAGTGGAGAGTTTTGACTAAACGTGATCCACCTGGAGAAGGAACTGGCAAGCCACTCCAGTATCCCTGCCAAGAAAACTCCATGGACAAAGACAACAGGCATATGAATTATGGTGCTGGAGGAGACTCTTGAGAGTCCCATGGACTGCAAGAAGATCAAACCTATCCATTCTTAAGGAAATCAGCCCTGTGTGCTCACTGGAAGGACAGATCGTGAAGTTGAGGCTCCAAGTTGAGGCTTCTCATGAGAAGAGAAGACTCCCTGGAAAAGACCCTGATGCTGGGAAAGATTGAGGGCACTAGGAGAAGGGGACGACAGAGGACGAGATGGTTGGACAGTGTTCTCGAAGCTACGAACATGAGTTTGACCAAACTGCGGGAGGCAGTGGAAGACAGGAGTGCCTGGCGTGCTATGGTCCATGGGGTCACGAAGAGTCAGACACGACTAAACGACTAAACAACAACAGACTTCCCCATCTCTCTCCCTCTCTTCCTGTTGATCAGGCTTCCTTAAACTTGGCCCTCCAGATGTTTTGGGACCACAATTCCCATCATCCCTGACCACTGGTCCTGCTAGCTAGGGATCATGGGAGTTGTAGGCCAAAAACATCTGGAGGGACGAGTTTGAGGAAGTCAGCTGTTGATGAAAAGTAACATGGAGCTGAGAAAGTGGTGCAGCAATAAAATTGCTAGCACATTTGCAAAGCTCAGCAGCTTCCAGTATGGTTTCAAACTGGATGGGAGACTAGATCAGATGACCATCAAGGTCCTTTCCAGCTCTACAATTCTACGGTCTTGTGAAATCATCTTGGTGTACATTTCAACAGCGAATTTAATCTGCCACTGTCCCTAGTGACCTAGTTGGGAAGAGAGCCTGCTAGAAGTTCTCACTGGTTCTCTTCTCGAGTTCCTTCTCTTTAGAATACGTTGGTGTCAACGCTGGTTGACTTGAGACGTCTCCCCTCACTCGTTCACTACACATCACTTGAGGATCTAAGGCTGTGTATACCTTCGAAGCACATTCAAAGCGCATCCTTTCCCTCAAAGGATTCTGGGCACTGTAGTTTAGCCCTGACCCTTAACCAACTACATTTCCCAGAATTATTTGAAGGAAAGTATGTATTTTGAAGGCATACTTTGTACAAAGCCACAGCCCCAAAATACAGAACCGTTATCAAGAATTCTGGACAGCTTACCTGCTATATGAATAGTTGATTCCTTTTCCTGGTTGAGGAAGCTGTTCCGGACCACACAGGTTAGGCTATGATTTGAACTTCCTGTTAGGATGATGTCGTTCTGCGCCTCAAACAACCCATTGCCCTCCATGGAAATTTTTTGTCCCAGTGAAGGCAAATGCCTTCCATTGGGATCTCTCCATAGGATCTCAGGCTTTGGGTACCAACCACTGGATCGGCAAACTATTCGGATCCCTTGGTCCTGATAGCCTTTGATGGAAATAAGGGGAGCAGGGCCTGTTGCTGAATTGGGAACAAACAGAAATAGTGGAATAATTCGAAGTCTTTCCGGAATCTATTCAAAAGAAGCTTTAAAAACCCAGCAATAACAACTGTTTCTTTAAACCACTTTGAGGTTTTCTTTTCTTATAATCAGTCAGTATAGTTTATGAAATAAATAAAGTGGTATCAGAGTGCTCTAAATGTATGGCATGGTTGTGACTTAATAATCTTCCCCAAGACCTGGGTTTGACCACAGCTGGATCCTGAGTTAGATGGACCTAAATATGCCACAACAACTTACAATTTCATGGTACTTTTGGTACGTATGAGAAGCCTGTATCTAGGCTGCTGGTAGATTTTTTATTTATTTATTTATTTATTATTATTATTATTATTATTATTATTATTATTATTATTATTATTATTTGCTCCCTTCAGAGAAAAATAAGACACTTTAGCCACGAACAATTACATTTCTGTGAGAGATACTACGTAGTGAGAGACTTACCAGGGTCCACATTATTTACAGTTGGAATAACAAAGAAAATGGTGAGAATGAACAGAAAGAAACACATTTCTGGGTCACAAGAGAAGATGGGAGCTTCCCTTTTCTTTCTTTTCTGGCCTCCGGGGATAAATCAAATGGTTCAAACCCTGGAGAGAGAGAGAGAGAGAGAGAGAGAGAGAGAGAGAGAGAGAGAGAGAGAGAGAGAGAGAGAGAGAGGGAGAGGGAGAGAGAGGGAGATTTACAAACTGGTTCTCTCTGTTTTCATAAAGTTTTGTAACTTAAGGTGCAAGCTTGCGGAATGGTCCATGATGACCACAAGAAGATGCTGGGAAGATGTTACTTTGGGATTAGCTCAAGGATGGGGAGCCTCAGGTCCCCCAGGAGCTGAATATGGCCCTCCATGCCTCTCTATCTGGCCCTTGGTGCTCTTCCAATAGATCAGCCTTTACTAATTTACTTTACAGCAGTCACGAAATTAAAAGACGCCTGCTTCTTGGGAGAAAAGCAATGACAAACCTAGACAGCATCTTAAAAAGCAGAGACATCACCTTGCCAACAAAGGTCCGTATAGTTAAAGCTATGGTTTTCCCAGTAGTGATGTATGGAAGTGAGAGCTGGACCATAAAGAAGGCTGATCGCCGAAGAATTGATGCTTTTGAATTATGGTGCTGGAGGAGACTCTTGAGAGTCCCATGGACTGCTAGAAGATCAAACCTATCCATTCTGAAGGAAATCAGCCCTGAGTGCTCACTGGAAGGACAGATCCTGAAGCTGAGGCTCCAATACTTTGGCCACCTCATGAGAAGAGAAGAATCATTGGAAAAGACCCTGATGTTGGGAAAGATTGAGGGCACTAGGAGAAGGGGGACGACAGAGGACGAGATGGTTGGACACTGTTCTCGAAGCTACGAACATGAGTTTGACCAAACTGCGGGAGGCAGTGCAAGACAGGAGTGCCTGGCGTGCTATGGTCCATGGGGTCACGAAGAGTCGGACACGACTAAACGACTAAACAACAACAACAACAACAACAACAATTTGGTTCCCTCCAGATGTTTTGAGCAACTACTGCCATCAGTCCCATCCAGCTCACATGCTGGGGCTGATGGCAGTTGCAGTCCAAAGCACCCAGGGGGCACCAGGTCGGCGACTGCTGTGATAGGCTTTTGTGATGGTTTGCAAGAGGACTCTCTTCCCATTTGCTTTGCCTCCCTGACACCTGCAGTCAAACAGGATTTTGAAATTAGAAATACCTTTGGCTGTGTTTACTCTGCATTAGGGCTGCCATACATCCAGGATTCAGGCAGCAGAAAGGTGGAAAACCTGGATGTTTAGCAAGAAAGGTTTTTTTAAAAAAATAAAATAAAAATGCTTTACAAATCAAAGAAAAGCCCCAAAACAGTCAACATCTCCCCAAGAAAGCTGAACCATTTTGTCCTGATTGTCACTTTTAGGAATATGGCACCCTTGCTCTGCATCCAAGGCACTGGTCTGAGAAGTGGCATAAAGCACATTAGCCGCAATCCTCATCTATCCTGTCATAGAATCATAGAATCATAGAGTTGGAAGAGACCACAAGGGCCATCCAGTCCCACCCCCTGCCAAGCAGGAAACACCATCAAAGCTTTCTTGACATATGCCTGTCAAGCCTCTGCTTAAAGACCTCCAAAGAAGGAGACTCCACCACACTCCTTGGTAGCAAATTCCACTGCCGAACAGCTCTTACTGTCAGGAAGTTCTTCCTAATGTTTAGGTGGAATCTTCTTTCTTGTAGCTTGAATCCATTGCTCTGTGTCCGCTTCTCTGGAGCAGCAGAAAACAACCTTTCTCCCTCCTCTATATGACATCCTTTCATATATTTGAACATGGCTATCATATCACCCCTTAACCTTCTCTTCTCCAGGCTAAACATACCCAGCTCCCTAAGCCGTTCCTCATAAGGCATCGTTTCCAGGCTTTTGACCATTTTGGTTGCCCTCCTCTGGACACGTTCCAGTTCGTCAGTATCCTTCTTGAACTGTGGTGCCCGGAACTGGACACAGTACTCGAGGTGAGGTCTGACCAGAGCAGAATACAGTGGTACTATTACTTCCCTAGATCTAGATGCTATACTCCTATTGATGCAGCCCAGAATTGCATTGGCTTTTTTAGCTGCTGCATCACACTGCTGACTCATGTCAAGTTTGTGGTCTACCAAGACTCCTAGATCCTTTTCACATGTACTGCTCTCAAGCCAGGTGTCACCCATCCTGTATTTGTGCCTTTCATTTTTTCTGCCCCAGTGTAGTACCTTACATTTCTCCTTGTTAAAATTCATCTTGTTTGCTTTGGCCCAGTTGTCTAATCTGTTAAGGTTATTTTGAAGTGTGATCCTGTCCTCTGGGGTATTAGCCACCGCTCCCAATTTGGTGTCGTCTGCAAACTTGCTCAGGATGCCCTCAAGCCCATCATCCAAGTCATTGATAAAGATGTTGAATAAGACTGGGCCCAAGACAGAACCCTGTGGCACCCCAGTAGTCACTACTCTCCAGGATGAGAGTCCTTTGGAACGAATCACTGTTACTCCACAGGATGCAACCTTGGCATTATCAGCACCATGCTCTAACCAACTGAGCTCTTACTTTCCCTTCTATCTTCCATCAAGCTATTATTTATTTTTAAAGATGTGTTTTCAAGCCATCCAAAGTCAAAAGCCCTTTTAAAGTTGAAATCCTTTAACCACAGAGCAAGCCTTGCTCCCGTGCTGGATTCGACAGGACTTTGAACACACACCTCTCTGTCGTGGAGCTGTTAGTTCCACTTAGTTCCACTGTAATCATTGAGATTTAAGAGTGTTTAACTTAGGCTGTTTACTATCTAATTACAGGTAGGTAGCCGTGTTGGTCTGGATCGAAGTAAAATAAAAAAATTCCTTCAGTAGCACCTTAAAGACCAACTAAGTTTTTATTTTGGTATGAGCTTTCGTGTGCATGCACACTTCTTCAGATACAGTGAAATGGAAGTTTCCAGGCACTTATGTAGAGAAGGGGTGGGGAGGGGTGGGGATGGGGAGGGGGGATCACTCAGAAGGGTGGTGGAAATGGGTGATTGACTGACTGATAGCTGTTGATGACCGCAAACGACTGCAAATGGTTTTGCATGAAAAAGCAAGGGTTGAGATGGCTGAAGATCGCTTATCATGTATAATGAGATAAGAACCCGATATCTCTGTTCAAACCAGGTCCCTCCATGGTTTTGAGCTTGGTGATAAGTTGCAATTCAGCAACTTCTCTTTCCAGTCTATTTCTGAAATTCTTTTGTAGTAAGACAGCTACTTTGAGATCTTGTATAGAATGTCCTGGGAGATTGAAGTGTTCTCCTACTGGTTTTTCTGTCTTCTGGTTCCTGATGTCAGATTTATGTCCATTTATCCTTTGGCGTAGGGTTTGGCCTGTTTGTCCAATATAGAGAGCTGAAGGGCACTGTTGGCATTTGATGGCATACACAATGTTAGAGGATGAGCAATTAAATAGTCCTGAGATGGTATGTTGGATGTTGTTGGGGCCAGTAATGGTGTTGTCTGGGTGTATGTGGCAGCAAAGTTGGCATCTGGGTTTATTGCAGGCTCTGGTACCAGTGTCCATGTTAAGTCTGGTGGTTGTATTATTGTGGGTGAGGAGTTGTTTAAGATTGGGTGGCTGTCTGTAGGCAATGAAAGGTCTTCCTCCCAGAGCTTGAGAAAGGGAGCGGTCATTGTCCAGGAGAGGCTGTAGATCTCTGATGATGCGTTGTACTGTTTTAGCTTGGGAGCTGTATGTGATGACTAGTGGTGTTCTGTTATTTTCTTTTTTGGGTCTGTCTTGCAGCAGGTTCTCTCTAGGTATCTGTCTGGCTCTGTTGATCAACAGAGCCAGACAGATACCTAGAGAGAACCTGCTGCAAGACAGACCCAAAAAAGAAAATAACAGAACACCACTAGTCATCACATACAGCTCCCAAGCTAAAACAGTACAACGCATCATCAGAGATCTACAGCCTCTCCTGGACAATGACCGCTCCCTTTCTCAAGCTCTGGGAGGAAGACCTTTCATTGCCTACAGACAGCCACCCAATCTTAAACAACTCCTCACCCACAATAATACAACCACCAGACTTAACATGGACACTGGTACCAGAGCCTGCAATAAACCCAGATGCCAACTTTGCTGCCACATACACCCAGACAACACCATTACTGGCCCCAACAACATCCAACATACCATCTCAGGACTATTTAATTGCTCATCCTCTAACATTGTGTATGCCATCAAATGCCAACAGTGCCCTTCAGCTCTCTATATTGGACAAACAGGCCAAACCCTACGCCAAAGGATAAATGGACATAAATCTGACATCAGGAACCAGAAGACAGAAAAACCAGTAGGAGAACACTTCAATCTCCCAGGACATTCTATACAAGATCTCAAAGTAGCTGTCTTACTACAAAAGAATTTCAGAAATAGACTGGAAAGAGAAGTTGCTGAATTGCAACTTATCACCAAGCTCAAAACCATGGAGGGACCTGGTTTGAACAGAGATATCGGGTTCTTATCTCATTATACATGATAAGCGATCTTCAGCCATCTCAACCCTTGCTTTTTCATGCAAAACCATTTGCAGTCGTTTGCGGTCATCAACAGCTATCAGTCAGTCAATCACCCATTTCCACCACCCTTCTGAGTGATCCCCCCTCCCCATCCCCACCCCTCCCCACCCCTTCTCTACATAAGTGCCTGGAAACTTCCATTTCACTGTATCTGAAGAAGTGTGCATGCACACGAAAGCTCATACCAAAATAAAAACTTAGTTGGTCTTTAAGGTGCTACTGAAGGAATTTTTTTATTTTACTATCTAATGTATTAGTTTTATATAAAGCTCTCCCGTCAATAATTGAAGTGCTACAGTAATAACATGAGTTTGACCGAACATGAGTTTGACCAAACTGCGGGAGGCAGTGGAAGACAGGAGTGCCTGGCGTGCTATGGTCCAAGGGGTCACGAAGAGTCGGACATGACTAAACGACTAAACAACAACACAGTAATAAAATATTTACATATCTATCATCCATCCATCCATCTAATCATGTCATTAAAGGGTCTAACAAAACAGATATATTAAAGGTTTAAAACAAAACATTTCAGTTCCCCTCTTTCTTTAGCTGCTCTGGTGTGAAAACGGTTCACATCAATGTAGCCAGGAATGCAGAAACCGAAACATTTCACCTCAAAACTTTTAAATAACTCTTTAATGTTAGTCACTGCAATAGATATATGGTTTTAGGGATTAACTACATATTTTTCGGTCCATAGCAAATTTGCCTGAATGTTCTTTTGTTGCTTTAAAGCTGACCTGCTGCAAAATCATGCTATAGCACTTTCTTTTACCTTACATGTGAATAATATTTGTCACCGATGTCCCAGGTTGCCTTCAGCTTCCATCTCCTGAAAACCAAAGAATTCTGAGTGATTCTTTTCCTCTCGAATCTCCCCTAAGTTAGAAGGCCCTTTTTTTCTTACAACATCACAGCTGGACTTCAGCAATCAATGGAAAGATGAAAGAGGTTCCAACCGTTCTTATCAGTCAGCTGGTACCTGTCAGTCATTTCCACGTTGGATGGTCCTCAAGCCAAGCTAATGTGAGGTGGAGAAAGAGAGGGGGATCTCTTTTTGTAAGGAACGCAGCCCCAAATCTCCTTGTCTGACCGATGTTACGTTATTCTTCTAAGGTTCCCCATCTGTCTCCGTCTTATCAGCTGCCAGCAGATGACAGACGAAACGGGAAGAAGGCCAAGTTTCGAGCCCACGTCATCCGCAGCTAATCACCAGCAGTCAACAGTCTACTCCCAAAATGTTTACAGAAACCACAGCATACGTACTTTGTTTGTATGCCTATGGAATCATGGAATCCTAGAGTTGGAAGGGACCACAGGGGTCATCCAGTCCAACCCCCTGCAATGCAGGATTTTTTTGCCCAAGGTGAGGCTGTAACTGATTGTCCAGAAGCATTGCCTTACTTTGCATAATGATTACTCTAGGTTGGAAATGGACAGCAGTTTTAAGAGCTGAAGATGGAATGAGAGAGAGGCATTGTCCTTTTTGTCTCAAGGGTTAAACAGGTTTGGCAGGTATCTGAAGCAATACACAAAGAAACCCTCTGCAAACCTGTTTATGAGAGATGACTTATGGCAGTGGTGAGGAATCTTTGGTCTTGGCCTGCTGAAGGGTCCAATGTGGCCTGTGAGGCTCTTTCCCTAAAACCACACCTAACTGTCAATCAGCTAATATCATTGTGTGATGTCAGCTGATGGATGGGACTTGGTCCTGCATTGGCTGCGCCCGCCAGCTCCCTATAGGGAACTGACACACACAGAGAAAGCAGAAGACTTTAATCCTGCACTCATCAGCTGATGAGCAAAACGTTGAATCCATTCACCTGTCAAAGCTCGTCAGCAGTGATGGTGGTGGTGGAAGATCAGGATCTGGCCCACTGCGCCAAGAAAATTCCCTGTTCCTGGTGAACAGGGTATCAAAAACGATGCCTGTTTCTCACACCACCTTCAACTCTACAACATTTGAATCTGAAAGGTTGGAGTTGAGGAATTTCAGCCATACCGTTCCCCATAAAGCCAGAGACTCTTTTTTTTTAATTAAGAAACTTTATTATTATATTTTGGTAATACAGAAAAAAACAGGAGGAGGAGGAGGAGGAGGAGGAGGAGGAGGAGGAGGAGGAGGAGGAGGAGGAGGAGGAGGAGGAGGAGGAGGAGATACAATCCCCAAACCCTTGAAAACAAACATTACATACTTATTATCTAGAATACCCACCTACCCACCCGCAGCTTACCTCCGCCACAATTTGACTTCTTTAAATCTCTATCTCCACGTTTATCTTTGCATTCTCCAAATATATCATTCTTTGTGCATCTAATATTGCTTTTCTTTTCCAATTCATACATATACTTTACATTTTTATTCTAGGCATATTAGCACATCTTTCTTATAACAATATTTTAACATGTAGTCTTCGAAACATTTGCATTCCTTTTTTAATTTTTGATTTGCTTGATATCTTATAACTGATGTTAGCTTTTCCAGTTCTAAATATTCATTTAATTTGCAAATCCACTCCTCTTTTGAGGGCAAGATTTGAGATTTCCATTTACAGTAGAAGCAATCACTACCCTAACTGCTGTAATTGCATTTGGAAAAATATTTTTTTCACTTGCGGTATATCTTTCCCAATCAGACCTAGGAGATATGACTCTGGTTTTTTTTTTTAACAATTGGGATTTTCAACATTTTCTTTAATTCCTCATGTATTACTCCCCAAAATTTCTTCATCTCCTCACAACCCCACCACATGTGTATTGTTGTTCCTGCATCTTTACCACATAAAGCCAGAGACTCTTAAATCCTTAAAAATGCATGGTGTGGCTCTGGCGGGCAATTCTCCGCTCACTCTCTCAAGTCGTGCAGGCGGAGTGAAACACCTCCACCCAGATAGAAGAAAGCATAAACTACCTCTCCATTGCGGGGAACATTTTTCTTAATGACTTTACCAGCCATGTAAAAAGTCACGGTGTCTTTATCACAGTCCAGAAGAACCCCAATGGTTCCAGAGCCTTGGGGAGGTGGGTGGGGGTCGCTTTCCCGACGCCGAAGCCAAAATAAACCTTCCTGCACAATCCCCTCCTCTGGGGTAAGGGAGAGGTAGACATCCCTTTTCACACCCTGCCGCGCTACCCCGACCGCCCATTCCCTCTGGTTTTCGTACACCACTTCCCAGCAATGCTTCCCAGATTTAAACCCTGGAGAGCCCAGCACGGCAGGGCTTTTAGTGAACCTCCTGGGGTTGGGAGGCACGGCGTGGTCCACACCTTCCGATGTCACTGTCTTCCGGTCGTTAGACACAACAAGTGCCGGGTGGGCAGTGTCCGGGTGTTATGTACTGAGCTGAATCCTAGAACAATAGGATTCAGAATCAGCGGGAGCTACCCAATCCAACTCCAGGTGGAAGTGAATCCGCAACCTGATTGGCCTGCTGGAGCAGCCAATCAGGCGGCTGGCAGAAGTGAATCTGCTACCTGATTGGCCTGTAGGAGCAGCCAATCAGGCTGCAGGCAGAAGTCAATCCACAATATAATTGGCCCACAGGTGTAGCCCTGAAGTAGCCAATCACGCAAGGCCCATTGTGTAAATAATGTATATAAGCAGATGGTTTTGGGAAAAGAGCCATTCGTCTTCTCTTCTCCTCCTTGATGACTATGAGCTGAATAAAGAGCATGAAATTCACTCTCGACTCCGAGTATATTTCACTGGCGACGAGGATGGGATCCTGCTGAGCTGACCGCCACCACGCACTGCACCGCAGCACCGCCACCTGCTGCACCGCTGCATCGCACCGTGCATCCAGGCTTCAGCTCCAGGACCCAAGGAACCCAGAATGGCAACCGACAGCAGCTTCTCGCCATTCAAACCAGCATCAGGAGACTGGGAAGGGTACGCCGCCCGTTTCAACTTCCTCCTGCAAGCGAAAGAAGTCACCAACGATGCCATGAAGAGGGCGACATTCTTCAGCGTCTGTGGAGAGGAGACGTTTGAAATCGCCCGGGCTCTCCTTGCACCTAGAGATGTCGCTACCGTCTCTTACAAAACAATAATGGAACGGCTGAAGGAGCACTTCTCACCACAGCCCTCGGTGGTAGCTTGCCGAAATGCCTTCTACGCAAAGCGGCAAGCCCCGGGGGAAACCATAACTGGGTTTGTGACCTCCCTCCGCCAAGCCGCCCGGTTATGCAACTTCTCAGAATTGGAGAACATGCTTCGTGACCGCCTCGTCGGTGGCCTGAGGGACGAGATGTTGCAACGACGCCTCTACGCCAAAAAAGACCTCACGTTCCAGATTGCTCTGGAGGAAGCCCTGGCAACCGAAGCCGCCGAGAGGTCAACGCAAGAGGCACGACCGGCCCCGCCATCCCAACCGAGGGTCTACCACGAAGACCTCACCGACGAATCCGAATCTGACAGGGAGGAAGTACACCGAGTACAGCGGCGCACTCAAGCAGCACACACACCACAGCAGCCTCGACGAGAAGGAGGGAACTGTGCAAGCTGCGGGGAGAACCACGAGAGGAGGACCTGTCGTTTCCGCAACGCAGAGTGCAGGCAGTGCAGAAAATTGGGACACATCGCCCGGGTGTGTCGGGCTCGACTCACCCGTCGACAAGCATCAGATGACCGACCCAGGAGCCCCAGGTCACACGGCACCATGCACCAAGGCAACTCAACGGAGATCACGGACTACCAGGTATTCCAGTTGCCCCATCCCAGCACAGAGAAAATTTATATAGAGGTACAGATAGAGGGAGCCCCATGCCGCATGGAGCTGGACACGGGTTCAACTCTATCCATAATCTCGGCCCGAACATTAAGGGAACTGTGCCCTAATGGGGGTCCCAAACTAAGGCCGGCCCCATTCACCCTCCGGGACTTCCAGAAACGTAAGGTCCCTACTATGGGGGTGGGGACCTTCAGGGTGCAATATCGAGGGCGAAAGCAACAATTGGACTTGCTGGTAGTTAAGGGCCCCTACGTTAGCTTACTGGGACTGGCATGGTTTGGACCTCTGGGGCTAGCCGTTACCGGGGTGAACCGCACTAGCTTACAAGTGGACGTGGACGCCATATGCAAAGAGTTTCCAGGGGTTTTCGATGGGGCATTGGGACGATATACAGGACCCCCCATTGCCCTACAGCTAGACCCCGCTGTACGACCCATCAGGCACAAGGCCCGCCGGGTCCCGTTCGCCCTGAAACCCCGCATAGACGAGGAATTGGACCGGCTCGTGGAGCAAGGAGTGCTGGAGCCGGTGCCCAACGCCCCCTGGGAAACTCCAATTGTCACACCCGTCAAGCCTAACGGTTCGGTCCGCATCTGTGCAGACTACAAATGCACCATAAACAAGGCTCTCACGGCCCATGCATACCCAGTGCCAGTGGTCAGCCATGTCCTCGCCACCCTGGCTGGGTCAAAAATCTTTGGCAAACTGGACTTGGCCCAAGCGTATCAACAGTTGCCTGTGGACGAAGCCACAGCAGAGGCTCAGACGATTGTGACGCACAGAGGGGCATTCAGAGTAAAGCGGCTGCAATTTGGCGTTAGCGTGGCACCAGGCATATTCCAGAATCTAATGGACTCTCTCCTTAAAGGGATTCCTGGCGTCACCCCCTTCTTCGATGATGTACTGATCGCCGGGCCCACACCAGAGGAATTTGAGGACCGCCTCCGCTCCGTCCTGCACCGTTTCCAGACGGCGGGCCTCAAGGTGAAACGGGAAAAGTGTTTACTGGGAGTGCCGCAGGTGGACTTTCTGGGATTTAAGGTGGACGCAGAAGGGGTCCATCCAACCGGTGACAAGGTACGGGCCATTTGTGAGGCCCCAGCGCCCAAGAGCAAGTCCGAACTTCAGTCATTCTTGGGACTATTGAACTTTTACCATGCCTTCCTTCCCCATAAGGCAGCGGTAGCGGAGCCCCTACACAGACTCCTAGATAAAAGGGCCCCTTGGGTGTGGGGCCAGCGACAAAGGGCCGCATTCCAGGCAGTCAAGGACTTGCTCGTCTCGAACTCGGTCTTAGCACACTTCGACGAGAGGCTGCCAGTGGTGCTGGCATGCGACGCCTCTCCCTATGGCATCGGCGCTGTCCTGGGACACCAACTCCCGGATGGAAGAGAGGTGCCGGTGGCATACTTCTCCCAGACGCTTGCTGCAGCCGAACGAAACTACTCACAGATTGACAAGGAGGGTCTGGCAATCGTGAAGGGCGTAAAAAAATTCCATGATTTCTTGTACGGGCGGCCCTTTACCATAGTGACTGACCACAAGCCGTTGCTTGGCCTGTTTGCCCCTGAGAAGCAGACCCCCCAAGTGTTGTCTCCACGTGTCCTCAGGTGGTCAATTTTCCTTGCCGGCTACCAGTATGCACTAATCCACCGCCCTGGGAAGGCGATGGGCCACGCAGACGCCCTCAGCAG
Organism: Zootoca vivipara; assembly: GCF_965207765.1. NCBI lineage: Eukaryota > Metazoa > Chordata > Lepidosauria > Squamata > Lacertidae > Zootoca > Zootoca vivipara. Next base: position 105,348,676 of record NC_142584.1, on the reverse strand, counting down.
GCTACCACTACCAGAAACAGGCCCCGACCCAGCGCCTGCGCAAGAGGTTATGACCCTGGAGCTGCTTCCCGACCGACCCATTCAGGCACAAGAAGTTGCGCACCATTCCACAAAAGATAGGGTCATCTCCCGGGTCCTGGACTGGGTGTGGCGAGGATGGCCCAGCAGCAGCCCCGGGCCAGAATTCGCTGGCTACACAAACCGCAAACATGAACTGTCGGCCCACAAGGGGTGCCTGTTATGGGGAAGCAGGGTTGTTGTTCCCCAGCCCCTCCGCAAAAGGGTCCTCACAGCCCTACACGAGACACACCCAGGGGTAGTGAGGATGAAGGCCCTTGCCAGGAGTTATGTGTGGTGGCCGGGGATTGACAGAGAGATAGAGGCCTGGGTCCAACACTGCCAGACCTGCCAAGAATCCCGCCCGGATCCCCCAAGGGCCCCAGTCCAGCCCTGGGAGTCCGCCCGACATCCATGGTCACGCTTGCACGTGGACTTCGCTGGCCCCTTCCAGGGAAAAACATTCTTCATAGTGGTGGATTCCTACACCAAATGGCTGGAGGTCGCACTGGTACCATCCACTTCTACGGCGGCAGCCATCCGGGTACTACGTAAGCTGTTTGCGACCCACGGGCTCCCTGACACTCTCGTCTCGGACAATGGAACCGCATTCACGTCAGAGGAGTTCCAGACCTTCACAGCGCAGAACGCCATCCGCCACATCCGCTCAGCACCATTCCACCCTGCCACCAATGGCCAAGCGGAGCGCATGGTGCGGACCACCAAGGACAGCCTCCGCCGCATGACACAAGGGGACTGGGAATACCGCCTTGCCGCATTTCTTCTAGCACAGCACAGCACCCCAAGCACAACGACGGGCCGGAGCCCAGCTGAATTACTAATGGGCCGGCGCCTTGCAACTAGACTGGACCGACTTCACCCCGACAGAGCTCAGGATGAGGTAGTGGTGGGGAAAGGCAGGAACCCCCGGACATTTGTGGCCCAGGACCCAGTGTATGCAAAGAATTTTGGGGCAGGCCCAGCATGGGTACCCGCCACAGTCACCAAGGTGACCGGTCCCGTGTCGTACGAGGTACTAACGGAAGGGGGGCAATGTTGGCGCCGCCACTGTGACCAGCTACGGCGACGATTCCCAGGAGGAACCCGGGAGGAGAGCGGGACAGAGGGGTCCCAAGGGGACAGCAGGGCAGTGAGGCCTGTAGAGCGAGAGGGGTGGGCAGGGGAAGCAGAAGCAGTAGGCACAGAGGGGCGCCCCGAGGCTGGAAGGACACCGGAACCAGAGCTACAACCTAGTGGTTCAGTGGCGCCAGACCAGACAGCCCCGGCACAGCCAGCAGCCTCGGAACACGAGCCAGAACCAGAACCCCTGACCAAGGAACACCCCAGGCCACAACGCACACGGAGGCGGCCAGCAGACCTTGGGGACTACGAATGCAACTTCCCGAGCAGGACTGGAACTTAGAGGGGAGGGGTGTTATGTACTGAGCTGAATCCTAGAACAATAGGATTCAGAATCAGCGGGAGCTACCCAATCCAACTCCAGGTGGAAGTGAATCCGCAACCTGATTGGCCTGCTGGAGCAGCCAATCAGGCGGCTGGCAGAAGTGAATCTGCTACCTGATTGGCCTGTAGGAGCAGCCAATCAGGCTGCAGGCAGAAGTCAATCCACAATATAATTGGCCCACAGGTGTAGCCCTGAAGTAGCCAATCACGCAAGGCCCATTGTGTAAATAATGTATATAAGCAGATGGTTTTGGGAAAAGAGCCATTCGTCTTCTCTTCTCCTCCTTGATGACTATGAGCTGAATAAAGAGCATGAAATTCACTCTCGACTCCGAGTATATTTCACCGGGTCAAAGGTCACTTTAGCTGCAACTGGGGGGGGGAGAGAGAACATCAAAGCATCATGGGCCCAACCAAGTCCTTGCAGAGGAGGGGTTGGGCCAAGCCTAATCCCCCCACCGGCTGTGTACACACCATCTATTTAAAGTAAATAATACTAATAATAATAATAATAATAATAATAATAATAATAATAATGTATTATTTATGCCCCGCCCATCTGGCTTGGTTTCCCCAGCCACTCTGGGCGGCTTCCAACGAAAGATTAAAAATACATTAAAACATCAGTCATAAAAAACTTCTCTACACAGGTGTCTTCTAAACGTCAGATAGTTGTTTATTTCTTTGACATCTGATGGGAGGGTGTTCCACAGGGTGGGTGCCACCACTGAGAAGGCCCTCTGCCTGGTTCCCTGTAACCTCGCTTCTCGCAGTGAGGGAACCGCCAGAAGGCCCTTGCGCTGGACCTCAGCATCTTGGGTGAACGAATTCTGGGAATGGTAGTTTGCCCCATCACAGCTCTGTAATTTCCCGCACTCTCAGCAAATTACAATTTTTTATTTTACTTCGACCCAGACCAACACGGCTACCTACCTTTAACCAGACTTAATTTGTGTGTGAGAGTTTTGGCTAGAAGCTTCTCTTGTTCTGCACTGGACCCAGAGTTATGGCTTGGGGATCTCCCTGGGAACCAAATACGCAGGCAAGACCAGTAGAGTGCTGATGCTTTGAGCCCCTCCATCTTATGATCAGGTTGTGTATATACAGGGCAGCTGTCTATCAGCTCCATCTGGTACGCAGGCTGAGACCCTACCTGCCCGCAGAGTGGTGCATGCTCTAGTTATCTCTTGCTTGGACTACTGCAATGCGCTCTACGTGGGGCTACCTCTGAAGGTGACCCGGAAACTACAACTCATCCAGAATGTGGCAGCTAGACTGGTGACTGGGAGCAGCCGCCGAGACCACAGAACACCGGTCCTGAAAGACCTACATTTGCTCCCAGTACGTTTCTGAGCACAATTCAAAGTGTTGGTGGTGACCTTTAAAGCCCTAAACGGCCTCGGTCCAGCATACCTGAAGGAGCGTCTCCACCCCCATCGTTCTGCCCGGACACTGAGGTCCAGTGCCGAGGGCCTTCTGGCGGTTCCCTCACTGTGAGAAGCCAAGTTACAGGGAACCAGGCAGAGGGCCTTCTCGGTAGTGGCACCCGCCCTGAGGAACGTCCTCCCACCAGATGTCAAAGAGAAAAACAACTACCAGACTTTTAGAGGACATCTGAAGGCAGCCCTGTTTAGGGAAGCTAAATTAATACTTCTGTTGGAAGCCGCCCAGAGTGGCTGGGAAAACCCAGCCAGATGGGCAGGGTATGTATGTATGTATGTATGTATGTATGTATGTATGTATGTATGTATGAATAAATAAATAATAAAACCATAAATCTTAAAGACACCACATTCTTTGTTGACCTTCATTCCAAGAAAACGGAACCCTGCCTGGCTAAGCATAGGCACCCCTGGAGTCTTTTGCCGCTTGGAGGTTGGGGTACTCACAAGAGCACATTTCTGTGATGGTCCCTTCAGCAGAGGTGCTGCATCTGACACCCTTGAGTGCTGCTGGACTACATGCTGGCTGGGTTTGATGGGGCTTGTAGTCCAACTTTTGGAGGGTAGCTGTATCCCAACCTCTGAATTTAACACAGCTAGGGGCTAGGGCTCTCATATGTCTGGAATTTCCTGGACATAGCAGTCAGAACAGTGCCCAGGTAGAAATCGCTGAAATGTCCGGGAAAATCCGGACATATCGCAACTGATGTCAAAAGCCTAGATTTTGGTGAATTTCCTTTAAAATAGTTCGAAAACTTCACTTTTCTTATTTTTGATATTCCCCCCCCCCCACAAAAGCTCAACTTTGTCAAAACTTTTGTGTCCAGAGCCTCACTTTTTGAAATGTGTCAACCCTAACAAAGCCCCAAAGTGCCTTGCAACATCGCCAGCTTTCAATGCCCAGGGCTTTTCTAGCATTATTTCCCAATTCAGCCAGAATGACTTTTAGAAAGTTGCATCATCATCATCATAATCATCATTCCAACCCTCGTCCCACAGTCTTATTTTACTCATCATTTACCTCGGTAGCATCCCTTTGGTAGTGAAGCCAGGACTTTCCCACCACCTCTCTGCTCCGCGAGAAAGCACAGCATTAGCCACAGGATACAATAGAATCCTAGGGAGGCACAAAGGGGGAAAGATAAGGAAACAAAAAACAAGATGCTTCCATAAATAGAGCCAACACGGAGTAGTGGTTAGGGTCTTGGACTAGAACCTGGGAGGCCAGGGTTCAAATCCCCACTCGGCCATAAAGCACACTGGGTGAACTTGGGTCTGTCTCTATTGCTCAGCCTACCGCACCTCACAGAGTTGCTGTGAGGAGAAGGTGGGATATAAATGTAATAATAATAATAATAAACTAGGATGCAATGGGGAGTTTATTGTGGTACTTCTGTGTCCTTTATACAGGATGTTCGGTATTTTGCAGAGAGCTTTATGGTCTTTGCTGTGTTTGACCTCAGAGCATCCTTGCAAGGTAATTTTCCTCTATATTACCAGACCTGCCAAGGAACACATTGGGTTTAAGCCAACCCTGACTGACTTGGATGATGGCCCGAATCTACAAATGTAGGTCCAGCCTTGCCTTATGATATCCAACGGGTTCTGAGAGAAAACGAATACAGTAGCAGCAGTTGTAGCCATTACCTTTGAGCGTCGGCTGAACACTGCTTCTCGTTGGAAAGTTCCGGAAGCTCATCCGAGAGACCAGAGAAAACGACATGGCTGCCAGGGCCTCTTCCTTCTCACTGAGGGTGGCCACAAAGTAATAAAAACAAATGAAATATAATAAATATTTGTTTTTGTTTTTGTTTTAAAAAAATACAATCAATAGAGACTTTTAGGGGGGAAGTTGTTACTGGTTTGTTACATTGGAATCAACACAAAAACACAAAGCAGTAACCATGGAGCTATTAGATATGATGCATTTAACTGTATATCTCTATAGGTTTGTACGGCAATTATATATTTCATACTCATGGAATTCGGGGGGGTGGACAGTATTAAAAACCAAAAGAAATACTCTTTGTCCAGCTGTTAATCCCACTGTGAGTGGGAGATTGCGATCAGGACTACACTGATAATAGGATCCATGGAGCGGAAGGTGGGAAGTCTAGAGATTCGGAGAAATCTCTCAATATGGATATTTTATTTTGTACATTCATACCTCAGAAGTCAAATGTAATCTGTTCCGGAAGTCCATTCGACTTCCAAAACATTCAGAAACCAAGGTACGGCTTCCGATTGGCTGCAGGAAGCTCCTGCAGCCAATCGGAAGCCGTGTAAGCCGCGTCGGACGTTCGGGTTCCAAAAGAACGTTCGCAAACCGGAACACTCATTTCCAGGCTTGCGGCTGGAACGTTTGACTCTCAAGGCATTCGGCTTCTGAGGTACGACTGTTTTATTATAATTCTACACTTGTAAAAACAAATAAAAATATTTTGAAAGGCATCAGGACTACACTGCAATGGGAGAGGAGCATAAACCAGTGCTATTTTCATAGAAAAAGAGGTGCTAGAACTCACCGTGAATGCCTCCCTTGTTCTGTTAAAACGGCGCCCACCTGAGAGGTGCTGGAACTGAGCTCTGGCTGAGAAAAAGCCCTATGTAAACCCTTTCCATTGCTGTTCTTTTAATTAAACCACCTCCACAAAAGCTATTATTTACCTCATGGAGCAAAGCCTACAAAAACCTGTATTATACTTCCCTCCCCAGTTTCTCTATCTCGGTAGTGGTGCCCGCCCTTCAGATGTCAAGGAAATAAGCAGCTATCCTATTTTTAAAAGACATCTGAAGGCAGCCCTGTTTAGGGAAGTTTGTAATATTTAATGCTGTATTGTTTTAACACTTGATTGGGAGCCGCCCAGAGTGCCTGGGAAGACTCAGCCAGATGGGCAGGGTACAAATAAATTATTATTATTATTATTATTATTATTATTATTATTATTATTATTATTATTATCTCCAGCATGCAGGAGGACCTCTTTCAAGGCCATGCAAGACCCTTGAGCAAAACAAGAGAACTGAAATCCAGAAAGGTGTCCTTTCCTCTGGCCGGCCAACGACACAATCTCTTGCACAAGGTCTTGAGGTGCACAAGCCAACACACAGCCTCTTTTTTTCTGTTTTCTTTTTAAGGCCTTCCATAATGAAGCTTGCTAGCAGAAGACATGCACTAGGTCATACCACTTGTCTTCCACTAGCCCTTGCACCACAACTCACAGAATTGCAGCACTTCCACAATTTATTCAGTTTATGTATCACAGTTTCATGGAGATCAAGGGGGGGAGCTGAAAACTAGGGTGGGTGTAGGATTTCCAGCTGTGAACCCTTTTAATTTGGGGTCAATAAAAAGTCCAAAAGAACCAAGTTAGGCAAGTCAAGACTTGTTTTAATCATCAGGGATCACGATTTACGGTGAAGAAGCAGTCTCACATTTTCAATCAGCATAGCATTCAGGTGGCAGATCATCACATCCTGACATATGTTTGGAAAGGCATACCGCTTAATTTTTATTTTCGACAAAATTTCGACATGTTTCTGCACAAAGTAAAGGTAATTGTGCTGGGCCGCGAGATTTGTGAATGAGAAATGTTCAAAATGTTCAAAAAGCCAAATTCTGGTAAGCTGTTAGTTTTTGGATTTCAGCCATCATCATTGACAGATTTTTTAAGCCATGTAACCCATTCCGCAATGAAATGAAACACATGAAATATTCCTCTTGGCATCATATGATCCTGTACAAGATGCTCAATAGATGTTGCATTGCATTTCACAAGCAATTGTTCCAGCAATCAACACTTATACCCACATCGTAATGGCTTACCTTGTTTTCCAGAAAGAAATGTATTTTTATTTGCGCTGACAGTGCCCAGAGTATTCCAGGGAGCTGGCAGGACTTCTCTGTGGTTAATGACTGGAGCTCACTTCGCTGAGGGCTTTTAAATGATCCAGCAAGGATATGGCAAATCTTCCAACAAGGATGTGGGGACTCATCTTACCCTTTCCTAAATTGCAAAACAACCTGTGGAGCCTGTTCTATAGCCCTCTCCAAGTGGCTTATAGGGGAGCTAGTAAGTAGAAGTTTATTCTTTCTTTTTGAATTCTATAAGTTTTAGCTGATGCAAGTTCAGGAAACGTTGCAAGCCACCAGGAAAGACTTCATTTAGGAAGAGAACGTCTTTTTTTAAGCCGTTGTACCACATATTGAGAAATGATATTGTTGCACACTCAGGTGGTAAGAAGTTCTTGCAGGGGTCAGCAAACTTTTTCAGCAGGGGGCCGGTCCACTGTCCCTCAGACCTTGTGGGGGGCCAGACTATATTTTGGAAAAAAAAAAAAGAACGAATTCCTATGCCCCACAAATAATCCGGAGATGCATTTTAAATAAAAGGACACATTCTACTCATGTAAAAACATGCTGATTCCCGGACCGTCTGCGGGCCAGATTTAGAAGGCGATTGGGCCGCATCTGGCCCCCGGACCTTAGTTTGGGGCCCCTGTTCTAGAAAGTGTGCTGCCTGGAATTGGGGTTCCTTTAGAAGAAAAAGCACCGGACACTTGAGGCACTTAATATACAAATGTACAGGGAGAGGATAAGTGTTCCTACCTTGTAGATGATCTGCTGTCTCCCGCCAGACTCCCAGAGACAGAGAGAGCTGTTCACAAGCTGTCTTTAGGTCTGTCTAACTCACTGTCTGTTCCCAGAAGTGCCCCAAATGCCATTTCTGCACAGCCCAGGGTTGGACGCCTCCCTCATCATTACCACTCCCAACCTCTGAAGGCTTTCATATTTAAAACACAAGAGAGAACTTCAGTTTCGGTCCCATTGATGGAGCCATCCTGGCAATGAACCAGCAAGCTGCTCAACAAAGGCAATTGTTTGTGCCAGTATCACTTACGCTTCCATGGGGCCCAGGAAGTGACGCACAACAATCAAAAAGGACAATGAGACGTACAACTGGTTCCAACACACGTTGTACCTATTGAAGCTTTTCTTTTTTTCTTTTTACAAATAGGAGAGAGAGAAACGTCATCAGCTGACTTTTTAGCAAGAATAGCATGCCATCGAGCCTGACGTCAACATTAATTGCTTTGCGTTACATTGATCAATGATGTAAGCCAGGGGTCCCCAGACTTACCGGCGTTTGGGCCGGTTCCCACCGCGCCGATAGCGCGGCGGGCCGGAGGGCGGGGGAGCGCGCGCCTGTGCGGGCTGGCGGGCGGGGGAGTGCGCGCCCGTGCACATGCTCACGGGCGCTTACTGGCGTGGCGGCGCGCTTCCAGGGTGGGGAAAGCGCCGAAAATCCGTTGTGCGCATGCGCATGGGCCTCCCCCGACCCGGAAGTGCACCAGAAATGACTTCTTCCGGGTCGGGAGAGGCCCATACGCATGCGCACAAAGGATTTTCGGCGCTTTTTTCCCAACCCGGAAGAGCGCTGCCACGCTGCGCGCCGTAAGAGCGGGCGGCGGGCGGCGGCGGGGGTTGTCGCGGGCCGGATTGGCAGGCTAATTGGGCCGCATCCGGCCCCTGGGCCGTAGTCTGGGGACCCCTGATGTAAGCCTTACAAAAATTATATGGGCAGTCCATACATCCAAGTAGGTATTAGAGTGATGATTATACACTATGCAGTCAAACATATAAAGGGCAGGGAGACCTTCAGAACACCAAGAAGTACTTGGGCTTGCCCTTGAAGATTATTATTATTATTATTATTTCTGACTTTTAGAAGACATCTGAAGGCAGCCCTGTACAGGGAGGTTTTTAATGTTTGAGGTTCTTAGTTTTTTAACATTTTGTTGGAAGCCACCTAGAGCAGGCATCCCCAAACTGCGGCCCTCCAGATGTTTTGGCCTACAACTCCCATGATCCCTAGCTAACAGGACCAGTGGTCGGGCATGATGGGAATTGTAGTCCAAAACATCTGGAGGGCCGAAGTTTGGGGATGCCTGACCCAGAGTGTCTGGGGCAGGCCAGTCAGATGGACTGTTTAAGAGCTGTTCGGCAGTGGAATTTGCTACCAAGGAGTGTGGTGGAGTCTCCTTCTTTGGAGGTCTTTAAGCAGAGGCTTGACAGGCATATGTCAAGAATGCTTTGATGGTGTTTCCTGCTTGGCAGGGTGTTGGACTGGATGGCCCTTGTGGTCTCTTCCAACTCTATGATTCTATGTTGTTGTTGTTGAAACATCAATTGGTCAAAAACGCTGTGGTCAGATTCCTGGCTGATATTCCGTCGGGGGTTTTTATTATTATAAAAACTATTAATTGTTGAATATTGAAAATAACGAACGGAACACCCCCCCTCCCCCCTTCTTTACACAACCTGAAGGCATAGTTCAGATCTAAATAATAAGAGTAAAGATCCTATAAGCACTGAGGTGGAGAGAGTCTGAAAGTTCCTGGAGTCAATATAAAGGAAGATGTTGATGCAGCCCAATATTACAGAAAGCAGCAGGTACTGTTTCTCTGCAGAGTTTTCGCTTGTGTGCTGGATGAATGGCCACCAGTCCACCATGAAAGTCTCTCAGGTTTTTTGCCCTCCATTTCTTGCCTTTGTCTGGTGGTTTCTAGGCCTGGGTCCCAGAGGTTTTTCTTTCGTCCTGCTGCTTTTGCTGGGAAAACCCCTGGTTTGCTCATGACTCGAAATTGATGTCAACACGCAGAAAACTAGATTGATACCCACCCACCCCGATTCAGCAGTAAACGGCAGGTTCTCTCAGGGAAAGAGGCGGGGAAAACGTCTCAGATCCATACCTAGAAATCCACAAGTATGGATGAGCCCTGAGACAAAGATTAACAGAAAGAAAGCAGAAAAAACATAAGTAAAAGGATTGCAGGGATGGAGTATCTCCTGTGAGGAAAAGTTACAATGCTTGGGTCTTCTTACTTTAGGGGCAAAGGTGAAGAAGCGGGGACATGACAGAGGTATATCAAATCATACATGATGTGGAGAAAAGGGACAGATATTTTTTTTCCCTTTCTCCCTGATCATACTAGGACCTAAGGTGATCTTTCTTACATAATTCTAGAATGCAAAGTATTTGATTAAGCTCATTATTGTGAGATTCAAGACAGACGAAAGGAAGTACACACTAAAGGAAGTGCAGCACACAGCTAAACTCTAGATTTCGCTTCCGCAAGATGCAGCAATGGCCGCCAACTTGGACAGCTCATACCCTCCTACATTTCTCTGATGAAAACCCATTCCATAATGATAAGTTTGCTATTTATACCCCACACATCTTACTGGGTTGCCCCGGCCACTCTGGGCAGCTTCCAACATATATAAAAACATAACAAAACATTAAACTTATATATATATATATATATATATATATATATATATATATATATATATATATATATATGCAGGATTGTCTTCAGACGGCTTGGGGGTAGGATATCCCCATACCCTCCAACATTTCTCCAATGAAAATAAGGACAGCCTAAGGGAAAGTGAGACATTCCGGGATCAAATCAGAAACCGGGACGTTTTCTCTAAATCATGGGCATCCCTGGAAAATAGGGGGGTCTGGATTTGGAGGGTCTGATAGCTTTCAAAAGGGAATAGACACATGCATGCAGGGTAAAGCTATGAGTGGCTACTAGCTGCAATGGCTGTGCTACATTACAAGAACACAAGCTTCTGAATATTCATTTCTGTGATTCACAAATGGGGAGTGGACTGTTGCTTGTGGGCTTCCCATAGGGATCCAAAGGGCCACAGTGAAAACAGGATACTTGACTAGGATACTCCGGGAGTTTCTTTTTATGTTCTTCTGACATTAGAAGCCTTCTACTGTGTCAGACTTTTTAACCATCTAGTTCAATATATTCTGCAAGGCAGCTCTCCAGTGGTCTTCTGGCCATGATTCTTTAAGGGGGAGTTGCCAGAGACTGAACTCCACCCAGATCCAATAGGTTTTTTTTTGTTTTCCTCCAAGGAAGAAATCCCTCTCCCGTTTTATAACCCTTATCTAGTCCTGAACACACCAAAAGCCTAACTAAAGTAAGCGAGGCTTCTGCAGAGCTCAGTTACTGAACCATGTGATAGTTCTGTAGGAAGCCTGGTCACATGGTTGCATCACAGAACAACATTGTGATGACACAACTCACAGAAATAAGGCAGGGTACATCCCATAGATGTACTCCTTTTTAAATACGATCATCAACCTCCCCCTTTTTATTTTGATTATCATCGTCTTGTCACCCTGATCAATGGACCAAGCGGAATAGTAAATGTGGGTTAGGGGTTGTGGGGTTGTACCTGCTAGTCCCATCCCTGACCTCCATTAGTTGATTCTGCTCTTCTGTGCTGAGTCAATGTGTCTACCACATGCATATGCAAAGACCCCGTGAAGAAGAGATGGACCCACTCACGCAGATCAGCATCAGGACCAGCGGTCAAAATGTTGTATCTCACACATGCCTGCCCCTTGTCTTGGCCAACTTAACAGGGCTTATAATTCCTTTACAGCACCTTGAGGGGCCCTGTGTGGCGCTCCAGATACTGTTGGCCAAAAGCTCCCATCACTCCGATCATTGTCTCTGCCGGCTTGGACTGGTGGAGTTCCATCAACATTTGGGGGTGCTACTGGTTCCCTAGCCCTGTTTCAGAAGGCAACAATGGGATGGAACATTTGTAAAAAGCCTGCTCTGGAGAATGTGAGCTGCTGGGAAATGGAGGCTCTTTAGCTTCCCTTCCCATTCACACCATGCCTCCTTTGAGCAGCAGGCAGGAGAGGCCATTGTTAAGGGAAAAGGCCAGTGGGGCTGTTTCTTGCAGCTCTGGTGGCCTCTCTGGTGTGTAGTGCCTTCCATCAGCTCCGACTGTTAGTCCAAATTAATAATAAAGTAGGTGCTCTTGCTTTTTGCGGTTTTACGAAGTAGCAATCTAGTATTGAAAAGAAAAGGAAAAAAAGCTTTTCCTGACATGGAGATGTCTAGTGGGGGAAAGTATAACCTGCTAAATTTCCATGCCAGGTCTACTTTTTTTTTAATAGGACAAGGGGGATGAGGTAGTGAGGCAAGTTTATGAAAGGTGAGTTCTCAAGAACAGAATGGAGGAAGGTGATTGGCTGTTGGGAACAGAAGCAGGCTGGGATTGATTCCGTTCCATCTATAAATACTTCGGACAGGAGTCATGCGAGTCAGTCTCATCAGAGGCTCCATGCAGTGAGTAACAGAGTACCAAAGAAGGGCAGCAACCCCACAAGAAGTGACAATGACTGAGGTTATGATGCCTGTAGGAACACAGGCCCCAGTTCCTAGGAGAAGGAGGCCAGGTCAGGGCAAGAGAGGAGCGACTCGTTTTCTCGAAAGGTCGTCGATAATTACGAGGTCAATGCAAAGGAAGAGAAGCTTGATTCCTCGTAAGACCATCAAGTCCCTCCCTAATATCTCAGGGCTCATTGTCCAAGCGATTGCCGCAAGTGTGTCGGACAACGGCCTCACCTTCAAAGAGCTGAAGGAAGTGCTCAGCGCCAAGGGCTACAATGTGAGGAGGCAAAGCCCCAGAATTCAGAGGAAAATGCACGCCTTGGTGTTGAAAGGCGCCGTGGTGCGCATGACTCACGGCGATGGCTCCAAGTTTTTCGTCATCAGGAAGCACCAGAGCAAGGCCAGCAAAATGTTTGAAAGCCCCAAAAGGACTGCAGGGGCGAGGAAAGTCCGAGTTGGGCGAAGGTACGGCACCAGCACTGGCACAAAAACAAAAGGAGCAGCGGAGCACGCCAAGAGCTGTGCTGGTAAGACGGGAGAGGCTCGCCAGAAACTCCGAATTCCCAACAGGAGGAAACGATGCCCCAGGAAAAATGCCCGGAGGTCGCAGAGGCTTGCCCAAAAAGCTGCTTCTAGCACATCTGATAACTTGGGTAGAAAAGCTGAAGGTCGGCACTATTCCGGCAGGAGACCTACATCTGCTTTGAAGACCACCATGAACCTCAGGAGCAGGGCTGCATCTGCGGAGAAATCAAAAAGGGCTAGCAGCAAAAGCGCTTCGGAAAGGTCAAGGTCTTCTAAGAACAACAGCACAGCCTGCCCGAAAGGTGTGGGAAAGCTCCACAGCAAGGAAACAGCCAGTGCAAAGAAAACAAGATTCTGCAAGAGCAGAGATGTTTCCTCTGCTAAAGAACAAAACCCCAAGGGGAAAGCTGCGTTTCCCCCGCGAAGGCCCAAGCGCAGAGCTAGGCGAGGGAGATAGTGGTACCAAAGCCCAAGGCAGGAAGGGCCTTAGAAAGGTTGCATTTTGCTAATATAGATGTGTGTCTTTTTTCAGAACTACGTAAAATTCAATAAAGATGACTAGTAAGCCTGCAATATTGATTTTACTGTCTTATGAGCCAGAGTATTTTATCTATTCATAGGTTTCGATTCAAAGCCATGGCCACTTCTTAAGAGCTCCCCGGATCAGGCCAAAGGTCCATAGAGTCCAGTTCCCTGTTCTCACTGCAGCCCCACAGATGCCTGCAGACCTTCCAAGTGTCCGTTTCTCCCAGGGACAGTCCCGGATTTACAGAAGCCGTCCCGGTTTCTGATTTGATCCCAGAATGTCCCTCTTTTCCTTAGGACGTCCCTATTTTCGCCTGATAAATATTGGAGGGCATGGAAGGACGTCTCTATTTTCATCGGAGAAATGTTGGATGGTATGGAGTCAAGTGACCTCCGAGCCAAGGAGATAAGTAACTATACAACCTTTAGAAGACATCTGAAGTAAGCACTGTATAAGGAAGGGTTTTTTTTAAAAAAAAAAGAAGTTTAATGTTTTATTCTATTTTTATATACCATACGTTAGAAGCTGCCCAGAGTGGCTGGAGCAACATAGTCAGATGTGCAGGAAGAAAATAATAATAATAATAATAATAATAATAATAATAATAATAATAATTCAATAGGATGCCCCTATTTTCACCAGAGAAATGTTGGAGGGTATGAAAATCTCTCTCTCTCTCCCTCTCCCTCTCTCTCTCCCTTGCCCTCACTTTCTACTGGACAGACCAGTCCCATGCAAACCCCTTCCTCTCACACTTCTGTCTCAAATGCCCCCCCCCGACAACCATGTTTGTCTAGGGGCAGGTGGCAGCCCTACGGTTAGCCCACACCATTTTGCGGTCCTGTCTCCCCTCCTCCTCCTCTTTCAGAAGTGGCAGCCATTTTGTGCTATGCCACACGCTCCACAGCAGCCATTTTGTGGCTGCCGCCCATTGCGCTCTCTTGACATTCCAAATGGGCACACTGGCCCTAAAAGCTTGGGGCTTACCATCTATCAGTACTGAGTTTCCGTGCTTTTATTATTGCAAGGAATGCCCCTCTGCCCCCACTGTTAAACATGCCACAGGTTTAACAATGGCAGCTGTTTGCGGGAAGGAAACGGAGGGAACACATCCACTCAGATTGCTTGTTTGAAAGCAATGAGCTATAACGGTGTTTAAGGGTTCCTGAGTTTCAGGGATTTGCTGCGAATCCTTCCAACACATCCTTCTTGCCCTGTGTATTGGAGGTGCCGGCAACTTCCTTGGCTGGTTGCAATAGCACAGGTACCTTCTAAGTGAGTTCGGTGAAATGAGAGAGGTGAATATTTTCCCCGATACTGAGGAATACTCCCTGTTGCTATCAGTGTGTGCACATTTCTGCCATTGTAGCAAAATGGTTAGAGCAATGGTCAGCAAACTTTTTCAGCAGTGGGCCGTTCCACTGTCCCTCAGACTTTGTGGGGGGCTGGGCTATAATGGGGGGGGAATGAACAAATTCCTATGCCCCACAAATAACCCAGAGATGCATTTTAAATAAAAGGACACATTCTACTCATGTAAAAACACGCTGATTCCCGGACCGTCCGCAGGCCGCATTTAGAAGGCGATTGGGCCAGATCCAGCCCCTGGGCCTTAGTTTGCCTACCCATGGGTTCGAGTGTCAAAGACCTGGGAGACCATGGTTTGGATCAACAGCCATGATGCTCGCTGGGCCATTCCACAAGTTAGCAAGGCTAACCTCATAGTTACACGAAACTGAGTGACTTGAAACATTGGCCCATTCCTGTGGAATATTCTTCCAACAGAGATTCAGCAAGCGCCTTCTGATTTAACCTTTAAACATACGCTGAAAACTTTTCTATCCCACCAAGCTTCTGCAGACAATTAAGAAAATATATTCCTGCAATAGCTGAAGATCTCTGGTTTTAAATTTCTAGGGTTTTTTTTAAAAAAAATCGTATATGTGCATGGTTATTGTAATCTGCTTTGGGTTTTTTTAAAAAAATGAAAAGCAGTACACTGTGTAAATGACTTTACAGTATAAATAAATATATGAACACAGATTTGATAGTTCTCACTGGGAATAATATGCCCTTTTTTCCTTACTGGATAAATCAGAATCTCGTTCCTTATTGGTTTACAGGCCTTGACCAATCAGATTTAGGCAGGCTTATTCCCTCCCTGCCCCACTTCAGTCTATGAATGAGATCACAAGGTGCTTTTGCTGTAGAGCAGGATGGAAAGCAGAATTGTGTCTGCTCGTGGCAAGACTAGTGGGGAAATGAGAGTCAAGACAAGGACTCAGTCCACAAGGGCAAGGTTGCAGTTTCCAGTGGTTAGAGTACACAGGCTGCTTCAGAAAGGGAAGTATGCAAAGCAAATTGGAGCAGGAGCCCCTGTCTCTGGCTGCAGTCCTGGAATACCTCCGTGCTGAAATCCTGGAGCTGGCTGGCTAAAGGTAGTAAATTATCCTACACCACATCCAGCTTGTTGTGCAGAATGATGAGGAGCTGCAGAAACTGGTAGAAGGAGTTGCCATTGTGCTGGGTGGTGTTCAAGCTTTGCTACCATCAACAAAACTGAAAACAAGCAGTGGCGAAGCTGCTGGATCTTCCAGTGCGACAGTAAAATCCGGTTGTGTCCCTGTCAAAGGACAATGAAGACATTTCTCTGCATGATGTCAGAAAAACTAGAGGCTCTTTTCAAAGCCAATCCAAAACTTTCTACGAGCTGGAACAGAAGTAGTGTTGAAGACTCATTTTTCATAACTGATGAGTGAAAAGTCCATTTAGCTGCAATTGTCCACTCACTTGCTTGGAAGTTCCATTGAAATATTTGCTTGTATGTACTGTATAGGATTCTGCTGCTGCACGTGTTTCATATTTTATGGATATTGTAGAGTTGGAAGGGATCACAAGGGCCATCCATTCCAACCCCCTGTGATACAGAAATTTTCGCCCAACATGGGGCTCAAACCCATGACCCTAAGATCAAGAGTCTCATGCTCTACCAGCTGAGCTAAACCTTGTAGTTAATTATAAAATATTTGGAACAAAAGCACAGCACTAATAACTTAGTCTCCTCCCCACTTCTCTAATTGTATTTTTTTACTTTTCTCTACAGCTATAGGGAATGACCATTTTCAAAAGGTTGTGGCTTGGAGTGGATTTTTTGGTTGTCAGAAATAAAGACAGTGGGTCTTAATTTCATGGGTGTAGCCACGGAGGGCAGGGGGGACATCCCTCCCCAAGCCAAGTAAATAAAAAAATACTTAAAAGTAGATATTCTAGCAAGATTTTCAGATTTTTCTGAGCACTTGGGGGGGGGGGTCAAAAGACCATAATTTAAAACAGTTGTTCAGACATTTCATTCCAAATCTGCTAGAGGATGACTGGTGGGTGTCCTGCCTCCCATCCCCCAACATAAATCCTGGCTGTGCCCATGCTTCATATTACAATGTTGTGCTGAGATTTTGATTTATATTTAAATGTACAAATCACTATTTTGTTAAAACTGAATTGAGCTGAAGCATCTCTGTAACCCAGACCTTAGTTTAACAGGCATAAATTGAAATAAAAAAATTCCTTCAGTAGCACCTTAAAGACCAACTAAGTTTTTATTTTGGTATGAGCTTTTGTGTGCATGCACTGTCAGATACACTGAAACAGAATCAACCAGACCCTTATGTATATTCAGAGGGTGGGGGGGTGGGCTGATAGGAGTGGTGAACCTGTTGATGGCTAGGTTCACCACTCCTATTAGCCCATCACCCATGCCCACCCTCTGAATATACATAAGGGTCTGGTTGATTCTGTTTCAGTGTATCTGAAAGTGTGCATGCACACGAAAGCTCATACCAAAATAAAAACTTAGTTGGTCCTTAAGGTGCTACTGAAGGAATTTTTTTATTTTGCTTTGACTCAGACCAACACGGCTACCTACGGTACCTGTAACTACGGTAGGCATAAATTGGATAGTGGCTCTCTGTTTTTTTTTTTCATTTGGTAGAATGTGTAAAAGTAATGCAATAGACAAGGTATTTTTATGGATTAATACTAGATTAGCCAAACTTTCAGTGTTTTAGGTCCCGAGTTTCCACACCACAGCACTCTCGGTTTTTATTACCTGTACCATCATCCTATTTAACCTTTCGATTACACCTAATCTAAAACTACCGAAGCGATAAATCCAGATGTCAGGAGACAAGCAGCACTAATAGGCAAAGCACTTCAGAGGTCTTTAAGCAGCGCGCTTTTAATCTGGAAATGCAGCAGCTCTTTCAGCGAGTCTTGAGTGGCTCTTAAAAGAGCCTTTTTAAAGATATTAAAGTAAACTGCTGGGCTTTCTTTGTACAGTATTTAAGAACCTTTCACCGTTGAATGCTTGTTGAGCTGCCGTCTCCTGACAGGGACGGCTGTCTTTCTACTACTTCGGACACCTTTTGGTTTAGAAACTGCCGGCTGTTTCTTCGCCTTCTTTCTCGGATCCCTGCTAGCCGACGCTGGCCTTTTGTTGGCAGCCGCCGTTTTCTTCACTTTCCTCGTTTCAGGCTTGGCAGATTTCTTCGGCAGGGCTTTCCCGCCATGCTTGAAGGATCCCGAAGCGCCGCTGCCGGTTAAGCGGATCAAGACCCCATTCGATACCAGTTTATGCAGCTCCCGTTTGAGGTGGCTATTTTTGTTCCTGTTCAGGTTGTACCCTCCTTCCCTGAGGAATTTCTTCAAGGCTGCCAGCGACACGCCTTTCCGCGAGCTGGAGCCCTCGAAAGCCTTCAGGATAAGCTGAGATAAAGGGCCGGAAAGGCGCTTCTTTCCTCTCCCAGAGGATTCGGAAGTGGACGGTTCAGGAATAGTTGCAGACGGAGGGGCGCTCGAACCTTCTGCCTCGGAGTGAAGCACGGAGCTTCCCTGCCGGCTTCCTTGACGCCTTCCCTGCCGGCTTCCTTGACGCCTTCCCTGCCGGGATCCCTGCCGGCTTCCGCGAACCATCCTTCCACCCTCCCGCGAGGGCAGCGCGCTGCCAGCTGTCCGGAGCGCCACTGAGAAATAAACCGGGCATCAGGGTATATATAGTGTGGTGAGGCTGACGTAAAAGAACAAATTTGCATATGTCCGTCTCTTCTCCCCCACCCCCCCGCCTTCCTTCTGTCACACCGTTGGAGACGATCTTAATAGTTACAGTTTTCACTCAGGTCCGATATGGAACTCGCCGACTATGCCTAGCTTCAATATTACCACCGCGGTGCGGGCGGGGGGAGGGAGAAGAGAGGGGGAGTGTTTTTATTGTTATTTTTACTATCTCGTATCTAATCATTTAAATGTGCTGGTTGGTTGGGGTCTTTTTGGGGGGGTACCCCCCGCACTTCCCAGGTGCGAGGAAGCACAGGAGGCGTCTAAGGGGGAATGGACGAAGGTAACATTCAGCTAACGCTTAGAACAGGTAGTCGCCGAGCTGTATGAGAGCTCCTGAAATTTGATTCCGCGATGATGGAGCTGCATGCATACTTAATTGGTAGCCCCTTTGTATTAGGCATTCCGTCCCCACACGTTAATTATTGGGCAAATGCTGCATGAAAACTACCTACAGTGCTATCCTGCACATATTCGAAGAAGGTCCCACCGAGTGCAACGGATTTATTGTTTATTTAAAACGTTATAATGCAAGAGGGGCAAGTCTCTCAAGGTGGCTTCCAGAAAACACTCATCTGCAATAGCCAGAAATCAAAAATATTAATACGCATGTGAACCATAAAGCATCCAGCCTGGTGGCAGGACTTTAGAAGGGGCATCATTTCCAGGGCAACAAGGTAAACTGCCTTATACTTAGTTGGGCCACTGGTCTTTATTGCTCCAAATTATGAACACTGGCTGGCAGCAGCTCTGCAGGTTACTGCGATGTGGACTTGGAGGCTTAAACCACATATAATTTGTACCTTCATGTCCTGGAAATAAAATGGGGTGGGGGGGGGGAGGAGAGAGAAGCCACCTTTTTTTAGCTTGAAAATTACTGATGGGGTACTTGTTGTCCACCATATGTTGTTGGACTCCGAGTCTCCAACATTTACTTGTTTATCCTATATTTTATTCCGTGAAATGCCCTGAAAACTTATGATTAAGGGTGGCATATAAATCTAATAAAATAAAATCCCTATCAGCCCCAACCATCATGGCCAATGTTGAGGGATTGAAGAGAGTTGTAGTCTGGGGTTTCATCCAGACCCATCTTTATTGCAAGAGGCGCAGGTGGCCAAGGGTATATTTTATCAGTTTGGGTTGGTAAGATAGCTATGGCTATTTCTGGAACAGGGATAGTCTGACTACTGTTGTCAATGCACTGGAAATCTCCAGACTGGGTTACTGCAATGTGCTGCATGCAGGACTGCCCTTCAGGGTGACCCAGAAGCTGAAACTGGGGGGGGGGGGGATTGTCTAGCAACATCTGGAGAATCCCATATTCCCCATCCCCATTCTAGACCAGAGTTTAATGAATAACGTAGCCTTTCAGCACAGTCCTCTACAACTACTCTAAAGTAAATCCTATTGATTTCAATGAAGTTTTATCTTCATTGAGTAAATGGGACTTACAAAATATGAATACAGTAGTACTGTTAGAATACGGTTGTCTGAACAATGAGTGATCACCTGAATGAATGGGCATACCTGCCAGATTGGATATAATATTCAAACTTGATTGTGAACAAGCAATAAACCTACAGGTGAAAGTTTGTATGATTTTATGTGTCTTTTTAACAAAAATAAAAAAAAATCAAGTCACACACTTTATTTAGTTTTCTCTGAACTTCTCCAAAATTTAATGGGCTTGCAAGATGCAAGCATTTCATTTCTCAGTATCAGCACAAAATCCTACAGTACTTTGAAACAAAACAGACTTATTTTGTTGGTTAATGAATTTACAAATAAATACCAATGGGAGGTGGGAGATAAAACAGACTATTTTTAACTTATCAATTCAATTGGAGTTTTGATCTGCAGTCTCCATTAATGTAGAAGGAAGGTAAAAATGTAAGGCTGTTTCTGCCCGGTTTCGAACCAGGGACCTTTCGCGTGTGAGGCGGACGTGATAACCACTACACTACAGAAACTCAGCTGTATGCCTTCTCTGAGCTACTGTGGCTGATTGGGAAAGCATGACTGGTATGAAAGCCATGGCAGTCAAAAGGAATCTGCTGACACATCATTCTTGGGTCTGAGTCACTCTAGTCTCAGTGGGGGTTATTGCCTGTCATTACTGCCACTGCTAAGACCTTCAGGCTATAAATTGAACTTAGTGAGTGTATAGGATTGCAGGCAGAGTTTACCGGTATTCTCCCAGCAGCTCAACAGCATCTGCAACCTCTGAATCCACAGCAGCAACATGCATAGATTTGTGTGCAAAAATGTACAGCATTTAGGTTCTCAAGAAGAGGGACTGTATATTGGTTCAGGTCATAACCTCCAGCCAGTTGCCAAAGGGAAAACACCATGGAGTGATCCTTTGGGGAATCTGAGCCAGATCCCCATAAACTCTGCTGTGCTGGAGGGTAGCAAGAGACTTAGCAACAGGAAAATATTACAGTACTGTATTGCTGTTCTTGATATTATATTGAATATGTGATTTCAGCATTTTTACATTGCATTTCTGTTGCTTTTCACTATAGGCCACTATGAGGGTTGTTTTAATAGAAAAACAGGGAATAACTATTAAATCCCCATCATCAATATTTCATGGAAAAATCAGCAAATGCAAGTTAGCAATTGGGGAAGGGGTGGAAAAGAAGGGGGAGATGGACGTCAACCGGTTGTTGTATCTAGCTTTGAAAGAAGGAGCTATGATTCTATCAATAAAGGATATTAAGTGGGTCCAATGGTCACACCCTGTACAGAGAAGTGAGGAGCAGATGGGGCTCATCAACCTGGGAAGGCTTGTGGGATATTTTCAGGAGACGAAAAGGCGAAAGAGTAAACCCGACACAAATCTGGAGTGGAGTCCTTAAGATGGTTGGATGGCATCTTGTACCCCTCCTTCCAGCAACTCCTGCAGCCAAGCTGGTGCCAAACGTATTGCTGTGGTTTCCTTTCAACCACATCAGCAAGGGGAGGGGGGTGGTCTTGTCATCTGGGCAGCCCAGGACCTCCATACACACTGTTCAGGCTTGTGCCCTGGAAAGGTCACATTGCTGCTGCTTGTGCAGCCGTTTGACTTCACCCCTGGAGGCACAACTTAATCGTTTCTCAAGATATATGGATGCCAACAACATCAGCTTTCACAAACCTGGTGCTCCAACTGGATAGCTCAGTCGGTTGAGGACAAGACACTTAATCCCAGGGTTGTGGGTTTTGAGCCCCATGTTGGGCGAGATTCCTAGGTGAAAAATTTCTGCATTGCAGGGGGCTGGACTAGATGATCCTCATGGACAATTCCAACTCTACTATGATTCCAGGTGTTTTGGACTACAGCTCTCAATAGTTAAGGGTCCAAAAACATCTGGAGAGTACAAAGTTGGTGACGGATGTAGTACATCAAGGCATTTATAATGGAAATGAATGCCATCTGCCTAAGACTTCTGTGGAATTTTGATTATGATTTTAATGGATCTCCTGGGAATACTAAACTAGACTTGTATTTAACAACGGGCCTGGTTGCCATATGCAACATGGATTTTCACGCGGGAGAATGAAGTAGCTTGCAAGGGACAAACAGATTGATTTTTCCCTCAAGTCTACAGCCAGCAGGGAAACATGGACGGAGAAGTTTCGTCGCAAGATATCGCGAGATGTAAAGCGCCAGGGCGCCGCCATATTGGCTGCTGGTGGGGAAGCGGCTGCGGCAAACAATATTTTGTAAGAAGCGTGCCGCCGCGTCTTGTACTTATGGATTCGCAGCATTGCGCGTCGCAATTTGCCTCCGCGAGGCTGAGGGAGCGGGGCCCAGCGCAAGGCGCTCTGTCGGGTCGTTCGTACGGTTGACGTGAGGGCCGCCATGTTGCTGTACGTCGGCGCCGCCGCCGCGAGAGGGCGCCGGGAGAGGTTATTTCCGCTTCCGGAAGAGGCCGCCGCTTCCTTTCTCTCCCTGGGCCTCAGCGAGCTGGCAGGTCCGGGCTAAGGGCCGCCGGTGAATCCGCCTCCATCCTCCGCCTGCCGCGGGAGCTCGAGCCTTCTCAGCCGCCGCCATGACGGAGCAGATGACCCTGCGTGGCACCCTGAAGGGCCACAACGGCTGGGTGACCCAGATCGCCACCACCCCTCAGTTCCCGGACATGATCCTCTCCGCTTCACGCGGTAACGGAGGGCCGGGCCGGGAAACGCCAACTTGCGAGGCGGCGCGGGGGACGCGGGGAGGAAAGCGTGGAACGGGATGGGAGAGACCACCGTGTAATGCGGGTGGGAAGGAGAAGCGCTCAGTTGTTGCGTGTGAGGTGAAGGATGGGACCATGCAGCCCCATCTACATGTAATTGGGAATGGGGCATAAGGAAAGAGACAATCACGTGTTAGGCAGTGTGAGGGTCTGGGGAGGCTCCTAGGCCCATAGGGTTTTTTATGGGGGGCGATTAAAGTAAGAGGATAGGGGAAACCAAATGAATAGCAAGGGGTCAGCCACAGAATCATATGAGTGGGAAGGAACCACGAGGGTCATCTAGTCCAACCCCCTGCAATGCAAGAATATTTTGTCCAATGTGGGGCTCGAACCCACAACCCTGAGATATAAGCGTCGCATGCTGTACTGACTAGGCCGTCTGAGCAGATTCAGGCAGAAAATGAGGTGTACAGTATGTAGCAAGGCCCACCTGCTTCTCTTTCTTCCTAGCCCTGATGATTAAATTTGACACTAGTCTGCTGATCTTCATGAGGTCTGAAGACATGTCCTGCAATTATGATGGGGCAGGAGAGGATCTGTTCTCGAAAGGGAGCTTTCGGCCTTCGAAGCCAATCAAAAGTGGCCAGGAGCAAGCCTGCAATTCAGGAATGAGGCTCTACAGCTGATCATTCATACTTGTGGGTTAGAGGGGAAGGGCAGTGAATTTCCACCCATTAATTAACAGCTCTTGCTTAGGAAGGCTGATTTCGGACTTTAATTTCTGTACTGTTAGTTTATACCCCACCTTTACTCCAACACACTCAAGTTGGTGTGTGTGGCAGCCTGTTTAGTGTCACACTTTGTAGGGCAGGTGAGGCTAAACAATTCTGTCGCTGGCCCTGTGAGCTATGTTGCTTAGTGGGGATTTGAACCCTGGGGTCTCTCTGGTCCCAGTCTGACATGCTAACCCAGGGGGGGGGTAGCCAAAGTGGTACTCTCCAGATGTTGTTGGACTACAGTTCCCATGATCCCTAGTGGTTGGTCCTGCTGTTGGTTGGCACCTCATGGGTGTTCTCTGCTCTTAACTGCTATACCAGGCATTACATCCTTAGCACATTGTTTGAAGGGTGGTTGCTTTCTGAGCCTAGATTATGCCAGAGAAGGAGCAAGCAACCTATTTGGTGATGTGAGCCAATACTAACCGAGGATAGCTTTCTCTGTGATATTAGTGCACAGGTGGATGTCTAAAAGGGGTTAGTACTGGGGTATTACAAAGGATACCTCGTATTTGGATCTAGATGCTGAGACCTACAGTTAATTCCTGGTAAAGCTGTAAAAGCTGGGTCATAATTGTGTGTATTTGAAGGCAATCTCTGGTTTGAGAGGACTTTTCTCTCCAAGGGAATTGTGGTTAGGAACTGCATCTTTATCATGTGGTTTCAAGTGAGGGCATGTTAAGAGTTTGCAGGAAGCCTTGGCTAGTCCGGTCTTCACTGAGATGGTAAAGCAGAGTCTGGATTGTAACACTTCAGAATGCAAGTGGGGGCTGGTATAACTTGAGTGCTCCTCCAGCCACACACTTCCCTTCACATGGAAAGCTAGATGTTGGGGAGAAGTATTATAACCTAGCCATCTCCCTGAAATGCTAGCTTTCTGTGTGCAGAAAAGTGTTTGGCAAGGTGGCGCATTCAGCTAGGCAAGTGCCCACCTCCAGTCTGAAGTGGTACAGTCCAGGCATGACTTTACTCCCTCACTAGGAACTTGGTCACAGTGGAGTATGGGATTTTAGGTGCAGCAGCCTGATTCAGGGAATGAGTAGTAAAGGAATGGGATGCCTCTTCCCCCCCCCCCCCCCGGGTAATATCTATCTCAGTTTTGAGAAAATCTGTGGAAGAACCATTTGCTATTTTTCCCCTTTTACAGACAAGACGATCATTATGTGGAAGCTGACTCGAGATGAAACCAACTACGGGATCCCCCAGAGAGCCCTTCGGGGCCACTCCCACTTTGTCAGCGATGTGGTTATCTCCTCAGATGGGCAGTTTGCCCTCTCTGGCTCATGGGACGGCACGCTGCGCCTCTGGGATCTTACCACGTGAGTGTAGATTGGGGAAACAGGGTCTGTGTTCATTGAAAAGGATTGTCCTCAGCAGATTGATTATATGTTTCACTCTGCCAAGTTATCCCGTGGCTTCCCATTTTCTTCTAGGTTTTTATTCCAAGTACGGTTTCCTGTTTTTATCACTGGTTGCTTTGGGATCAGGGTTTTTTGAGCTTGCTTCCTCCTGTCCCGATGATTAGATCTGACACATAATCTACAGACTCCACTGGGGTTTGATGATACGTCCTGCAATTATGATGGGACACTACAGGAGAGACTGAGAAAATGGAAGCTTTTTTATTGGAAAGGGGAAGGGAAGGGGAAATCAGTTGGAAGGGGACATCTGTTTCTGGCGGGTTTTTGGAATTCCACATTTCCCCATACAGGACATTTCAGGTTGCCCTTGTCATGGTTCCGCAGTGAGGGTGCTGAGAAATTCTCAGATCCTTCATGCCCCTTTCATTTCCCAAAGTTTGGGGAATGGACTCGGTTCAGTGTAGATCAAAGGGGAAACCTTGTTGCTGGTTGGTTAGTTGCTCACCCTATGAGAGCTACACAAGGTGGTAGGAGAAGCTCTGCTTCCCTCTATTTAGCACTCATTGGCTACTGAAATTGGAGTCAGGGACGTGGTCCTGTCCCATCTCCCGGAAAAGTTCCATTGAAGCAGGAGATCCTCTTTGAAAATTAACCTTAAGGGCCCTAGGAGGAGATCAAAACCAGAAGGGGAGGGTCTTTGCAAGGGAAGGGGGTTACAGGAGATAGCATGGCAAGGCAGGGGGAAAAGATTTGGTCTGAGGGGCTTTTCCTTTCCTGTGTTGCACTGGGTTTGTAATGAAATGACATCTCCCTTTCAGAGGCACCACCACCCGGCGTTTTGTGGGCCACACCAAGGATGTGCTGAGTGTGGCTTTCTCTTCTGACAACCGCCAGATTGTCTCAGGGTCCAGGGACAAAACCATCAAACTCTGGAATACCCTGGGAGTCTGCAAGTACACTGTGCAGGTGAGCCTCCCCTCCCTCTCAGATCTGGGCACTGAATACCACTAAAGTTCACCTCCCTTTGTTTTAGATTTTTAAAATATATATCACCCAATCAACTGTGTCTTGTGTGTGGGTCACAAATATAAAATAAATCAAATACAATAAACAGTCTTTTAAAAGCAACACCATGATATAATTTAAATGAAGCACCAAATGTATAAAAGCCTTGGTGTGCCTTTAGCAGCTGTTTGTCCAGACAGTTGTTGCAGGTGCTCAGAAAAGGGAAAACTTCCACTGCTCGATTTACGCTTGTGGAGAAAAGACGGGTTGGATCCTGCTTCGGTCTGTGATTTACATAGAAGTAACATTTTTATCCCACCCTTTCAGTGTCCATCTCATCCTTCTAGAGGGCTGGAGCTGCAACGCTAAAAGCCTGATTTCTAGTACAAACTAAGCACGCTAGTAAGTCGGTGCCCCATGCAGCTTACAAGCAGGAGGTGGAGGTGGAGATAACAGAAGGCAGGGAAGAATGGAGCCAAAGAGAATGGGGAAGACATGTGGAAATGTAGTTAGATGTGCTCAGGCTTCCTTACCCGGTATTGCTAAGGAGTTAGAACTAGGCGGTGAAGCATGTGCTTAAATGTTAATTTTCAGAATGGTGGTTTCTCTGTAACAACCTGTTACCAGCTTGTACTGAGAGCTGTCATACCTTCTTTTTTCCCTACTCAGGACGAGAGCCATTCGGAGTGGGTGTCCTGTGTGCGCTTCTCCCCCAACAGCAGCAACCCCATCATTGTCTCCTGTGGCTGGGACAAGCTCGTGAAGGTGAGTCGAATATCAGCCTTAATCCTCAAATCTCTGTCTAGGGCCTCCCCCTGGAAGTGTCTAAATGATGCACAAGCATTCTCTTTCCTGTCCTCTCTTGATAATCTGGAACCAGCCCTTCAGATCTTCTGGTAAGGAGGGGCAGGACTTTGGGGTGCACTGGAATATCGTCACCTCTCTATTCATCTAGTGAAGCAAAAGTCCTAAAGCCAAGGTGTGGGAGGGGTGTTGGAGGGAGAATTGGGGCCACAGGGGTCCATCAGATTTGCAGCAGCTTGTAAACAGTAGGGTGTTCTCTTGTCCTCTTAGCATAGGCGACTCAATGTGTAATACAGTCTCTTCGTCGGTGCCCCGATTGGAGCAGGAGTAGAATTCTGCTTAGGCAGTCTTGCAAAGAGAGGAGATATGTTGGAGGACTGCTCTTCACTAAATAGGCCTGCATCAAACAGCCATGTTTTATTATGTATCAGACGTTCAGTTATACTTCTATTACACAGGCACCGGTTTTGTTAGGCAGGCTGTAAATTACCCGAAGGGGTGGGATGCTTTTCAACAATCTCTGGATCAGGAATTTGATCACACAGCTAGAGCATCAGCGAATCAGTTTTGAGTTTCTACTCTCCCCATCTTGCAGGTGTGGAACTTGGCTAACTGCAAGCTGAAGACCAACCACATTGGGCACACTGGCTACTTGAACACAGTGACAGTCTCGCCCGACGGCTCCCTGTGTGCTTCAGGTGGCAAGGTAAGTCTCTGTGGCAAGCCTCCCCTCAAGAGGTTGAACCCGTGCAAACGTACTGTATAGCCGTGTGCCTAAAGCTTACTTGCTCAGACAAGCTTTCCCCAGTAAGTCATATTACCTCCACACACAAACATCAAATTGGATTGTGTATGAATTCATTATTATTATTATTCATTCATTCACTCATTCATTCATTTTATTTATACATACCCCGCCCATCTGGCTGGGTTTCCCCAGCCACTCTGGGCGGCTTCCAATAGAATATTAAAATACAATAATCTATTAAACATTAAAAGCTTCCCTAAACAGGGCTGCCTTCAGATGTTTTCTAAAAATCTGGTAGTTGTTTTTCTCTTTGACATCTGGTGGGAGGACGTTCCACAGGGCGGGTGCCACTACCGAGAAGGCCCTCTGCCTGGTTCCCTGAAGTATGGTTTTGCATTGATTTATTTTCTTCGTTGCGTTTTATAAATTCTGCGTTATACATTGCTTTAGATACTTTCAATACAAAGCAGTGTAACTATTTATTTGTTAATAATAAACCAGACGGGGTGGAGAGGAACTACTTTTCTTCTTTCCCTACACTTCTGCTTATCTGGTAAATCAGTAAGCCTTCCACTATAAACTGGCCAGGTGTATGGTTTATTAGGGGGAGAGAGAGAGAGAGAGACACCAAAAGAAACCTGGGCAGTCGTTGTGAACGACTTAGCTCAAGGTACTTGGGAGTTAGCTCATGTGTGTCGTGTTCTCGCTAGAAGCATCTAACCTAGACTTGTAAATAAGTTACTAGTCCGCTAGGGTGGCTAGTATCATGCATTTCCATGCTTGTCATGGAGGGAGGGGGAAGCCCTCTTCCATTTCCAGTAAGGAAATCCAGGATTCTAGCTCCAAAATGAAATGCATTCTTCCTTTTCACCAGCCTTCTAATTGCTGACAGAGGGGAGTTGGAGCTGAGGGTCTGTCTTTCTTACCTGCACACCTCCTACAACAGGAACACAGGGAGCTGCCTTATACAGAGTCAGACCATTGGTCTATCTCGCACAGTGTCATGTATGCTGAGTGGCAGCAGCTCTTCAGGCAATGGTTCTTTTTCGGCCCTAACTGGAAGATACTGGGTACTGATCCTAGGAGCTTCTGCATGAGAGCAGGTGCTGTACCACTGGGCTATGCCGTTTCCCTGAATCGATGGAGAGCCTCAGGCTTGGGGGCCAAATATGGTCCTCTGGATCCTCCCCAGGCCCCACTTGCCACTGCCATTTATCTGCTAAGCGTGGTCCTCTCTGTGGTGAGGAAATGGGTGTCTCTGCGTAGCAGGTAGCGGTTACAGAAACAAGGCACAGCTTTTTCAGCTCTTCTAAGTATCGATCGGGGGGGGGGGGCTTTTTCCAGCCCAAGGAACACTGTCCCTTCTTCTGATACATACCCTGTTTTCCCCAAAATAAGACATACCAATAAAATAAGCCATAGCAGGATTTCTAAGCATTTGCGCAATATAAGTCATACCCCCCAAATAAGACATGGTGATAGGCGCAGTTCTGGAGGGTGCCAAGGAAGAGGCGAGGCTGGACGCGTAATAAAAATAAGACATCCCCTGAAAATAAGCCGTAGTGTGTCTTCTTGAGGAAAAATAAATATAAGACAGTGTCTTATTTTCGGGAAAACATAGTAGAGAGTATGGCATCAAAACTGTTAAAAACAGTTCTGGAGTTTGTATTGTGGACATATCCTCAGAATAGACTGCAGAAATAACTTTCTGATTAAAAGCAATCTAGGAGCAGAGGAAGCTTCTCCAGCTAATTCAGAATTGTAGAGTTGGAAGGGATCCCAGGGGTCATCTAGTCCAACCCCCCACCATGCCAGAAGCATCAGTTAAAGCATCCATGACAGATGGCTATCCAACCTCTGCTTTAAAACCTTCAGGGAAGGAGGAAATCTCATTTGGGGGAGGTTTTCTGGGATGCTTGATCTACATGAAATTATGCTTTTAGAATGGAGCATGTGAGCAAGATGGCTTGAAAGGTGCTGCCCCCTTTTCTTCTGCCTAGCTCAGCGCTCTTGCCTGCTTAGTGACATTTAGCACTTTACCATCCTGTCGAGATCTAGTCAGAAAATCCTGACTGCTGTGATGAAACATACATGCCATCTGACTTACTACCATGCTGATACTCAGAGGCTGTTTCTGAGCTGTCAAACATTGGGTGGGGGGAGATCTGTTGCTTTGGAGAAAGGTTCCTCCCCCCCCTCCCCCGGACAATTTCTGTTGGAGGGATAGGGTGTGCATGAATTAACAAGTTCAATGCCACAGCTTTTTAGCGGCCTTGAGTAAGTGCTGGGAGGAATGGGGAGGCTTGGACACATTACGATTCACAGCCTATTGCCCTTTTCCATTGCAAAATCATTCTGGACTTGGGGGCTTTAAATCCAATGTCTGCTTTCTTCCACCGCAGGACGGCCAGGCTATGCTGTGGGACTTGAACGAAGGCAAGCACCTGTACACCCTGGATGGTGGAGACATCATCAACGCCTTATGCTTCAGCCCCAACCGCTACTGGCTGTGTGCAGCCACTGGACCCAGCATCAAGATATGGGTAAGTTAAGAGCTTGGTGTTGGCTGTTGAAGGTTTGGGAAGAATGCACGAGGTTAGCTCTTCTCCCAGCTTGGGTCTTGTTTTCCTTATCAGAATTAAATTGGTGTTCCCTTCCTTGACATTTCTTCCTTGGCAGTCCTGGGAGAGCTGTGTTAGGCTCCTGCAGCTGAAGTTCCTTGAATTTATACTTTGAGCTTCTGAGATCTCAGCAGGCCAGAGCAGGATGTTCAGGGGTCAGGCTGGCATAGCTCCTTATATGGTAAAAAGAAACTTAAGTTATGCAAAGCATTGTACACAAATTAATTGGTATGGGCTGCGGAATGTGCCTTTCTTTGGCAGGTAATGACCATTTCAAGGCTAAATGTGGTTTACCCATTCTGCCATCTAAAGAGCAAAGGGCCTTTCTCAATATCTAATATCTTAATCTCTATCTTAATATCTAAAATCAGATTCAGTTGCCTGGATGTCTGCTGCTCCCTGCAACTCCCTTCTCATTTTTGAACAGAAGATGCAAATCTAATTGTGGTTGAATGTGTTTGCATACTTCTATTCCAAGTTGAAATCTGAACTGCCATGGTGGTAGAGGATACAGAGATTCTTACTTATGAAGACATAGCCTCTCTGGTAAGAGATCTGGTACTTGGCAAGCAGGCAGATAGTAGCAGTGACGATATTCAGGGGGTTGGACTAGATGACTGTTAGGGCCCTCCCAACTCTACAATTATGTGAAGCCAAGAAGCAGCAACAGCTACCAATGGCAATGGAAGGGAGTGCATTGTGAGTAGTGATTTCAGGCTTGAAAGCGAGGGGTCTGACGTGCTGTGATGAAACACACTATGCCGTCTGATTTTGCTTCCGTGCGGAAAACCAGAGGCTGTTTCTGAGCCTGTTGCCCAAACTACATACAGCATGCAAATGGCAGGTGGAAATTGAACAAACTGTTTGGCGTAGAAGTCGGCAACTGACCATCTAACCCAGGGGTGTCTAAACTTTTTTCAAAGAGGGCCATATTGGATGAAGTGAAGATGTGTGAGGGCCGACCAAGGTTGTTGACCTTTATTTAGGGTTGGGGTTGTTGAGTTTTTAGGATTTTACCCCAGGAAATAAACTGACCGACCCCGAAACAGACTTTGGACATGCCTGATCTAACCCATGGGTAGGCAAACTAAAGCCTGGGGGCCACATCCTGCCCAATCATCTTCTAAAACCAGCCTGTGGACAGTCTGTCCTTTTATTTAAAATGCATCTCTGGGTTATTTGTGGGGCTTAGGAATTCGTTCATCCCCCCCCCCAAAAAAAATATAGTCTGGCCCCCCCACAAGGTCTGAGGGACAGTGGACCAGCCCCCTGCTGAAAAAGTTTGCTGACCCCTGATCTAACCCCTGCTTTCTTAACATCAGGACCTGGAAGGCAAGATCATTGTGGATGAGCTCAAGCAAGAAGTGATCAGCACCAGCAGCAAGGCGGAGCCACCCCAGTGCACCTCATTGGCCTGGTCTGCTGACGGACAGGTAAGAACTGGGCTGTACAATCAATCAATCAATATTGCAGTCAAAGTCTAGACAGAAAAGTTTAACAACAGCAACATATGCCACAACCACAAGAATTGGATGTACGGTAATTAAACATCCCCTATAAACTTATTTACATTAAAAATTATACTCCTTCAGCTAAAATCTGTATTCCGGAGGTTAAAATCGGTACTCATTCGCCGGCCATCACTGTCACCACAGCCTGTCTTGTCCTCGTTGCTCTTAAACAGCATTTTGGAGCAGGCTGTGCAAGATGCCCAAAGGGCCATGCAGGAAGTTAAAAAGAGCTGCTGCTTCCTCCAGCCAAGGGAGAAGTGGGAAAGCGGGATTTGTCCAAGTCTGCATTTTTGAGCTTCCACCTTTGCCATACAGGGCTTGTGACATGTTTGGGTTTTCTTGAGGAACCAGAACCTTTCACCCCAACTGCAGCTGACAGTGTCTTCCTGATCAGCACTTGAAGGACACCCAAGGGAAGAGGTGTTAGCAGGGCTGTGGCTAATCCTGGTTTCCCGGGCTCCTAAAAATTTGACACCGACACAGAGTTTTTTCCCCAGTCAAATTTGTTACATATAAAATACATAGATACACTGCCCAAGAAGACTGCCAATAATTTGAGCTGACAGATAAACGGTGTATTAAAGTATGCAAGTTGTGGAGTTTGAAGGAATGACAGCTGACCTTTCAAGGTGGGAATATTCAGGAGTGAGTTTCCCCCTGGTAAATTTTTCATTTCTCATTTACAACTCCAGTTACAAAGCAGGAAGTGATAGAATTTTATCCCTTCTGGTCTTCCCGTGGACCGGATGCTTCTCATCTCCCAATACAATAAAAAGTGAACACCTTGGGTTTGTCACAATCTGCTGTTCATTCATTCAAGCCATTTTTACCCTACTATTCAGCCATAAGCAACTGTCAGAGCAGCTTGCAGATCACTAAGGAAGACTTTGTAAGCCTGGGGGCAGGAGCTACCTAAAAAGAAAGGACACTAAAGGAGAATGTGATTGGTAATGATCTTGGTTACATGTGTCTAGAGAAACTCAAGCAGAGCAGGTTCCAGAAATTGCTGTGCCAATGTGGGGTAGCCCTGCCTCTTCTCTCTCCCCCATCCCTTTCTGCTGCATCCTGAGGAACCTGGCTTCTCAGCAAAGTCCCCCCGTTGACTTTCTATCCAACAGTAGGTTTATGCAAAGTGCTTGTTGCTCCCTTGTCAAAAAGCTGTCACCCAATCACTTCCTAACACTGTTTCTCCCTCTCTGTTCCATCAGACTCTGTTTGCCGGCTACACCGATAACCTTGTTCGCGTCTGGCAGGTCACCATTGGGACCAGATGAGAGAGTGCAGCTGACCACAAGGCACAGACTTATAATTATGTACAAAACAGAAACAATAAACTTTTTGTGCTGAACGTTATCTCTGGGTCCTGCTTCTCCCCCCCCCCCAGATATACCTGGAAAATGAGAATTGCTATTCACTTACCTGTTTTTTACAGGCTTCTCTCCCAACCCACTGCTGTATTAACACTCAGCTGTTGGAAGCTCCCATAGCTTCAACCAGGAATAAATAAAACGCCTTGTCCCCTTCGATCAGGAATGACAAACCTGTGTGCCAGGGGCAACCCAGAAATTGCAGGAATAGGTCAAAGACCCCTGCAAGCCTCAGCCTGATCTCAGCCTGATGGGGTGATAAAATCCTCTACAGAACTCTTTAGAGATGAAGAGATGAGGAGTAAAAAGCAGCATATTCCCCACCAGGGTGGATTTGATTTAAATCACTAGTCAGTAAGACTTGCTTTAAATCATTTTTTTTACAGAAAGACTTCATTTTTGGAGTACTGTAGTAAATTTTCAGAGTAGTTTTTACAGTTATATCAAACATTACTGATTTGGTTAAACTATTAGAAATACATAGATAATTATGAAATTATTGTCAGGTTTAATAAGTTAACTGCTTGTATTTGGATAACTTCTGTACTTTAACGGAAGGAGAAAAAAAATCATTTCCTTAATTACAATTTAAACAATTTAACTAAAACAAAAACATTATAGCATGTTTGCGGCGCTCATCTCGTGTTATTGGCCGAGGGAGCTGGCGTACAGCTTCCAGGTCATGTGGCCAGCATGACAAAGCCGCTTCTGGCGAACGGAAATTTTATTTATCTACTTGCACTTTGACATGCTTTTGAACTGCTAGGTTGGCAGGAGCTGGGACCGAGCAACGGGAGCTCGCCCCCGTCGCGGGGATTGGAACCGTCGACTTTCTGATCAACAAGCCCTAGGCTCTGTGGTTTAACCCACAGCACCACCCGCGTCCCTCTGTAGTCATTACTGGGCCTTTAAAAAAAGAATCTGGTCTCTGTTATGTATTAATTTCTGCAGTTTCAGCTGCCTTTGAGGGTTCTTGTCAGGCAGAATGTGAACGTTTTGATATGGCAATTGTCGATATTTTCTGAAATCTCCCTCATTAACATGAGTAGTCACTCTGGCATCAGAGTGATTAAAAACTTTAGAAAGGTGTTTTTTTGAGAGAGAGGTGGGGGAGACATGTAAAAATGCACTCTGGCTATTGGCATACGTGTCAGGGGATTGTTGCGGCTACTCTCTAGTAAAGACACTCCAGTCCGCTCTGTCTTTCATAGTTTTACAGTGCAGAGATATCAGAAAACATGACTGCCTGGTCTGATTCAGAACATGGCAATGGCTGCTTCCGGCTCTTCAGCCAGCATAAAAGCCTGGGCACCCCAAAGCACCTCCCCCCCCCAGCCGTGTGTGGGCGTGCGCCTCAGTTCGGGTGCCAGAAGGGGCCACGTTCCTTCTCCCGTCCTTCGGCAATGCACCTCGCTGCACTGTCCTTCCTCCTCTGGCCAGCTGGGTTGGTGCCTAGGCTCTGAGATGTCTTGAGAGCCATTCCCTCCTCCTGACCCGCTGCCCTGACCCGCTGCTCGTGCTGTCACTGGGCGAAGTGCTGGTCAGGATGACTCGGGGAGGGTCCCTGTTTAGGGATTTCCTAGTCCAATCCAGCAGTCAGGTCTATGCTCACACAGTGCCTGTCAGATCACTAGCTTGGAAGAAGAAACAGAGGGATCCATGGTGACAATGCCAATGATGTGGTTAGGGCTAAAAGCACATGGCTCAGGTATCTACTGACAGCTAGAAAGATACGTTTTCCAAGAAAGCAGGTCCCAGTTCCAGATAAGGCTGGGAGACAATATAGTGCAGCAGTCCGACTTACCGATGGCCTCGGTCCAGTATACCTGAAGGAGCGTCTCCACCTCTATCGTTCTGCCCGGACACTGAGGTCCAGCGCAGAGGGCCTTCTGGCGGTTCCCTCACTGCGAGAAGCAAAGCTACAGGGAACCAGGCAGAGGGCCTTCTCGGTAGTGGCACCCGCCCTGTGGAACGCCCACCCAGCTGCCCAGAGTGGCTGGGGAAACCCGGCCAGATGGGCGGGGTATAAATAAATTATTATTATTATTATAACCCATCAAGAGGTCAGAGAGATAAACAACTACCTGACATATAGAAAATACCTAAAGGCAGCCTTGTTTAGGGAAGTTTTTAATCTGTGATATTTGATGTATTTTAATGTTTGTTGGAAGCCACCCAGAGTGGCAGGGGAAGCCCAGCCAGATGGGCAAGGTAAAAATAATATTTTTATTACCATATAGAATACATTCTCTCTCTCTCTCTCTCTCCCTCTCTCTCTGTGTGTGTGTGTGTGTGTGTGTGAGAGAGAGAGAGAGAGAGGTGTTGCCATATTTCAAAGAGTAAAAACCAGCATACACCGAGCTTTTCTTAGGAAGACCCAGAGGTTATGGCAACTCTTAAGAGAGAAAGAACACACTACTACACCATGCCATTTCTCCCCATCCATTTTCAATATTTGAACAGACCAAAACAACAAGACTTCACTTTTAGAATTGTATTTATTTACTCAACTTTCCCCAAAAAACTAGATCTCCATTGTAAGTCTTTTTTTACATATATAGCGAAAAATAGTTCAAAAGGAGCTCTGTAATGCCAAAAAGAATTGAGGGGGCGGGGGAACCAACACATAACAGCTGGCACAGCTAAGGCCGCCAGTGTCTTGCAGTCAGGAGAGAAGAGAGTCCACACTGCAGATCCTGGGGCGTGACAGGGAAAAGCAATTAAAAATAAGTTAATTAAGTCCTACAAGGGTGAGGGGGTGTGTGTGAGGCAGCAGTGATGAAGTTCGATCACCAAAGCTCCTAGTGGGATTACATTCACCCCAAGAGCCACAGAACTCCAATGGTGCCCCGGAAAACAACAACAGCCCTCGGATCTGTCATTTCTCCACCCCCACCTCCAAAATGGCCTTTATATCTATATTTCTATCACACTAGTAGTATTGATGAATTCCTCCCTCCAGGTAAAAGAGATGGAGATAACATAAAGGAAAGAGGGACAAACTGGGGCATCCAAACCACACCTGGAGCAGAGGAGCAAAACTGGCTCCTATGCATTCCTTAAAAATAAAATGAAATCTGATGTGTGTGTAAACACAGAGAAAAGATGCAAAACAGGAGATCATCAGGAGAGAAGACACTGAGGAAGTTGAACCAGGAGGGACAATTATGTGTAGAGTTTAATTTAGATGTACTCACCACCATTAAGTGGTTTCAGGAGGTCACTGGTGCCTTGGGACGGCAAGGCAGGGCGGCAGGGGGGGGGGAGGGAGAGAGAATGAACTGATTGGCAGCATGGATTGGATACAGCTCCAATCTTGTCTTGTCTGGGCACCAGAAGTTAACACAATCCACAAGACCCGAGTGCCTGGCGTAAGACAGTTCAAGTGTCTTTGGAATGTCAAAGATGAGCCTCCGACTACTCAGCTACCACTGTGCCATTTTGGATTCCACCAAGCACGCAGTCAGAGAACCATGCTGAATGAGATCCAGGGCACAGAGATCTTGGAGGACAGGAGGAAAGAGAACCCTACATATGAAGGGGGAAGAGAAAGAGATTCTTGCTAGGGTGGAAGTGAGCTACAGGAGGGAATTAAAAATTCATCTGGCCGAGCACCAAAAAAAGGTTTATCTGTGCAATAATCATGTATAGAAGTGGGGGTGGGAATCCCTGCTCAGAGCGAACCCACAAAAAGACAGCAAGGTAAGGAATCCTCCAAGGTCCAACACTGAAACAGACCAGGGATCTTATCAGGGACAATCAGCTGTGACAGGAGGATTTATCGCTAGGGAGGGGGTTGCATTCAGCTACGTGCAAGAGAAACAGCAGCAACCGTATCAATTGCAGATTTTGATGCGGGTCCCCTTAGAAAGAATGCGGAAGAAGGGGAAGATGCGCTCGCGGAACGAGGCGTTGAAGGTATAGATATGGCCCATGCTCTCGGCATTGTAGAAGCTTAGCTGGCCCCGTTCATAGTCCAGGTAGACGCAGAAGCGGCGGAGCTTCTCGGATGGGGAGAGGGAGGTCTGCTCAGTGGTTGTCAGAGCCTGGTACTTCTTGCCGTTGGTCCCCACGCACCAGATCTCGCGCTTCTGGTGGGAGCCACTGCTGCTGGGCTTCTCTTTGCGCCGGGCCGATTCGCGGGCCACCCCCACGGCCCAACCCCGCCGGCCCCCCACCTCCACTTCCCAGTAGTGGCGGCCATAGGTGAAACCCTGCATAGCCAGAACGCAGTAGTCGGAGTCGAAGCGCTTGGGGCTGTCAGGCAGGTCCCGCCAGCGCTCTCCGAGCCGGACGCAGAGGCAATCCGAGGAAAGGGTGAGGCGCGGGTGGGCCGTCTCGGGGTCCAGAATCAAATCAGCTGCAGGCAAGAGAGGGAGGGGGGGAAAGCAGATAAAAAAACAAAATGTCAAAAGAGGAGGTTGCACATTTGGTTCCTTATACATTTAGTAGGGCCCAAGCACGGAATTCCTTCGATTCGCAGCCTGCCCTATCCAAATGGCTCAGGGCAGGTTAATAGCAAAGTTACTCTCAAGAGTTGAATGGAATCATGTCCTTAAGAAGGGCTCTGGCATGGCACTGACCACATCTCACAGAACAGGACAGTTGGTTGGCCTCTGCTCATTCCCATACAACATAGTGGATGTCTTATGAGAGCAGAATCACAGCATAAAAAGTGGTTTTCCAGAATTTCACTAGTTCATACAGAATGTGGAGGGGAAATAAATAAAGACATAGCCCTAGCACACCAGCCTATTGGTCAGCTGCCTACTCAGGCCAACTCTGATATGTCAGTGTATGAAATTCTGATGATGAGTGGAAACAAACTCCTATCTATATTGGTGTTCCCAGAACTTTCCCCTCTCTTCAGTGCATCTGAATGAATGAATGTTTATCGCTACAGCCAAACAGTCAGCACAGCAAAACCAGAATTTCAGTACAAACACCAAAACGGTCAAAGTGGAATTCACCAGCCAACATGCCAATTAAAAAGATCTAAAATATGTACTTCAGTACATCTTTCCCAGAACCTCCTTGTACGGAGTCTCCCACGTACACCACAAACAGTTCTTCCCCCACTCACAGCTCGCTGGCAATTCCCAACCTCCCTCTTCTCCCTGCTCAACAGTTTATAAGCCCCTCTAAGCAAGGGCATCTCTGCAGAATCAGCTGCTTCCTGCAATTTGTTAAGGCAACTGCACAAAAGCCAATTCCTAACCTCCATGAAGCATGGGATAGACAGCAGCCCTACACGAGGCAAAAGAAAGCCCATCCACATCCCTTAAGCAGCTGCTTCAATTGACTACAGGACATAGCTGCCAAGTTTTCCCTTTTCTCGCGAGGAAGCCTATTCAGCATAAGGGAAAATCCCTTTAAAAAAGGGATAACTTGGCAGCTATGCTACAGGAGCAGGGAACACAGCAGCAAGGAGGAGCCAGGCACCTTTTACCTTGAGGGACTTGGCAGAAGATCTTCTCCATCTTCTTCATTAAGACGTCTATAAGGAAGTAGTTTCGATATTTCTTTCCTGCATCCACTGGCACCATCTCTGGATCCTGGAACTTAATGTTCTCACACCTGGCAAGTTGATAATTTAGAGCACAAATACGTTAAAGGTGGGCTTGGCAACCAGGGGATAAAGCATTGGGTCAGAAGAAGGGAACACGGCCGCCCACAGCACAATGGGACATGGGGCTATTCCTAGCTCAGCTCTTCCAACCTCCTCCATATTGCTGCAGTAGCACCTAACAGTCCACTTCAACCCTCTGCTTTTAACACAAGAACACTGCACACTGAGAGGGAACAGAAGCAAGGAGATTAAGTTAACAAAGAGGTGAGACGACAAGGTGGCATTTCACACTTTTTGGTCCTCACCTTCAAGAACAAGGTTCAATGAATTCTGCCAAGATTCCAAGCTTACTTCTCATACACTATGCTCTCCGTAACAAGCTCAGATATTGATCCATAGATTTGTGAACTTGTTAACAGTTTTGCAGCAAAAAAAATGAGAACATAAGAAGAGCCCTTCTGGATCAGACCAAAGGCCCATCTAGTCCAGCATCTGGACATCACAGTGGACCATCACAATGCCCCAGGAAGGTCCACAAGCAGAACCTGAATGCAACAGCCCCCTCCCCACTTGCTGTGTCTGCAGCTCCTGGCAACTGGTATTCAAAGACTTGGAGGTTAGGGGAGGGGAACCTCAGGTCTAGGGGAGCCAGACTGTTAGGCAAAGTACCAGGGTGGATTTGATTTAAATCACTAGTCATCAAGACTTGTTTTAAATCATACTTTTTTTTACAGAAAGGCATTCCTGCCAGTATAATCTTAATATTTACAATGAGATGAAGGTTTCGTTTTTGGAATAATAAATTTTCAGAGTAGTTTTTTACAGTTATATCAAAAATTTCTGATTTGGTTATACTATTAGAAATACATAAACAGATACAGTATATTCCTGCGTATAAGACTACTTTTTAACCCAGGAAAATCTTCTCAAAAGTCACGGGTCGTCTTACACGCCGGGTCGTATTTCTTATATGGCGAGTATATCCCAAACACTATATTTTAACTGGAAAAGTTGGGGGTCGTCTTATACGCCCAGTCGTCTTACACGCCGGAATATATGGTAATTATGAAATTATTGTCAGGTTTAATAAGTTAACTGTTTATATTTGGACAACATTTCTGCTGTACTTTATTGGAAGGAGAAAAATAACCATTTATTTAACTAAATTTATTTAATAAATCCTTATTTCCTGATGGCCTTTGGATTATAATGTAACTTAAATAGAAAACTATCTTTAGAAAGATTTTTTCCTCCAAAAGCATTTTATTTTAAAAATCCAATTTAAATTAAAAAAAATTGATTCAAATAAAAAATCTGATTAAAATTTTAAAAAATCTGACGTTTTTTTAAATCATTTATTTTTATCCACCCTGCAAAGTACTGTGACTTTGAAAACATACACCAGTTCATGGGGCCTTATTTCCAGCAGTTTGATAGCAAGCAGTCACCTCCACTTTTCTTTCAGCTCCTTCTAGAAACATTTTTGTTTAGACAAGCGTACCACTGATGTATTTTTCCCGTGTTTTTAGTTTAGCACATATTGAAATAGCTGTTGTTTTTTTTACTGATAATCTTACTGTTTTATTCTTTTTGTAAACTCCTTTGAGGGTTTTT
This sequence comes from Zootoca vivipara, assembly GCF_965207765.1. Classification (NCBI taxonomy): domain Eukaryota; kingdom Metazoa; phylum Chordata; class Lepidosauria; order Squamata; family Lacertidae; genus Zootoca; species Zootoca vivipara. The sequence goes on along the minus strand of NC_142584.1, from coordinate 105,308,792 downwards.
ATAAAAACAAAAAAACACAAGCAGTAAATAAATTCTACGAAATGAATAAATAAAACAAAATGTTAGTGGTGCCAGGAAATGTCTCGGGATAGCTTACACAAACACCTGTCTGTTGACTCAAAGGGGAAATTATTGGGTAAGATGTTACTATGTGTTTTAACAAAGCTTCTGAATAGCCACACTGTAGACATTTAGCCTTTCAAGTTACTCTGCCTTCCCTTGATTTAGGAGAGTGAAACACAATTATAGACTTCAATTCAGTGTTAGAAACTGAGATATGAAAGCTAGGAGCTATGGTAAATGGCACATTAAACCTCGGTTATGGGCGCAATTGAATGTCTAGGCACGCTTTTTTATAACAATACAAAGCTGAAAATGAATGAACTGCAGCTAAAATATTTTGTTCATTTTTTACATGGTCTAGTCCTTCCCCTGCCCACCCCCCTAATATTATTAAGACGGTCTCTTATAGAGACTTCAGAGAGTACCTGGAAGTGGGGAGGCAGTATAAGGCCCTCCTTTCCTTCCACTCTGCAGTTTTAATCTGAAATCTTAGGTGCAGTGCTGCACCCGCAGCTCAGAAACTGCTCGCGCTCATGAAATTCCCTGTCGCAAAATGCGCTTAGAACAATGGGAGTTTCAAACACTGCTTCAATTAGACTAAGTCAGTGAAAAACATTTTATGTAGATCTGGATTTTATGATGCAGTAGCAGCTATGCCACACTTCACCAAAATACTGCAGCAGTTCCAAGGGCTAACCACCCCCAAACCTGCTTTGCTTCAAGGTTGGTGCATGATGTGCCTTTAGATTATTTCCTCAAACGTGTTTTTCCCTGGGGATGGGCAGTTGATGACAAAAATTGGAGAACCTCGGCTCAGAAAGCAGAGGCTACCTTAAGATGGCCTTGAGACACCAGTGCCAGAGTTTTATGGACTATGGGAGCAGCAGATCTCTTATCATTCATGCAATTTTCAAATGAGCATATGGAAAACTACCAAATATCTCAAGGCCTTTCAGATACACACAGGATAACCGTCAAGGAGAAATGGAAAGCAAAAACCAAGTTCAACCAACCTGACTAAAGTGCCTTTGAAGTCCTAGAAAAAGAGAAAAAGAAAAAGGTCAGAAAGACAGGCAAATGTGGGGGAAACAAAATGTAAGAGTCTGTAGCCACTTAAGATGAAGATTTGATCTCTTCCAGTCCTACTGAGAGGGCACATGCAGCAGTGACTTCCTAGTACAAGGAAGAGCTGAATGTTCATACATAACCCCTAGGAGGACTGAATATAATGATTATTTGCCCAGGGAATTTATGAAGTCAACACCCTTAGAATCTCCAAATCTTCAACATTATTGTTTCCTGCACAGGGTGGTCTTATTCATGGTGGTGGTCTTACATAGACTTTATAAGCAGAGAAAGAATAGTGTTATCTTCCAGACATCACTGGACTCCATCAGTCTGCCAGCATGGCCAACAGTCAGAAATGATGGGAGTTGTAGTCAAGCAACATATGAAAGGCCACAGATTCCCCACCCCTGCATTGGAATCATCAAAGACAAGTCTGTCTCATGGAATTAGAGCTACTCGAATTCCATATAGCAAACTCACACTTAAAAAACACAATCCTACACTAAACTCTTTGTGTCCAGGATTTGTACGACTTGTAAACCACTGTGGCCCCACAGCTGGGCAGATTCTTGGCCACTGGTCACCCAGGCAACTAGAAAAGGGAATCATTCACCTTGATCATCTGCAAGCCATTCTGCTTGCTCTTGTCCTCCGCTTCTGCAATGAGGCGGCTGAGGGCGGCACCTTGCTCCTCCAGGTGGGAGACGTTGTTACTCTGGCTGGCAAGCAGCACCTCATAGCGGTCCTCCAGCTGGTGCAGCATCAGCGCCTGCTCCCCAATGAGGAACTGGTGCAGCCGCTCAAAGTCTGCCTCAAAGTCTTTCATATCGAGCTTCATCTTGTTCTACAGGAGGATAGAAAAGGGTGAGGAAAGCAAGCGTAAAGGTGGCGAAGCACAGTGGAATTATGCACCTCTTTTCTTAGCAGGAAAGGCCCCTTATAAGCTACAGAATTCACATAGGCATGGAGTCACAGTACTATCCATGGGAACAAAGCAACCAGTCCACAAACATTAATCAATGGGAAGCATTTTTTAAAAAATATGAAATAGTAACTTTAATGTAACTTAGAAAAAATGTGGATGAGAGGTACTATCTTAGACATTTCCCCCCTTTCTCTCATGGGTAAGAAAAATGCCTCTTCCAATATTCCACCTGCTGCAACATGTGCATCCATCATCTGAAAAAAACCCAAGCTCTTTCTTCTTTTCAGGTGGTTTGCGGGAGGATAGAATAAGATTGTCACTTACCCTGAGGTCTGCTATTTTCTCCTGTTCGACCGACTTCTGCTTCATAACGGTCTCCAGTTTCTTCTTCAGTGGCTCCAAGTGACCTTGAAGTTTGGCCTGAAAAATAAAATACTAGAACCTTGGAGAAACAGCCATTCAAGTTGCTTCAGTGTCTAAATTCTAAAGACACTGCAAATAGAATAAATGGTGCAATTACATTTTACAAAGCTTCCTATTCATACATAAGGAGTAGGAGCTTGGGAATAAACCTATCTTGTTACTCAAACACATTTTCACTTTTTAAAAAAGAGTGTATATCATGCCTCCACTTTTCATATCATTGCTTTCTGGCCACCTATTTGTCACACTTGGATGCAACTGGTATAAACAGTTGTAGCCTCCACACAGCAGCTTCCACAAATCCTGAAAATCTCAGCTATTGTTTAGAAAAGGGAGCACAAATTTCTAGCCCCTATAGTTTAAGGATTTTTTTTGGGGGGGGGGGTTAAACTGGAAAAGTTTATTGCCTGTTTTTAAGTAAAGGAGCTGAAATCAGATAGTGTCCAATAGAAAATTTTTGCTTAATGTATCTCTCATTCCTCTGTTCTGCCCCTCAGGGTCTTACTGACCTAGCTGCATGAAGAAATACATACAAATGCATCATGTTGAAGGAGATTGAGCTTTCTGTACTCCACATCAATGTTTACAGATGGAAAGCAAAGTGCAAAATTTAGCTTCTAGAAGTAGTGATAAAACTACAAAAAAGCTACATGCAGCATTAAAAAAAAAGTTTAACACACATCTGCATGCCACTCGCAAGTGGCATACCGAAGTTTGTGCCACTGGGGTGCATAAAGTGAAACATAAAATTCATGCATTCTTCATACAGGTTTCCTAGATATATAACTAGATGTTAGGCGCAAAATACAAATGAAATGCTTTGAAGAGTAATAGAAGTTAAACAATAGAACATTTATCCCTTGCTATTGTTTCTTGCTGCATGTCAGCAATTATCATACTAATCAACTGACTGCAATTGTTACGGAAGAAAACCCCTAAAGTGCCAATCCAAAAATAAAAAAGATTTTATGAATATAAGGCTGCCTTAAATGGACACACCCTAGGTCCATCTAGTCCAATATTGTCAACTCTGACAAGAAGCAACTCAGTCAGCGGACTATCCGAGCCTTGCTACATAAAATGCTTTCACTAGAAATGTTAGGATTTGAACCTGGGATGTTTTGCATAAGTTCTAGCACAGGCCTATACCCCTTGCCTCTTTGCCAGTAGCACGACACACACAACAAATGTTCCCCTAAGCAAGAGGGCACACACTAGAGGTTCAGACTGTAATCTTTTGTTCAGTCCTAACATTCACATTGCCCCCAGCCTCCTGCATACCTTGTATTCTTGCACAACCTCTTCCAGCGGCATGACGCTGTGGTGCTTATGGGCTCGTGATTCTCTGCACACAACACAGATGGGCTCCTCATCTGCCTCACAGAAAAGCTTGAGGGGCTCCTGGTGCTTCTCGCACAGGGTTCGCTCAGCACTCAGAGCTCGTCCCGCTACTGACACAGAAGGTGATCCAGATGAATCCCCTGCTGCCGCCAGCTCCACGGCCTCCGTGGATGCCACCACCGAGTTGAACGGCTGCGGGTGCATCTGGCGGATGATCTGCACCATATTGGCTAGCTGAAGGTTGGGGCGGAAGCTGCGGCGAGGGAACACCTTGCGGCACTGGGGGCAGCTAAAAGCCGGGCGCATCTGGGGGGTCGGTGGGGTTGCTGGCACAGTATACTCATCCTCCGGCTCCTCTTCCTCATCCATAACCTCCTCATCGTCATAATTGTCGAACAGCAAATCGTTCCCCATGTCATCGTCCCACATCTCGTCCGACCCGGGGCCCTGGGTCCAGTATGCTCTCTCATCTTCATCATCCCACACGTCATCCTCTTCGTCGTCGAACTCCTCCTCTCTGGACACGGCATCCTCCTCCTCCTCTTCCATGTCCCCGCCATCATCCAAGTAGTCGTTGTCCTCGAGGTCGTCTTCGTCGTCGTCGGCGTCCTCCTCCGGCCCCAGGTCGTCGACCCCTCCGTCATCCGCGCCCGCGTCGGAGCCGGGCCCGTACCCTCCGTCCGAGCCGGAGGCGCCCGCGTCGTCCCCTTCCTCCGAGCCCGAGCCCCACAGCTGAGTGATGCACACGCGGCAGAAGTTGTGGCCGCAGCCGATGGACACCGGGTCGATGAAGTAGTCCAGGCAGATGGCGCACACGGCCTCCTCGTGGAGGGTAGCCACCGGGTTGGGGGCGGCCCGGGAGCTGCTACTTGCGGGCGCTGCCGCCGCCGCCGCCGCCATGGGGACCCCGAATTCCTCCCAGTCGCCCCACACACTTCCCTAACCGCCCCTTTTGAAGGGAGGCACCTTCCTCCCGCTCACAAGGCCGCTCCCCTCTGCACTGCTGAGCAACCCCCACGCCCGGCCCTTCTCCTCACGGGGCCTCAGAAATGGGGGCGCCGCCCGAGGAGCACCCCCCTCCCCCACCCCACCTGGTCGCAGGCCCAACCGCCCGAGGCCCTTCCGGGCTCCACCGCCCCGCCGTGAAACAAGAAGCCGCCTCGGCACGCGCAGAGAACGCCCGAGCGCGCGCTCCACTCTCGCCGCCGAACTGGCAACACCGAGGCGCCACCGCCGCCTGTGTCTCTATGGCGGTTAAATGTTCCTCGGCGCCGGAAGAGAGGGGCGGGGCTACGGCGCCGTTCTAGCAACCCCGGGGGGTTTCTATGATGCGGCGTGGGAGGGGGCGTGGAGGCCTTTCTACCCGCAGCCGAATCCTCTGAGCTCAACCGAGTGCCCGGCTGGCTTCGCGGCGCTTGTTTTACTTATCGAGTTCCAGGTTCAGAGAGACGCGAAGCCACCGCTCTAGCGTTACTGCGGCCGCTAAACAGGAAGGCCCTTTTATCCTTCGAAGAAATGCGCCGGAAACCGAAAGCCGCTCTACGTTGTTTGCGTCTCCATGGTCGCCGAGGGTGCCGCTTGCGAGATTGGCGGTTGAGGCGGGGTTGCTGCCGTTCTTGAAAGGGAAGTGGGTGTAGATTGGGTGAAAGAGCCACTGGGCGGGTTTCTGGTCCCAGGAAAGGCTTAGGCTGCTTGCGCCCAGAAGGACCCATATACAGTATTGGGACTGGGCACCAGCTGGGCTCCTGGGAGGGTCGCCACAGAGATGGACTTGAATGCAGATTTCCAGAAGGAATTTTCTGAGTAGGGATAAAAAGTGCACCAGCCTTGCGATTATGGCCGCAACAGTTGCAAGGAAGGAAGGAAAAGACGAGTGATAAATCGAGTATTTCAGGGTAGCTGAGCGGTATCACGCAGCAGATGCAAAATGCCAAAGATGTACCAGAAAGGAGAGGAGTCGCATACCAGAAAGAGCAAGATCTTGTTTCATGTGAAATAGTTAATTTTTGCTGAGTTTTCAAATTTACAAGAACAACGCTGTCAAGATGCAGGATGCAGCCGAGGAGAGGCTTTTAAGTGGACAGCTTGAGTAGAGTAGGCCTTTGTTGCATGCAACCAGATGAGTGCTTTGTGTAGGGGGAGTTGTGGCTGCAGATTTAAGACAGCCCCTGATTTGTAATATTTAAGCTGTTCTGCATCAGTTCAGCCTGCAATAGGGACAGAATATGACAGAACTACACTGCACTATAAACCACTGTCATCTAGTGACTTCACTAGGGCTCCAGCAGACAAATAGGATCACTTCCAGCATCAGCTTTTCTCCCTCCTTCCTCTACCTGCCCCCCCCCCAAACCCTGCCACCAATGGTCATGATTCACCATGCAATCCCACAATGGCTTTTTCAAACCATTGATGTCCAGTGAATTCAGGCAGGCAATTAATTCTCTAGGACGGCTTCTGATTTTGTGCTGAGCTTTCCCTTTTCCATCCCTAAAATAACTGTGTTCTTAGGGTGTTCCTAAGGACAAAATAACAAAGAGGCTTGTGTTACCTTAAACATTGACAACATACCATTTCATTTGATTAAATATTATCCCAGTATGCAAATTCACAATGTGTTTTTATTTCGCTACATGTTTTAACTGACTTACAAACGCCAGGATGTCTGTGTTATCAACACTTTTTCTGTGTGCGAATTACCACTGCTAATGTGTAAAATTGCAATGCAATGTAAGATCTCAGGCGCTGATGCTTTTCACTTATGTTTTTGTTCAGAACATTATGAATCCCTTCTACTGATCAGCTTTGTTCCCATGTAAAGATGCAACAGCAAAATTTCCAAAACCTTTTTTGTTAAGCCTTTCTTTCTATTTTCAGAGTATTGTAGCGTATATGAAAAGTTGGTAGCCAGCTGGTTTCTGTAGTGTAGTGGTTATCACGTTCGCCTCACACGCGAAAGGTCCCCGGTTCGAAACCGGGCAGAAACAGCAATTGATTTTTTTCCCCCTCCTCTTCCGCAGACTTTCCAAAAAACTTCTCTTCTTTGTCTATTTTGTTTTTTTGCAGTTGTTAACACTGCCCACTTTATAAATAGCTTTTTCCACAAAAATATCCATCCGGATACACACAATGGGAATATACGTAAGTCACATCCTTAAACGTGCAAATCTTCAGAATAAGGTGACGTTTGTAGTGGCAGTGAGAAATCTAATAGTAAGTGCTTTTTTGTGAATCTTTGTACTTTTGTCTATTTACTGTATTCATTTTCCCCGATTTGAACTGTAAAATGATGATTTTCTTGAGTCAAAATGAGAGTACCCCTAAAGATTTTTTTAAAGAAAAAAACACTTCTAATAGTTAATAATAAATTGTGAGTACATGATAAAAACAACGGAAAATAATTTGGGATGTTTGAGAAATGGGACTTTACTATTTTCTATGAGAGGCAACTCGTTTAATTCTTATTTTTAAACCACCAAACAATGTGTCATATGCATATTTGAGGCATTGCTTAATTCCTGCACACTAGAGTAATATGCTAAGCTAGTATTGTCTGTATGATTCGCAGTGAGCGACATATTTAATTCTATGTTGAAAAAGTTCCGAGAGGGCAGAAATTGCATATTAACTAGACTAGTTGCAGCCAAAAACAGCAGCCGCCCGGCTAGCTCAGTCGGTAGAGCATGAGACTCTTAATCTCAGGGTCGTGGGTTCGAGCCCCACGTTGGGCGCAGATTTTTGCTTGCTGGGAACAAATCCCCAAAATGACCAGTGGCCTCGGCAATTGTGACAGCTGCAAGCTTTTGGGGCCCCAAAAAAACGTGTTTCTTAAATCTATACAGCACTGTACATTCAAGTGGAGCTTACAGTTGGAAGGAAACGCAAAACACCCAGCCACCCGCTTTTCACTCCTAAATTGCTATTATTATTTTTCACTATGGAGCTCATACAAGAAAGTTCACGTGCCTATGTTTTCCCATCTGCGAATCATATGTACGGGGTTTTATTGTGTCTTTTGCTAAGTGAAGAGGAGGTGATAAAGAGGGGCGCTGTCCCTGGTCCCCATTTTTGCATTTTTCTTTTGCAAACCACCCCCGTTTTTCCAGCTCATTTCAGTCGGTTTCCACCAGGTTTTAGCATTATTTGCCCGAGCCCAGGATGGGAGCATACATGGGCGTACCCAGGATCAAAACTAGGGGGGCAAGGGGAGGGGCCAAGGCACGGAAGGGGAGGGGCCACAAAGTGGGCGGGAACAGCGAACAAAGTGGGCGGGAACAGATGCTTTTAAAATGTTCTTAAAATAGAACATTTGATGAGCGTATCTGCTGGTGGCTTAAGGTTTGCGGATTGCAATAGATGTGTGTGGTAGAGAAGGACATATGTTAATGCAAGACGAGTAAAGACAGAGCACAGCATATATATACTGTATATAGCAACTCCGTTGGGAAAACGGTCTCTGCTAGGATTATATGGGCTGCGGGAGGTTGTGTGGCGGCCAGCCTGATCGCAAACGGGTTACCTCTTACTACGTAACAAGACACGTATCGAAGTATTGTCGCACCGCAGCATCCCTTGGAACAAACCTGCCCCTTTATCCCTAATTGATGTCTCACAAAAAGATAGCCGCGGTTCTGCCGACGGCGTCTTAATTATTTTGCTTTGGGTCTGACAACCGCGTTGCAAAAAGCGGGGATGTCTACCGGGAGGAAAGGAAATACGGGGCTTTGGGGGAAGGAGGCAGGAAAAGGTCTGCGTAGAGATAATGGAGGGGGCGGTGGAAATCCCGCCAGTCTCGCTGGAGAACCTGCGCATCCCTGCAGTGCATCTGTTGAGTCAGCCCCGCCGCGTTCATCGAGGCCGATTCCGAATCCGTGCGCGCTGTGCACACAACCGTCGCCTTGCAAACCCTGAGCCCGCTTGAAATGAAGGCACTGCAGGCAGGCACAGGCAATGATCGAGCAGCTTTCGAGAGGGGGGCGGGTGCCCAGTACCGTATTTGTGGGGGGTGGGGAGAAGGAAGTGGGTGGGATGGGAGAAGCCCTCTCACCGCGTTGCTGCAAAGGAGGCGCGGGCTCTGAGAGCGGAACTCAAATCCGCAGCGCCTTGTTGCAGGGAGGAAGCCTTTTGGCAGCACTCCTGACGCTGTAGGCTGTGCGAGGAGGAGCGTGGGTTCCCCGCTCCCTGGTTCCCCGCCGCGCTTGGCCTTGCCTGAGGGCGCGCCGGGGAGCTGGAGGGAGGGTGCGGCGCGGCGCGGCGGGAATGGCGAACTCGCGCTCCGCCGGGCTGTGCTCCGCCTCTGCCCACCAGCCCTGCTTCTAGAGTAGGGCAGCTGCCCTAACTTGCCGTATGGTGGGTACGCCCTTGGGAGCATATGCGTAACCAGTACCAGCACGCAGGCTTGGAGCATGCGAACAATAGAGAAGAGTGCCCTTTAAGCACGTGCAGAGTGGATCTCGAACACCGAGCAGCACTCACATTCAGGGCACACGGGAAAGTGAGTTCACCTGCAGGTCTGCTCCCTACAAAAGTGTTGGACCTTCTTCCCACATTTCCCCCACCCGTTTCAATTAAGCACCATAGAATCATAGAATCATAGAATCATAGAATCATAGAGTTGGAAGAGACCACAAGGGCCATCCAGTCCAACCCCCTGCCAAGCAGGAGGTTGGACTGGATGGCCCTTGTGGTCTCTTCCAACTCTATGATTCTATGATTCTATGATTCTATGATTCTATGGTGCTTAATTGAAACGGGTGGGGGAAATGTGGGAAGAAGGTCCAACACTTTTGTAGGGAGCAGACCTGCAGGTGAACTCACTTTCCCGTGTGCCCTGAATGTGAGTGCTGCTCGGTGTTCGAGATCCACTCTGCACGTGCTTAAAGGGCACTCTTCTCTATTGTTCGCATGCCACTTTCCAACGAGTCTCCAAAGCAACGAGCCGGGGGAGGGGAGGAAAGTGTCCAGTCCACGCCGAACTACAATTCCCAGAATGCCTCGAGAGCGATGCTCTCCTCTTTGCCCACCAGGACTGCATTTCCCATGGTGCTTAGCGGGGGCAGTACAAAAGGCCACAGGAATGCGGTCGAAGTCTGGCTCCGGGTTGGGTGTTTGCTCCTCTGCGCTGGACCCCTGCTTCTCCCCAGGATAAAACCCAAGCAGACGCATATGTATATATTTAGGAATGGACACCGGTAAGTGCATGAGGCAAGTTTGTGGGTGCCCCCCCCCCGGCCAAAAAGAAAAAAAGAAAACTGATGGTAATCCGGTTATTGCTGGAGTATTTTTGCAGGCGACTCTTGAGGCAGCAGGGCCAGCCAAGGGTTGCAGATTTCATATCAACGGCAAACACAGAACCCCGCGTCTTAAAACGTCTACCAGGAGACTTAAAATGCACGTCATTTCGCTACTATTTGCCAACTTTCCTTGTCCAGCCTTTGCTGGCCTTTTGATGCCCCAGAAACGCCTCCTGTGACCACGCTGTTGAGATGTTTTTACTTTAATTTTGAGTTTATCTTTGCCTAATCTCAAGACCCATGCTTGTAATTAATTTGGACTAAGGATCCTTCCATGGCTGTGCCTTTGGTGATGTGTACCCCGGTTAGAATCCTTGGTTCACCTATAGATGTGTTATACTGTAGTAACAAATACCCAGCCTTATTATTCATCACATTAGAAAAAATACGCTGATCCCAGTACTGTAGTAATTTTCAAGGGACAAGGCAGTTTGAAGGATGTGCCTCTGACAGTGCAGCCTTAGACGTGTCTGCTCATAAGTAAGTTCAACTTAGTTCAGTGGGGCTTGTTCCCAGGTGGGTATAGCCCACCCAGTCCCAGGTGGACTGTAGCCTAAAAGCAGAAAATAGGTAAGGAGGCTATTGGACTAATCAAAAGCGGGCAAGCTTTATGAGTAACGCAAAGCTCCTAATCAGCCAGAACAAAAAAGTAGCACAGTGAGTGTCTGAACTAAATGTGTCGGCAGGTAAGAAGTTTCTAAAATGGGGGTTTGTAAGTAAACTGTGTTTAAGATTCCCATTTTCATCCAAAAGGGCACATTGGGGAGAGTCTGTTTTGGGTCCTTAAGTGGCAAGATTTCATACACATTCAGTTGCACCAGCCTTTCAGCTAAATACTTAAGGGGGCAGTTGGGAAAATGACCTAGTAGCCAAGAAGGGCTGCGCTTGCAGCTGGTTATCCAAGGATGCCTGCTGGAGACAGGCCTTTTGAGTGCCTTGAGAGCAGAGGACAGTTCATTGGGAATTCACACTTTAGCAAACACTAGAGCATCAGCACAGGGCACTTGTCGGGCTTCTCATTAGTACTGGAGAGTCCACTTTCAACGCACTTGGAAAAAAATATTATCTCGGCCTCTTAAAAATAAAAAGCAAATCACAATATGTATCACACTAGTGATGCTGAGTGTACATCTGGAAAGTGTAGTTAGGTCAAAGTATAATTAACCGAGGCAGAGCCCTCTGCTTCCGCTCATCCCTTTCCCCTTTCCCCCCCTTTCTCAACTGGCCCTCTTGTTGTTTCCCTACAGTTGATTCCCTTAACTCAGTTCAGGGGGTGCAGGGAGATAGTGACTTCAAATCACTGCAAAAAGCTTGCAGAGAGCTCTGTGCCCATCAGCTGGTAGGTGGGAAGTCCATGTCCGGCTTCTGCAGGAATGGCATGTGCGCATGAGTTCCCTGCGAGGAGCACATGTGTACAGCCAAACCGAGCAGGCTTGCATTGGCTGCCCATCAGCTGGCAGGCGGGCAGTTCAAGCCTGGGCTTTGCAGGGATTGGCAGACTTTTTATGGGAAGGCCTGGCGGGCCAAATTTGGCCTGCAAACCAGTGGTTTCCCACCCCACTTGTGGATTATGATTTGCTATGGTGGAGGGAAGGCAAGATGGGGGATTTAATAGTGTGTCTAGAAACTGAGGTGCAAGGAGTAAAAAAAAAAAAATCTCTGCAAGAGAGGATTTTTTTTTATGCAGGTAAAATCTGACTATTTCCTAATGGCCATAGAGTTGAGCACCTCGGCACAATCTCGACTTCTCAAGTCCTCCTTGAAAGTTCATTATCTTTTTCTGGTTTGTAACACCCGCTCCTGCTCTTCAGCTACACTCCCAGTAGCTTGTGGCCTCATTGCGGAGAGGGAATGACTGATGGCAATCTTTCTTCCAGCCGGTGAAGATTGGATCAAGAGAGAAAATGAGGAGGAACCTCCCCGGCAAGCGGATGCTGAACAATTACACGAGACGTTATCGGAAGGGAGCGAGGATTTTCTCGATTCCGAGCAGCCCGAAGCCCGCAAAAGAGGCCTGGAAACCTGCCGGGACACATTTGCGGGGGACCTCTGCTTTGACTACAAGAACGGCCCTCCAAGAATGCACGCGAACGACCGGCCGTTCAAATGTGATGTGTGCGAGAAAAGCTTCCGTCACAGCTCCAGCTTGCTGACCCACCGGAGGCTCCACACGGGGGAGAAGCCGTACAAATGCACCGACTGCGGGAAGAGCTTCAACACGAGCTCTGCGCTCATTGTGCACCGCAGAACGCACACCGGGGAGAAGTCCTACGTCTGCTCGGACTGCGGCAGGTGCTTCAGCGAAGGCTCGGTGCTCATCAAGCACTGGCGCATCCACACGGGTGAGAAGCCCTACAAGTGCGCCATCTGCGGGAGGGGTTTCCGGCAGAGCTCACAGCTGCGCGCCCACGAGAGGACACACACGGGCGAGAAGCCCTACGAGTGCCGGGACTGCGGCAAGTGCTTCAGCACCAGCTCGAACCTCTCGGCCCACCAGAGGACGCACACGGGCGAGAAGCCCTACATCTGCGCCGAGTGCGACCGGCGCTTCGGCCACAAGTCACACCTCATCTCCCACCAGAAGACACACACGGAGAAGCTGCACGCTTGCCCCGACTGCCCTGCCAGCTTCCGCATGACCCACCAGCTGCTGGTCCACCGCAAGTCCCACCAGGAAGACCGGCGCTACAAGTGCCTGCTCTGTGGGAAGACCTTCAGCTACAGCTCGGCTCTGCTGGCGCACCAGCGGATGCACACGGGGGACAGGCCCTTCAAGTGCCTCGAGTGCGGCAGGAGCTTCATCCGCAACTCAGACTTGAACAAGCACCAGAGGATCCACACGGGGGAGAAGCCCTATGAGTGCCCAGAGTGCGGGAAGAGGTTCAACCAGAGCTCGCACCTGGTCAGCCACCGGAGGGTCCACTTCAAAAGCGCCACCAAAAACCCGGGCGTGAACGGCGGCGCTCTGGCTGAGCAAGAAGTCGAGTCTTCCTGAAGGCCGCTTTCTGCAAGGAACTGCTTCTGTAAGTTATGGAGGCTGTAATCTGGCTTTCTTCTGAAAGAGGTTTGCACGGTGGGACTCTCAAGCAAGACTGTGTGTGTAGAGTACCGTGCGCTGGAAAAACGAAAGTTTTTGCACCAAGGCAGTTAGGAAAGGAGAGTTCTGCGGCATTGGGTACCTTATGTTGACATGCATTTCTGTTTTGCAGGTCCTAGAAAAGGGCAGAGAGAGATGCAGGATGCAGAGGCTTATGCCCTCTGCCTCTTGGAAATCTTGCTCAGCCGTTCTGCCTTCTGGAAACGTGTGGGCAGTGTCTGTCTTTGCTGTCATAAGAACTAGAAACTTGGGCATGCAGTGCTTTTAAAAAATGGATTGCTGAAATCAGTGCGCTGGCCTGTGTCCTTGTGCGAGTGCAGAATATACTCTAGATTACACCATAACATGTCAAACAGAGGTGGGGAATCATATTTTTTTCAGCCCAAGGGTTATGTTCCCTCTTGTGCAGTCTGTCAGGAACCCCATGCTGGTGGTGGGAGGAGCCAGAGGAAAGAGTGGGCGGAGCGACAGATGTGCTTTTCACAGTTCAGGGACCCATTGAACCCTCGACACTCAAGAAATGCATGGTGCAGGATTGGTGTGGAGGTTCCCACTCAATTCAAGACAACTGCAGTAGAACAGTTGGACTGGAACTAAACTTAAATTAGCCGCGCTTTAGTCCCATTGAAGTCCATGGGGCAGGTTAGCCGTGGCATCACTTAGTTTGGATGCCAACTCAGCCTTTGAAATTTCTTGGTGGTGGGGGAGAGAAGGGAAGGTTGATCTTCAAATCCCAGGAGGTACACAGAAACCAAGAGCTGTTTTTACACTGGAATGAGCTCCTTTTCTCTTAGTGTTTTAGTGTGTATCTGAAGAAGTGTGCATGCACACAAAAGCTCAGACCAATAACAAACTTGGTTGGTCTCTAAGGTGCTACTGGAAGGATTTTTGTTTGTTTCTACTACCGCAGGCCAACACGGCTACCTACCTGGAACTACCCCTTTTCTGTGGTTCCTGTTTGATGTTGGCAATGCTAGGCAGTTGCATATGAGATGGGACATGCTCCAACCAGCTTCTAATTGCCACCTTCCATTGTCTTGTATCTTAAGAGAGGAGTACAGTAGTCTAACAAGGAAGAAGAACTGTACTTTTAAACAAAAGAAACAAGTGGCTATGTTTTGTTACTCGGTCATGAAATAAAACCAAGGGATGACTAGATGACCTTTAGGTCTCTTCCAACTCTGGTTCTATGACTTGGAAAGTAGGAAACAAATACAGTGGTACCTCTACTTACGAATAACTCTACTTACGAATGTTTCTACTTGCAAACAGAGCTCTGTCCGCCATCTTGGATGCGGTTTAGATAGGATTTTTTCTATTTACGAATTTTTAGATAGGGTTGCTTCGACTTACAATTTTTTTTCTCCCAATGCATTCCTATGGGATTCGACTTGCAATTTTTTTTTACTTACGAATGTGCGTTCGGAACGCATTGAATTCGTAAGTAGAGGTACCATTGTAATCGCCCACCCGTCCCAAGAAACCATGGCCATCGCTTAATAATTCCTGTAGAATGTGTGTGTGTGTGTGTGTGTGTATATATATATATATCTTTATCTATATATACAGCCGAATTCAACTAACCTGTTCACTAGCAGACACCAGCACAAGGAACGGCTAGCACAAGGACACTTTTCCCTCGACACACACCAAGGGTCAGGGGCACCCCCAGAACAGCGTGCAAGGTTTTTTAAAAAATCTTCTCTGGCACAGTTAGTAAAGTAAGCCAAACTTTTTGCTGTTGTATTACTCTGCTTAATAATTTTTTTAAATAGTTTAAAGTATTTTAGTACACCTTTCCTTGCTCTAAGAACTGGACTACAGCGAGCCTGTTTATCAGTCAGTTTTAAAACACACAGTTGTGTCCTTACAAAAGCACACGTTTAGAGATACGGTATTGGGGTACAGCAAACTTTTTAAAGCAGGGATGGGAAACTCGCGGCCCTCAAAGCATTGGCAGGACTGTAACTCTCATCATCCCTGCTCATTTGCCACGGTGGCTAGGGCCGATCTGAGTTGGGAGTCCAACAACATGGTATCTGATCGTCAAATATCCGAAGGGCTGTCACATTGATGATGAAGCAAGCCTTCTCCTGCTCCAGAGGTTAGGACCCAAAGCAATGGGATCATGTGGCAAGAAGGGAATTCCAACTAATCATTAGGAATAAGCTTTCTGACAGTCAGACCCGTTCAAAAGTGGAGCAGGTTCCCTCGGAAGGTTGGGGAGTCGCCTTCAAGGTTTTTAAGCAGAGGTTGGATGGCCATCTGTGAGGGATTATTTAGCTGTGATTTCTGTGTTGCAGGGGGCTGGACTTGAGGATCTTTGAGTGCCCATTCTCACCCTATATGTGGAAAGCAACAAGTTCCCCACCCCTGCATTTATGTGGCTTTTTAAAAAAAGCGTGAACAGAAATATTGCAGAGAGCTTCTCAAAGCATCTAGCTGCGTTGGAAGCAAGGCTTTTATTCTACAAAAAAAGTGGGGGGGGGGTACAGATCAAAGGCTTGGCACAATTTACATGAGGCTCAGACCCTCTTGACCAATCCCTAACAATGCCCCCCTGCCATCAGATACTATTTCTAGGGCAGCCATCCCCAAACTCTGTCCTCCAGCTGTTTTGGGACTACAATTCCCATCATCCCTGACCACTGGTCCTGTTAGCTAGGGATGATGGGAGTTGTAGTCCCAAAACAGCTGGAGGGCCGAGTTTGGGGGTGCCTGTTCTAGGATACCTTTCAGGTTAAGGTGCTTTATCTACATTCTTTCAGTAATTAATTATTCCTCTTTTAGACAGGTCGAGGGATAGCAGCTTGTGGAAGGACCAAGCTCCTAGCCTGAGCTCTCTGAACAAGGTGCTTTTGAGCTCAGCACTCTTGCACTGCATCCAGCTGAGAACAGACCCATTGAAATCCATGTGCCTTGTTAGTTATGTCCATTCGTTTCAACGGGCCTACTCTTGAGTATGATACATTGGATACAACTCCAGGCATTTTAACTACAGTACCACAATACAGCTGGGTATGGCTCACAGCTGTATGGTTTTATAAGCTGCACACTTGAGGACCAATTTGCAACTGCATTCAACAAGAAGTTTGAACAGCAAGAGAAGTCTGAAATGGGACATGGGCTTGGATTCTCACGTACCTATTCTGAGTAAAGCAAACTTCATGCTTCCTTGCAATGTACATGAATGCTGGAGACGCCAAAATTCCCACCAGTTCCAACACTGAAATAAGCCCCGCCTGTAATAATAAAAACCGGGTCCCTTTTCCATTTGACCATAACCCACACTTTTCTCTTGATACCTTCTATGGACACATACACGCTACTGACAAGAACGTTATAACCATTTATTTTTGGTTATGAATTGTTAATTCACTTTAACAGGACGCGGTAAAGATTTGGTTGCAGAAACCCTACCCGGCTGCCCTGCTTTCATTGTCCTCAAACCCCTCAATTGTGAAGAACCCTACAAATCACCCTTAACGTGCTAAATCCAGCCAAACAGAACATCTTTCAGAAGGTCAATGCTACGTTACTGTCACTGCATTGCAGCTGAGGTTTAAACTCTTCGCAGAAGCAAACTGGGAGTACAGGCCACTATGAAGGACCTTAGTGAGCTAATTCACCCTCATGGCTCAGTAGGTTACATCTAGTAATTTATTTCCTAGATGGGATGTGGTGCTGCCCCTTTCCCATTTGCTCTCGCCCAAATTTTGTATGCACTATTTTTAACAGCAAGAAGATCGTACTTTAGTCTGGGGCTGCATTAAATATGAATGCTGCTCCTCTGGTGCAGGCTAGTTGCAAGAAGTCCACTGTTCCCAGCCAAGCTAGCAGTACTAAGTATAGCAAGCAGCCTTCATCAAGCTGGCTCCCTCCATATGCTTTGGACTACAATTCCCATAAGCCCCAGGCAGCTGATATATTGAGGGTTTCATGCTGGCAAAGGCTGGCCCAGAATACATGGGAATGTGTAGTATAATCCACACACAAAAACCCACACCCGTCACCACCTTGTTCCCTTCCTGTGTGGCTACATTATCCTATTCTACGCATAACAGAAACTTCCAATAATTTTATAGCTTTTCAGATGGCCTACAGATCTAGTTGGCAGTAAATTCTCGCGCAATTTTTCTAGCAGTGTTCACATTGAAACTGGAGTCTCTCACCAGTGTCTTATAGATGCCTGGAAACATACAGATTTGCAATACATTTGGTGGGGGGCAGGAAGTGAATGAGCACAGGATGCTTTTTCTCCACTCGTAGGCCAAACAACATCAACTTCCATTACTCCAAAGTGCATGTAAATTTAGGGACACAGTCTGAGCCGGGATCGGAGCCCTACCCACATCCAGGGATGAATTATTTCCCCTGCAAAGTGGCTGGATGGGAAGGTGAAGATCAAGTCTTCGTTCTCTGCATCAAAAAAGGTCACCTGACCTGCTTCATAGTCTAGACGCACTTGGATTCTTTTGTAGGCCTTTCTTAGGGGCAGCGAGGTTGGAGGGGATGTCAAAGCTCTGTAATGATTGGCTCCCAAATGCTCCAAAGCCCAGACCCCATGTCCAGGCCGGAAATTGAGTTTCCTCTTCCTTTTCACAGACACTCGGGCTACACCCACAGCCCAACTTCCACCTGCCTCCACCTCAACCACCCAGGAGTGCTTCCCCGAGGCAAACCCTTCGCAGCCCAGCACACAGGGGTACACGTTAAGCTGGTTCCGAGAGCTGGCACATTTCTGACGGGTGTCTCCCAACCACACACTTTTCCCATCCTCAGAAAGGATGAGGGACGGGCCTGCTGTGCTCGGATCCAGGGTCACACTGGCTGTAAATAGAGAAGAGAGGAACAGAGGGTTAAGGCGTGCCACTAACATCTCCTGTTTACCTCAAGGTGGCATGTGAGCCTTACGGTGGCTGTTCTGAACCACTTGCCCAAAGGAGTGCTCTTGGGAGTATACCGAAGGGTGCCGAAGGGTGCCAAAAATGCCAGAGTGAGAAAATACAATTACAATGTACAGAGTAGGAAGGGATCACGAGGGTCATCTAGTCCAACCCCCTGCAATGCAGTAATTTTTGCCTACAACCTACAACTCTGAGATTAAGAGTCTCATGGTCTACCAACTGAGCTATCCCTCTGTGTGTTCAGTCCCAGTGCTTTATTAAATAAAGGTTTAAGCTTAAAGTCTGCCAGGTCTCCTAGCCATTAGACATTTAGGGTGGGCACCACAGCAAAGAGATGGATTATCTGCACCCAAGCACACACACATACATTATTTATACACTTTGTCTAGGACTTCCCAACGCTTCACCTGCCCAGAGGAGGGTATGGGTGGCAAATATCCAAGTTTTACAGATTGTTCCTCTTTTCTGGGCTCAGAGCCCAGCACCCCAAGCTTCCCAGATAAGGGTAACGTATCAAAGCAAATCTATTAGCTCATATCAAAGCAAGTGAATATATGAGCTCATTGCTACAGCAACTACAGATTAGTTGTGGGTTTATCTTGACTACCAAGATGGCATAAGCAAAACCTCCGGAACAGTTCCCCTTTGGGTTCAACACAGTGGCTTCCAGTCTCAGCTAACCTCCCTGGCCAATCCACCATTGGGGGAAAAAGAATTGGGATTCAGAACTGCAGTGGGTGAGGCTAAATAGGTAAGAGAGAACAACTCAATATTGCAACTGGAATGAATTGAAGGCTGAGACACAGTAAAAGGACTGTGGATAAAAAATCAAGGCAACTAGTGAAGCAAGAAGGGTTCCATGCAACTACCAGTATATCACTGTGTGCACAGAATGACTTCCGTGAGTACAGTAGAACTGCCTGTCTCTCTCCACCACTCACAGCACCCCAAAATCTGCTCTGTAGTGTGGTGAAAACTCAGAGCAGGTTTTTTGGGGGGAGTCAAAGGGTAAAGGGGAGCTCTGTTGTGCTTGTGGCAACTGTTCTGTACATGCAGTGATTTAGTTGGCTACAACCAGAAAATCTAGTCGCACATCACAGTATGTTACAAATAACATCTTGCAATGCTCCCTGCAGCCCACCTACTTGAAACCTAAAAGATTCCTGACCCAGAACTCTAGGTTTCTCAGCAGTTACTAGCAACTAGGTCTGTTAGCATCAGTGGTCAATTCAGTCACTCCTCCCCCCCCCCCAAAAAAGAGAGGAATATAACCTCCCCCACTTCTCCCTTTTAAAGTCACCTGAGGCAAAAGCAAACCTTCCCACTTTGTTTACCCACAATTAATGTCAAAACAAACGTCACTTGGCACCTCTCCCAGTCTTGCGGTGTCAGCACTCACTGCGCCAGGAACGCAAGGGAGAAACGTGCTAAGAGGAAGGCACGCTTGGCAAATCCACACCGTGATCAACTCCCGCCTGGAAACCAATGTCCCCACTGTGGAAGGACGTGTGGATCCAGAATTGGCCTCCACAGTCACTTACGGACCCATTGTTAAAATCGTGTTTATGGAAGACAATCTTACTCGGCTAAGAGTGATCGCCAAAGAAAGAAGAAGCGCCAGGAAACAATGCCTTATCAGCCAAGGCCTCGCGCACCTGCGCAGCCTTCTCTGTACAGTACAGCAAATCTTTCACAATGCTTTCTGCTGCCGTCACCCATTAGCTCAACCTGGGGTTCACTGAACCCTGTTGTCTTTCAGGCCTGGCAGAGATAAGACTGACAGGAGCCACATTTAATCTGACTGCACCCACTGGCCATTCAAAGCTAGGAACCAGCGTGGCGGGGGTGGGGAAGTTCTGGCCCAGGCCCCAAATGCAGCCCGACAAACTTCTCTACCTGGCCTTTGCGACTCTTCCCCAAGCCACGGGCCCTGCTTTGTGTTTATACTTTGAAAAGTGCGAGTGGCGAGGAAAGTAGCCATCTTGTTTTTAATGCCATGGGGCCCCAACATTGTGTACTTGAGCTTTGTCAAGTGCCCCTGCTCATACCCTCCAACATTTCTCTGATGAAAATATTCTTATTCTTACGGTATTATTATTCCCTGCCCATCTGACTGGGTTGCCCCAGCCACTCTGCGTGGCTTCCAACATATATAAAAACACAAGAAAACCTTAAACATTAAAAGAAACAACCCTTCCCTATACAGGGCTGTCTTCAGATAACCCTCGGGGGTTGGATAACCCTCCAACATTTCTCCAATAAAAATAGGGGGGTGGGGGGGGAGAGGGACATTTCAGGATCAAATCAGAAACCGGGATGGCTTCTGTAAATCCGGGACTGTCCCTGGGAAACAGGGGCACTTGGGAGGGTCTGTAAGCTTCTGGGGAGAAGGGAGGCATCCATATGCAGCGGCATGGAAAGGCAGCGACACTCAGCGGAGGAGGACCAAGCAAAATAGATGCAGCCACTATCTTAATGTCCTTGATGGAAGAAGGCACAAAGGGGCAGACGGCAGCTTGTTCAGGGACTCCTCCGCCCTGGCCCTGCTCCCACAGTAGCTAGTGCTTTTCACAACAGCACACACCACAAGAATGTATTTGTATTTCCTGCAAAGTTCCTTCCTTCCCTGCCGCAGATGTTTATCCTTGCTTAGCAAAGATATGTGTGAGCCCCAAATGTGTGTTGCTGTAGGGCTGCATTCAACTTACTTTTACTCAGAGTTGATCCATTGAAATTAATGACTGTGTGACTGACCAAAAGCTAGCTGCATGCAACCCCATAACCACTTTTTCAGCCAGAGAACAGATTACATGGGGGAAGCTCTTCTTTCTTTAGACGAAGCATTTTTATACCGTTTTGCTCTGGTTTTATTAGTTTTTTATTCCATGGGCCACCACACAGATTATATTTTATTTTTATATAGTCGGATCATTAATATTATCGTTTTCTGAATTGTTTTTCTACACACCTATTTCTAAAGACTTCTTATCGTCTTCTTTCTCTTGGAGTTCAAGTAATAAAGACTCTAGAGAAAAGGGGGAAAATAATAATAAT
This sequence comes from Zootoca vivipara, assembly GCF_965207765.1. Taxonomy (NCBI): domain Eukaryota; kingdom Metazoa; phylum Chordata; class Lepidosauria; order Squamata; family Lacertidae; genus Zootoca; species Zootoca vivipara. The sequence continues at coordinate 105,287,621 of NC_142584.1, read as the reverse complement.
AATAATAATAATAATAATAATAATAATAATAATAAATTTTATTTATACCCCGCCCTCCCCAGCCAGGACCGGGCTCAGGGTGGCTAACACCAAATATAAAACAGTTAATTAAAATACAGCTTAAAAACAAGATTAAATACAACATTTAAAATGCAGCCTCATCAGAAAAGGAAAAAGGGGGAGGGGATCAAGTTGATTCCTGGCCTTTACAACTCTGTCTTACAGGCCTGCGGAAAGAAATCAAATCCCGCAGGGCTCTAGTCTCATGAGACAGAGCGTTCCACCAGGCCGGAGCCAATGTTGAAAAGGCCCTGGCTCTGGTTGAGACTAATCTGACTTCCTTAGGGCCTGGGATCTCTAAGGTGTTGCTATTTACGGACCTTAAGGTCCTCCATGGGGCATACGCATGGAGAGGCGGTCCTGTAGGTACGAGGGTCCTAGGCCATGAAGGGCTTTAAAGCTCAAAACCAGCAGCTTAAATTTTGGATTATGCGGAATGCTTTATCTGAGTGGATGTAGCAACCGAGTAATTTTGTTGTTCCCTCAAGGGGACAATGACAATAAAGATATCTTATCTTAAATCTGACCCTGTACTCCACCGGGAGCCAGTGCATAATATGACATAAGGCTTCCTATTTCATACTAAATATTGGAGAAAGAAGCTGAAGTTCAGAGACAGAAGGAGAATCTAGAATCCTACGTGTCAAATACCAGGGACTGAGGTGCAGAATCAATGTGCAAAATTATTATTCTCCCTTTGCCTAAGGTTCCTGATGGAAAACAGATTTCTCTGTACTGTTTAATGTTGATACTCAAGTATAGGAGGTTTAGGAGAGTCTTTTCTGCACACTTCTCTCAGTTCTTTATTCTCCCCACTGACAAAACCAGATACATTCCGAATACACTGAAGGAGGAAAGTGTAGGACCGTCAGGAGAAAAACCCAGTAAGAAAGTTGGAAAGGCCACAGCAAGAAATGATAGAGAAACAGGACTTTGGCCAATTGTCCTTTACCTTTGACTCTTTTCAGGGTTTCTACTAGGGAAATGTTTTTCTGAGCAAATGCACTGAGCTTCTCTCTTTGGTCTGGAGAAATATCCTCCAAAGGCAAATGAAATGGTCTCTTCTTAGACCTAGCAGAGGAAAACTCAAACTGAAATTATTCTGGATTAAGGAGCAGACACAGCCTAGGAACTAGGTTTTCTGTAGGCTTCCCTTGCTGCACCTTATCAAAATGCTTTCTGGCATCCAATGCTCTTTTGATCGGACTTCTTACCATCAATCCCTTTTCCACTGTCTTGATCAGTTCCTCTGATCTGTTCTTGTCATCTCCCACATTTCTTCCCTTTTCTGCTCTCTGCATTGACTCTTAGGGCTCACCCATACTTTCTTCTGCTCCTTCCAGGCACAGTCTGAGCTTTAAAGCTCCATGTCTGAGCGACCTTTTTTTTCTTTTTTGCTCCAGAGCTTTCACCACAAAAAAACTGCTCTTTAATGCTTCTTTTTAATTATTTTTCTATTATTTTCTATTATCTTAATTAGTTCTCCTTTGTTCTTTTTTCTCTTTATATTTTTTTATATAATTGTGTTTTGTAAGGATAATGAGTATTCTATTTTATATTTTCTCTCTCTTTTTCTTCGATATAATGCATTTTATTATCTTTTTATAACATGCTTGGATTTTAGTGCTCAGTGTGTTAAAAACCTTCAATAAAATCATTTTAAAAGTTCTTTAGCTTCTCAACTTTTCTCTCTTTCACTCTTTTAAATCATTTCCTATTCCTTTTTCTCTATCTCATCCTTTCTCTCTTTCCTATTTCCTTTCTCTTTTTTGCCTTTAGATTAATGTTTTAGTTTGTACAAAAAAAAATTCGATAATTATCCTTGTATTTTTCTTTTTAAACCCTAATAAAAATCTATTTGAAAAAAGAAAGCCCACTCTTTAAAGTTCACTTGGAAGAAATAGCAACCCACGGAAAGCCCAAACTGACATTTGCTCCAACTGAGAGCTAAAGAGCGGCTTTCACAGGGGAAGTTCCAGGACAAAAAAAGGGGAAATGCTTGGACAGAGAGCTTTTAAGCAGAGACCTGCGCCTGGAAAGTGTGGTGTGGATAAGCCCTTCACACATCCTGTTTATTTAAACTTCTTCTGGCACTGCGGAACTGAAAGCTGAAGAACACCAGAGCAAAGAGATGGCTAGCCTAGCCCCAATCACTGGCCACAAAAGAAGTCGCTGTAGGGAACTTACTTCCTATCCTTCCGGAAATCTACTCAGCTCTGGGACTGCAGAGCCAAAGAGAAGCCTACTCTTCCACCATCCATCAGCCAGGGGACTCAGGACTGCTAGATTGTGTGGGTTTGTGCATAAGTATCACAATCTATTGTAAGCATCCTTTAGGGTCATTTCACGCTACATCTGCTGTGCCCCAACTCCAGCCTGTTCTTCGTTGATTCGTCACCATTTCAAGTCTTTACCGACCAACATCCAACCAGCTCCTTTTGTTTTCAGCAGAGCCAATGCACATATTTAGCCGTAAGTTATCATGCATTCAGTGCTCAGATGATGGACCTAGAATTATAGCGTTGCAGAGCTGGAAGGGAGGGTCATCTAGTCCACCCACCCACCCACCCCGGCAATGCAGGAATCTTTTTGCCCGATGCAGGGCTTGAACCCACAAACCCAGAGATTAAGAGTATCATGCTCTACCAACGGAGCTATCCCAGGACCCAGGACATGCACATATGAAGTCAGTCCTCAAATCCTTTATAGGAGGAGGAGATGGAAAGGACCATGTACATACCTGCTCAAAGTGTCCTTGACATTCTAGAAGGGTGAAAAAGTAGAGGAAAATGAAATTCGCATGATGGACATAAAATCCTTTCCAAGGCCGTTCAGCTTCCTTCGGCTAATCTTAAGAGCAGACATGCTGATGATCACAAAATCCATATTTAAGCAACCCCTTTATCAGGCCAACCCAAACATCATATGGTAGCTGCAAGCTTTCAAGGTCTCCAGAACTCTTCTTCAGGCTAGATGGTAAAACATAGCAAGGAGGAAGCGTGGGAAGGGAATGGCGTGGGAAGGGAATATGAAAGAAACCTTTCGAGATGAAACATGGAAGGAAGTTGGAGACATGCAAATGAGGGTCTCTGATAAGTGCTAAATGGGCTTAGGGTTATACCAAGGCCCTCCAGGAAGGAAATTCATTTTGTCAGGTTTTTTTATGGACCAATATGGCTACGCTTACTTTTTCCATATTACTGAAACATAGAACCTGACAATCTATTAACCAGAGCCATGTTAGCAGCAGTGGCTTGCATATACCTGGCAATGCTGCCATATAACACTAACTCTTAGACAACCAAATTTTGAACTGAAACAGTATCTTGTAAAATCTTAAAGACAACGTGAAACAGTTGAATTAGAATTCTGCAAGAAGTTCAATACCATCACTTGTGGATTTAATCAAGACAAAGGTTTGCTATCACACATGTGTTATTAGCTTTCCAATGCTAACCATAATCTGTGCTACCCTGTTTCCCTGAAAATAAGACATACCCATAAAATAAGCCGTAGCAGGATTTCTAAGCATTTGCACAATATAAGCCATCCCCCCAAAATAAGACATAGTGATAGGCGCAGTTCTGGAGGGCACCAAGGAAGAGGCTAGGCTGGATGCGTAATAAAAATAAGACATCCCCTGAAAATAAGCCATAGTGTGTCTTCTTGAGGAAAAATAAATACAGTATAAGACAGTGTCTTACATAGCTGCCAAGTCTCCTGTATTCCCCGGGAAACCCCCATTTTTCCAGCAGTTTCCCGCTGGCAGCCCGGATTTTAAAAAACCCCGTAAATCCCCCGGATTCTTACTGGCCTGGGGAGGCTCCTTCTGCGCATGTCTGGAGTCTCTGGACATGCGCAGAAGCGATTTCTGGCTCTGCAGCCATTTTTGAAATGGGCAGAGCATGCGTAGAAGCAACTTCCGGTGCTGCTCTGCCCAGTTCCAAAATGGCCGCAGCGCGACTTCCGGTGCTGCGCCGCGCCGATCCCAGATTTTTCAATCTGGGAGTTGGTACCTATGATGTCTTATTTTGGGGGAAACACAGTATCTATTGCTTTCTTGTGAATGGCTCCCTAACTACAGATGTCAAAACTATAATTCAGCAATTACCACCAATCTGCTGCTGTAAAAGCTTTAAAGTGTGCTCATTTAACATATTTAAGCTCTCATTATCACAGACTGTAAATTTTGCACCTCACTGCCATTTCACTTACAATTTTCTCATTTATATATCTGCTGACTAAGATTTCACTTCACGCCTCTGATGAAGTCTGCAAAAGCTTATGCCCCAATATATTTTCTTTGCCTATAAAATAACCCACGAATTTTATTATCGCCCACCAAATCTGGGACTTGCAGGACTCCACATACTTTAGTCTTGAGTCAAAACCTCTTGACAAATTCATGTTCTCACCTGCAGGAATTCATTATCCGGCTGCCTACATTTCTCCTCCATCTCATTGATCAGGTCCTCAAGGACAGAAACTGCCTTAGAGAATTTGGCAACATTTTCCTCCTGCCCATTCTTAATCTCCAGCTCTAGCTCATTCAGTTGATCCAGAATGGGCTGTTCCAGTTCTTCAAGAAATTGATGCAACAGCTCAAATGCAGATGCTACTCTCCTTCTTTCAGCACCCAACTTTTCCTGTAATTAAAAGACCAGAGGAGGAAGGGTAAAGTACTAACAATGCAGTCCTGTAAACACTTAGGCCTGGATAGAATGGACCATATACTGCCTTTTGAATGTGCCCCTATATAAAATACTTCATGTCACATACACGTACGTCCAAGCAAGTGTGGGAAACAATTCAGGGTGGCTTATGCATTGGCTTCCACTGAAGCAATGATCAGACCACGCGCACACTAAGCTTCCTGCTTTAGCAATGCTGCAACACCGGGTTCTCTGGGCAAGCGAGAAGTCTCTTCACCCCCATTCACTTTAGCTATGAACTAATTTGATATGAACTAGAAGAAGGGGACGACAGAGGACAAGATGGTTGGACAGTGTTCTCGAAGCTACCAACATGAGTCTGACCAAACTGCAGGAGGCAGTGGAAGACAGGAGTGCCTGGCGTGCTCTGGTCCATGGTGTCACGAAGAGTCAGGCACAACTAAACGTACGTGAGCCATTTAGGAAAAATGCTACATAAATGCCAGATTTTCTTATATATTTCGAACATTGTTCAAGGTACAGAATGAGGGATGGGGTGGGGTTTTTTTTTTGCACCAAATACTTGTGAGTATAAGATGTGACCATTTGTATGTTGCAACAGCAGCCAGAATAGGCCACACTGATAAATAAGAACTCCTACATATCACAAAAGACTGCAAGGTCAGAACTGAAGTACTGTACCATGATTAAGAAATCACTTAGTCCCAGAGCAGTTTGTGAACAAATGCAGGAAGATAATGAAAATCATCGTCAATCTTCCCAGTGGATATTATTCATTCCACAACTAACTTTCAAGATTGTTCTCACAACCCCCGCCCCGCAAAGTTTGGGTTAGCGCTCATTAAAAGAGGGACTTACCAGATTTTCTTCAGTTGTCCTCTTACCGGCCTGTTTAAGCTCCTCCAGGTTCTCTCTCTCTTGCTTAAGACTCTGTGATTGAGTCTGAATTTGTTCCTGGGGAAAAAAACTTATTTTCACTAGGACAGAAAGATCAGATGCTATTCATACTATTAACAACGGTATGAATGTTTTATTTTAAAAAGTAAATTCTGATTAGTGGCAAGCGGCTTTTGCACTGCAGTCTACAGACTGCAGCACGGGTGGCGCTGTGGGTTAAACCACAGAGCCTAGGGCTTGCTGATCAGAAGGTCAGCGGTTCGAATCCCCGCGATGGGGTGAGCTCCCGTTGTTCAGTCCCAGCTCCTGCCAACCTAGCAGTTCGAAAGCACGTCAAAGTGCAAGTAGATAAATAGGTACCGCTACAGCGGGAAGGTAAACGCCGTTTCCGTACACTGCTCTGGTTCGCCAGAAGCAGCTTTATCATTCTGGCCACATGACCTGGAAGCTGTACGCCGGCTCCCTCAGCCAGTAAAGCAAGATGAGCGCCACAACCCCAGAGTCAGTCACGACTGGACCTAATGGTCAGGGGTCCCTTTACCTTTACCTACAGATCTAATGCATCTGCTGGCTGTGTACACCAAAAGCACATTCAAAGCATATTCATTCCTTCAAAATTCTGGGTTCTGTCGTTTGTTTTTAGGGCTGCTGGAAATTGTAACTCTGTGATTGGTAAACTACAGCACCCAGAATTCTTTGAGGGAAAGGATGCAGACGCTGTACATTTGAAGCACACGCCTTCCCTCAGAGCTTCAACGTTTAATAAACTACAATGGTCCAGAGTTTTTAGAGGAAACAAGCATGATTTAAAGGCACACACCCAAAGTTATTGCCGAATTCTTCACGAGGAACTGCTTCACTAAAAGGAAAGACGAACTCAAACCTGCTTATGTCCACAGTGCTCTTGGCTGGAAGTTGTTTGGAAAAGTCCCACCAAAAGAAAACCTACAGAGAGACTCTAAAATAATTCAGCAGAAGTCAGCTTTCTCAGTGAGGAAGTGCAAAGCAGAGGGAAGGAGCCTCACCAACTCCTCGCTCAATCAGGGCCAGCTGAGCAATTAATTAGCCTCTCCCAGAAACAGCTGGGAAGGGAGAAGGGGAGTCTAAGGATTTTTTTAAAATTACTTTTTAAAGTTGTGTGTCTTTGTTTCTCAATTTGATCCTTTTGCATGGTTTTGTATGTATTTCTGTGTTTTCTGTGTTTTGCCTTGCAGTTATTTTCGTTGATCACAGTTTGCTCATTACTTATTGCAATTGTTAAGAGTGAATTTCTGCTTAATTATCACTTGCCGATATTTTAAGAGTTACTTTTATTGCGTGCAATTTTAACCTAATAGATAACTGAGTATTACTTTATTTGATATTATTATTATTATTAAATTATTATTAAATTTGTATACCGTCCTATACCCGCAGCTCTCAGGGCAGTTACAACATAAAATCGCAATATAAAAACACAAAACTGAAACAACCCAACCGCCCCCCTCCAACAAATTTAAAACGGGCATTGGATGTTGTTCCATTTTAAAGTTATGCTTTATTATGACTGTTTGCACTGGATCAGGTTATTGTAAGGTGTGTGGAGTTTGTTGCAAACCACCTTAGAAAACCACCATAGAAAAGTGGTATACAAATCAAAAGTGACATGAAAATGAACGTTATCATTTTGGACTTTCTTCGTGGAAATCGACTCTTAATACTAAATCCCCTGGAATTTCTGCTGTGTGCATTTTCCACCAGTAAACGTGTACAAACCATGCATTTACAGCACATCCTGTCCTCAGACCTTAGGAACGGTGGTTTGTAGCTCTGCAAGGTGCAAACCACAGTCCCCAGGATTTGGGGGGGGGGAGGTGTGTGTGGTTAAAATATATATAGCATGCGCACAATCCAATTTGCCACCAACACTGTCCCAGTCAGGAAGGTTAGCTGCCAGTACAAATCCAAATGAAACCTGGGTCATGGACGGGTGAAGAAATACCAAAGAATCTACAGAGGCTGTTTATGTATGCTACCACAGCTGCTAGAATGTTATTCGCCCAAAAGTGGAAAGAAGAAGGCATACCAATGAAGGAAGAATGGATAATTCAAGATGATACAAGTATGCCGAAATGGCAAAACTTACCCTGAAGATCAGGCATCAAGAAGAGAAGAAATGTAAGCAAGATTGGGGGGGGGGGAATAATGTTAAGGAACATTGTAAATATGTTAAAACATTAGCAGGATTGATGTAGCATTTTGTGCCAGATTTACATACGGTACTGTATTAGCTAAACAAGCTATAGCTTAGGGCCCCTCTCTTGGGGTCCCCCCAAAAAATTAAACGGGAAAAAACCTGGATGTACATTTCCAAAATATAAGATAAAAAACAAATTAAATAAAACCTGCACTACAGCAAAAGTGTTTTGTGTTGTGTAGGCTCCTATGATGTAAGTGATGGGCCCCGCATGCTCCCTAAAATATCACTGGTTTGCTCATTTCTATATACAGTATATGGTGACTACATTCTACATGGACTGGTGGCATGGCAACATGTGCAAATGGCTTTAGATACCTATTAGATCCACAAATTACCATACAGCATATATTCAACACAAAAGACAGCGGCAATTTGTTGTTGACAAAGGACAGCTGGACATATAAAGGGCCCCATTACCTTCAGTAGCTTTGGGCCTCATCCAACCTAAATCCGTCCCGGAACATTTATGAAGTATTTTGATAATTTAGCTAAAAATAAGAACCGAAAACGAATTGGATAAAAGTAATTCTATGCAAGGGAAAATAAATGTGAAACTTGGAAATGTGGGGTTTGGGGGGAAGTCAGACAAGATGAATTTGGTGTTAAGATGAATGGGGGAAAATGTTGATTTAAAAAATCTTGGAACATATTTAAAGATATATATAAAAAAGCAAGATACCTGGGTCATGGGCAACTGCCTTCTTACCTTATAGTCCAGGGCAGCCTCCTTGACAGGGAGCACTGCATGAGCTCTGTGCTCCCTGGATCTATCGCAGACCACGCAGATCAGGCTCTGGTCATCTTGGCAGAAGAGTTTCAGAGGTTCCCGGTGCTTCTCGCACCTGCCCATCATCCCTCCCGGCGCTTCTTCCATCTGGCTCTTGAACCGCTTGGCAATCTCCACCATCTCCGCCAGTTCCCGGTTAGGCCTGAAATCTTTCCTGCAAGACCTCCTGCGGCAGTGAGGGCAGGAGAAGCGGGTCCTGGCGTCCTCGCAGCACTGGCTGATGCAGGCCAGGCAGAAGTTGTGCCCGCAGTCTATGGACACCGGGTCTTGGAAATACTCCAAGCAGATGGAGCAAACGGCAGCCTTTTGCAAGCCTTGCATGGGATCCTCCTCCCCTGCATCCATGTCGAGCTGCGCCTGCAAGCACACGGAGGTGGGAACCAAAGTTGTGAGTCTTTGCCTGCAGGATCAAAGGGAGCAACTTCCTTCTCTAATCCGATTGGCTGTTGTGCAAAGGGGCAGCATTTTTTTAAAAAAAATATTTTCATTAAATATTTTCTTGGTTTACAAAAGTCCATGCCTTGTCTCTCTCTCTTTTTAGCTTGTGCAGTCCTTACAAATCAGTTACATTTGTTGTGAGACCTTAGTGTTGAGTACAGATAAAGTTGGGGAAGAGAGAGGGAGGAGAGGAGGGGTGAGGTGGTGAGGCTTATATTATTTTATATAGTGTAGGTGTGGGGGTTTGTTATATATGTGTGTGTGTCTATCTGTCTATCTATCTATCTACAGCGTGTGTGTATATAATTTTTATTAAATTTTCTGTTTTCCAATTCAAAATACTCATTTTGCATCCTTAAGATATCAATAATAATAATAAGAATAATAATTAATAGTAATAATAATTTATTATTTATACCCCGCCCATCTGGCCAGGTCTTCCCTGCCACTCTGGGCGGCTTCCAACACACATCAAACTACATTAAAATATCACAGACTAAAAACTTCCTTAAACTGCCTTTAGGTATTTTCTAAATGTCAAGTAGCAATGACTTCCCTTCTTCTCTGATTTTACATATCATAAATCCCTGCACATTTTACAAAAACTATACCATTCAGTATTCCATTATTGCAGCCATCAAAACTTATTTACACTGTTGAATTTATTTTAATGCTGCCAGTGTTTTTAGCTACAGGTAGGTAGCCGTGTTGGTCTGAGTCGAAGCAAAATAAAAAAAATCCTTCAGTAGCACCTTAAAGACCAACTAAGTTTTTATTTTGGTATGAGCTTTCGTGTGCATGCACACTTCTTCAGATAGACTTGAAACAGAAGTGTCAGACCCTTATATATATACAGAGGGTGGTGGGGGTGGGTGGGAATGGGTGATGGGCTGTACATTAGCTGTACAGTACACAATTATTTCCCATATATTCAATAAACGTTTTCCAATCTTCTTTATCCTATGTTCTTCTTGTTCTTTTATTATATCTGCTAAGTCTGCAAGTTTTACATATTTAAGTTGCCATTCGTCTTTGGTTGGGACCTCACTCGTTTTTCATTTTGGGGCTTACCTGTGGGGTTTTGCGTCAGCGCCAACTGGGTAGGTTCTTGTTATGCATTGAAGTTCTCACCCTAGCCACCAGGGGTATTGTATATATAGTTTTCACTCAGGTCCAGGTCAGTTAATTTAGGCAGGAAGCCCTGGGCTGCTGTTTGCAAGGAGGCAGGTCAGAACATCAAAAGCAGCGTGCAATTCTAGTGCAGACAATTCTGTGGTGTCTGTAACGGAACATTTGAAATGGCTGCAAGGGTAGTTTGCACGACACTTGACTTTTATTTGGTGCACTCAATTGTTTCTCTAGAGAAAGGAGATTTTTATTTACTGCTGCGCAGAGAGAGGCATGAACAGTTAAGAGTAACGGAACATGCAAATCTCCATCAGTTGGCCGCTTCTACCCAAGCTTCTACCCATGGATCTGCACATCAACAGCAACACACACTGTTCGATCACTGTATTATTGCTCCGGCCCTGCCAAATGAATTATTTTATTTATTTATTTCAATTTTTTATCATCTTTTTTCCCCTCCAAGGAGCTGATACATGCTTCTCCCATTCCTTATTTATTTTCCACAACACTGTGAGGTAGGTTAAGGCTGCAAGTTAGTGACTGGAGCAAGTGTGAGCCGAGTGGGGATTTGAACCCTGGTCTCTGTAGGTCCTAGTCCAACACTCTAACCACTACACCACACTGGTTCATGTGCGTAACAAGGGGTTTTTTTTTGTTTGGGGGGGGGCAGAGCCGATGTGATTGGTCAGTTAGTTAAGTATTTTTATTGTTTTCTTGATCTGGGAGGAGCAGCTGCTTCCCCCCCCCCCGGCTACGCCCATGCAGTGGTTCAGGAGGAAAACAACAACATTTGTCTAGGAAATCAGGAAGAACACCAGGCTGCAAACCTCCTCTAACACCTAGCTTTCTCTATGCAGGAAAACTTTTTTATTTTATTTTATATTTATTTTATTTGCTTTAGCAATCAGACCTGAGTCTGTTAAGAACTTGGGTGGGAGATCTCCTGGAGATATGGCACCTTAGGCTTTACGATGGAAGAAAGGTGGGGTATAAATGTAGGGAAATAAATTAAGGAGAGCTCCCAGCTCATTAAGAAACCAATTTCCCCCACACCTGTGAGGGTACTATCACTTTAAGTGAACCAGATGAGCCTGGAACAGGCCTTAGGGTAGGAGAATGATTCAGCGATAGAGAAGCTATGGCTTCCTTTAAACATAGATGACCCATTTGTTGTTATTATTATTTTTAAAAGCAGTTTCATAAAGTTTGTCTTATGTTTATGAACATCTGGACTTCTGCAAGTTATTACGGTAATAGAATAGCAGAGTGCCTGCTGCTCTTGAGAGCTAGGTCAAAGAAAGAGAGTGCAAGCCTGGACAAAAGTATTTATGGTGTAGCTCTAGCATCACCATCAAGTTTATTTCTACGCTGCTTTTCCAAATTCTGCTCCAAGCAGCTCATGACAACCGTCATGGAAGAGGCAGAGGCACTTGTAAAGGGACCTGCAAAACCTCACCATTTTTATTAGGCAACAATCCTCATAACACACTATTCAGGACCACCAGTGAATGTCAAGATACTATACCACTGAAAAAGCATTTCCATCTTGTTGCCTCTCGTTTTCTTATCGGCTTAAGTAAAGCGTGCCAAGGGCTGACTGACCTTCATCAGAAGACTGGGGGCTGGCTTCAAAGCCATCAGAACAATAATTTCATTGGACGCCCAGACATTCTTCATGTAACAAGATAACACTGGCAGAGAAGTGCGATATTCTGCACGGGACAAATCTGTAACTTTGCTTAAAGATATGTGTTGCTATGGCTTTGTGTAGTACATAGGAGCATGTCTTGAGGATGCATAGAAGCAGCCAGTGAGGATGGTTTAAGTCAGGGGTCTCCAAACTAAGGCCCGGCCCGATCACCTTCTAAATCCGGCCCGCGGACGGTCTGGGAATCAGTGTGTTTTTACATGAGTAGAATGTGTCCTTTTATTTAAAATGCATCTCTGGTTTGTGGGGCCTGCCTGGTGTTTTTACATGAGTAGAATGTGTCCTTTTATTTAAAATACATCTCTGGGTTATTTGTGGGGCATAGGAATTCGTTCATTTTTTCCCCAAAATATAGTCCAGCCCCCCACAAGGTCGGAGGGACAGTGGACCAGCCCCCTCCTGAAAAAGTTTGCTGACCCCTGGTTTGTTTCTGTCATAATTGCATTCCTTCCTGTAATATTATTAAAGCTATGTGTACCCTTTGTTTGGGGGTTCCAGCTTTTCGGAGATATCCACTGTGGTCTCTAGATTTACTCTTCAGCAATAAATTTGAACTCTTTCCACGCGCTGAGTTTGTCTTCTTTTGGCTGAAGGGTCATCGTTCTTATCCCACCATCCTTTGTAGGGTAACACAAGTTCAAAAGAGGTTTTAGCAGTTCTCATTTTTATATGTAACCCGCCATGAGTCCCTTCAGGAAAAAGGCAGGATATATATAAATACTGTTGTGAGGGTGTTTTTTTGGGGGGGTTAGGCTGTATGGGGCCCGAGTCCCTTCCAATTCCTGGATCTAGCGAGGATTACATTGCTGGCATAGCCAGGCTAGCTTCCTGGTATGGTAGTGGCTTAAGTGCGAGTCGTTAAAATAACAAAGGAAGTGGCTTTGTGCCAGAGGACAAATAGTGCCCCCCCTCCTCACCTGGCTGGTAATTTAGAAGGACTAAAGACTAAAGACACTGTTGTATGAGTTGGAAGCTAGGAGAAGGCAAGCTGAAGCCTGTGAGGGAGAGACATGCTTGATTTCTGCTGGAATCCAAGGCTGTGGTTATGGGAGAAGCAAAACTTTATGGGGCGTTAATGCTGTGAGACCTGTAGAACTCGAAGTAGCAGGGTTGCCCAAAACAAGTTTTTGCGCAAAAACATAATCAGTCCACAGCCTCAGCCACCACTGCATCACCAAAAGTGGAGTGTTTTGTGCACAGGACAAGAAGTTTGAATGTAATAGTGTAGCCACAGTGCGGGAAGAAGGGTTTCTGTGGAATAAGTGTGCATGCTCCACCCCACTGCCAAGGGTGGATGGCGATGGAGGCAACCAGAAAAGCAGACTATTTAGAACTAGGAAGAATGAATGGGAAAACTGGGGTTTTCAGGAGTCTTCCCCCAAGTTAAACCAAAGGTAAAAAGTACCTGTGGGAATGGCCAACGCCGGACCAAACTAAAAATGGAACAACTAGATCCACACTTAAGAGTGTGGATCAGCCCCAATTTTTCATTTTCCCATGATCAGCCTGGCAGCAGATCATTTTATTTTCCCATTTCCTAACTGGCCAGTCGATCAACCAATCTCTGCCTTCCAGGAAGGGTTTTAAAAGCAGGCATAAGAAAATGATAGGCTTCTGCTCACCTCCATGCTATGAAAAGCTTCTCATGCCTGCAGATCAAACTGTAGTAGTTCATCGCGCATGAAAGCAGGCTAGATGAATATTAAATGCACCCAAACTTGAATGAAAACAGATTCATATTGTTTATTCTGAATAAAATCAGAGCGGCTTGAAAAAATGTTGCGCTTCAATAGTATCCATTTCCAAGTTCTTGAGGGAGTCCGTCCGTTCCACCACCAATTTCTACACACAGCCACAGTCCAGTTTTCTCACCCTTTCCTCCATCCACCCAGTTAGCAGGCCATGTGTAAGGGAATGAACCCTGGTAAAAAGTAGGGGAGGGGCGATATGGGGTCATCCCCACCCCAGAAAAGGGAGAAAGAGGGGAAGGTGTATTTCTCACACTGCCTGCTTGCTTGGTCCTCCCTCATTTTGTCTTGTCCTTTTTGTCTTGTCCTTGCCAGCCAGGCAGCCATCAGCAGCAGTCTCTGTGACATCATTTTTTTAAAAAGCAACTTTTTACAGGCACCTGCTGGTCTTCTTTCTGTGAGGCCCAGAGGCACCCTGCAGAATTAAATGGGAGGTGGGAATCAACTGTGGAGAGCTTTGTTCTGGCTGCATTGCGCTCACAGTGAAGCGTTGTTGTTTTTCAAAGGAAGGTGTTGTGGGTACTGACTCATGGCACCAGCCATCTGCAGCGAGGGGCAGGGGATGTGCCTAGCAGCCCAGGCCTAACGGTGCCACTCCTTTAATATAAAACCTCCAGACGGTGTTGTACTACAATTCCCATCAGCCTCTGCCAGCAGTCAGGGGTGATGGAAGTTGCAGTCTAGCAACATCTAAAGCAGGCATCACCAAACTGCAGCCCTCCAGATGTTTTGGCCTACAACTCCCATGATCCCTAGCTAACAGGACCAGTGGTTGGGAAAGATGGGAATTGTAGTCCAAAACATTTGGAGGGCCGAAGTTTGGGGATGCCTGATCTAAACGGCACCATGTTGGCTATCTCGACCTTATATGATGCGTGTATTCTTTTAACATCGGCTGTGTTTAAAAGAGTTGAAATCAGTACAACGTTTGTGTAATTTAAAACTGATATGCACAATACAATTTGCTAGGCGGTTTTTTGGGGGCACAAAATGTCGATTTTTTGCTGAAGGAAATTTGGGATTTGCTTCACACTAGGATCCTTGCCTTGCAAGTGGGACATGGCCTGTAAAGCCACTCTTCCTGTGCCGTAGAGAAGACAGCTACCCAAACCTAGACAAGCGATTTTTTGCATGTGTGTTACTCAGTCTCGCTGCAGTTAGCCCAATACACTGACATCAAAACTCGCTGCTAAATCCTCAGCTCGGTTCCAGGCCAGACCCAGAGCCAAGGGAAGATTCTCTCCTGACTGAACATCGCTGGTGAGAAAACGTAGATTAACACTGATGTATCGGCATCAAAAAATGCCACTCGTTCCTCTTCATAGTCCAGAAATACCCAGACTCTCCTGGGGCAGTTGCGCGATGGCAAGATAGTCGGTGGATAGGTAAGAGCTTCAAGGAGATCCCCACTTTGTTGTAGAGCCCATATCTGCTCCTCGGGGCTAGGGGTGATCTGTCCTTTCCTTTCAACAGATTCTTTTGCAAAGCCCACGGCCCAGTGCTTCCCACTGGCCACTTCGACTTCCCAATAATGCCTCCCCGACGTGAGTCCCTCGCAGCCCAGCACACAGGGGTAAGTATCAAATCTCTCGGGGTTGTCATCTACATCCTGCCATGCATCTCCGAGTCTCACACTCTTCTGATCCGCTGAGAGGACGAGGAAGGGGTTTGCAGTGTCTCGATCCAGAGTCACGTTCACTTGGGAGGGAGGGAGGAAAAAGAGTGTGTGTGTGTTACAGACAGAACTGGTTCCCTAATATAATGCATCTGTGTATGTTATTTTCTCTAATACAGTGGTACCTCTGGTTGCGGACACGATCTGTTCCTGTGCCATTCGCACCCCGAAAAGTCCGTAACCAGAGCGCGCTTCTGCACATGTGTGAAGCGCAATAGAGCGCTTCTGTGCATGCAGCGAAACCCGGAAGTAAACACTTCCGGGTTTGCCGTGTTCTTAACCCGAAAAAAATGCAACATGAAGCGTTCACTAGAAGAGGTATGACTGTACTGTATTTTTATGCACGCTTTCCCCCGATATACATATTTTTGTGACACATTATTTGTTGCTATGGAAAACTGCACTGGAACATTAAAAGAAGAATGAGTTTCAAAAGGTAGCTGTTTTGATTTGTCCGAAAAAAATTACACTTCACTTGGGAAGACAGGCGAACTAATACCAGTGTATTGGAAGAAGCAAAGATCACCAGTTTCAAAGCAATGATTCTTCAACTTCATTGGCATGGTCATGTTGTCTTCCAAAGCAACTACTCTATTCCGAACTTAAAAATGGAAAGCATAATGCTGGTGGTCAACAAAAGAGATTTAAAGACTATCTCAAGCAAAATCTTTAAAAATGTAGTATAAACACCGACAGCTGGGAAACACTGGCCTGAGAGCGCTCCAATTGGAGAACAGCCTTTACCAAAGGCGTCATGGGCTTTGAAGAAACTCGATCTCAGGACGCAAGGGAGAAACGTGCGAAGAGGAAGACATGCTTGGCAAATCCACACCGTGATCAACTCCTGTCCGGAAGCCAATATCCCCACTGAGGAAGGACATGTGGATCCAGAATTGGCCCCCACAGTCCCTTACGGACTCATTGTTAAAACCGTGTTCATGGAAGACAATCTTACTCAGCTACGAGTGATCGCCAAAGAAGAATTATTATTCCAGAGTCAGAGAGTGAAGAAGAGGAAGAAGATAAAGATTTAAGTAAAGAACCCGACCAAGACTAGATAAAATCTTATCTTCCTGATATTAGGAAGTAAAATGGCATCATTGAAGATACATACTTGGAATGTACATGGATTGAATAACAAAGTGAAAAGAAATAAAATTGATCATATTTTGAAGAAGAAAAATTTGGATATAATCTGTCTTCAGGAAACACATGTGGCGAAAAAACACAATTATATTCTTAGAAATAAAAGGTTGGGTAAAGAATTTATAAATTCAGTAGAAAATAAAAAGAGAGGAGTGGTTTTGTATATAAAAGACAAATTGGATCCAAATCTGATGTTTAAAGATGAAGAAGGAAGAGTGATAGCGGTCCAAATATCGACCCAAGGAGAAAAAATGCTGGTGGTGGGAATCTATGCACCGAATGAGAACAAAGCGGAATTTTACAAGAATTTGGAAGAAAGGTTAGCAGAGTATATGGACCAAAAGATAGTGCTTATGGGCGATTTCAATGGAGTGACAGTACCAGAATTGGATAGGACAAAGAAAAGGAAGAATGAAGGCAAGTTACCAAAATCCTTCTTTGAATTGGTAGAAAACCTGGGCCTAGTGGATATTTGGAGGTTAAAGCATCCTACGCTTAAACAGTTTACATTCTTTTCAGAACCAAATCAAAGTTCTGGAAGAATTGATCATATATGGATCTCCAAAGAACTAGTACCCAGGGTGAGTAAAATAGAGATAATACCACGAACATTATCAGATCACAATTCAATATTTATGGAAATGAAAAGCAAAGATCAGAATTCCTTTAGGTGGAGAATGAATGAGGAGCTTTTCGAAGATAAAGAGGTGGTAGTAAAAGCTAAGAATATCCTGAAAGATTATTTTCATTGGAATCTACATAAAGACACTGGACTTGATATGGTATGGGACGCAAGTAAAGCAGTAATGAGAGGCTTTCTAATACAGCAAAATAGTTTCCTGAAACGAAAGAAAGAAAAGAAGAAGGAGGAAATCCTGAAGTGTCTCATGGAAAATGAGAAAAACCTGATAGATAAACCAGAGAATCAACAAATCAAACATAACATAAAGATGTTACAGACACAATTCTCTATGTTGATCAGTCAGGAGATAGAATGGAAAATAAAGCAGATGAGACAAAAAAATTTTGAATCAGCGAACAAAACAGGAAAATTATTGGCATGGCAATTAAGGAAACGTCAAAATCAAAATATGATAGTGAAGATAAATATGGAAGGAAAAGTGACTGAGGAGCCAAAGGAAATAAAGAAAGCCTTTCAAAAGTTTTACAAAGAGTTGTATTGTAAAAAGAAAGAAGAGGAGAAGAAGATCAGTGATTATTTAAGCAAACATGGACTGAAACAAATCCCAGAAGAGGAAAGAAAGAAACTTAATAATAGGATAACAAGGCAAGAAGTACATCAGGCAATAACGAGAATGAAAGTAGGAAAAGCCCCAGGACCAGATGGATTATCAGCAAAATACTATAAAGTTTTAAACGGACAGCTGATACCGATTTTAGAAGAAGTGATGAATGATATTCTTGCAGGAGGAAAGATCCCAAATACATGGAAGGAAGCGTATATTACATTGATTCCAAAACCAGGAGCGGATGGCTTAGAAGTCAGAAATTATAGACCAATTTCTTTATTGAACAACGATTATAAGCTTTTTGCAGACATTATGTCCAAGAGATTGAAAGAAGTTTTGAATGAAATGATACATAAGGATCAAGCTGGTTTTCTTCCTGGTAGACAGTTAAAGGACAACGTCAGACATATAATAGATGTAATAGAATATCTGGAAACCAAGATAGATAAGCCAGCAGTATTAATGTTTGTGGATGCAGAGAAAGCATTTGACAATATATCTTGGCAGTTTATGAAGAAAAATCTGGAATCGATGGTTGGCAAAGATTCTTTTTTGAATGGGATTGAGGCAATATATTCAGAACAAAAAGCAAGATTGATAATTAATAACACATTAACGGAATATTTTGACATCACAAAAGGAACTAGACAGGGGTGTCCCTTATCCCCTTTATTATTCATCATGGTCCTGGAAGTACTATTGAATAGATTAAGAGATCTTTCAACTATTAGAGGAATTAAAGTAGGTGCAAAGCAATTTAAAGTGAAAGCCTTCGCGGATGATTTGGTCTTAACTCTAGAAAATCCTAATGAAAGTGTTGCAGCGGCTATAGAAGAAATTGAGAAATTTGGACAATTAGCAGGATTTAAATTAAATAGACAGAAAACAAAGGTGATGGCAATGAATATGACGAAAGAGGAAAAGCAAGAGCTACATCTAAAATATGGTTTTGATGTGGCAAAAAAAGTAAAATACCTTGGAATATGGATGACAGCAAAGAACATTAACTTATATAGTGACAATTATGAACCAGTATGGAGAGAAATAAAGAAAGACCTGGAAAGGTGGACTAATATGAACATGTCATTCTTAGGAAGAATAGCAGCAATTAAGATGAATATCCTACCTAAAATGTTATTCTTATTTCAAACTATACCTGTGGTGAAGGGTACAAGACAATTTCAAGAATGGCAAAAGATTTTGTCAAGATTTCTCTGGCAGGGGAAAAAACCTAGAATAAAACATAAAATCTTGGTAGACAGAAAAGAAAGAGGTGGTTTCTCCCTGCCAGATTTAAGACTTTATTATGAAGCGTCTTGTATGTGTTGGATTAAAGAGTGGATAACGTTGAAGAATACTGACCTGCTAGATTTGGAAGGTTTTAACAATAGATTTGGGTGGCATGCATATTTATGTTATGACAAAAAGAAGTCTCATACTGGGTTTACCAATCATGTGATAAGAAGATCTCTGTACGAGGTGTGGGAAAGAAATAAAATGCTGTTAGAGACCAAAAAACCATGGTGGGTTTCACCAGCAGAGGTATTAACAGTGAAGAAAGTAAATATGGAGGGGAGGTGGGCCACTTATGAGGAAATTTTGATAAGAACTGATAAAGGATGGAGACTTAAACCCTATGAAGAAATTAAAGGAGTTTTAACAGGATGGATACAATACCATCAAATAAATGATGTTCTTAGGGAAGACAGGAAAATAGGTTTTGAGGACAAAAGGTCCAAATTCCAAATAGAAGTGCTAGAAGGCAAAACAAAGCTTCTGTCAAAAATGTACAATTTGTTATTAGAATGGTATACGAAGGATGAGTTGACAAAAGAAGTGATGATCAAGTGGGCAAAAGATTTTGGGCACAATATTGATTATGACGCGTGGTTGAAATTATGGACTCAAACGTTGAGATTTACAGCATGTACTGCTTTGAAAGAAAATGTGTATAAGATGATGTATAGATGGTATTTAACACCAGTTAAATTAGCCAAAATGTATAGAATGAGTGACAAAACTTGCTGGAAATGTAAAGAGAGAGATGGTGAATTTTATCATATGTGGTGGACATGCGATAAGGTAAAAAGATTTTGGGAGATGTTATATAATGAGCTGAAAAAGATGTTTAGATATACTTTCCCAAAAAAACCTGAAGCATTTTTACTAGGAATAATGGGAGGAGAGATTAGAAAAGAAGATCAAGTATTGTTTATGTATGCGACAACCGCGGCTAGGACTTTGTTAGCCCAAAAATGGAAATTACAAGAAATTCCAACGATTGAGGAGTGGCAGATTAAAATGATGGACTATGCTGAACTCGCAAGGATGACTTGCAAGATCCGCGACCAGGGGGAGACAAGGTTTCAAAAAGACTGGAGTAAATATGTGGATTATATGGAGAAAAATTGTAGATCTTTAAAAACACTTGCAGGATTGAAATAAATCCTACGAATTGACCAAACAGTTAAAAAGGAACTGCAAAAATGTAGTAAACAAGAAACCCGCATGAAGGGAGGGGGGGAAGTCGTAGCTCGGCAGAGCAAAATGTTAGATGAAAATTTATAATGTTGTGTATAAAAGAATGTTTTTTTTTTATTATTTTAATTGGATAAATTGGAAATTGAATAAAAATTTATTTAAAAAAAAAAAAAGAAGAATTATTATTCCAGAAAGTCCTAATTAAGTAGATTTGCCTTTCCCTGGGAACTGAATTAAAAATCTCCCCTGTCCCTACGGCTGCAACATACTCAGAAATTGTGTAACCGTTACTGAGCCCCAAAACTACTGACCTCTTGTGCCTCTTTTCTTCACTTCGGCATAAGGCAACTCAAATAATCTTGTCCTGCCTTTCCGGACTCCTAGTTCCTCTTTTGACAAATATATGCTCTCCAGTTCAACTGACACAGCAGCTAGAGTAAGAGAGGAGAAAAATGGAGATTAGATTCCACAAAGCTGGTGCGCTTGGGCCAGTGGTTTTCAGAATTATACATTCAAGGAACTCTTCCCCCTTCAAATTATATAATGAGGAGCTCTGGTGTGACTGCCAAAGAGAAACATGATCTAGGGCAGGGGTGGGCAGCAGGTAGACAGGGCACTGGTAGAGCTCAGGGTATTTTGAAGTGGATCAGCAAGAGTTGTTTATTGACTCTAGGTTGTCCATATTTTGCAAGACGGATTCAAGAGCATATGGGAAAATTTAGCTTTACAAAATTATTTTTTTATTATTATTTATTAAATTTGCATGCTGCCCTATATCCTGTAGACCTCAGGGCTGTTCACATTAAATTACAACATGAAAAACACAAAATACATAAAGTGGATCTGTTGCCCTGGTGCTCCAAATTCACTTTTTTAAAAAAGACTTTTTGCAGTTAGGAAAGTAATGGGGAAACGCATCGAGAAGTATGGGATGGACAAATACCGGTACCCTGGCAGGGCAGGCTGGTTCTGTCAGCGTGCCCACCTCTCCATTCCCCTGACTTATCACTGCGCTGTCCAGGTATAAAGCAGCAATAGTGCTGGTCAAAAGGGTGGTACTACGGCATTGCTCCACCATGTGGGCCACTCCTGATCACCAGCTGGGGACCCGATGTCAGTGGCGAACTTTGGGCTTTCAAATTTCAGCGCGCCCTGTGCATCACCAAAATACCCTCCCTGCCTGCTTCCTTGTTGTAGCGCCTCCTGCAGCATCCTCTTGGCTCGGCACCCAGTGCAGGTGAACTGATCACGGTCCCCTAAATCGCCCTTTGCAATAAGCCAGGAGTACAACTTATCTTGTCGTTAAGTTGCTTTGAGACTATATATATATATATACACATATATACCAACGAATGTTAAAAATTACTATTTTACTGTTTCTAATGATAATAATTCCTCCCTTCCCTCCCACCCCCACCTTGGCACCTTTGAATTTCTTTAAGATCTCTTCCAGGTGCATCCTTTTCTCGGAAAACACATTCAGCCTCTTTTCCAGATCTTGAGAGCAGCCCACTGGTTTCTGGGTCTTCTGATCATCGCATCTGGAAGGGGAAAAGGCTCTCCTTAACCAAGGGCTTGGGAATTCTCTAACCCATGTTCCTTGCCTCTGCCTCCAGCTTGGGAGTTAGTGATTCCCAGAATAATAATAATAATAATAATATAATAATAATAATAATAATAATAATAATAAATTTTTATTTATACCCCTTCCTCCCCAGTCAAAATCTGGCTCAGGGCAGCTAACACCAATAAAATTACAATAAGACACAAAAGAAAAGAAAACAATAAATTAATATACAGATTAAAATACAATATTAAAATTTAAAATGCAGCCTCATTTTAAGTAGTCCATAAATCAAAACCATGAGGGAGGAAAACACAGGGGTCAGACTGAATCCAACTCAAAGGCCAGGCGGAACAGCTCTGTCTTGCAGGCCCTGCGGAAAGATGACAAATCCCGTAGGGCCCTGGTCTCCTGTGAAAGAGCGTTCCACCAAGTTGGGGCCAATACTGAAAAGGCCCTGGCCCTAGTTGAGGCCCATCTAGCCACCTTATTGCTCGGGATCTCCAGAATATTGTTGTTTGTGGACCTTGAGGTCCTCTGCAGGGCATACCAAGAGGGGCATACCAGCATATCCGCCCCACCCCCAAACCAGTGATTGTGTGTAAAGTGGATCAAGGCCTCGCATAGTGGTTTGACAGGTAGTGTGTTCATAATGAAAGTTGTGATAAGCCACCTAGAGAATATTGTGGATGGGCATAAATGTAAATAAGCAAGTGGAGATTTATAAAGCCAGCATGGTGGATGAAGGGGAGAGCAGAGAAAGGGAGTGAAGGAAATTCTCTCTTTGGCTCACCCCTCCCATGGTGATGTCTCCCCATGCCCAGTATCTCCTCAGCTGAGTTTCCCCAGCCACTCTGGGCAGCTCCCAACAGATTAAAAACAGAATAAAACATCAAATATTAAAAACTTCCCTAAACAGGGCTACCTTCAGATGTCTTCTAAAAGTCAGATAGTTGTTTATTTCCTTGACAATCTGATGGGAGGGCGTTCCAAAGGGCAGGTGCCACCACCAAGAAGGCCCTCTGCCTGGTTCCCTGTAACTTTGCTTCTCGCAGGGAGGGAACCGCCAGAAGGCCCTTGGCGCTGGACCTCAGTGTCCGGGCTGAGCAATGGGGGTGGAGATGCTCCTTCTGGTAAGGTATCTCTTTGCTCCCCTCCTCCCTCCATCCTATCTACTGTGTCATGTCCCACCAACCGGAGAAAAGGTACATCCTTGGAGAAGGAAGCAGAGTCAATGTGACCCTTGCACCTTGCACAGATCCTGCAACCTTCATGCCTGTCTTTAATACTGGTCTGAATGCATGAGAGAACCGTACCTGCTCAAGGTGTTTTTGAGATCCTAGAGATGGGAGAGAGAACAGAAAGTTAGATCAGGCTAATCAGACATACATAGCCCATTGTTCCACATTGTTCAAGTTCCATATTCCTGCATTGCAGGGGGTTGGAAAATATGACCCTCTTGGTCCCTTCCAGCTCCACAATTCTCTGATTTTAAGAATTTCTACTCTTAACTTCTCTCATTGCAAGGTCTCTCCGGATACTTTGCCTGAAGCAGAGGGACAATGCTTGCATCTTTTCTCTGCTTAAGCGTCTTAATATTTATTCCCAGGTGAAAACACACTTTAAATACTTGTAACGTCATCTGTTTGCAGTCGTTACTTCTGCCCTGCCAGTCCTTTTTCTCCCATCTTCCTTTTGTTATTTCCCCCCCAAAGGCTTTTTTATTTTGAAAAGTAAATAAATAAAAAGGTTTTCATCTGTTCAAACAACAAAGAGATAAAAGAAATAACAATGAGTACTAACCATCTCTCTCTCTCTCTCTTTGGCACGTTCATCAGCTGGCCAAACTCTGACATCACTCTGATGCAAGGTGATTGACAAGTTGGAAACCCCACCCACTTTTCATGCAGCCTCCAGGAGTATGGGGAAAATAATGACCCGGCCCACTGGACAGATCCCCTACTCCTGCTTTAGAGAGTCTATGGTGTTTTTGTAATATTTGCTTTTCTTAAGCAAGACGAATGCCTCGTGCAACGAAAAACTCACTAGATGAAAGCGTCTAGTGATTCTTTGCTGCCTCGCAAGACGATTTTTGGGGCCTTTTTTATTATTGCTGTCTGCCCTTTGTTTCCGCAAGACGAAAATTTTCGTAAGACGGCACGACCCACGGAACAAATTATTTTCTTCTTGCGAGGTACCACTGTATACAGGAAGAGCCTGAAGGTGCTGTTGCTAAACATCAAATCTGCAGAGAGATCCTGCAACCGCAACATGCTTTCAGTCCCTCAATTGAAGTCACATGCTCACTGTTAGAATCATAAAATCGTAGTCACCTAGTCCAACTCCCTGCAGTGCAGAAAATCTCAACACTTGGTTTCCCATCCGATTTGAAACCATAGCGAACCCTTCTTAGCTTTGTGCTAGCAGTTTTGTTGCTACACCGCTGATTTGCCAATGTTGTGTGACTAGCCCTTGAATTGGCTCCCTCCAGGAAATTCAAGCGAGAACACTAAGCCACATGTGAAGACCAAAAAAAGCCCAGTTCACTGCTCCATTCTAGATCATCAGACCTTTTCCAGCCCCGTACATGGTAGTGAGTTAGGTCCTGAATACAAGCAGGAGCTGTCCTCCAAATAAACATGTGGGAGGACAATTCCCCCCATGCTAGATCTAGATTTACCCCATGCCTGTCTAAATTTAGTAGCCCTGAGGCCCCAGAGCAGGGGTAGGCAACCTAAGGCCCGGGTGCCGGATGTGGCCCAATCGCCTTCTCAATCCGGCCTGCAGATGGTATGGGAATCAGCGTGTTTTTACATGAGTAGAATGTGGCCTTTTATTTAAAATGCATCTCTGGGTTATTTGTGGAGCATAGGCATTCATTCATTCCCCCCCCCCCAAAAAAATATAGTCCGGCCCACCACATGGTCTGAGGGACGGTGGACCAGCCCATGGCTGAAAAAGGTTGCTGACCCCTGTCCCAGAGGAAGGATCCCTGCTCTCCTTACCTTGAGGAATTCACTCACAGGTTGCTTACATCTCTCTTCCACATCACGGACAAGGTCATGAAGGTTGGAAATCTCTGATGTGGCGGTCTTCTCCTCCATTATCACTTCCTTCTGCAGCTGTTCTAGCCTGGCCAGCAGGAATTCTTCTTGATCCTCTAGAAACTGATGGAGCTGCTCAAATTCAGACACAATCTTCTTCCCTTCGGAGTCTAACCTTTCCTGCAAAGAGCAGGTCAAAAGGAAGGCAGGGAAGGTCAACAGAAAATGTTACGGTATAGAGTTGTGGCATTATCACCTGAACCACCGACTTTCCCCATCACTCAGCATTCACAGAGGAAAAGCACTACTTGCTGATATTTTTCTTGTTATGCACCTATTAAAGACACAGAAGCCGGGGGGGGGATGGGCAACTTGGACTGCTTTCATCCACCTGGCAGCCCTCCACATGTTTTAAACTCCAATCAGGTGTTAAGTCTGAGAACTGCTGACTTACCAGACGTTTCAAGCTTCTTCTCGCTTCAGCTAATTTCAGGGCCTGGAGTTCCTCTGTCTTTTGCTTCCAGATCTTCAGTTGCATCTGAAAGTGTTCCTTTTCAACAGAGAAATTATAAGCAGGCTTTTGGGGCATGGAGGTGGGAGTGGGGAACCTAGTAGCCTATAGTAACATAGGAAGGGGGAAGTGCTTTTTGTTTTTATTATGTATTTTGTGTTTTTATGTTGTGAACCGCCCTGAGATCTATGGATAAAGGGTGCTATACAAATTTAGTAGTAGTAGTAGTAGTAGTAATTTATTATTTATACCCTGCCCATAATAATAATAATATATTATTTATACCCCGCCCCAGCCACTCTGGGCGGCTTCCAACAAAACATTAAAATACAGAAATCCAACAAACATTAAAAGCGTCCCTAAACAGGGCTGCCTTCAGATGTCCTCTAAAAGTCTGGTAGTTGTTGTTCTCTTTGACATCTGGTGGGAGGGTGGGTGCCACTACGAAGAAGGCCCTCTGCCTGGTTCCCTGTAACTTGGCTTCTCACAGCGAGGGAACCGCCAGAAGGCCCTTGGCACTGGACCTCATGAACAATGGGGTTGGAGACGCTCCTTCAGGTATACAACAACAACAACAACAACAACAACGGGGAGGTAACTTATGAGTCTGAGCAACCTGTGTGGGGCTTAGTAAGTCACATAATTCTCACTTGAAATAATCAGCAAAAGGGATAACGTGCTTCCTGCCAGTTCTACATATGGCAAGAGTCAACACACTTGAATAACTTGACCACATTCATGGCATGTATTTAAATTGCTATTATCACTTTAAACAGTCAAGGCTTCCCTGAAAGAATTATGGGAACTGTAGTTTGTTAAGGGCACTGAGAGCTCCCCTCGCAGAACTACACTTCCCAGAGCAGCTGAAGAATCAGCCCCCCTTCACAGAGTGCTCTGGGGATTGTAGCTCTGTGAGGGAAATGGGGGGGGGGTCTCCTAACACTTCTCAGCACCCTCAACAAACTACGTCTCCTAGAATTCTTCGGGGGAAGGTGTGACTGCTTAAAGCGGCGCCATAGCACTTTAAATGTGTGGTATGAATGTGACCATAGTCATGTTCATTAATTTCAAGGGGTCTACGCTGAGTAAATCACATGTAAGAAGCTACCTTATACCAAGCCCATCTAGCTGTGTATTGTTCACACGAGCGTTCACACGTATTGTTCACACGATCGTTCCTCAACCTTAGGCCCTTCATATGTTGTTGGACTATAACTCCCATCATCCCTAGCTAGCAGGACCAGTGGTCAGGGATGATGGGAGTTTTAGTCCAACAACAAGGTAGAGAAAGGCTGGTTTACACCGACCAACCCATAGCAGCTCCCCAAAGGCAGGAAACATTCCCTGTCTCCCCTGGAGATACTAGGGATTGAACCATGGATGTTCTGCAAGCGGTCCAGATACTCCACCCTGCCTGAGCTACGCCCCTTTCCCCAAAACCAGGGGTCAGCAACCTTTTTCAGCTGTGGGCCACTCCACCATCCCTCAGACCATGTGGTGGGCTGGACTATTTTTTTTTGGGGTGGTGGTGGTGAACGAATTCCTATGACCCACAAATAACCCAGAGATGCATTTTAAATAAAAGCACACATTCTACTCATGTAAAAGCAAGCTGATTCCTGGAGCGTCCGCAGGCCGGATTGAGAAGGCGATTGGGCTGCATCCGGCCCACGGGCCTTAGCTTGCCTACCCCTGCCCTAAACTACCTTGTAATCCTGAGCAGCTTCTTCTATCGGAACGACAGTGTGATTTTGATGCTCGTTGGAAATAGTGCACACCAAGCAGATGGGCATCTTGTCGTCTTTGCAGAAGACCTTGAGGTGTTCCAAGTGCTTCTCACAGACTCTCCCCTCTTCCAGTGCTTTGGCAGCTTCCAGATTCAAGCATTTGACTATCTCCACGATTCTCGCCAGATGCTGGTTCTCTCTGAAGCTCTTTTGGTGGCTGCTTTCCCCACACCGGGGGCAGGACACGCCAGTCTCCTGCCCCCACCAGCACTGAGTGATGCAGGCCTGGCAGAAGTTGTGCCCACAATGTACAGACACCGGCTCTTTGAAATACTCCAGGCAGATGGAGCAGGAAGCTTCCTTGCTCAGGTTTCCTAAGAGAGCGTTTGCGTCCATGATTCCCTAGTCAGAAGTGAAGTTTCACTTTCCTCTGCTCGCTTGGGCGAGTCATTAACTGGCTCCAGCTCCCGGATTGGCTGAGATGACATCAGGCTGCCTTGGAGACAGTAAATTCCTGTGAACTGTAATAAGGAAGTCGGATTGACGTTGAGTCCAAGTATTATTTTGCCAAAACAAATTAAGGCTTAATACTGAAGGCAGGCCCCAAACAGCAGTGGAGTCTGCTTTTAATGTTTCAGTAAGGAGCTTCCAGAGCTTTCTGATCAACATTTTTGGTGTGCGCTTGTGTCTGTAAGCTATTTTTATTTATTTCAATTAAAGCTTGAAAACACACACAAAGAAAACACAGTATACAGAAATAAACATAAAATACCAAGCATTTTTAACCTAAAAAGCAGAAGAAAAGAGATAAAGGAAATGAAAAAACCTCCACCCAGAGAGGAGTGCTGGGCTGCAACGCACTAAGGTTGCCCCCCTCAAAAAATTGCAGCCAGGGCTATGGACCCCCTGGCATCCCCCATATCACAAAAAATTGTGTTTTAGATATTGCAAAAGAAGCTGGACAGCTTCGATAGCCATTGTGGAATGACACTTCCATCCGACTACTGTACACCCAATGACCCACAACTGGGATTGCTTCAGTAATATTTCCCTTTTGGGTGATGCCTCTGTACCTGTTGTGCTATTGTTTGCTTGCTTGCTTGCTTGTTGGTGTTGGTGTGCATGCATTTTAAAATTAGTTTTTATTGAAGTTATTTTTTTGTGATACAAACCAAACAAATAACCTACGTATGGCGTCCCTGCTTTCAAATCATAGTCTTTTGAGCACTGTTTGTTTGCATTCAGTATGAGACACTATTTTCCTAGGGTTGGGGGGGGATAATGATTGTTGTCAGGGCCGGATTTAGGTTTGATGAGGCCCTAAGTTGTCCCGTTGTCCTTTGTCAACAACAAATTGTCGCTATTTTTGTGTTGAATATACTGTATGCTATATGGTAATTTATGGACCTAATACCGGTAGGTATCGAAAACCATTTGCACATAACAAATAGGAGGCTACACAACACAAAACACTGTTGCTGTCTGTAGGATTTATTTTATTTGTTTTTTATCTTATATTTTGGAAATGTACATCCATTTCCCCCCCTTTAATTATTATTTTTTGGGGGGCCCCCAAGAGAGTGGGACCCTAAGGAGCTATAGCTTGTTCAGCTTATATGTAAATCCGGCAATAACAACAATTTGCTGTTGGGTATTGCAGTCCGGCCCTTTCACGGATCACTGCATTGTCGTGGCGAAGGGGCTTGAATAACTCGAAGAAGCTATGAGCTATGCCATGCAGGGCCACCCAAGATGGACAGGTCATAGTGGAGAGTTTTGACTAAACGTGATCCACGTGGATCAGGAACTGGCAAGCTACTCCAGTATCCCTGCCAAGAAAAATCCATGGACAAAGACAACAGGCAGATAGAAGTTATGAGGAGACTCTTGAGAGCCCCATGGACTGCTAGAAGATCAAACCTATCCATTCTGAAGGAAATCAGCCCTGAGTGCTCACTGGAAGGACAGATTGTGAAGCTGAGGCTCTAGTACTTTGGCCACCTCATGAGAAGAGAGGACTCCCTGGAAAAGACCCTGATGTTGGGAAAGATGGAGGGCACAAGGAGAAGGGGACGATAGAGGACAAGATGGTTGGACAGTGTTCTTGAAGCCGCCAACATGAGTCTGACTAAACTGCGGGAGGCAGTGGAAGACAGGAGTGCCTGGCGTGCTCTGGTCCATGGGGTCACGAAGAGTCGGACACGACTAAACGACTAAACAACAACAACATTGCAGTCCGAAACAGCTTCAGGATGCCAGGTTGGTGGAGCGCAGAAGCGCAGATTTGTTATTATCTCCTTTTTATCTAATTCGTTTGAAACTGAAAATCAATAAAACACAAATGGGGGGAAAAAGCCACCCACTTTTCAGAAGACGCATAGAGAGGACTGGGCTGGAAACCAGCTATTTCCCATAACGCGGCCTTCCCCATCCTTGTGCCCTGCAGACGTTTCGGACTACAATACCCATCACGCGTGCACGCTGGCAGGGGCTGATGGGTACTGTAGTCCGAAACGTCTGCAGGGCACAAGGTTAGTGGAGCGCAGAAGCGCAGATGCTCCGGCGCCTCTTGGGCGCGCAGAGCGTTACGCTCCCCAACTGGAGGAGTCCTCAGTCCTAATCCTCTCCCTGGCTCGGCCTCTCAGCCTGAGCTACGGAGCGCCATTGAGCCCGGAGGACCAGGCACTGCTACTGTTTCTGCTATTGCCGCCGCCGCCGCCGCCATGGAGAACCCGGTGGAGAGCCTGCACAAAGAAGCCACTTGCTCCATCTGCCTGGAGTACTTCCGCGACCCGGTCTCCATCCCTTGCGGGCACAGCTTCTGCAGGTCGTGCATCGCGCAGTGCTGGAAGGAGCGCAGCACCGACTTCTCGTGCCCTCAGTGCCGGGTGGTGTCCCTGCAGAGGAATTTCAGGCCCAACCGCGAGCTGGGCAACGTGGTGGAGATCGCCAAGAGGCTGGGCTCCGGCGCCGAGCAGGAGGAGCCGGGAGGCGGCGGCGGGAGGCAGGTGTGCGAGAAGCACCGCGAGGCGCTGAAGCTCTTCTGCAGCGAGGAGGAAGACCTCATCTGCTGCATCTGCCGGGAGTCCCGAGCGCACAGGAGCCACGCTGTGTTCCCCGTGGAGGAAGCGGCCCAGGATTATAAGGTGAATAGTGGGGGGCACACGCGCGCACACTTGACTGGTGCTATTTGGCGCCCTATTGGGGCACCCCCTCCTCAGAATGGTGGAACATAGGAAAGTGCCTCCCACCCAGTGCTGGATTTACTTATAAGCTAAACAAGCTATAGCTTAGGCCCCCAAAAATTTGAAGGAAAAACAAACAAACCTGGATGTACATTTCCAAAATATAAGATATAAAATAAAATAAAATAAAACCTACATACAGCAAATGAAACAAGAAGTCAACAAGGAATGCATTTAAGGAATATTTGAGAAACAATAACATAAAAGAAACCCCTTTGGAAGAGCTAGACTGAACCTTGTACAGTATATTATAAATCTATATTACAAATGTTTAAATATATGAATAAGTAAGGGGAAGGTAATATGTATACAAAACTGTGTGAAAACATCCAAATAATAGACAAAATACAGCAAGTTTAATTGGAAGTCATTTTAAAATTAAGGCAAGAGAATATAAGTTGGAAAGTGATAGAATAATTGGTTTTATGTTCATTGTTTTGTTATTTGTTACTGGAACGTATAATTTATGTTTGTAAGTATATGTATGTAATTTGTTTGTATGTAATTTGTTTGCAATATAATTTTTAAATAATAAAGATCTATACATAAAAAACACTACATACAGCAACAGTGTTTTGTGTTGTTGTGTAGGCTCCTATGTGTCGGAGAACCAGCCGACTCTTAGGTGCGAGGAAATCATGAGACGAGAGTCAGGAGTTTCAGATAGAGAGCATGAGCAGAGTGCTGAGCGAAGTGCGCTGAGCAGAGTGCTGACTGCCTCTCAGCCTCAGCTCCTTTATTATGGATGGTTTCCTTGTAAAAAACATTAACCTTTAACCTATACATGACTCATGCAAACAAGGAAGATGTGTAAACAGACAGGCTGGCGCCAGTGGTCACTTGATTGATTACCCCCAATAAACCTGTGCCTTACACAGAGAACTCCATTTGTACATTCCCACAGAGTGTTTCCTGTGTACATTCCCACATCACCTCTTTCTTTTTATTTTTAAGCAACAGGGTAAATTAACACGTGGGAAGCCAGATAGGGAGTCGCTGATACCTCGCAATGAAGGCTCCACGTGAAATTCCAGTGGAGGGGCGTGCAGCCTGAAACCAGGTCATGCATTGACCAAAGAGGGAGGGTAAACATTGAATGCAGCAACATAACATAACCAAGCCACAGGCTAATCCCATAACCGTCAAAAGTGTTTTCCTGATCCAGGCACCGTTAGGCAACCAAGACAGCAGCCATTCCCATGGATCAAAACCCACGGCAGGTTGCAAGGGCTGTGCAGCCACCAAGTTCTCCATTTCTTGTATAGTATGAGTAATGTTAGGACCATTATCTTGCACATACATGCAACAATGACTATGTATTAAGGCACATACGCCTCTTTTCGAGGCTAAAATCACATCCTGTAATTCTGTATTGATCAATTTCATGCCTTTAACTGTGTCATTGAACAAAGCCTCTGTCCAGTTAGCTAAGTGATGCAAATCTCTATAATTCATTTTGCTACTCCTAATAATGGCAAAATACTACGAGCTATCTGAGTATCAGTATATTGTGTTATAGGGGCATTGACTTCGTGTTTATTGCGCAAGCGGGTGCGAGGAAGAGCATCTAACTTATACACCAGTGGTATCACTACCCCTAGAGTGCAAGTCCCTGAAAAAGCAGAGGGAATCTCTTTGTATGCATTCTTACCACACAAAAGCCACAGATTTGATTGTAACACGCATGTGGATCTCCAACTCTTCTTCATCCAATCAAACCATGAATAAAAAGCACGGCATGTAGCCTGTTGGTAATATGTCATGTATCTGGTAACATTATTAATTGTTACCTTGGGCCTACCGCTTTGGGTAGTGACGTTAAGAAAACAAGAGCTACCATTAACATATAAGTCCAATTACAATAAGGATAATGACCTAAAAATCTGCTACTATCGTGATTAAAACGAAAACATCGTGGAGCTACTTCTAATAATGATAATATAACAGGGGGTGAACTAATACGATTATCTCTCATATTATTACTAATTCTAAAAGAATCATTAATAGGAATACCATGCAGTAATATCCCCTGAATGACTTGACTGTGAGGGAATATGTAAGCAAATCCAACAATCAGAATAGTTAAGCAATTTCGCAAACTGAGAAATATCCTGTACATAGGTATTATTATTCCATATGGAATGATAAGAGTCATGTCTTTGATACTTCTGTAAAATGGCAGCACGCCTAGAGCGATTATGGCTTGCAGATCGAATAAATGGAAGGTGATCTTGACGGAGTGCAGCCATATTTAGAGCACGATGCCGCCAGGTGCAATGGTGTTTCAGACCGGGTGACAGGTGCTGTCCTCCAGAAAGAGTGTAGAAAGGTCTGCCTCCTCCCTCAGCGGCATCTGCGACTGAATGGGCTGAAGAAGAAGCTGTAGATGATTGCCAGGGTCGTACACAGCGTGCTGGCACCCACAGAGGGTCCCCATCGATGGCATATCCATGTCCCCAGGCAATCAGCAGTACAAGGCCACGCCATGCTGGATCCGGATGTTTCCTGAAAGACACAAGGGAGCGAGGCAGCTCCTCCTCTTTTCTAAAATGTAATTCTGCAGGAGTATGCTGCTTATTATGCGGGTATAAAAGATAAAAAAGCACTTGATGCACAATATAAGATATTTCCGCAATAGGAGCGTTCTTTCCACTAAGTTGTGGAAAAAGCAGAGATTTAAAAGTTGAATGCTCAGCAATTGCTTGTCCTGTAGAATTAAAAGGAATACCATGAGTTAATTTCACATTCCACAATGTACAGAAATCAGAAAATCGCTTAGAAATATACGCAGGGCCATTATCCGTTTTGATGCTGCTAGGCTTTCCCATGACCGAAAAACAGCGCAGAGTGTGCTGTATTACGTGCCTGGCTGTCTCCCCTTTTAAGGGCGTCGCCCAGATGAAGCCCAAAGACGTGTCCACCGTGAGGTGCAGTCTTGAAAAAAGAGGCTAACAACGGGGTGAGAGTGACATCCATTTGCCAAATTGAGAGAGGGGCAATCCCTCTGGGATTGACAGCATCAAAAGGAAACATGGTAGGGGCTTTAGAACAAGAAAAACATTGCGAGACAATGTCTCGTGCCTGAGAAATTGATGTTTGAAAAGACTTGGCTAGAACCCTGGCAGATTGATGAAAGGTGGCATGGCTCAGCAGAGGGTCAAAAAACAAAGAAAAGACCTGCTCTTGCTTCAAAGCAGCATCTGCTACAGCATCTTGTAGCAGACGCTGCAAAGAGAGAAACAATTGCAACAAAATCATCATCCAGAGCAGGATAATGTATGCCACTGACAAGAATGTCAAAAATCTGGAGACATACTGAATATCAACAATCAGGTTAAACTTCACATTCTGAAACAGATCAAAAGCCAAAATCACCACAGCCAATTCAGAACGCTGAGCGGATTCCTGCTCCGTTGTAAATCTTGTCTTCCAGGCCCCCTCCTCCCTCCACACAACCACCCCCCTTGTCTTGGTCCCATCTGTGAAGAGGGTGAGAGCAAAGGGGATAGGGGAGGGGGAGCACAGGGAACGGAGGTAATAGGAGACAGAGGAAAGAAAGATCAATGCCACAGCACATTGTCTTCCCTTGATAACAACGTCCATAACAGCTGCTGGAGAAGTATGTACGTTCTGCAGTGATGCATGGGGCAAGTGTAGCCATTCAACAAGACAAACGCGAGACTGAGAAAATTCTGCAGGCTGGTAGAGAACAGCTGTGGGCAGCAATTTTGTGGCAAAAACAGCCAATGACAATAGTCCTGTGGAATCCAGGCGATCCACCATAGATTTTTGCAAATGGTGATTAATCGTTGCCAGGGCTGATTCCATATCCAGTATGATGTCTGCCGGTTGCTTATGTCCTTTCAGGGCATTGTACAAAGGTGATAGTACACACGTTGGCAAGTCTATGTATGATTTTGCCCAATTCGAATGTCCTAACAGCAGTTGTAGATCCACCAGCCAGAGTACCGCTGGAAAATGCAGCTGCAGTATCAGGGGTGCTGCTGCTTGTTGCGTATCCTTGTGTTCCAGGTATGTGATAGGCAGGGTGCGTTGAATTTTTTCCAGGGCGATTTTAAGCCCTGCAGAGGTGAGATCCTCTGTCAGCTGGTGCACCCATGTTTCAGGAATGTCTTTAGCGGCAAGCAATTTTGCTGTGTGGGATT
Organism: Zootoca vivipara; assembly: GCF_965207765.1. Lineage (NCBI taxonomy): Eukaryota > Metazoa > Chordata > Lepidosauria > Squamata > Lacertidae > Zootoca > Zootoca vivipara. The sequence goes on along the minus strand of NC_142584.1, from coordinate 105,253,134 downwards.
CAGAGCCGATTGATTGACAGGCTTTTAACATGTCGGCTATTGCCACATCAGGTGTAGCCACCAGCGGGCGCAAAGATTGTTTACAGTCTTCATTGGCATTATCAAAGGCTAATTGTCTGATGATTACTCCTTGCGCTGCTGTATCTTGAACCTGGCGTCTAAGGGTATTGTACAGTCTATTTATGAAAGCGCCATAAGGTTCAGTGGGTCCTTGCTGCACGCTCCCCCATCGCTCCCCTTTTTTTAACTTCACAGGAGGAACAGACATCAAAGCCTCCTGGGCAGCTGAAATTGTGGCGTCCCAGTACTGAGGATCCAGAGCCAATTGCTGCGCAGTTGTTAAAAAATTCCCAGCTCCTGTGAGACCATCCAGGACGTCTCCAGGTGTTAACATAACAGGGGGAGGGAGGGGGGGTGCCCCTGCTGCCAAGGCTGCAACGGCATTGGCATGTGCTGCCTGTGCAGCATTATTCAAATTTGTTTGGATATCATGGACCCGGCGTTGACAAGCCCAGGTCCAACTTTGCATAAAAATTATCATTTGATTTGGCTTGAGCACTGTTCTAGCCAGTAATTTAATATCCTCTGGCAATAATTGCTGTTGAAAAATAGTGCCAAAGAGACCAAGAGTATACGGGGAATGCAATCCATTGTCTCTTACTGACTGATACAATTCTTTGATGTATCGGAGTTGAAATTGCTCGTGCCGTGGTGCCCCGCCCCCAGGTCCCGCAGGCACAATCACAGTAGACTCAAAAGCCAGCAAAGGAGCTGCTGCTTTAAGAGATTCCTGGAGCTTTGTAGTATTCCCCCCCTCCTGCTTCACAGTGGGCATGGTACTTTGAAATGCAGGCAAAACCTGAGAGACATAAGCTGGAGGGGGTGGGGTGGCAGACAAAGAAAGTTGCTGTTTTCCTGGCGGAGTTAAATTAGGTGGGTCCGGACCAGGAGGGATGGGGGCAGGCAATGCCGGAGAAACAGAAGGCTTCAGTGGGGGAGGCATGCATGCGGGTGGTGCAGAGGGGAGGCTTGAAGCAGCTGCCAGAAAGATATTCTTTGGCATGACTAGTGCCAAGCATGCTCTTATTTTCCCCCACGTAATTAAGACACGTACTCCAATGCTGGGATGAGCATGAAAATGTTCACCAAGTTTGTCCCAAAAATCTAATTCCCAAGTTCCATCCTCCGGAAACCATGGACAGTGCTCATAAGCAGTATGAATAAAAGTAATAAGATCGTCTTCTGAGGCATGCTGATTGTTAGAAGTCAGCAGGTATTTTAAGTCTTTAAGAAAACGTTTCTGTGGCACAGAAAGCGAAGTGCCCATTGTAAATGCAGGAAGAGAAAAATAAGCAATAGCTGGGAGCCAACTCACCGGGGATCCTAAGATGAGGTAGACGTCTGAACCCTTGCCGGGCGGGTGAGTAGCTGATGCAGGACCACGACGTGCGTCCTTTCAACAATGGCGTAGAACTTTTTAGCCTCACACGGGGCACCACTTGTCGGAGAACCAGCCGACTCTTAGGTGCGAGGAAATCATGAGACGAGAGTCAGGAGTTTCAGATAGAGAGCATGAGCAGAGTGCTGAGCGAAGTGCGCTGACTGCCTCTCAGCCTCAGCTCCTTTATTATGGATGGTTTCCTTGTAAAAAACATTAACCTTTAACCTATACATGACTCATGCAAACAAGGAAGATGTGTAAACAGACAGGCTGGCGCCAGTGGTCACTTGATTGATTACCCCCAATAAACCTGTGCCTTACACAGAGAACTCCATTTGTACATTCCCACAGAGTGTTTCCTGTGTACATTCCCACACCTATGATGTAAGTAATAGGCCCCGCCTGCTTGCTAAAATATCACTGGTTTTCTCTTTTCTAGATATAGGGTGCCTACATTCTGCATGGACTGGTGACATGGTAACATGTGCAAATGGCTTTAGATACCTATTCAGTCCATAAGTTACCATATAGCATATATTCAACACAAAAAACAGCGACAATTTGTTGTTGACAAAGGACAGCTGGACATATAAAGGGCCCAATTACCTTCAGTAGCTTAGGGCCTCATCAAATCTAAATCCGGCCCTGCTCCCACCAAGTCAGAAGCATTGGTCCATTTTGCTTGGTAATGACAGTGGTTCTCCAGGATTTCAGGATGGAGTTTCAGCCTAGGGCTGCCACATTTCAAAAAAGTAAAAACCAGGACACCCTGAGCTGTTGACTCCCAAATTGTTAATTTTTTTAAAAAAAATGCCGAAAAACCACAATTTTTCTATTATTATTATTATTATTATTTGAATTTATATACCGCCCTATACCTGGGGGTCTCAGGGTGGTTCACACAATAAAATCAAGATATAAAATCAAATACATAATAAAAATAAAAACAACAACCCAATAGCTCCCCCCTCCAAATTGCATTCTCTAAGATCCAGGACAGCGCACTGCCTTTTGGAAATTCCCCAGACGTTGATTCTGCAGACATATGGCAGCCCTAGTCTCAACCAACTTTACCATGGATGGTTACCCGTAATGAATGCTTTACTTGAGATTCCTGGAATAGATGGCCCTTGGGGTCCATTCCAATTCTAGATTTGTATGATTCTACCTGGAGATGTCGGGGATTGAACTTGGGTCCTTCTGCTTGCAAGGCAGATGCTCTACCACCAAGCCACGGACAGGCCCATTCTTGTTGCGGTATAACAGGCATCCCCAAACTTCAGCCCTCCAGATGTCTTGGACTACAACTCCCATCTTCCCTGACCACTGTCCTGTTAGCTAGGTATCATGGGAGTTGTAGGCCAAAACATCTGGAGGGCCGCAGGTTGGGGATGCCTGCGGTACAACCTTGCATAGACACTGAACCTCAGAGGAAGGAAGCCGTTATTATCATAATAGTGAAAACGCTGATAATAATAATGCAACATTATGGTGTTGATGATGATGACATTGAGACCAACCTACCAATATTATTAGTGCTAGTAGCAGCAACTGTAGTATTGTTCCTTCCCATCTGAAGAATCTTGTCGGTTAGTCCCCTCCCCCCTTGCCTTTGAAACTATGTGTGATGTTGAAAGTATGTTTGAAGTTGGAGAAATAAAATGCTGGGTTAATGCCATAATATTTTATTTCCATTGCTCCATAATCTGGGTGGGTTTCTTTTGTTCCCGTGTTGATTATGGAATATCAGTAATTTTTTTTTGTATTTCACTATCGGTTAAATTGGATGTAACCTGTTGCTTGTGTGTGAAGCAACATGGGGCATTAGTTACTAACGACAACACTATTTCAAAATAAGTTTCTATTTGTTTAGAAAGAAATCCAGAGCCGTCTGCAGAGCTTAAAGGAAGAGAAAGAGAAACTCCTGGGGTTAAAACTGGCTGGAGAAAATAGACACCAGGAATATCTGGTTAGTATAGAATCCTGTGGTATAGCCTAGCAAGGAATGTGGGCATTAGTTTATCTTTATTTAATGTGCTTTTACATCCTGGAACTTGAAGATATAATCCAGGGCTTTAATCAGCAGACCAAGCAGGAAACAGTGATGGCCGCCAACTTGGAAGGCTTTAAAAGTGGGCTAACAAAATTCACGTAGGATAAGACTATCAGTGGTTGGCATCACTAGGGAACAGGGAGGATATATAGACCTTGTAGTGTTCCAAATGCAGCTCTTTTCCCATGGCAACATTTCACTACACGTATAAGGAGGGCCATGCTGGATCAGACAAAAGACCTATCCTTTCTACCAGGCAGGTTCTCTGATGTTCTACGGTAGTTGCTTCTGAATTTTAGCTTTTCATTTTGTTGCTTTGATTATATTTGCATTTTGATCTGTGCAATCCCCTGCCCCAAATGCAGATGACACCAAATTGAGAGGGGTAGTTAATGCCATGGAAGACAGAATCAGGGTTCAAGATGACCTTAACAGATTGGAGAACTATTGGGCCCAAACTAACAAAATGAATTTGAATAGGGACAAATTTAAGATTCTACACTTACGGTAAGCAGAAAGAACCAGCTGCACAAATATAAGATAGGGGACACCTGGCTTACTAGCAGTACATGTGAAACGGATGTAGGGGTCTTAATAGACCATTAGCTGAACATGAGTCAACAGTGTGATGCAGCAGCAAAAAAAGAAAAGAAAAAAGAAAGGCTAATGCTATTCTAGGCTGGATCAACAGAAGTATTGTGTCCAGATCAAGGGAAGTAATCTCTGTTCTGCCTTAGTCAGACCACACCTGGATTACAGTGTCCAGTTCTGGGTACCACAATTTAAGAGGGATGTTGACAAGCTGGGACATGTGCAGAGGAGGGCAACCAGAATGATCAAGGGTCTAGAAACAAGGCCTTCTGAGGAACAGTTGAGGGAGTTGGGTATGTTTAGCCTGGAAAAGAGGAGACTGAGAGGAGATATGATAGCCATCTTCAAATATCTACCGGTAAGGCGCTCTCATGTTGTGCCTTCAAATTGCGCTGCTGACTTTTAAAAATCAAAACTTAGTATATTTTGGTTTTCCAAAAGAGTTCCAGTATTTCAGATTAATTTCTGCTTATTTGAGGGGTGTTTGCTGATCTTCCCAATGCCCTGACCCATCTTTCTCCCACTTTCCTCCCTATGTTACAGAAGCAAACAGAAGCCGAGAGGCAGAAATTGATGTCCGAATTTGAGCTGGTGCATCACTTTCTGGAGGAGCAAGAAAAACTCCTGCTGCATCAGCTGAATGAGCTGGAGAAGGAGATTATGAAGCATCAGAAAGAACATGGGGGAAAGTTTTCTGATGAGATTGTCTCTCTCAGTGCCCTGATAGATGAGATAGAAGAAAAATGCACACAGCCAGACAGCGAATTCTTGCAGGTGAGATGAGGTGGTTGTTGGGTGGGGTAGAACTGAAAAAAGGACACAACAAACTGAAGAATAAGCCTAAAGCTGTCCTTAACATAACCAAATCCTTATACTTATTGCCCAGTAAGTAATACACAGGGTCCAGCTGAGTGTATGGTACTTCATGCAGACCAGAAAAGAGCTATACAAATAGCAAACACTATTGTTAGAGGTATCTTTCTACTGCAGTTGGAATGGCTTGCTCAGTAATGCCTGTCTCCCTGTCTCAGCAACTGAATGCATAATTTCATTCCAGTTAACTCATTTCCCCACTGCCCTGCTTTCTTCTCCCAACGATTAGAAGGTGCGCAGTTTCTAAACTACGCTGTCTCTGTTTCTCAGATATAAGTGGCTATAATGAGAATCTCCTGTTATGCTCATGTTGATGCAGAGTTCCTGTCTTTCTCTTCCCTGTCCACCTACGCTCCTCTCTCTCTAGGATATCAGAAGCACCTTGGGCAGGTATGTGGCACTGACATCCACTGAAGGCATGCATTTGCATATATATATATATATATGCCCTCAAGATTGTGCTGCTTCATTCCGGTTTGCAGATAGTTTGCTTTTTCAAAATATTAAAGCTGTGGTATACTGTGACAGACCATCTTGCCCAGAGATGGGGAACCAGGTGTTGCTGGACTCCAGCTCCCATCAGGCCCAGCCTGTGTACCTAACTGTCGGGGATGATGGGAGTTGTAGTCCAGCAACATCTGCAGGACAACATGTTCCACCATCCCTGATCTAACCAGGACTGTCAACTCTGAATGTGAAGGGTTGCCCAGGATCTCAGGCAGAGTTCTTTCCCGCGATTGCCACCTGCGACCCTTTAAGTGGAGATGCCATGGGCTGGGCCGGGTCTTTTGTACATGTGGATCTCTGGCCCTTCCCACTTTTGTTAGCAGCTCCTCCCAGTCTCCAAGCTGAGATGGGCTTTCTATTTCTTCCATATTCATACACACTTTGGATACTCTTGGACTTTGGTTTGTATCACTGTGATGCGGGTGGCGCTGTGGTCTGTACCGACCGGAAGGTTGGTGGTTTGAATCCCTGCGGCGGGGTGAGGTCCCGTTGCTCGGTCCCTGCTCCTGCTAACCTAGCAGTTTGAAAGCACGTCAAAGTGCAAGTAGATAAATAGGTACCGCTGCAGCGGGAAGGTAAATTGCGTTTCCGTGCGCTCTGGTTTCCGTCACTGTGTCCCGCTGCGCCAGAAGCAGTTTAGTCATGCTGGCCACATGACCCGGAAAACTCTCTGTGGACAAACGCTGGCACCCTCGGCCTGAAAGCAAGATGAATGCCGCAACCTCATGGTCGCCTTTGACTGGACTTAACCGTCCAGGAGTCCTTTACCTTTTTTTACCTTCCAGGATGCCTTTTTAAACAATGGACAGAGGCACTGTGCTCTCTCTTAACAGCTTCACAAAAGACTGTTGTGGGGAGTCCAGGATATGCTTTTCCTGGCATAGCAATAATAACAAGCAAAATGTGGGATTTAGTCTCTTATGTGGCCTTTTGCAAAATCACATTGAACAGAATAGTCATAAGACCAATGAATGCACTGAAGAAAAACATTTCCCCAGGTACAAAATCCTGCAATATCACTTATCAGAAAATAGGATGCTCTTACAGAGAAACTGCAGTCATCTCACTGCTTCTCCCAGGGAGCTAAATGTACTCATACTGTACAGCTCCACCTCTGAGAGACACATACTACTATTTCACCTGTTTTATCACAGGGCCAGCTTCCAGGGCTGAATCTTGGATCAGCACTGACTCAGATTTAAGTACAACTTTTGCCTATAAAACGGGATGCAGGTGGCGCTGTGGATTAAACCACAGAGCTTGGGCTTGCCAATCATAAGGTCGTCGGTTCGAATCCCCGCAACGGGATGAGCTCCCATTGTTCGGTCCAGCTCCTGCCAACCTAGCAGTTCGAAAGCACGTCAAAAGTGCAAGTAGATAAACAGGTACCGCTCCGGCAGGAAGGTAAACGGCATTTCTGTGTGCTGCTCTGGTTCGCCAGAAGCGGCTTTGTCATGCTGGCCACATGACCTGGAAGCTGTACGCCGGCTCCCTCGGCTAATAAAGCAAGATGAGTGCCGCAAACCCAGAGTCGTCCGCAACTGGACCTAACGGTCAGGGGTCCCTTTACCTTGCCTGTAAAACCAAGTGTCACGCAGCCTTAATTGGGCATCTGCAGAATGGGGGGGAAACTGACACATTTCTTTTCCAAGGTTTGACAAGGAGCCCTTTCAGTCACCTGAAGAGATGCCATCCAAGGTGGAAAAAAGACTCGGTGAATTATCGGAGAAAAACAGCGTGCTCACAAATATCCTGAACAACTTCAAAGGTACCGATGATCTGCTTTAAAAGTTGCAAGTAGAACTTGGGGCTAAAGGGTGCAATGTAAAGCGCTCCTGTTCAGGATTCCTGTCAGCCACGCCCACTTCCAGAATACTCCAGGCTGCCCACCCCCAGTTTTCCATCCCCCACAAAAAAAGACATTCAGCATTCCGTGGCCATGAGTACCATACCTCACTGGGCTGTTTTTTGGTGTGGGAGTGCCCCATTAATTCACCTGCCCCCTCTCACTATCCCTTGAAACATTGGATTTCCTCCTGAGCTTGTTGATGCCTCCCCTGTTATTTTGTCTCCCCTATGTTTCTTAGTCACCTTATTTGGGTTGAAGTTCTGTCAGTTCTTGTCAGCTGAGTTTGCTACCAGAGTGAATGATCGAAAAAGTATAAATCCATTCTCAGTTGGAAGGTATTTTTAAAAGTATGTATTGCAAAGTGTCAAAAAGTGCATTCTGTGTGCATTTATTTTTAGATCCTTTCTGAGCTTTTCACAGATATGACTGAGTTTATTATTCAGTCTACCTTAATTTCTCTTTTTCTGGCAATCCTGTCCATTCCCTTTCAACTACCCGCAAAGTATTTGCAGCAGAAAATATAGTACCTGCTTGCAGCCAGGAGAGTGAGAGAGGATAATGAAACCCACTTTTCTGAGAATATATAAATGAAATTAGAAATTGATCGCTGTTTGAAAATCACGTATGTCTCCTCTCATCCCTTAGACACTCTGCCATCAGAACTGGGGACAGAATGGGGTAAGCAACTGGTGGAAAACATTTGTGAGATAAGTTAGTTCATTCATGTTTGGTTCTGGAAAGAAGTAGTTGATACGGAGAGGTCTGAACTTAACTGGATCAGTTTGATTGCGACAGATAAATCTTGGAGGTATTGTTGTTAATGTTGTCATTGTCAACATCATTAAATTTATTGCCTGCCCCTCACTAGCAGGTTCCATATCAAAAAATAATAATAAAGCAAAGTGGAGTCAAAAGAATGGGCAGGGGTGGGGGGGCTTCTGAAAGAACACATCTCATTTGTCAAATGCGCTCTGTACCTAAACTACACCAATTTGGAATTAGCTGACAAAAATATAAACTGTTCCTTTATCCCAGCATATTTTCTCTCTCTCTCTCTGCAGTCAACATAACCCTTGACACAGACACAGCAAACCCCCAAATCATCATCTCTGAGGATCGAAAAAGTGCGAGATGGGACGTCACCAGGACAGACGTGCCCCACAATCCTAAGCGATTTAAGTCCTCTTGCTGCGTGCTGGGCTGCGAAGGATTCACTTCCGGGAGACATTACTGGGAGGTCAATGTGGAAGATGGGGGCATTTGGGCTGTGGGGGTAGCCCGGGCCTCTGTGAGGAGGAAGATAGAGCTCAAGCTGACCCCGGAGGAAGGGATCTGGGCCTTGCAAGGGGATTTTGGTCAATACCAGGCTCTCACTACCCCTGTGACACCTCTGTCCCCCATCTGCACCCCTAGGAGAATCCGGGTATTTCTGGACTATGAAAGGGGACAGGTGGAATTTCTTAATGCTGACACAAAGGACTCTGTCTTCATTTTCCCATCGGCTTCATTCTCTGGTGAGAGAGTTTTCCCCTTTTTTAAGGTGCTGCTTGCCCAGCTGACACTTGATGGCTGATGGGTCCCTCCCTCAAGATCACGTAAGGCAGATTAGTTGCTTCTTAATGCCGCTGTTCCAAGTCCATTACATTGTACTTGAAATCAGGAAGGGTAAAAGTTGGAGTAGACCTACCCTTCCAATGCATGCTGATGAACGGTTATGATTAATCCACACGATTGGTTGCCAAGCACAGCACCATCACTTGGTGGTGGTACTTACTCCAGATTTAATTCACGGAGATCACAAGGGTGCAGTTTTTTGCATGCGGCATTATACATGGGTGGTGCCAAAGTAAAGTTAAGGCTAGAGTGGGTTCAAAACACTTGGCTTCAATAAAAGAGGAGGTCGCTGCTTGTGTGTGTGGATGCAGAGAGGGTCTCCGTCAAATCACTCAACGCTGTGCCAGTTCTTATCACAAGAGTCACTGTTGTAGCAAGAACTTGAGTTTGCCAACCAAGGCTGAGCCTGACTAACCCAGTCAGACCATCTAGCTCAGTATTGTCAACACGGACAGGCAGCAACTCTCCTGAGTTTCAGGCACAGGGGGCATTCCCAGCTTTATCTGGAAGTGCAAATAAATGAACCTTTAGCCCTTCTCTGAAACTACTTTCACCAAAGACAGCTCCTTGGATTTCCTATGTTGCTGCATTAAAGTTGTTGTTGTTGTTGTTGTTAATGATGATGTTGATGTATTTAATTTTGTAAACCGCCTCCTATGCCCACAGACAGATGAGCGGGATAAAAATTAATAAACTCAAATGAAGTAGTAATGAAGGACAGAATACCTTCGATTCTGACGGGCTGAAACCCCCCCTCCCCCTTTCTTCTGCTAAGCATGCCTTACTTTGCCCCCCAGGAACAGATTTTGACTGGTTTGTGTCGTCGTGTAAAATGAGAATAATCACTAGTCTCTCGTCCATCATTGTTGTCAGGTAAATAAACGCGGACACCAATAAAATACCACGTGCAGCTAATGAGATCAAATCTTTTATTATTCTTTGGCGAATACTGGGAAGGTAGAGGAAAGAGGAAGTAATACGGTAGGCGCAATCCTATTGCCATTGCCCCGCTGGAGGAATCCTCTTCAGAGGAGTGAACATTATGGAGGAACAGGTGGTCTGGGGTCAGTGAGACAGATCGGGGTTGCTGCGCTCCAGCCTCCTACACGGAGACAGCCCTGGCTCAGAATCAGAGGTGGAAGCTGGGCCGTTTCCAAGCCCCGGAGAGCACCAGCTGCTATGTGTGCAAGCCCATTCCACTGCCTGATGCCAGAGTGTCTGCTTGAAATCCAGGGTCTCTGGAGGAGTAGAGGGCTATGCCTCATGAGTAGACCAAGCTCCTCAAGCAACATAGCTGCCTCCTAGGCTAAGGGCGATGCTCTTCAGCTCCAGACAGAGCTCTGGAACAACATTGTTGCAGGTTCTTGGACCACATTCACACCATACATTTAAAGCACATGTGATCCCACTTTAAACCATCATGGCTCCCCCCCCAAGCATTCTGGGAGCTGCAGTTTAAGGATGCTGAGAGTTGTTAGGAGGCCCCTATTCCCCTTACTGAGCTACAATTCTCAGAGTGGTTTAACAATCAAACACAGGAGTGTAGCTCTAGTCCAACCCCCTGCTTTGCAGGAATCTTCTGTCCAGTGTTGGGGCTAGAACCCACGACCCTGAGATTAAGTCATCCCTGCATTGCAGGGGGTTGGACTAGATGACCTAGGGGACCCCTTCCAACTGTACAATTCTACGCGTCTATTCTATGATGATTCCAATAGCTCCATGCGAAGCAGTCAAGGATTTAAAAGTCGTGTCTTTGTCATCTATAAGCAGTGTTTTTTTCTAAAAAAAATGTTTGGGGGTACTCTCTTTGTGACTCAAGGAAATCACCATGTTATAGTTCAAATCGGGGGAAATAAAGACAGTAAATGGACAAAAGTACAAAGATTCACAAAACGTTTAGGGGTATGCGTACCCCCAGAAAAAAGCACTGTCTATAAGAACACAAGCTTTGATAGTCTTTTGAGCAGCCTCAGTCACTTCAAAACAATTTCGCAGAGGAACAGGGCCGGATTTAGGCTTGATGAGGCCCTAAGCTACTGAAGGTAATTGCGCCCTTTATATGTCCAGCTGTCCTTTGTCAACAACAAATTGTCGCTGGTTTTTTTGGGTTGAATATATGCTATATGGTAATTTATGCACCTACAGTAAAAGGTATCTAAAGCCATTTGCACATGTTGCCATGCAACCAGTCCATGCAGAATATATGGTAAAGGGACCCCTGACCATTAGGTCCAGTCGTGACCGACTGGAGTTGCGGCGCTCATCTCGCTCTTGGCCGAGGGAGCCGGCGTACGGCTTCCAGGTCATGTGGTCAGCATGACAAAGCCACTTCTGGCGAACCAGAGCAGCACACGGAAACACTGTTTACCTTCCCGCTGTAGCGGTCCCTATTTATCTACTTACACTTTGACGTGCTTTTGAACTTCTAGGTTGGCAGGAGCTGGAACCGAGCTCACCTTCTGATTGGCAAGCCCTAGGCTCTGGTTTAACCCACAGGGCCACCCGCGTCCCCAGAATATACGGCAGGCACCCTATATATATAGAAATGAGCAAACCAGTAATATTTTAGGGAGCAGGCTAGCAGGCGGGTCCCATGACTTACATCACAGGAGCCTACACAACAACACAAAACACTGTTGCTGTATGTAGGTTTTATTTTATTTGTTTTTTATCTTATATTTTGGAAATGGATATCCAGTTTTCCCCCCTTTAAATTTTCTGGGGCCCCCAAGAGAGTGAGTCCCTAAGCTATATAGCTTGTTTAGCTTATACGTAAATCCAGCATTGCAGAGGAGTAACCCGCGCGTTTGCGCATTTTTGAAAAAAATAAATGCGTTTGCTGAACTCCAGCTCCCATCAGCCCCTGCTCAGCACGGCCAATGCTCAGGGATGCTGGGAGTTGTGGTCCAGCATCCGAGTGCGGCGGGTGGGAGTGGAGGAGTCCTTCCCCCCCCCCGCCCCGCTCCATCCTTGCGCAATGTTTTGCCTGGGTCTCTGGGCCCTGCGCAGCCAATGCGGCTCCCGCAGGAAGCCACGTGGAGCCGCCCCAGCCCTCCCCACGGGCCGCCCCCTTCCTCCTCCTCCTCCCCGTCCTCCTCCTGCCATCGCCGGGCAGCCATGGCCACCGAGAGCCCCCTGGAAATTCTGCAGCGGGAGATCACCTGCTCCATCTGCCTGAGCTACTTCAAGGAGCCCGTGTCCATCGAGTGCGGCCACAACTTCTGCCAGGCGTGCATCGCGCAGTGCTGGGGCAAGGCGGACGCCGAGACCACGTCGTGCCCGCAGTGCCGCCGCTGGTCGCGCAAGAGGAGCTTCAGGCCCAACCGGGAGCTGGGCAACGTGGTGGAGATAGCGAAGCGGCTCCGGCTGGACGCGGCCGCCACGCTGGCCGGCCAGCGGCTGTGCGAGAAGCACCAGGAGCCACTCAAGCTCTTCTGCGAGGAGGACGAGACGCCCGTCTGCGTCATCTGCAGGGAGTCCCGGGCGCACAAAGCGCACCCCATGCTCCCCATCGAGGAGGCGGCGCAGGACTACAAGGTGATGGCCGTCGGTGGGTGGGTGGCTGGGTGGCGGCAGAAATTGGGGTGGGAGCAGCCCACCGCCTTATTCCCAATAATAATAATAATAATAATAATAATAATAATAATAATAATATACCCTGCCCATCTTGTTGGGTTTCCCCAGCCACTCTGGACGGCTTCCAACAAAAATTAAAATACAATAATTATTCCTTTATTCCTGCATGGCAGCGGGTTGGGCTAGATCAGGCATGTCCAAAGTCCATTTCGGGGGCCTAATCTGGCCCGCCGATTGGTTTAATCCCCCCCCGTGGCAATTTATTTCCTGGGAGAAAATCCTAAAAATAAACCAACCTCAACAACTTAAATCAGGCATCCCCAAACTTCAGCCCTCCAGATGTTTTGGACTACAGTTCCCATCATCCCTGACCACTGGTCCTGTTAGCTAGGGATCATGGGAGTTGTAGGCCAAAATATCTGGAGGGCCGCAGTTTTGGGGGGGGGTGCCTGACTTAAATCCTTAAAAAAGTTCAACAACTTCAACCCTAAAAAAACACACCAAAACAACCTCAACCCTAAAGAAAGCTCAACAACTTGGGGGTGAAATCATAAAGAAACACAACTTCAATCCTAAAAAAGGTCAACAACTTTGGTTGGCCCTCATGGCCCTTCACTTCATCAAATCTGGCCCTCCTTGAAAAAAGTTTGGACACCACTGGGCTAGATGGTCCTCAGGGTCCCTTCCAACTCTTGGTTTCTGTGGCGATCCTCTGCTTAGTCATGCACACCAGGCGCCAGCAGACTTGAGGCTTTTCTGATCTGCTTGGCATGTGTTTTTGTTCTGTGCCAGCTAGATGGGAAGGTTATGCAGGTAGAAGTAAAGTTTCCGGGGGGGGGGGCATGTTTGGATGTGTTAAGGAAAAACCAGGAAGGTTCTTGGGCGCCTTAAAGATGACCAAATTAATGATGCGCATGACTTCTTGAAAACTAGGGCCTGCTTCATCAGGTCTGACCTCACAATCCCTCACTCGTCCACACACAGGGCACCTGAGAATCTCACTCTATGCATCTGATGACGTGGACTATGGTCACGAAAGCTTGTGACATCATTAAGGCAGGTTTTGGGAACGTTTGGCCCTCCAGATGTTGCTGAATGGCAATCTATGGCTAGGGGAGCTGGGAGCTGTAGTTCAGCAACATCTGGAGGGCCAAAGGTTCCCAAAACCTGCTTTAAGGTGCTATTTGATTATTCCTTGTTCTTCGTTTCTGGATATGTTTTCCTGAGCGCTGACTTCTATCTTCTGACTTCTGTCGTGTGATCATATTATAAAGTAGCTGTGCTCTGTGATACAGATCAAGCGCTGCTAGGAGTTGTTTCTTTTTGTTTCCCAGTATATTTTTTACCAATTAGAAAATTAGGTGTGGTGTAAGGGAATTTTTATTCTGCAAGTGTGGCCCAGCGAAAAAAGTTTGAGAACCACAGCTGGTTTAGCAGTTTACTCTTGAGTCTCTGTGACTCAAATCTGTCTTCAGGTCTCTCTCACAGCAAGCAATTTCCAGTCTCCTTTTTCAGGTGGTAACATTCTTGTTCAGTGTTTTGCATTTGCAAGGCAAATCATCACCTTTCTCCCAGTTCTGTGTTCAGAGGAATGAGAGTGGGAGACTCACTTATCCAAGGATGTGATGAATCACGCTGCTACAAGATAAGAGATATCACTAGCTGCAGCTTCATACTCCCCACAGCTTCACGGGGGGGGGGGGAGATAAATCCTTTTATGTCCAGCATACACATAACAAACCATTTCCTTAACATGGGTCCCTTCCAACTGTGTGATGCCATGAAAAACATGGAGGGGGTGGAAGATTCTCTAGACTGGATGCACAGCTCTCTCTAACATTCAGTCTTCCCAGTCTTTGACAGATCCTTTGAAAGAGGTCAAGGAACAGAACATTTCAGGCCAAAGCCAACTTCACTTCCCAGTTTGTTTCTTCTTGTTTTGTCCTGTTGCTTCTTCGTCTGGTGTACATACGTCAGTTCTGAGACATAACATGCACAGTTAGTCTGGGTTGTTTTGACGCTTTAAACAGCTGATTACACTGTTTGATTTCTTACATCTCTCTCTCCCCCCCCCCCCCCGGGTGTTTATAAAATTTCTATGCTGCTTGCTTGGTGGAAAGCTGAGCTAGAATTATTTTCAAAAATTAATCCATTTTGAAAATAATTGAGTAGTGATAAGCCTGAAATTTGTGTGGAGTCTGGGGCAGATCAGTGACAGTTGGAGATTCAAATGCAACAAGCAAATACAGTTGTACCTTGGAAGTCGAACGGAATCCATTCCCGGAAGCCTGTTCGACTTCCAAAATGTTTGGAAACCAAAGTGCGGCTTCTGATTGGCTGGAGGAAGCTCCTGCAGCCAATTGGAAGCCCTGTCGGACATTAGGCTTCCAAAAATAGTTCATGAACCAGACCAGCCACTTCTGGCTTTGCAGCATTCGGAAGCCAAAACGTTTGAGAACTAAACTGTTTGAAAACCAAGGCACGACTGTACATGACTTGCCTTATGACTTATAGGCCATAATTTGAATAGCATTTAGAATGATCTTCCTAAAATGGAAATTGCAGAATGCCCCCCAAAAGTATACATTTCCTACAAAAGAGACACAAGACTCTTGATTCCCGAGTATGCTGAAACTATGCCATAATTTAAAAAATGGCTGGAGTACTCTGCGCTAGGGGGAAGTAAGTTGTCTAAGCAGAAAGTTAAGTGACTATCACAACATACATGAGAAAAAGGGTATGTACATTACTTTCAGATTTATCTTTTGTCAGAAACAAGTTGCCACCCATGTGAAAGCTCTGACAGAAAGGAGGGAGAAGCTGAAGGAATTAAAAGAAGATTTGGAGTGCAGAAGGCAGGCTGATCAGGTGAGAAGTTGTCTACAAGAAGGACTGGGAAGGAAATTGTGACAAGGGTTTGAATTGCAAATTAGGGTATTTTGCACCAGAAGATTTTCAGTCCACTGTGGAAAACCCAAGAGGGTGGTCTAACTTAGCAAGTTTATTTTACCTGTGTTTAGTAAACAAAGCTGTAAACTTTGAAACTCCCCAGCTTGCCTAATGTTTGTATTTGCAAGTGCGTTCATTGTTGCGAATGAACTTATGAAACAGATTCCCAGCCCCCTGTGGTAAAAAAGCACTGGGGGTGGGGGAACTCTTTTGGATAAATTTCAAGGGAAATTTATCTGCACCACATCACTGGAGAAAGAGAAAGCCTGTTTCTTCTGGTGTTGAAGTAGGCAGCTACCTTAATAAACTGGATCTCATTTCTCTTATATGTAGTGAACCATTTTCTGTTCAGTCTGCTTGTACCTATGATTCAGTTAGACTGAACCTGTCATCTCCAGCGACTTGGTACACTTAGCACAGTGGTACAGAAGGTCCCTGGTTCAACCTCTTTCATCTCCAGTATGTCCCCTGCTGCCAGTCAGTGTGGAGAATATTGAACTGGTTTAATAATAATAATAATAATAATAATATAATAATAATAATAATAATAATAATAATAATAATAATAATAATAATTTATTATTTATACCCCGCCCATCTGGCTGGGTTTCCCCAGCCACTCTGGGCGGCTTCCAACCAAATATTAAAAACAGTACAGCATCAAACAATAAAACTTCCCTAAAACAGTTGTCTTCTAAAAGTAAAATAGTTGCTTATTGCCTTGATATCTGCTGGGAGGGCGTTCTACAGGGCGGGTGCCACTACCGAGAAGGCCCTCTGTCTGGTTCCCTGTAACCTCACTTCTCACAATAAGGGAACCTCCAGAAGGCCCTCGGTGCTGGATCTTGGTGTCCGGGCTGAATGATGGGGGTGGAGACGCCCCTTCAGGTATACAGGACCGAGGCCGTTTAGGGCTTTAAAGGTCAGTACCAACACTTTGAATTGTGCTTGGAAATGTACTGGGAGCCAGTGTAGATCTCTCAGGACCGGTGTTATGTGGTCCCGGCGGCCACTCCCAGTCACTAGTCTAGCTGCCGCATTCTGGATTAATTGCAGTTTCTGGGTCACCTTCAAAGGTAGCCCCACGTAGAGCGCATTGCGGTAGTCCAAGCGGGAGATAACCAGAGCATGCTCCACTCTGGCGAGACAGTCTGCAAGCAGGTAGGGTCTCAGATTGTGTACCAGATGGAGCTGGTAGACAGCCGCCCTGGACACAGAATTAACCTGTGCCTCCATGGACAGCTGTGAGTCCAAAATGACTCCCAGGCTGCGCACCTGGTCCTTCAGGGGCACAGTTACCCCATTCAGGACCAGGGTCCGACCAATAGTCTGACTCTCTGAAACAATGGAAACTGCCTTACGTTATATTCCTATGAGCAGGTACCCAACCCTGGTTAGGGTACCAATGTGAGAGCACCAGGGATATTTGTATGTCCACCTCCTTGTGCTGTTTCACCATCCCAGCTGGCCCTTCTCCTGCTTCTTACAGGATGATGTACAAAGTGAGAAGCAGAAGGTGGAGTCTGAATTTAATCAGATCCACGAGTTCATGGAAAAAATTGAGCGCTTCCTGGTTATCATGCTGAAGAAGTTTGACAAGGAGATTGTGCATAGGAGAGACGTAGAATCCAGTAGGTTCTCAGGGGAGATTGATCGCCTCGATGCCTTGATCAGCGAAGTTGAGGACAAGTGCCAGCAGCCTGCCAGTGAATTCCTGCAGGTGAGACTCTCTGGAGGGCTTCTTGCCTCTCCTGGGTTTGAACGCTAAAGCCAAAAATGCAGAAACAGCCACCTTAAAAGAAAAGATGAGATGTGCCGCACTTTGTTTCATTTGTGTTGTATGCACTGAAACTTCCTTGGTTTGTGACATTTGCCAGGAGAGGGGTTTGAGGAGTGCAACCCTTCTCATTCTCCTTGATCGCTCGATGGTTTTTGGATACTGTTGACCATGGTATCCTTCTAGAGCCGTGGTTCCCAACAACGGGGCAATTTGATTTTGATTTTTAATTTTTGTTAAATAATATTAAGTTTCCATTTCATAATACATCCATATTGCTCACATTAAATTTTTGCTCATATGAGCTGATCGACTCCCCCCTCCCCCCCACCTTGTGGCTACCATAATTCCTATCTATTTCATTGCATTTGTACCTCTTCCTCCTTACATTTCATCCATTTCAATTTTTTTACATTTTAAATAAATATAAAAATGTATAAATCATAAACATTACAAGTCTTCTTAAGTCAATCTTGCTAGTGTTGTTAATTGTTTACAATTGTCTTTCAAATATTGTCTAAATTTACTCCATTTTTTGCAAAGGGGGAAAGCTCCATTTTTGAGGATCAGCTCAAAGTTGTGCAGCTTCTATTGCAAAGGGGGAAAGCCCTGTTTTGGGGGGATCCGCTCAAAGTTGTGCAGCTTCTTTTGCAAATGGGGAAAGCACTTTTTTGGGGGGATCAGCTCACAGCTGTGCAGCTTTTTTGCAAAGGTGAAAAAATCCTGTTTTTATGGAGTTCAACTCACAGATCTGCAGCTTCTTTAGGAAAGGAAAGGAAAGGGAGCCATTTCTACAGTTTCCAGACAGATAATTTAATCAGCCAGTCACATGTTGATGGGGAAACACAACAGTGGAGGCCTGGGCAAGGGAGCTAGCTGCTCTTATCTCCCTCCCAATCTCCTGCAATCAGCTGCTGAGCGGGTTCTCTTTCCCTCTTACTAGCCTTTAGCTCCTTCTTAAAAAAAAAAAAAGCACGACCCACTTTTCACCCCTGGGCAATTCGGCTCCAGGGACCATGCATTCGCTCCATAAGACACACAGACATTTCCTCTTACTTTTTAGGAGGAAAAAAGTGTGTCTTATGGAGCGAAAAATACGTTAAATACTTATTCTATAACAAATATTTTCGGAGTCGTGCGCTTTCCATTTGCTCCCTAATTTCCAAGCCTTTCAGCCCATATTTATGGCATTATAAATGTGAGAATGATCTTTTTCTTTTCTTCCCTTGCCTCCAGGACATCAGGAACATTTTGAGCAGGTAGGTAACACTTTTGCAAATCTCACTTTTTATCGGTGTAGGAAAAACCGAGAAAGCTTTCTTCAAATCCATTCTAATCAAACCCTAGCTTATCCCTGACTCTTTGGCCCTCGTGCCCTTAAATGCCTTCCCTCCAAACACAGTAATTCCACATTTTCTCCCCCTTCCTGTCCCAGGGCCATATGTGCAAAGCTTACCCTTTTGTGGCATAGGGTCCTATGTCAAAACAAGCTTTCCACATTCCCTAAGCAGTGGAACTTTCCCAACAAAAGTTAGAATGTTTACGAACATTCTGTAACATCACAACATTGCTGTTTGTGAAAGAGGGCTTGCAGCTCTTAAATGCTCTAATAGTATGGAAGATGCTGGGCCACAATGTAACGCTTTCATGTTTCCCATTCTAGATGTAAAGACGGACAGATTTCACAGATGGTGGAAGTTGCTTCCTCTCCGACTGAGCTGGAAAAGAAACTTGGGCATTTCAGTCTGAAAAATATTGTTATCAAGGAGGCACTGGAGAAATGTCGAGGTACTGAGAAGGACAAATGATAGCTTATGACCCCGTAAAATAACTTGAGAATTTCCATACTTTGGGCTGAATTTCCGTACTGTACATTTCTGCAACCAATGTTCTCTGTCCACTAGCGCAAGGGCGACTTTTAATGTTGTGCAACAGAAGAATCCCAGTGCAACAGCTGTGCTAGCAGAAATGTACAGTCATACCTCGACATCCGAACGCTTTGACTTCCGAAGGTTTTGACTTCCGAAGTTGACAACCCCGGAAGTCTTTTCGTGGCGCGTGCGGTCGGCGCATGCCCCAACTGCGCGCTTCGACAACCGAAAACCTCGACTTACGAAGACAGCCGTGGAACGGATCGTCTTCGCAAGTCAGGGTACCACTGTATTGTGCGAGTTGCATGATCTGTTCTGCAACGACGTTACCAGCAACCTGCTGGTGCATTTTGCTGGTGCGAAAGACTTCACCAGTGGAGCAAGTATACTTCTAAGTGACTTTAGCTTAGTGCTATGTGGGATACAACTTCCTTTTGTCTTCCAATCCAACAATGCAGTGTGCATACATGTGAACATGAGCAATGCGGGTTCTGCTTGAAGAAAAAAGTGCCAATTTTATGTCCAGAATAACCTCAGTAAATATATGATTGGTTGAAAGCAAGTAATGGGGTAGGAGTAAGAGCAGTGGAGAGGTGGGTGAAGTGGAGAAGAAGAACAACAGAAATTGAGTTTTTTGGCAAGAGCCATGAAAGGGCTTTGCAGAGCACTTCAGCACTGTCTGTTGTCTCCTACGTCCCATGCTTATTACCTGCACCTTTTCCCCCCTTTCACAGCTGATATGAAACAGGAGACCTCTTGTTTTGGGGCATACACAAGCTTTCCCCCTTGGCCAGATCACCTATCACTCTGCTTATAGCAGCTACACCGATGCACATTATTTAATGAAAGCTATAGAATGCATTGGGACGCGGGTGGCGCTGTGGGTTAAACCACAGAGCCTAGGGCTTGCCAATCAGAAGGTCGGCAGTTCGAATCCCTGCGACTGGGTGAGCTCCCGATGCTCGGTCCCAGTTCCTGCCCACCTATCAGTTCGAAAGCATGTCCAAGTGCAAGTAGATAAATAGGTACCGCTCCAGTGGGAAGGTAAATTCCGTTTCCGTGCGCTGCTCTGGTTTGCCAGAAGCGGCTTAGACATGCTGGCCACATGACCCGGAAGTACGCCGGCTCTCTTGGCGTACTGGCCACATGTAATAATAATAATAATAATAATAATTTATTATTTATACCCCGCCCATCTGGCCGGGTTCCCCCAGCCACTCTGGGCGGCTTCCAAAAAAACAGAAATTCTAAAATACAGAAATCCATCAAACATTAAAAGCTTCCCTAAACAGGGCTGCCTTGAGATGCCTTCTAAAGGTCTGGTAATTGTTCTCTTTGACCTCTAGTGGGAGGGCATTCCACAGGGTGGGTGCCACTACCGAGAAGGCCCTCTGCCTGGTTCCCTGTAACTTGGCTTCTCGTAATGAGGGAACCGCCAGAAGGCCCTCGGAGCTGGACCTCAGTGTCCGGGCAGAACGATGGGGGTGGAGACGCTCCTTCAGGTATACCGGACCGAGGCCGTTTAGTACACCGGCTCTCTCGGCCAGTAAAGCGAGATGAGCGCTGCAACCCCAGAGTTGTCCATGCCTGGACCTAATGGTCAGGGGTCCCTTTACCTATAGAATACATTCTGTGATACACCTTTTTCCTCTCAGTAGCTGGAGCATGTCCATCAGCCTTCTGTGGCAGGTCACCTGCTGATTCACCTGCTTTGTGGTTTCTGGTTTTTCAGCAGAGTGCCACTGCATATTTTCCCTGAAGCAGTTGTCTTGCATCCATGAGGGCTAGAAACTTGAAAAAAGAAATATGGTAATAGGCATGCTTAAGCACCACTCTTAAGTACCAGATTCTGTAGCTCTCACAGCCTACCCAGTTTCCCCACTGAAGTGACATTACATAAAATAATTCCATCTCTTGCACCACGAGCCTTTCCCCCGCCTCCTTACTGAGATTATATCTAATGCTTCACCTTTTTTTAGTAGCAAGAGTAAATATTCCTGATTCTTAAACCCTTCTCTCTTTCTAGAGACAATGATATCTGAATTGGCAAAAGCAAGGACAATGGAAGCATCAGCTAAAAGGAGTAAGTTGTGTTTTTTTTGGGGGGGGGGGAACCGGGATAGTCACTTTCCAAGAAGCTGAGAGTAATGTTGATTTGGGGCCTCTTTTATCCAACTCTGAGAAATGGCTTCACATGGTGAGGGATGATGGTATTTATGGCTCCATCCTGTACAGCAATAATTTCAAAGGAAAAAAGGAGGGCGTTGAACAGCTTCAGTCACCTAACCCTCTATGCTCCCCCTGCCCTTCTTTCCTTGCCTCCAGAGGG
Organism: Zootoca vivipara; assembly: GCF_965207765.1. Taxonomy (NCBI): domain Eukaryota; kingdom Metazoa; phylum Chordata; class Lepidosauria; order Squamata; family Lacertidae; genus Zootoca; species Zootoca vivipara. The sequence continues at coordinate 105,231,704 of NC_142584.1, read as the reverse complement.
TGGAAGGAATATGTCACCACAACAACACACAGCCCAAGTCCTTATTGTGAGGAAAAGTAAACATAGGAAATTGTTGCTCTTGTCCATGACTTAGGACCTGGAGTTTGGGGGTGCAGTATGTATCTGGGGATCCCTAAGATTTTTCCTAGCCCCCCCCCTCATCAAATAAGTGGTCTTTCCACTTTAGGGTAGGAGAAATTGAGGCCTTGTATTCTTGGGCTTCCCCATTGCTATTGCTGATGCCACAATCCCATTAAAGGAGGTTGCAGCTAGGCAAAAGATCATTTTCCAGACAAATGCTTCACTTATGGGATGCTGTACATGTCAAATTCAATCCTAGGCACCTCCACTTATTAATATCGCCAATTATTATTTATTTGTCGCATTTTTGCACTAGTGTGTCTCATGGCGACTTGCCCAATAAAAATTGAAATAACAAACCAGGCATTAAAACAGCAATAAACAAAAGCTGAAATACATTTCAAGTGGCAAATCGTACCCACCCTACTTAAAGGATGAGTACAGAAAATGCCAACCACCCTCCCACTGAGAAATCAAAAGTCTTGTCTAAAACCAGGCATTGATGGTGCCAAGAGTGTTTCCCCAGGAAGAACATTTTGAATGGAAAGCCACCACAAAAAAGGCCCAGTTAAAAGCTAGGGTAGCAAATGTTGCAAATTGCTGCTACCAGTCAGAGTAGACAATATTGGTCTAGATATGCTGGCCCAAACTCTCTCAGCTTCATGGTTGAGCAAGGATTTGAACCAAAACACCTAGTCCTAATCTAATAACACTAATCTAATACAAGACAGGGGAATGTGTTGCCCTCAAAATGTTCCTGGACTCCACTCCAGCTACCATCAGTCTCAACCCGTATGGCCAATGGCCAGGGATGCTGGGAGTTGTAGCCCAGCAATATTTGAAGGGCAACATCCTCCCAAGCCTTTCTCTACCAGTGTTTCCCAAACTTGGGTCTCCAGCTGTTATTGGACTACAACTCCCATCATTCCGTAGCTAACCGGGCCAGTGGGCTGATGGGAATTGTAGTCCAAAAATAGCTGGAGACCCAAGTTTCGGAAACCCTTCCCTAACCATTACAACACACTGGCTCTCTTTAATGGCTTGGCAATTGCCAGTTCCCCGCTGCATCAAATTGACACAGGGCTTTTACCAGCTTCCTGTTGTATGGAACTGGTAGTCATTCAGGTCAGTGGAGATTGGGGCCCAGACTGTAGCACTCTTGACAAAGTAAAAACTTTGTTCTTTCCATCTTCATTGATTGGTTGGTTGGTTGATAATACCTCTTACATGCCAGACTGGCTTAAGCAGTTTACAAGTATGAAATCAAGCTCACAATATCCACAGGTAATGAAAATGCACATTTAAAACAATTCCATCAAAATTTATTAAAAACATCCATAATCAAACAAGCTCATTAAAAAGTGTAACCATTAAAACAGTTAAATGAGCAATCAAAACAATTAGATCAACTGGTCTACATTTTAATTCTTTTGTTTCCTTTTATTTCGTTTGAGACCTTGCTCTAGCTTGCATTGGGCTTTCCCAGATCTGATTGTAAAAACCTGTCTTTCCTCTTTGTCAAGCTCTTCTGATTGCTTTCCGTTTGTCTGTTTCTCCTCAGTAAGCGTCACTCTCGACCCCAACACAGCTCATCCCCTCCTTGTGGTGAGTGAAGACAGGAAACGTGTGAATCGTGGAGACACGGTTCAGCCACTGCCCGACAACCCTGAGAGATTTGACTCCACTCTGATTCTCCTGGGCAGTGAAAGGTTCAGCTCAGGGGTACATTATTGGGAGGTGGAGGTGGGTAATGGGCAAAACTGGGCCCTTGGCGTGGTCAAGGAGTCTGTGACGAGGAAGGGACCTATTGTCACTTGCCCCAATGAAGGCGTCTGGGCTTTGGGGCTCTGCGGGAATGAGTACAAGGCTTTCACTTCATCCGAGAATTGCCTGACCCTAGATGAAGCCCCGGAGAAAATCCAGGTATTTGTGCATTATGAAAGGGGTTGGGTGGCATTTTTTGACGCCGGTTATATGTCCCTCCTTTTTATTTTCCAGTCAGCTAATTTCTGTGGGGAGAGAATTTGTCCTTTCTTTAAATTGTGGGGCCTAACTACAGAGCTTAGAATGTGCCCCTGAAAACAGCCTCTGCAATATGTTTCTGCGATTCCATTCCATTCGTAATTTTGTACAGAAATTGGCAAATAATTTTCATCTTGAAAGGATTTTAACTTTTAACTCCATGAAGAGAAGGAGCCTTCATTTGTGGAAGAAGAGTTGCACCTTCCATGAGCGCAAGCTCCTCCTATTCACAGCTAAAAAGTTAGGCTCGAAATCCAGTTTTAAAAATAAGTAAAGGAGCAAGTTTCTTCCTGTCCCAAACCTTTTTAATTTAAAAGAAAACAACCTCCAGGTTTACATAATTCTAGAGAGAGACAGAGCATTTTGCATCATAAGTGCATCACATTTAAGTGCAGGCTGAATATTATTAATACATTTCTATACACTTTTATATTGTATTATCTCAGCTAGCATTCATATTTCTACTTGCATCCTCATCATCCTTCCTCACCAATCTTTTTGGCTGGGGCTGATAGGCGTCAAAGTCCGACATCTCGAGGGCCGCAAGTTCCCACTCTGGATTTAAGCTATGGTTTGCTTAACAAGCCATGAGTAAATTGCAAGTTGCCTCATAGACAGACAAACCATGGCTTGTTTCTCCAGAGTTTGGTTCGTTTGCTAGTTGCTCTGGCCTCATTCCTTTGAAGCTCGGCGAGTGTCTGGGGTGGAATGGCCAAACAGTTCACAGTTAAGGAAGTGTGGGTTCACATTTAACAAGATGCCACAGTCAAAACAAACCAAGGTTCATAAGCCAGCAGCAAGCTCTGCTTTTAGATTGTAGTTTGTTGACAATAAGCACACTATTCAGGCTCTGTGTAGGCTTCACACATAATGCTCAGCCACAGTTTAATAAACAATAGTTTAGCTCGGTCGTAAACCAGACCTTGCGTATGTATAAATAAATACACACTTGTTTGTTCCCTGCAATCCAGACATCCTCCCTCAGTGCCCTGTCTGCGCTCCAGGAATGCTCCCCTCCCCCAACTCTCCGGCAGCCGTACTTCTGGCACTTAGAAAACAAGCTTCTTTGCTCCAGCTAGGAAGCTTATGTCTAACAGAAGTGTGCTCTGTGGCGCTGGTCTTCAGCTGGTGGGTTGCGGCCCTATCTAAGGTGGGTCGCGAAAGGAGCACCACCTCCATGCTAATATATGGTTAAAGATTAAGAAGTGAGTCCCCAAATGTATGCTGCAGTGAAAATTGTGGTCCTGGGGCTGAAAAGGTTGAAGATACCTGCTCTAAGGAACGTCGCTGTGTTTGCCTTACTTGCCCTGCATCCAATGGATGGCCACCCGCCTCAGCAGTGGTGACCAGCGCAACACCTACTTCTCCCATGTCAACACCATCGGATGACCTTTTACATGCTTCTTATTGCCAGTTTGTGAAATAGATGCCGCTGTACCACTTCAGCGTATGAACACTTCTCCTACCCCATTTATTTTATTGTTATTTGTTTCTTAAAAAGGAAGGCTTTCGCTTTTTCCATCTCACTGGCATGCTGGGGATCATGGAATTGTAGGGTTGCAAGGGACCCCAGAGCCATCAACTCCAAGCCCCTGCAATGCAGGAATGTCAACTCAGTCATTCAAGACACAATGACCATCCAGACTCTGCTTAAAAGCCTCCAGGGAAGGAGAGTTCACCACCTCTTCTGGGAGTCTGTTCCACTGTCAAAACAACTCTTCCTGCCAGGAAGATCTTCCCAGTGTTTAGTCGGAATCTCCTTTCTTGGCAGCTAGTTAGCGGAAAGTGGTATGTATAACCCTTGCACCTTAGGAGCTGATGTAACTGAGTGCTTTTCTAATAACTGAAATCCCAGTAACTTGCCCCCATTGGTCTGGATGTGTGGGGGACATCCTGGCATCTTAGTTATGTTTGAAGTAGATACATACTGCATTGAAACAGAACGAAGACTTGAAAGATGCAAAGATTAAAATGCAGTAGGTGTTCCCTACCTTGATGGATAAACCCAGAAGAGTAAGGAGGGATGTACGGAGTAGTCCTTGGCTATATTTTCACTGCATAGTTATGGCTTTCCAGGAGGATCCCTGGAATTTGTAGATTTTCCACAACAGAATTTGGAAATATCCATTCCCACCATCAGGATTCCTTGTGAGAACAGCACAGTGGCTAATCTGGCCTGGTTCAGGTTTACCAAAGCAGCCACAGCTTCAATCCATAAACCAGATAAACCAGAGTTTTTGCACTTAGGTTGTTTTTAGGTCCTTTGTTTTCACTGCAGCAAAACAGGTTTAAGGGGGGGGGAATTTGCTGGATTATGGCTCCACTTCTTCCACACTTACCTGGGAGTAACTCCTGTCAAGCATAGGACTTTCTTCTTAGTAAACATGTATAGGATTGCACTGTTAAGTGATTTAGAAATGACTCCTATGCTGACACATCTGCACTTTTGGAAGATGTATTTTCTTTTTTGTTAAGGTTCAACAGATTTGCATATATTTTGATCCAGAAAACTGTCGTATCATTGCATTAAAATTCCTTTTGTGAACAGAGAAGATTCTTGTGTTTTTTTGTTTGTTTCTTGTGTAATAGGTGCATTCCAGCTGGAAAAAAGCCCTGTGTAATAGCTTTTAAAGACCTTCACTACCCCTTTCCACAATCTACTTATCAACTAGACCAGAGGGGGGGGGAATGGGATGTGACGTGACACACCTGTCCTGTGTGTTCCTCCAAATGTTGCTGGATAACAACTCTCCTCATCCCTGATCATTGGCCATGGTGGCTGAGGCTGTGGGAGTTGTAGTTCAGCAACATCTCGAGGGCCACAGGTTTACTGCAGTGATCTCTGCATGAAATAGTTCTGATGTATGGGTCATAATGTGTGATTATCATATGTGGGCCACTCCCCTATGAAAAAAAGGTTCAGCGTTTGGGGCTATTCAATTTAGAGAAAAGGGGAGTAAGAGGTGACACGATAGAGGTAAATAACACATTTTAAGTGGTGTTGAAGTAAATTGTCTAAATGTGAGAATAAATATATTGCACAAATACATAATTATTCGTCTTTTTTTCCTTTCAGTTAATTAAAATAAAGAATAATTGTCTTCTTTAAAAAAATATAATTTAAGTTTGTGAAAGTGTTCTGTTATATATCCCCTAATAATACACCTGGATTGACCGGATCTTGACTTTTATCATTCCAGTATTTGATAAACAAGCTCTATTCACAACGTCCTCCTTCAACTGGCCTTCCCTTACCCTTATTAAGTTTGTCTGCTTAAGCCATTTCCCATACCTAAGAAAACCATATGTCAATAGAACATAATCTGGGATTTTTTCAGTGTTGCCAGATTAGCATCCTAGCTGTCTTTCTTAAATGAACTACAATTTTCAGGTCACCCTCCAGTATTACACCTCCAACCATGATCATTAATGGGTCCTTTGGAAGATCATACCCAAGAATATGACGGGTCATTTCTATGTCCTGGGTCATGCTACAGATTCTAAACCCTATTCCCCAAAGCATCAGCACTACACAAATTTGAAAGGAGTGGAGAATTGTGAATGCAATAAATAAGAGGTGTTAAATCTTTTATACATGGACTGATCTTTGAGAATTGCTGGTAAAATATGGGATGGATTAAGAATGTAGACCTTGGCTCTAGCTTGAGCAACTGTAAATAGCTCAATAACAGTTTGATCTCCAGTCTCTCAGGTCAAAGTCCAATTCTACTGCCAGTTTTGCTGACTTAACATTAAAGCCTCTGGCTAAAGTTCAGCTAAGAATGGAGGCTGCTAGTGCATACTAAGAGTTGATCCTGATCTCATCCTGATCCTGAACTCTTCAGTGTGTGCCAATCTCATGTGGTCTAACTGTCCTCATTTGCCAGGGACAATCCCTATTTTCTGAAGCCTAATTTTCATAAAACTACTTTGCCTCTGGGTTTATTATTATTATTATTATTAGGTTATATGATTTTGTTGTTCTTTAGAAGGGAGGGAAACTCAAGAAAGTGCTTGCTTGCTTAACATTCCCCCTATTTTAAAAACAACAGCTGTCGGCTGAACACACCCGCGACCCTCCAAGACTACAACTCCCATCATCCCTGAGCATTCGCCATCCTGGCGAGTTGAATGCCCGCATGACGTCGGCGCGCACGCTGTACGCTGCGCAAGATTCTACAGCGGGCCGTTGCGTTTGCCGCCCGGAGCCCAGTGCGCGAAGGGTTACGGCCGTAACGTCTCCCGGCTTCCCCCTCGCTTCCGCTCAGCGCCTCGCGGCCTAGCCAATCGGGTCGCGCGTCCGCCGGAAGGGAGGCACGCGCGTCGTCGGCGTCCTCGCGGGCAGGCAGGCTGGAGCTCGGCTGGGCTGGCGTCATGAGCGGCGGCGGCGGCGGGATGTCGGCGGAACAGCAGCTCCAGCAGCGGCTCCTCCGCAGCCGCCTGAGAGGCGCTCAGCACCCGGGCCTGGCGGTGGGCGGCCCGCTCCCGCCGCCGCTGTTGCCTCCGCTGCCGCCGCAGTCCGTCCTGTCGCCGCCGTCGCCGCCGGACTCCCCTCCGCCCGGCACGACCCCGGCCGAGATTCCCGCGGGCCCGCGCTGCCCGAGCGAGACGTGGTGCTCGCTGTGCCGCGTCTACTGCCCGGACCCGGTGTGCCTCCCGTGCGGCCACAACTTCTGCACGGCCTGCATCGGGCAGCGTCTCGGGGAGCCCAAGATCAACATCTCCTGCCTGGAGTGCGGCGCCACCGCCCGCAAGAGGAACCTGCGGCCCATCAAGCCGCCGCCGCTCCTGGCCAGCCTGGTGGTGGACAGGCCCAAGAGGCAGAGGCTCGACTCCGGGCCTGGAGGGGCAGTCGCGCTGCCGGCGGCGCCCGTGGTGGTAGCGCCGCCGCCGCCGCTGCCTCAGCAGCACCAACAGCAGCAGCAGCCGCCGATGACAGTAGCCTCTGCGGCGCCGGTATGTGCACCGGCACCACCGGTGGCAGCAGCAGCAGCAGCGCCTCCGCCGCCCCCGCCGCTGCTGTCGCTGACGCCGACGCCGCCCACCCCGCCGTCGCCCGTAGCTCCATCGGCTGCAGCATCGGCGGTAGACTTGGCGACATCACCCCCGCTGCCGAGAAGGTTGTCCGCAGGAGGATCCGGGGAGGGCGCTGGAGGGAAGCTGTGCGAGAAGCACCGGGATGTGCTGCAGTTCTTCTGCGAGGAGGACCAGGCGCCCATCTGCGCGCAGTGCGATCGGTCCCAGGAGCACCGGGCGCACGCCGTCTTCCACGTCGAGAGGGCAGCCCGAGACTACAGGGTAAGGGAGGGAAGGGGGCGACCTCTCTGAAACAAGAAATTAGGGACCCAGGTGGCGCTGTGGGTTAATGCACAGAGTCTAGGGCTTGCTGATCAGAAGGTCGGCGGTTCGAATCCCTGCAATGGGGTGAGCTCCTGTTGCTCGGTCCCAGCTCCTGCCCACCTAGCAGTTCAAAAGCACATCAAAGTGCAAGTAGATAAATAGGGACCGCTCCGGCGGGAAGGTAAACGGCGTTTCCGTGCCCTGCTCTGGTTCGCCAGAAGCGGCTTTGTCATGCTGGCCACATGACCCGGAAGCTGTCTGTGGACAAACGCTGGCTCCCTTGGCCTATAGAGCGAGATGAATGCCGCAACCCCAGAGTCGGACACGACTGGACCTGATGGTCAGGGGCTCCTTTACCTTTACCTTTAAAGCGAGCAGGAGAAGGGTAGTGCTGCTGGCCCATTCAACTCCCATCCCCTGCCAGAATTTGTTATTAGGGCATTGCCGTTGTTAGCACAAACAAAACGGCACATGGGACGGGGTTATTGAATTCTTGTAGCAAAACGTTTATACGTCTGGCTTCTTTGGCTGTCGAAAACATTATGCTGCAATAATTTGACATCGCTGGTTTTTTGGTTTTTAATGATTGACTGCATCCTTCATGGGTTCAGAGAGAGCTTGAGTGATGCTTAAAATGGTCAATTTATATTCTGTACTTGCTACTTTTTAAAATCTTTCCTCATCTTTTAATAGCAGGACATTTTTGTAAAATAAAGTAATAACGGCGGTAAAATAATGCTATTCATTGTTCTCTGGCTGTTTTATGCCTGACCCCAGAAGTATCTCTTACTGTTTGGGAAAAATGTTTCCTTCTTATAAGATAGGTTTATTCTGGATAAAGAATTATGCTTACATACACCTTTAAACTTCCAGCTTTCTGGTTCCTTTTGTATCTTGAGTGAAAATTATGTTCAAATATTGTTGGCATGGGTCTTTTCTTGCGATAACGATCACATACGGTAGTTGTGAGTCTATGTAGCATTACAAGCTGTGATCTTCTGAGAAAATACTTGGCTGTAGGATGGAGAAATAATTGGGTTAGAGGGTGTGTGAAGGGCTCTTTAGTCATCAGATTTCTAGCTTATTTTGGCATCTCTGGTTTCTACAGGACATAAAATCAGCTGGAAGAACTGTGGATCTTTAGCTTTATATTGAGAACAGGATTCCAAATCTAGGTGCCTAGCAACCTCTGAGAAAAAAACCATGTCAATGCATTTATCAATAGAGGATTAGAGACCATTCAGCTTGATTCTTTTGTATTCATGAAAGTGTCAAGTTACCTGCTCCTTGTTTCTTATTCTTAAGGTCCAGTGCAGTGTCAATGGCCTGTCAACTGATGGAAGTTTCTGAATAGTAATGTTCCCCTCTTTGTGTCATATTCCCTGTTTATAGACCTAGAAGCTTGGATTACTTATGAATAGGAACAGTAACATCTACCACAAGTGGACTCAGAAAAACAAACACAAACTTTTCTAACCTATTCCATCCTATGCATTCTTGCTTGAAAATAAATTCTACTGCTTTCCCCCATCTCTTTTTGAGAGCTTTTCTCATATTTTCTCTTGTGCCATTTATCATATTGAGTTGAAAAAAGGGGGTGTTCTTGCCACAGTGTTGAGTTTCTTAGTTTGTGCTTTGGGGAATTCACATTAGTGAGCTTCTGATAACTCTTTTGCTCTCAACTCCTTCAGGCTCAATAATTTTAACACCACAAATTATTCAATAAACAATAGCTTCATCTTTGTGTGCCCCTGCTCTCCAGCTGTCAAATTCTAACAGAAAATTCTGTGTCCCAGATACCGAAAAACTGCCCCACCCAAATTTAAGTGATAGCTGGGTCAGCTAAGGAGAACTTGCTGGCCTCTAAGAGCCCAAGCATATTGTTAGTGTTGATTTAAGTCTTAGCATGCACATCTAGCTTTTATACCTGCAGAATCAGCATATTGAGGTTATTTTAAAGAACCAAGTATTTAGCCTTGTGGTTGAAAAGATAAGCAGGAAAATAAATGGTCAGTTATAAAGTCTGGAACACCACAGGGATGCCAGGCAGGACTCCTAGTTGTAAGGAAAGGAGTAGGGCTTCAGTATTTCCCTTCCCAAGACTAGCAGAAGTGTTAACAATGCAATACATTCAGCATATAGATTTATTTTTTCTTGCTATGGAGTGCACACCACTGTATGGGGCTGTTGAACAAACCCAAACCTTGCTCCCCAGAATGGGAAAAGGCTTCCGGGTGCAGGTTGCCTTCTCTTTCTCATGACAAGAGTTAAGGTAAAGGTAAAGCGACCCCTGGCCATTAGGTCCAGTCGTGACCGACTGGGGTTGCAGCACTCATCTCGTGTTATTGGCCGAGGGAGCCGGCGTACAGCTTCCAGGTCATGTGGCCAGCATGACAAAGCCGCTTCTGGCGAACCAGAGCAGCACACAGAAACGCCATTTACCTTCCCGCTTGGAGCGGTCCCTATTTATCTACTTGCACTTTGACGTGCTTTCGAACTGCTAGGTTGGCAGGAGCTGGGACCAAGCAACGGGAGCTCACCCCGTCGCAGGGATTCGAACCGCCAACCTTCTGATCGGCAAGCCCTAGGCTCTGTGGTTTAACCCACAGTGCCACCCGTGTCCCGCATGACAGAGTTACCTTAAGGCAAAAAAGCCTCTTGCCCTACTGAACTATATTTATATATCTATACTAAAACAAACTCCCGTGCTCTTGATACCTCTAATTCCCTCCCTCCATCTCAAGCCACTTCTGTTTTCTCAGGAGAGGGTTCTGGCACAACTAGAGATCCTGAAGCAGGAGAAGAACACACTGTGGAGCCAGAAGCTGACTGGAGAGAAGAAAATTCAGGATTACATGGTAGGTACCTGTTGCCATTGGTGATCAGGAACAGAGGCATTGGGGCTTCAGGGGTGGTGGGTGTTGTTTGGCTGTGTTACTCACCACCCTGCCCCCAAATCCCATTTTTTCTACAGGTTCTAAAAGCTGTAAGCTTTTCCAGCCATTCTACAGTGTCATAATAGGCAGTGCTAACTTGTGTAATTAGCAAATTATGCTGTGTCAATGGGCCTAATTTGCATAGGATTTTTTCCCAACACAATTTTTTCTAGAAAACCCACATCGCAAAATGTGGCCAAGATCAGGAATAACACATTACCTTGCTTCCCATAGAAAAATGTAGATAAGTTGTTTCTGTTGTAAAAACAATACTTTTTATATCTGAGTGTTTGCCTGAAGAGGCAGTCACTATTTTGTTCGTGATGTTTGTCTCTTTTGGTGGCTTGTTGTGTGATAGCTAGCTGATGGTCCTAAATAAATATTTTGATTTCATCCTGCAGAGCAAGCTATCCATGGTTGGGTCCCATACGGTGGACAAGTGGGATGTTTGTCCTGGATAACAGTCCTCAAGCGGGGTGCTGAGCATTTTCCTGTTTCTGCTGCAGCCTCCTCTTGCAGCCTTATCCTCCAACCAGGCTGGCTATTTTGCCAAGTCCAGGGACTGAAGAAGCTGGGTTGCAGATGCTATACAACAGAACATGCTTCTAAATTCCTCCAGGTCCACCTGGAGGGAGATGGAGGCCGTTCCAGGGGATGATGGGGTAGTGGTAGGGAGAAGGGAGGGAAGTGTTGCAGACGCCTGGTGGTTTTAGATAATGCCTCCTGCCCCCCGCCCCCCATCCCCAGCTACTCCCTGGTCATTTTTATTTTGCCTGCCTTGTCATAGTCTATTCTGGCCCCATATCTACTGCGTCTGCGCTGTCCCTTGTGCTGGTTCGTAATGCAGTCTTGTTTGGTTGCTGTGTTCTTAGGGCTGTAATGACGATCTTTTTCTTGTGCACCCACAAAGGACTCTCTAACTCCTATTTTACCTGTGGCCATTACAGGAAACAGTCCAAGCAGAGAGACAGGAGATCATATCTGAATTTGAGCGCCTCCACCAGTTTCTCAAAGATGAGGAGCAGCACCTGCTCACCCAGCTAGAAGAGCTCGATAAAGAGATAGAGAAGCGGAAAGACGAAATGGTTACCAAACTCTCAGAAGAGCTTTCCCGTCTCGGTGATGTGATTGCTGAGATGGAGGTGAAATGTAAGCAACCAGCAAGTGAATTTTTGCAGGTGAGATTTTGCAGTCAACAGAGACCTCTTTCTCTGGCCTGGAGCAGAGACTAGCAGTGGGTTAAGGGGGCTCCCGGCACTGGCGCTCTAAAGAGCCTGCAAGTATCTGAAAACGGGAGTTGCTGCTTCCTTGCCAGCACAGGTGTTTAGAGCTTAGACCTTATCCCTGCTGGAACTGGCAGCAAACTGTTTTGTGTACAGGATGCTGGCGGGGCACGAGCCTCCTGGAGGCAGCAGCACATGTGCTGTTATACTGGATATCGGGGTCTCTTTCCTACGTGGACCCCCATCAGCTGCCCCGCATGCCTAAGTGCTACGATTGTCCCCCCCTGCGCAGGTGGCAGGGCTGTTCTTTAGGAACCAAAGCCAGTTGGGAGGGGAAGGAGGAGCTCCATGGCTCTAGCTTATGGAGAGCTGTGAAACGGCCATTCCGAGGGGGGGGGGGAAGCATCCCTCTGATCTCGGCTTGCCTTCTTTTAGAGCACCCTTTGGCTTTTGCAAAGGACAGTTGGGACGCTGTAGCTCCTCCCCTTGCGGAATGCTATGACTCTGCTGTTGGCAGATGTACTTCCAGGTCCTTTAGCCTGACCTGAAGGCTGTTGAGAAGCTGGCCTGGATGACCCCGTTCCTTCAGGTTCATGTCGGGACACATCGGGTATGGCTGCCATGCAGACCTCTAGTACGTACAGTCCTGTTCATATGGGTTCTCTCTCTTAAGGGTGTTTTGGGGACTCGGAGCACTGCTGTGGCTGTGGGACTGGAGCAAACGTCACTCTGAGCTTTCAGTCTCTGGAATAATGCTGATGACTGCATGCCGCGGGGATACCGGGGGAGGGACGCCGCTTGTGTTTATGTCCAGCGAGCGGGGTTTATTTACTTACTTGTTTGGAGGAAAACAAAAGGGGCTTGTGGAGTTTGTGTGCCTGCAAAAAAGCCTGCATTTTCTGGGATCTCCTTAGGGTCTTCCTGTGGTCCACTCTGCGGTGAACGTCATTTGTAGCTATTCCAAGGATGTGAGGCTGGTTTGTTTGTTTTTTAAAAAAATACCGAGCAGCACCTCCTGCGCACTTGATCCCTTGGCACAGAATCTTTTTTTTTCTCCTTTAATTACTTTGAAACCAGCTCTCTGATCACAAGCAAGAAGGACACGATTTTAGGTAACCTGTGGCGTGCAGAGAGTCACTACAGGTGATGATGAAGAGTGCAACGCAGTGATCGCGGGTTGGGGAGATTGCGGAGGCTCTGCCGGGGCCTGTGCTCTTGGGAGCGGGACGCCGTTGCCTCTGCTGAGGTGCACCCCCTCTCCAGCGGTGATGCGGTGTGCCTGTCGGGACAGCAGCGCACTTAGAGGTCGTGTGGGTGGCATGGCTGAGGGAAGGAGCCAGCGGCTCCAGGCAAAAGGCAAGCCGGTGGGCAGGCCCCGGAGGGGGCGAGAAGCCAGCCTGTTCACCGGCAGGACGGGGTGGGAGGACAGTTCGGGAAGGAGAAGGCTGCTAAAAACTAGGGCAGCCCTTCTCCTCAGAGAAACAGTTGCAGCACCAGGGAGACCACCGTGCCACGAAGGCTCCCGTGTGTAACCAGAGCACCCCCCACCTCTCCTGTCTTGGAGCTAACACCAGACGTTCCACCTCTAGGATCCCAGGTAAGAGCCTGAGGGCAACTGGGGGGGCAGGCTACTTACCCCCTGCCTTGTAAAGCAGCAGAGGCTAGAACAAAGCTTCCACCCCTCCTGCCTTTGATAGCACTCTCGGAAGTCCTCTGCAGCCTGAGATGGGGGGTTGCAGAGGCAGGCTCCCCTTTTAGCTTGTGACTCGCTCCTAGTGCAAAGCATTGTGGGACTTAGCTCCTTTCTCTCTCTCTCTCTTTCTCTCTAGGACATTAAAAAAACAATGAGCAGGTATGTGGCAATTTATTGTGTCCCCCCTCCCCCCCACCTCAAAAATGCCATTTGGTAGCATTCCTATTCCTCAAACTGCTGATAGCATGCAGGCCAAGGAAAGTGTTGCACTTGTTGCTCATCCAGAGCACCAGGGCAGTAGAGTAGTGTTCAAGGGCATCCAGGGCAGTAGAGCAGAGTTCAAGGCAGCCTTTAGATTCCTCTGCTTCCAGGGAATCAAAACGGCCGTTCATCCTACCTTAGGAACATTTGCAACCGGAAACAGCTCTTCGGCTCATTTGTCACGGGTAGGGAATCCGTGGCCCTCCACATGGTTGTGGGATTCCAGCTTCTCTCTCCATCTTGCTTGTGTGGCCACTGGTCTGGGATGATGGGAATTGGAGCTCAACAACATCTGGGCAGCCACAGGTTCCCTATATTCTAAGTGACGGAGCTGGAACAAAGCTTGGGAAGGGGGGGGCAGCTTCACTCTGTAGCTTGTCACATAAAACTGCATCCCTTCAGTCCCCAGACCAGCTCATAGCATGTTGGTACCTGAAGTGGGAAATACAAATGACACAGACATATATTAAAATGGAGCACAGCTCACCACAGTACAAGCCTCACAGATTCAGTTGGGAGCTGTGGCAGAGCTTGCGCAGGAGAACTGTCTGGTGTGGAGGAAGTTTGTCCCCTGCTCTGCTCCATTCACGGCACCCAAAATCTGCTGCTTGAGGCATTTGCCTCGTTGCAAATTTGAAATGGTCCTTTGCAAATGTTGAGACCAAAGACCAGGCATCCCCAAACTTCGGCCCTCCAGATGTTATGGCCTACAATTCCCATCATCCCTGACCACTGGTCCTGCTAGCTAGGGATCATGGGAGTTGTAGGCCAAAACATCTGGAGGGCCGCAGTTTGGGGATGCCTGCCAAAGACAATGGTAAAAGAGAAATCTAGAATTGCAAAATTTCACACTGATAGCATTTGATTTAGTGAGATATATTACTTAATCATTTCCTCGAACCAGTAAAAGCGTCTTGTGGCCAGAAAAGACCAGCCTGTACATTGGATTCCAACTCCCATCAGCCCCGGCCAGCATGACCAGTGGTCCGGGATGTTGGAAACTGTAGTCCAAAACATTGGGAGGATGCCAAGTTGGGGAAGGCTTGGCTAGACCATTATGGCCTTTGAAGAGGAATGCAGGTCATGGTTGACGGGACTATTTACACTAGGCGTTTCTCTTTCTGCTTTCAAAATGTAGGTGTGCACCAGGGCATTTCCAGCCATCCGAAGAAGCTTCTCCTAAGCTCGAAGAGAGGCTGGATAACTTCACACGGAAAGGGATGCTTCTGAAGGAAACACTAAATAGATTCCAAGGTACAGGAAAAAAGAGCTGAAGAGAATGCGGAACTTCTAGCGCCTGGCTCTTTACCATCTGAAAATAACCTAAATTCTAATGAGTGTCTTCCGCTTTTCATTTAAAAAAATTGACACTCTGCATTGAAATCCAGTTCAGATAGAAGTCCTCACATAACTTTGGGAGGCATTGTGACTCTGGATTGTGTAGAGCAAGGGTAGGCAACCTAAGGGCCGTGGGCTGGACACCTTCTCAATCTGACCCGCAGACAGTCCGGGAATCAGCGTGTTTTTACATGAGTAGAATGTGTGCTTTTATTTAAAATGCATCTCTGGGTTATTTGTGGGGCATAGGAATTCGTTCACCCCCCCCCCCAAATAGTCCGGCCCACCACATGGTCTGAGGGACGGTAGACCGGCCCATGGCTGAAAAGGTTGCTGGCCCCTGGTGTAGAGGCACAAGGAAAGATGGGGTTTCACCAGGAGCTGTCTAAGGACACTTTACTCTGAACTGAAAGTCATGAATTCATTGCATGGCCCTAAGCTGAACCACTCTTTCAGCCTTCGGACCTCACTCCTTCCAGTTGCTGCAGCTTAGCATTTAACTTGGTTTTGGTAAGGGTTACTTACAGCAAAGACAAACTGCTTTATAAATTGAGGTTCTTCTCTACAGTATTTGTACCATGATGTTGTTATGGCAAAATGGGAGCTCTGTATTCTTGCCAAGGAGTTGTGATCTCAGTCCTGGAGGGCAGTGATGGCAGAAAATGATAGGAAAAGACTGCAAGTTGTGTTTAATGGGAAGCTAACAAAAGAGAGAAAGGGAAGGTTCAATGATGGTAGACTTTTTTGCAGAAGCAGGATGCAGGAATCACTTGGCTGCTGAATTCCATTCCATCTCTTAAAGCAAGCTGCACCCACATTAGTAACTATCATCTGGAAATGATGTTTGAGCGCACTGACTTCTAACATGAGAAACCCAGGATGAAATAGTCATCTAATGAGGCCACTCAGTGGCCTTGGGCAAGTTACTTTCTGAATTGTGAGAGGCTAAGGTATTTCTTTAAGAGACATTTTGCTGGGAGGAAAAACTACCTTTTCTTTCTCTAGATAATGTGACGTCTGTCGTGGAGAAAGGAGAGACTGTGAAAACACTGAATGACAAAGGTGAGTTTTCATAGCAGTGGGCCTGAACCCTGTGCTCTTTGTTTGCCCGCCAGATGTTTAGGACTTCAGCTCCCATCAGATCTAGCCATTATAGCACTACAGATGTAGTAAAAAATGGAGAGGTGTGCACAAGTGGGAGGCGTGGGGCACCTTTACATTGTGGAACAAAACTTGTTTGTGGGATGGCCCCACCCCTCACTTCCTCAGACTGAAAACGGCTTGCCTTATGCCTACAGCAGATGCGGCTCTCTATCCGGATGTACCAGGTGCTTTTCTACCATTGGACCGAAGGAACGCAGGATGCGAAGAACTCCAGGAGAGGCTTCCCGCCTTAGACTACGTCCCCGACGCACCCAAAAGATTGGATTCCAGAGCTTTGGTTCTGGGCTGTGATGGGTTTACCTCTGGGAGGTACTTCTGGGAGTTGGAAGTGGGCGATGGGGAATTCTGGGCAGTCGGGGTTACCCGAGACCCTTCAAAGAAGAAAGGCATGCTGGGGTTCAGCCCAGAGGAGGGGATCTGGGCTGTGGGGTTGTGGAAGGGCCAACACTGGGCTCTCACGTCTCCTGTGACTCCCCTGTCCTTGAGCAAGCCCCCGAGGAGGATCCGAGTGTCCCTGGACTATGTGGGGGAGTGTGTGACCTTTACGGATGCAGACACTGACAGCCTCATATTCACTTTCCCACCGGCCTCTTTTAATGGGGCCCGTACCCACCCCTTGCTGTGGGTGGTGGGGTTCCCCGCTCATTCTGTATTTCTGAGGCACATGGGAGTGAAATATCCAGCCGGGGTCCACGAGATGGATATCCTGAGTCCATGACTTTAACTTCTTTCCATGGACCCGGTGTAAGGGGTGGGGTGGGGTGGGGAGATGTCTAACTGGCCAAAGCAGAGAACCAAGCTCTTTGGGAGCAAGAAAGTCTGTGTGTTTTACCTCCGTGTGATCTTTGGAGAATAGGAGGAGGTGGCAGAACTGTTCTCCTTGCACCAAGGCCTTATGATGTTGCCCTATGGAATAGCACAAGGACTGTGAATGACGAAGACTGTAGGCCTTGAAAAATAGTATCGCTGTTAGGACATGCTTCATTATACAAAGGATTGTCAAGACTCCTCTTCCTAGTGATAGGTTCGAGCTTGTTCAGTTTGTGGGGGGGAACTTTCAGATATTAAAAATGGAAATTTTAACTGCCTTTTCAGTTTGTTCATATTTAACATTTATTTATTTTCTTTTAAAAGCAACTGCATTTTAGCTTTAATACTTAGCAGCTGATTTATATTCCATTGAATATATTCCATTGAAGACTGAACACTTCATCCATAAAATTTTTGCTTCCTATCCTTTGCCACCCTAGCACCGAGGTGATGATCCTGAATTGGGCATCCTCGGATGTGGCAGATCTGTTTGTGGATAGCTTTTAATCCATTCTCTAGGGCAGATTGATCTCTTTCCTCCCACTGGTTCATTCTGAAGCTCAATTTCACTCCTGCATTACTCAGTTGGTACAAATCCTCCACACAATAACACTAAACTGGGTGTTCCAATTTTCCTAAAGGTGACAAATACATAGAGTCTAAACATTGTACAAAGAATCTTAGGGCAAGAGTTGAGATGGCTACATTTTTTTTAAAAAAAATCCAAACATGTAGTGTTCTTCAAAACATTTCACGCTGTCTGCTTTTGGAATGTCTCTCTTTTCTGAATGGGTGTTTCCTTTGTGAACATGGCACTTATTGGACACAGCATGATTTTAGAGTGAATGGGATCCAGTTTTAAAGGAGTGCCATGCTTTTTTGTATATCACAGGAAAAAAATAAGCCTGTTTTAATAAAGTTGCCTTCCCAGTAACAGGAAAACGGTGTGAAAATGATCCAAAGTAGCTTAATGCGTATACATGGCTTTTTTTAAAAAGCACTTCAGCAATCCTTATTCCACCCTCCCCTTGCTGAGCATCAGGAGAGTAGAGGGCAAAATTAGGTATTGTAAAACTTTCATTCTAGTGCCCACGTAGATGGTAAAATTTCCTTGGTGGTACCTTGGTTCTCAAATGGCTTACCTGTCAAACAAATCGGCTCCCAAACGCCGCAAACCCAGAAGTGAGTGTTCTGGTTTGTGAATGTTTTTCGGAAGCCGAATGTCCGACGTGGCTTCCGATTGAGTGCAGGAAGCTCCTGCAGCCAATCGGAAGCCGCGCCTTGGTTTTCGAATAGTTTTGGGAGATGAATGGACTCCCGGAACGGATTAAGTTCAAGAACCAAGGTACCACTGTAATGATTTCTGTGACGTTTAAGAGTTGGAAAGAAATCACAGTCTGTTGGACTTCTTTTCTCCTTAGGCTTTCCCAGCCTGCTTGTTACAGCAAAGCAGCGCCCATGTTTATAAACCCATATTTCCCCTGTGGTGAAAGGCCTAAAGGTCCAGTCGTGTCCGACTCTGGGGTTGCGGCGCTCATCTCGCTCTATAGGCGGAGGGAGCCGGTGTTTGTCCGCAGACAACTTCCGGGTCATGTGGCCAGCATGACAAAGCTGCTTCTGGCGAACCAGAGCAGCGCACGGAAACACTGTTTACCTTCCCGCCGGAGCGGTCCCTATTTATCTACTTGCACTTTGATGTGCTTTTGAACTGCTAGGTGGGCAGGAGCTGGGACCGAGCAACAGGAGCTCACCCCGTTGCTGGGATTCGAACCGCCGACCTTCTGATCAGCAAGTCCTAGACTCTGGTTTAACCCACAGCGCCACCTGGGTCCCTGGTGAAAGGCCTAGTTTTCACAAATTACATTGTTCCTTCATGCGTCTTCCTCTAATGCGCAGGGATCAAACAGTAGGCGGGGTTTGGGGGCGGTGGGGGTGGGGTGGGGAAGCGTTAAGCTGTGTGATGCTATACTTACAGTTAAAGTTGTTCCATTCCAGAAAGGTTTGTGTCACATCTGTATGTGATAAGTAACCCAAGGAGCTAACTTCCATTGTGAAAAATCTGCATTTACATCTCAACATCAGGTTAGGGATGCTACTTGCTTTGCTTGCCCGCCTACCCACCCTGCTGTTGGTTCTGCCTGGTCTGAGCACCCCAGACACTACCTCCCTAGCTTTTCCTCAGCAATTCTAATGTCCATGGAGTTCAGAAAGGCTCTGGTGTAGCCTCCCAAAATAAACCATCCACCTCTGCCAGGCTGCAGTGCCCTCGGACAACAGGGGACTCATCTGTAACATGACCTTCTACCTCAATGTGAGCCCATTGCTGCTAGTGCTGATAAAGGTAAAAGCCCCCTGGATGGTTAAGTCCAGTCAAAGGCGACTATGGGTTTGCGGCACTCATCTTGCTTTTCAGGCCGAGGGAGCCGGCGTTTGTCCACAGACAGCTTTCTGGGTCATGTGGCCAGCATGACTAAAACGCTTCTGGCGCAAGGGGACACCGTGCCGGAATCTAGAGCGCACAGAAACGCCGTTAACCTTCCTGCCAAAGTGATACCTATTTATCTACTTGCACTGGTGTGCTTTTGAACTGCTAGGTTGGCAGGAGCTGGGACAGAGCAATGGGAGCTCACCCTGTCGCGGGGATTCAAACCGCCAACCTGTTTAAACCGTTGTGTTTAGACCACAGCGCCACCCACGTTCCTTGCTGGTGCTGATACATCCACACTGGCCCTTGATTCCTGCCTTGCTGGCCAGTGTAATAGCAGTTGTTTCTTCAGAGGATATACCTGAACGCGGAGGTGCCTTGTCACTTGTTCACTTCTCTCTTGGCTGTCCCAACCCCTTGTGCAGACTCCTGTTGCTCTGCCACTTCTAGCCCAGCTGTGGCACCTTCTCTTTGGGCCATCTGGATGGGAGAGGGACACACAACATGGTGGGCTTCAAAGTTCAGTGCTTTGAATTGCACTTTGAAACAAACGTGTGACCAGTGGAGATGACTTAGCATAGGAATAATACTCATTCCGCTAACCTCAGGCGATGATCTGGTAGCTGTACTGGAAATCTTCACCTGGTTCAAGGGCATCCCCTTGTAACACATTTTATGATCATCCAATGTAGATGTTACTAAGGGTTGAGGGATAGCTCAGTTGGTAGAGCATGCGACAATCTCGGGACGGGCTGTGGGTTCAAGCTCCACATTGGGCAAAAGATCCCTGCATTGCAGAGGCTTGGACTAGATCAGGGGTCAGCAAACTTTTTCAGCAGGGGGCCGGTCCACTGTCCCTCAGACCTTGTGGGGGGCCAGACTATAGTTTGAAAAAAAATATATGAATGAATTCCTATGCCCCACAAATAACCCAGAGATGCATTTTAAATAAAAAGAACACATTATACTCATGTAAAAACATGCAGGCCGGATTTAGAAGGCGATTGGGCCGCATCCGGCCCCCAGGCCTTAGTTTGGGAACCCCTGGACTAGATGATCCTCACAGTCCTTTCCAACTGATTCGTAGGAAGGGGAGCAACTGAGTACAAGCTGCAGCTGGTGAAATGTGCAACCAATATGTGAATCTGCTTCTTAACAGGGAATGTGCACACATAACTTCTCAGGCCTTCCTCCTCCAGCTTTTGGGCCTGCATTCAGTGCAATACTTGCACATGGCACTGCTGAAGGAGTTCCAAAGCGTCCTTCGAAATAGGAGATGAAAATAGGTAGAGCTGCCTGGATGTCATCCACCTTCTGATAAAAGCCAATCCCAGTTCTCCAGGGAGCATGAAATGGCTGGATGTCAAACCAGCGTGGGAATGGAGAATGTGGCACCCTCTAAACAGCACTTTCCCCTGGTGCCATATTCTTAACAAGCCCTTTCAGAAAAGGTGAACTATTGTGATCCTATACATGCCTACTCAGAAGTAATCCCCACCAAATTTAATAAGGTTTGCTCCCAGGTAGGAGCATGTCAGGGCTTGAGGGATAAAGTCATTTGTTGCTCAAGTAACGCTAAACTGAAACAGGATGCCTTTTGTACTCCTTTCTGCCCAGGAAGAGCCAGTGATGAACTTGGGTAGAGTCAGAGAAGTACCAGATGAGAAGGTTATTCACTGGAAAGACCACTGCCTACAGCTCAATAGTTTTATCACCTGGGGCAGCTGCACCCAGATTACTGTAGCTCCTGACACATTCCTAGTAACCTTTTCTTTAGACTGCTGCTATGGTATTCTTTCTTGCTAGTCTTTCCTCCGCTCTCATTTCCAGTCGGTGCAGAGTGCTAGTCATTACTAGTAATTGAATTGCTATTGGAAAAAACACACAAGATGACATGGGATTAGGATCGGATGCTCTGATCGAACATATCCAATTTTCAGGTGCCACCCTCCAGTGCTCCCTACCTCTAGGCAGGCTTTTTTGAACTACAACTCCTGTCATCCCAAGTGAGCAGGACCAGTGTTCCGGGATCATGGGAATAATAGTCCCAAAAACAGCCAAAGGCCCAAGTTTGGACAAGCCTGCTCTAAGGCATCACGAAGTTATAATATTGAACTTGGTTTAAGGTAAAGGGACCCCTGACCATTAGGTCCAGTCGTGACCGACTCTGGGGTTGCGCGCTCATCTCGCATTATTGGCCGAGGGAGCCGGCATACAGCTTCTAGGTCATGTGGCCAGCATGACAAAGCCGCTTCTGGCAAACCAGAGCAGCACATGGAAACATTATCTACTTGCATTTTGATGTGCTTTTGAACTGCTAGGTTGGCAGGAGCTGGGACCAAGCAGCTCCTGCCAACCTAGCAGTTCGAAAGCACATCAAAATGCAAGTAGATAAAGTTTACAAGTACCAAAAATCAGCCCCGAAACATGGGGAGCAATAATAATAATAATAATAATAATAATAATAATATATTATTTATACCCGGCCCATCTGGCCAGGTCTCCCCTGCCACTCTGGGTGGCTTCCAACACACATCAAAATACATTAAAATATCACAGACTAAAAACTTCCCTAAACAGGGCTGCCTTTAGGTATTTTATAAATGTCAGGTAGTTGTTTATCTCTCTGACTTCTGATGGGAGGGCTTTCCACAGGGCAGGTGCCACTACCGAGAAGGCCCTCTGCCTGGTTCCCTGTAGCTTTGCTTCTCACAGTGAGTGAACCGCCAGAAGGCCCTCGGCACTGGACCTCAGTGTCCGGGCTGAACAATGGGGGTGGAGACGCTCCTTCAGGTATACTGGACCGAGGCCGTTTAGGGCTTTAAAGGTCTTTGAATTGTGCTCGGAAATTGAAGCTGTGCACCTGAGTTCCTATAGAATGCCTTTCCCACGTGGCTATTTAGAACCAGGCTTATGATGATGATGATTTGTTAAATTTGCATACTGCCCACAAGTCTCGGGGTGGTTCACAATATAAAATCACAATACAGTATCACAATATAAATATAAAATCACAATCTAAAGCCACAAAGTATTTGCGATTAAAAACAAAAAACAACCGAATAACGCCCCCTTATACGCCTGAGACTATCGTGGACAGTGTCCAGATGCAAAGGAATGACTATTATGGCACGGTGGGGTCTCCTCAGCTCTAATGTTAGAAATGAATCATTATCCCCAACCCTGCTGAGGCAAACGAAATGCCACCCGTCACGCGGGCACGGGAAGCTTCTCTTCTGTGTCTGCAGCCCAAACGAGGCCTTCTGCTTCTCCTTTCCTCTCCTCTCTTGAAACTCTGAACAGGCCTAAACAGTTCGCTCCCCGGTCCTGACTTCTTGCCAATTTAAGAAACCAGAAACTCCTGAGATGACCTCGGGGCACCAGCTGGTTTCTGGCTCGGGAAGGCCCGCCTTGTGTTTCGTGCCAAGCATTCGTTCCCTGTATGCAGTTAAAGGAGAAGACGACGGTGGTGGTGGTGGTGGAGGAGGCGACGGCACTCCAGCTGGAGCCATGGCTGCCGTCTTCCTGCCGGGCAACCTTCAGGATGAAGCCACTTGCTCGGTCTGCCTGGAGTACTTCAAGGACCCCGTCTCCATCGAGTGCGGCCACAACTTCTGCCGCTCCTGCATCGCCAAGAGCTGGAAGAGCCTGGAGAGCGATTTCCCCTGCCCTCAGTGCAGGGAGGTTTTCAAGGAGAAGAGCTTCAGGCCCAACAGGCAGTTGGCCAACATGTCCGAGATCATCAGCCAGTTCATCATGCATGGTGGCAAGGGCCTGGAGGAGGACGGGCTCTGCGAGAAGCACAAGGAGGCCCTGAAGCTCTACTGCAAGGACGACCAGAAGACCATCTGCGTGGTGTGCGACCGGTCTCGGGACCACAGGCCGCACACCGTGGTGCCCATAGAGGAGGCTGCCCAGGAATACAAGGTAAGAGATCTGATGCGCTGGGGTTCTGCGCAGGTGTGGTGGGAGTGGCCTATAGCTGGATTGCTCAGAGGCCTTTAGGCGGACATTGTTTGCTGCTAAGAAGACAACCCCTAAAGCTGATAGGAAAGTTCTCTCCAGAATTTGGGGAAGGGGAGTGGAGGAGAGCAGAGGGGAAGGGATGGCAGACCTTTGGATCTCAGGGTTGGACTGCCATTGGTTTTCGCTTTTCCAGGAGGCCTAGAATGAGAGCAGGAGGTGTTGGCGCCTGTCACTCTCTGAGCCCCCTCAGGATGTTGTCATAGACGCATAAGAGCCCATCCACCTGTCAAATTTGGCCCACAAGGGGTCCAGGAGTTTATGATCTGGCCCTCCAGCCGGAAAATATTCCCTCCCTCCTGCCCCCATTACCATATGGCTAGATAGGACCCAGACTGTATTCTCTCTCTCTTCACCCCTGACGCCCCTGGAGGGCAGGATATAAATATTATTTAAATTGTAAAAGTTCCATGTCAAACTTTGGTTAAAGGCACAGGATAGAAACTGGTATCAAAAGTGGAAAGCTGCAGGTTTCAAGGATGAACATAGAGAATTTGATTCCGTTTGCATTTACAAGCAAACCTAATTTGCACTTTCCAAAGCAGTACGCAACTGAAACATAGCAATCTTCCCAAATTTGCACGTCTCCGAATTTTGCAGAGCAGTTCTCCAATCAAGTAATGTGTACAGATATGCATGTACTAGAGTAGAGTGTGCATACAAGTGCATATATTAGTGAAAATATTATACAGGAATGCATTGTAGAAGAGAAATTGCTTTGCAGAAATGTGTATTTTATTCAAAGTGCATACGAAGTTGTGTTGGTGGGGGGAAATTTGCACTGAAATGCTGAGTTTTTATAAAGACGTGGTTTTTGTTTACAAAAAAATGCACAAACTTATGTGTAATTGTGGAAGGCAGGCCTTGAGAATAGAAAAAAATGTCCACCCCTAGTCTGGATGGCTTCTTAGAATAGCCAAGCATGGCAGTGCCTGCCTAGATAACTCTGCTCAGTAATGTAGTTAGCCCCATTGAGCTCAATGGGACTGACTCCCAGGTAAGGGTCCATAGATTGCAGCTTGAATTTCCCATTAGAGGGCAGGCATAAGTTGCACCTGTGCTGCTTGTCCTTGTCAGACAGGAAAAGGTTAAGCAAGTAACCAAATTCCCGATCTATTTCTGGGAGGGAGAGTTCCCAAAGTGGGAATAAGGTCACAGGCCGACACTGGAGAGCAGGAGACCTGCTTGCTCTTTGGCTGTGCAGTGCCAATAGCTACTTAAAATAGAATTTACAGCTGATGAAGGAGGGATGGCTGCAGACTTAGAAGGGCCGGCCCATTGGCCCGGGAAGATTTTGCGGCAAGTTCTGTGCTCAAGCTAGGGGTCCTCCACCAACTTCCCTTTACACAAGTGGTCTGTGCACAGGGACAAACTATTTGTGGGAGATCTGCAGCTGGGTCTCCTTTTTATTTTTATTTTTAATACAGCTGCCGGGAAGGGCTGCCAATTTACATAGGTCCCCAAGGCTGTTTGAAAGCAGTTTTGGCGAAGGGCAGTGATTCAAATCAGGGCTATGGTCTGACTGCAAATAACGTAGCAAGCTTCTTGAAGCTAAGCCATTTTGTCATGGGAAGTTACAGGGGAACCCCAGGGTTAATGTGATCTGGTGCTTGGAGCAGGGGTGGACTACAACTCCAGCCCCAGACAGCATGGCTGCACGAATTATTATAGCTAGGAAGTGGAAGGGGCAAGCAGAAAATAAAATGGAAGAATTGTATAAAGAGGTGTGGGATATAGCTATTAACGATACATTAACATGTGCCATTAAGGTAAGATGGGAAATATGCAGGAGAAGCGAGTTTGAGGAGATATGGAAAGTGTTTGTAGAATTTGTACTGTTAAAATGGAAAGGGGTCAAACCATCACAAGAGGTGTTGAAATTTTGGGAGGTTGGATCATTACAATGGAGTGGTCTCAGTAGTGGGGTGCACGTTTTTATTCCTATTTATGTATGATTATTACTTAGTCAAAATAAAAAAAAATAAAAAAGAAAAAATAAGACAAAAAGAAAAGGAAAACAAAGGAAAACATTCCAAAACAGATTAGAACATTCTAAAAACAATTTAAATTAAAAAACCCAACAAGCAGTCACAGTATTGTTCTGTCCAATAATCTTGGGGTTGCCAGGAACAGTATTCTTGAGCCACCAGATGACTGGGTAAACAGGAATGTTTTCAAATTCCTCCTGAAAGTTAACAATGAAGGAGTCAGGCGCAGCTCACTAGGGGAGGGCATTCCACAGCCACCACTGAAAAAACGGTGTGGAAGCAGGAATAACACAGCCAGTCCCAATGCCACTGTGCCATTGCTCTGATCATTTTTGGAGTCCCCTGGCTAACTGCATTCATGTAAAGAAGAAACAAACATTGGGCGATCAAGTCACAGATCTCCTGGGTTAATTTAGCTAGAACAGCTACCACTCTATGCAGCGCCGTCTTAAGCGCGCCTGTCGCCATGGTGCGCCGGATCTCTCCGGCGCCCTTCCGCCCCGTTTCCCAACGCGGTGGGTGGGTGGGCGCGGCGCTGCTGCGCGGTGGGCGGGCAGACACAGCACGATCTCTCCGGCGCCCTCCCGCCCCGTTTCCCAGCGCGGTGGGCAGGTGGGCGCAGCTGCGCAGCGGACCGGCGGGCCAGCGGGTGGGCGCAGCTCGCGGCGCCCTCCTGGCGGGCCGGCGCCATGGTGCCCTGCGCCACTGGGGGTCTATGATGAGCCGGCATAAATCACTGGTTAGTACCAGGTATCACATGCTAATAGAGATGTAGGGAGCTTGTCTACATGGGCAATGCAAACATACCAAGGCTAAGCCTCCTGGCCCAGCTCTGAATGGGAGCCAAGCTGGGAGGTACTAAGGAACAGAGATCTGCCAGGACATGCAGATAGCAGTGTAAATTGACACTTAGGGCTCTTCTGAAAGACCTGTTTATTGAGGCTTACATAGAGGTTCAAGTAGATCTGATCTTTACTGAGCATTTGTTCTGATTCATTTGCAGGAAAGGTGGTACTAACAATGACAATTCATCTTGATTTGCTTGTGCAGCTGTACATGCACATGTTCCCATTGTTTGTTCATCCCACATTTTTCAATGCATTTCCCCATCACTTCCTAACTGCAAAAAGTCTCTGTTTCTTTTTAAAAGTAAGTTAGTGGCACAAGGCTGGCAGAGCACTATAATCCACTTTAACTGTGCAAACTTACATTTCCTGCGAAATGCATTCAGTCTGGAGGCAACCATAATAATAATAATAATAATAATAATACAACTTTTATTTGTATCCTGCTCTCCCTGGCCGAAACATGGCTGCACATTAGTCATCATCTCTCCATGCCTGAGCACATTGAGAAGATGACCCTCCTTTTAATACTCCTTGATGTCTATTGTACGTTAGCACATTAAAACGGCAAGCAGGACTTCATCCAAGCTAGGGATCACTAGGTCTGAGCCTCATAGCCTGTCTTCGGTATCCATCAGCGTTAAGCATGTGAAATAACACACAGCCAACTGTGGACTGCATCTCCCTTGTCAATCATCATTGTGACAGTGGCCTACATGAGAATTGTTGCCCGTTCCTCCAAGTCGGAGACTGCAGCTTTGAGCCTGATTTGAGTCCAGAAGCATCTAATTTTAGAAATTAAACATTGGGGGCGTAATAAATCCTCGTCAACGTGGGTGTTAGTGCTGCCAGGTGGAACAGCAAGGCAAACAACTGCATTGCCTTTCTCTGCTTTCAGCTTCTGAGTGGAGGCAGGATCGCTGGCTTGAAACACCTGGCAATCCTAATGGGCACTGCCAGTTGCAACTACACACACACACACACACACACACACACACACACACACACACACAGTGCCCCACTCTCTTGGGGGGGGGCTAAAAAATGTAAAGGGGAAAAAAACCCACTGGATGTACATTTCCAAAATATAAGATAAAAAACAAATAAAATAAAACCTACATACAGTAACAGCGTTTTATGTTGTGTTAGCTCCTATGATTGTAAGTCATGAGCCCTGCCTGCTCCCTAAAATATCACTGGTTTGCTCATTCTGCATGGACCGGTTGCATGGCAACATGTGCAAATGGCTTTAGATACCTATTAGGTCCATAAATTACCCTATAGCATATATCCAACAAAAAAAACAGCGACAATTTGTTGGTGACAAAGGACAGCTGGGCATATAAAGGGCCCCATTACCTTCAGTAGCTTAGGGCCTCATCAAACCTAATCCGGTCTTGCGCGCGCATCCACACCCACGCCCACACCCCCTACCCCTACTCAAATCCCTGCAAAAATACAAGTTGCTGTCAGGGATGGCGTGGTCCTGGGGGTCCAATGAATTTCGCATATCCTGGCATTCCTCTTGCCAATGGGATTTCCCGCTTTTATCAGACTGGAGAGATCCTGGTTCAGTTCCTCACTCACCATGGAGCCCAAATGGGTGACCATCACAATCTCTCGGCCTACTCTTTTTCAGAGGGCTGTTTTATAAGAATAAGGTAGGTGGAATTATTGCAGATCAGCTTGAGCCCCCTGGAAGAAAGCTGGGATAAAAATGCAGTAAATACATAGAATGCCGTAGTTGCTCGAGAAGCAGAAATTCTTTAGGTTAAGCCTTCTGCATCACTGTCCCTCCAAGATTTCTGTGCTTGGTTTCCACTTAATGCAACTCCTTCTCTCTCTCTGTCTGTCTTTTTTTTGCCAAATCATTTTTATTTATTTTACAATAAAACTTTTCATTACAATTCCTCCTCATATGTTATACGTTTTGGCTTTTTAGGGCCATGACTTCCTTCAAACCTTCCATAGGGTTTTCTATATTTCATTTCAAATTTCTGTATTTTCACTACTTAACCATTGCTTTTCAAACTTTATCATCCAATATATCACAAAATTTCATCTCGACAATGATTTTTATATCTTCACTACAGTGCTTCTTGCAGTCCTACCAACTTATTTAATTGACTACAATTGTCTTTCAAATAATTAACAAATTTAGTCCAGTCCTTGATGAACCTCTGGTCCCGCTGTTCTCGGATTCTTCCCACCATTTTGGCCAATTCCGCATACTCCGTTAACTTCACTACCCACTCTTCCTTTGTCGGTAATTCGCAACTCCTTCTAGCTTGGTACTGTTTTTTATGGCCATATACCCTGTTTCCCCGAAAAGAAGACATACCCATAAAATAAACTGTAGCAGGATTTCTAAGTATTTGCGCAATATAAGCCATACCCCCAAAATAAGACATAGTGATAGGCGCAGTTCTGGAGGGCACCAAGGAAGAGGCGAGGCTGGACGCGTAACAAAAATAAGACATCCCCTGAAAATAAGCCATAGTGTGTCTTCTTGAGGAAAAATAAATAAAAGACAGTGTCTTATTTTTGGGGAAACACAGTATATATAGCCAGAGTCTTTCTCAGAGAGCAGGTCTTTCCCACCCCTACCAGCTGGATGTTAAACTTGTAATATTCTGCAAGCAAAACGTGTGCCGTTTTTATACGGATGGTGAACTGCAGCCTGATGCAGCAAAAATATGCGATGGGACCAACTGACTACTGTATGTACCTTCTGCTTTATCTCTCAGTTATCAGTATAAAACTTGTTTGGTGGCTCCAGGTATGGATTGGACTTTCTCCTGCAGAACAGATCCCAAAGTGCACGAGAAACAATTTTATGTTTTTGCATCTTAGGAACAAATTCAGACCCGTTTGGATTTCTTGAAGAAAGAGAGACAGGAGCTTCTGGAATTCAAAACACAGGACGACAAGAAAAGCCAGGACCTTTTGGTGGGTATCAGTTGCTACTTACAAGCTGGCAAATGGGTACAGCATTGACTCAGATGAGGGTGTATAATGTAACAGAGCTGAAAAGGGTTGAATGGGGGCCTGCTCTTTTGCCTTTCATAACAGCTTCATATTATGATGAAGTGTGGAGCTGGTAAAGCAGAGATAAGCATTATCATGCACTGCCCATGTCTGCCCATCTAGCTGCTCTTGAAGGCGCAGAGCATGACAAGAATTTGAAATCCCGCGGCCAAGCATTACTGCACAGAGAACAGAGGTCTTTGGCCGCATCCTCACCCAGAACAGAGAATATAAATGTACTTTCATGTGGGTTACATGACTGGAGAATACAAGGGGAATCTGGATGAGTTTCAGAGCAACAGGTTCACAGCCAAAGACCTCTGTTCTGTGTGCCCGTTGCCTTCATGGGCAGGCACCTCAGTTACGTGGCGGTTATGAGTTTCAACTCAAGAGCATAAATTTATAGTGCGGATGACAAACTAGGTGAAAGGTTAGGAGTGTCCCTTGTAATTTTTGCAAATTATAACTCTGTTCCTTATCCTCTGCTGCCATCTATTGTTTGTACTTATTTATCATTACTCTCCATCTACCGCCTTTGTGGAAGCGAAAAGATGCTTCCCTTTTGAGGGGCAGGATTCAAATCGCATACCGCCAAATTCAGGTTACATGATTAAAGGGGATTTGGAGCTTGTAAGCAACTAGCCTACATCCCATAATGCTTTTTGCAATAAGGAAAGTGATGGCAAGATGTATTGGGAAGTGTAAGTCTGGCTGCCATCTCAAAACATGACAGTAGATGCCCTCACTTCTAATTGAATCATAGAATCATAGAGTTGGAAGAGACCACAAGGGCCATCCAGTCCAACCCCCTGCCAAGCAGGAAACACCATCAAAGCATTCTTGTCATATGCCTGTCAAGCCTCTGCTTAAAGACCTCCAAAGAAGGAGACTCCACCACACTCCTTGGTAGCAAATTCCACTGCCGAACAGCTCTTACTGTCAGGAAATTCTTCCTAATGTTTAGGTGGAATCTTCTTTCTTGTAATCTTCTTTCTTGAAGGAGAGGCTCTTTTTAAAGGCAGAGTGACGGTAAGGTTACAGGTTTCAGGGGGTCAGTCTGGATGACACCCAGGGATCCCTTACAAAGCTGTGATCCTGTGGATGAGGTTAGAATCTATAAGAGGCAAGCGGCCAAACCAAAAACCCCAAAACCACCATTCTGAAGGGCCCTTTTATTGACCCCATTCTGACGTTAGTTGGCCAAAGTTGTGTTTTGAGACTCGTGGTGTTAGCCCTTCTGCTAAGGGGCAATCTTGGTTTTGTTTCTTTAAGAAAACTATAGAGACTGAGAGACAGAAGGTCCTCTCTGAATTTGAAGGGATGCGCCAGTTTCTGCATGAACAAGAGCAGCTTCTTCTGGGTCAGCTGGACAAGATGGAGAAGGGCATCACCAAGAGGCAGAACGAGAACATCACCGAGCTCTCCAAGGAGATTTCTTTCCTCAACAAACTCATTGCTGACCTGGAAGAGAAAATCCAAGAGCCAGTGCTTGATTTCCTCAAGGTAAGACTCCCCCCCCCCAAATAATAATAATTACGCATGCATCCCATAAACTTTGTGCAAAGCCAAGCCTCTTATCACCAGCATTGCCTATAAAGTATCTGACACACTGCACCATGATACCGGTAGATGTCTGAATGTGTGCACACTTGGAGAACTTGCATGACCTAAGTACTTTCCTGATCAAGTACTTAGAAACCTTGCCTCAGGAAGGTGCTTTCCTCAAGGAAAGTAAAAGCCATGTTATCTCTGCCTTGGCAGTGCTGGATTTGACCAGAATATCGACATTTAGGGTGGTCTCCTAGGCCACATTCGCGCCATACTTTTAAAGCACCATGATAGCACTTCAAACAGTCATAAAAAGGTAAAAGTAAAGGACCCCGACAGTTAAGTCCAGTCGCGAACGACTCTGGGGTTGCGGCGCTCATCTCTCTTTACTGGTCGAGGGAGCCGGCATTTGTCCACAGACAGTTTTTCCAGGTCGTGTGGCCAGCATGACTAAGCCGCTTCTTGTGAAACCTGAGCAGCGCACAGAAATGCCATTTACCTTCCCGCCGCAGTGGTATTTATCTACTTGCACTGGTGTGCTTTCAAACTGCTAGGTTGGCAGGAGCTGGGACTGAACAATAGAAACTCAGTCCCAGTTTCGAACTGGGGTTTCAAACCGCTGACCTTCCGATCAGCAAGCCAAGCCCAAGGCTCAGTGGTTTACACCACAGCGCCACCCACGTCTCAAACAGTCATACCTTCCCCCCAAATAATTCTGGGAGCTGTAGTCTGTTAAGGCTGCTGAGAGTTGTTAGGAGACTCCTATTCCCCTCACAGACTACAATTCCCAGAGTTCCCTGGGAAGAAGGACTGATTGTTAAGCCACTCTGGAGATTGTAGGTCATGGAGGTGGGGATCTCCTAAAAACTCTTCATTAAGGGTGCTGAGAGTTACAGGTGAAGCTTTTTACAGCATGAAGTGAAGCATTATTACTTGCTAACATCTGCGGATCAAGCAGCTGTCAAAAGCAGAGGAGACAGGTAGTTAGGAAGAATGTCGGCCGCCCTGACATCCACCACAAATTGAATTAAAACAGGACTGAGGTCCTTTCAATTCAGAAACAATATTTTCTGATTTCTGTATTCGGGGTGTGGGGGTGGGGAGAGAGAAATACTCCCACTCACCCCCGTCACTTGAAAATTGCTCTGCAGAAAAGCTGTGCTCTCTGGTGCTTATCTTTAAAAAGCCTTGATTTTTCTGTTTGCCACCGTTCTCAAGTTGCACCTAATGTTTCCATGCCAAGCAGTTTCTTTGACCTATTTAAAGGCTGCAGCATTCCTCACTGAGGGTGGCTGTAGCCCAGAAATCTGGGCTGTGGTCTCTTTCTATACATAGCATACTGTACTAAGGACATCATCATGATCATGAGAAAGACTGCTACACACACACACACACACACACACACACACACACACATTTTATTTTATTAACTTTCAACATTTTAAACATACACAGTCAAAAAACAATTTTGCCTTTTTTCTAATTTTTCTCAGCATCCCACCCCTTTTCCAATAGAGTTGTTGTTTCTCTCCTGCGGCTGCACCCTGTCTTCTACCTATCAAATCTGAACCAGGTCCATGTTATATTTTAGCCACCACTCCACAAATGGTAGGCAATCCTGGCATGAGCATTGGTGGCGGTGTGGTGGCTGTGGAGTAAACACTTGAGCACCCCCTCTGCCGGCTTCCAGCCCTTCTCCAGACAGCTGTTGGGAATTGCAGCAGAAGAACCCTTAAAAAAAGTGTCTGTGGCTCCTGCATCTATATGGCGGTGGATGCAGCAGAATGGAGTGGCAACTCGAAAGCTAGAATGTCATACACCAAGGTGATCCTTCCGTCAGGGTAAGCGCTTAGGTTTTCCAGATGGAACCACCCTTGCCCTGATCCACAGGCTCAAAGGAGGTGCCTGTTGAAGTGTAGGCTAGTTCCCACAAGGCAAGACACAGTGATTACAGCAAGAACCTTTGTTGAACTAACAGAATTGGACAACAGGGGCAAAGCAACTTCTTATATACATTTCTGAAGACCTGGCCACTCCCACTGCCAACGTGATTGGCTATCTAAACTTCCAAGCTGCAAATCATGACTCAGGGTTTAAGGGCCAATGGCAGAGGCCCCAACCCTGATATGTACTGTGACTGGGTATCATGTATCAAATCAGAACACGGGCTCAGAATCCTTAGTCCAGACCAGGCACCCCCAACCTGCGGCCTTCCAGATGTTTTGGCCTACAAATCCCATGATCCCTAGCTAACACGACCGGCAGTCAGGGATGATGGGAATTGTAGTCCAAAAACATCTGGAGGGCCGCAGGTTTGGGATGCCTGGTCCAGACTCAAGCTCAGGCAAACACAGACCACTGAATACATAACACCTGTGCAAGTGGTTTGATGCAGGGATACCAAAGAAGGATGCTAGAAATGCCAGAGGGATGCCCCTCTCTGACGCTGGGATCCAATGCTGCGAGCAGGCTGCAGCTCCACCCCACAGCTCTCCCCACACGCCCTGGTTGGTGATTGCTGAAGATACGCTGCTGAGGCAAACACAGAAACAGCAAGTGCCTGTCATGACTCTCAACTCGCTAATTTCTAATGCAGGCATCCCCAAACTTCTGCCCTCCAGTTCCCATCTTCCCCGACCACTGGTCCTGTTAGCTAGGGATCATGGGAGTTGTAGGCCAAAACATCTGGAGGGCCGCAGTTTGGGGATGCCTGTTCTAATGTTTACCTCCCGCCAGGAGGTTTGTCCCTTGAACTTCGCTCCAGATGGGAAATATTAGACGACCATCTACTATCATGTCGTGTCAAGTATCCCAATACCCAA
Organism: Zootoca vivipara; assembly: GCF_965207765.1. Classification (NCBI taxonomy): domain Eukaryota; kingdom Metazoa; phylum Chordata; class Lepidosauria; order Squamata; family Lacertidae; genus Zootoca; species Zootoca vivipara. The sequence goes on along the minus strand of NC_142584.1, from coordinate 105,198,158 downwards.
TCCTTAATCGGTGGGGATTTTAATGCACGAACCGCCGCCAATTGGGATGACTTGACTAAAGACTCTCAACTCCTGGGCAAACATTTTATGCATTACTTGTACAGAAAACTATCACCCATGAAGGGGGAGCAGGAAAAATCTTAAACACATAGCAGAGTTTTCCAAAAAACAGACCAGAGGCAATTGTACTTCATCCAGCAGAGCTTTACTTTCTACTGAAGGCAAATGAGCATAAATGGTCACAAATCCAGTACAATCAGGATTGGCGCAGTCCATAAAAATCCAGTTGCGGCCAAAAACCAAGAAAAACGTACACTTAAAAGAACTTATAATAAGACTAAACCTTAACACTAAGTATACAGAAAGAGAACACTGGAACAAAGAGACAGAAAAACAGAAAGTGAGTGAGACCCAGACAGAAACATAACCTTGACAGAAACATAACAGAAGCAGTTTAAAGCTGTACACAGCTTCCCAGAAGAAATGTAACCCAAACAAAAAAACCCCCCACATTCACATAGAAATATACCTTCTTTAGCACAGAGAAGAAACCTTCTAGGACCCTCTTGAACTAATCAGAATAGGAAAGATCTCTACATATCAGATCAATACTTTCTGTACGAAGAAATGCAAACTGACAAAAATGCCATACGTCAGTTTGGCCAGAACCTCTCACTGGTCCACAGGTGGCAGGCATCTAACTCTATCTCCTCTTCCTAGGCCAATAGCCAAGCGCCCCAAGACAACAGAGATAAGCGTGGCATCAAAGCAGGCCAATTAGCATATATCAAAGCAAACGGATAAACATAGTGAGCTCATTCTTGCAGCAACTGCTAATCAGTCTTGGGGTTATCTTGACTACCAAGATGGCCTTTAAGGAACAAATATTCACCGTTTGGTTCTACACACTCCTCCTCTCTTCCCCCTGCATGCTGTTCCAGGGTGTCAAGGACTGGCTGGATGCTGAGGAGTGGTGGGAGGCAGCAGCTGGGGGACCCTCGTGGGAACCCCCAGGGGAAGAAGGCTCAGAGCCCGGGGATTGGTGGTGGGACGACGATGAGTGGCCAGAGGGAGCAGACCGGGAGGAGGAGGAGGAGGAGGTGTCGGAAGCTAAAGAGGTAACAGGGTTTAGCGAGCAGGAAGAGGCTGTGGCAGAGAGCAGCCCAGAGGCAGAAGCGGAAGCTGGAGAGGATGGGGACCAAGAGGCTGCTGAAGATACCAGGGAGTCTCCCCCTCCTGCTGTGACCAGCTCCCCTCTCCCTTGGTCTCCCAGAACCCAAAGAGGTATGAAGAGGGTGGAGCAAAGACAGACAAGGCGTCGGAGTCTCAGGTTGCTTGGGAAAGACCCAGGGGAGGAGGAGGCTTAGAGAGCTGGGGGACGGCAAGGACCTTCCATCCTTGCAAAAGCCTCATCGGGGCAAGATCTATGGGGAAGAATTGCTGTGCTCACTAAGCCCGAGCTGGTGTTTCTTTGAAAGAGTTAAATTCAGTGACACCTTGTGAGTTACTGCTAACCTACGGATACCCGCCCTGACGCGCCCCACCCACCCCCCGCTCAAGTTGATTGCTGGGTGGGGTGAGAAGATGGGGGAAGCCCTGTTGCGCATGCAGAAATCATTGTGTGGGGTTCTGCTGATGCGACTGGTTAGGTCAGGCATCCCCAAACTCGGCCCTCCAGATGTTTTGGGACTACAATTCCCATCATCCCTGACCACTGTTCCTGTTAGCTAGGGATGATGGGAGTTGTAGTTCCAAAACATCTAGAGGGCCGAGTTTGGGAATGCCTGGGTTAGGTGAATCCCACCCATTGCCTCTGGAATTTATGTGAATAAAACGGGAAGCTATTGCAGGGGGTTGGACTAGATGGCCCTCTGGGTCCCTTCCAACTCGACGGTTCTAATTCAAAAATGGAATTAAATGAAATGTGTTAGATGACTGCTCTTCCACCAACTCTCTTTCCCTCCCCTCTCCTGTTTCTCTTCCAGGATGTGACAAGTGCCCTGATCAGGTATGGAGCTGCATTTTCACCCCCTCTTTGTTCTTTGTTCATGAACCAACTGAAAGGTCGGTGTCAGCCATTCAGGGAAGTAGAGTCTCAGAGGCATATTCTGCAGACTGCAGCCTAGATGACTCTCTCAGGTCATTACAAATCCCAGGCTCCTTATAGCCACTTTGAGTGTGAATACAAACCCTCTCCACCCTCACAATCTCAGATTTCCATCACCTATATTAGGCAGCCGGACTGCCAGCTCTCAGATAGGATTAGGGAGTGCGGGGAGGGCCAGGGAGAAGGAAGAGTTATTTTCTTGTTTATTTGTGCAGCAGTGAAGCCACCGGGGTGAAGTGCAACCTTTGAAGCCTCATATGTAAAAAAAACAACCCCAAACCCTCTTAAACTGGGAGGCAAAGCTTTGCTCTTTTGTCTGTCGTAAACTCTCAGTCCAGTAACTCTTCTAATTTTCGCAACCTGTCAGAAGTGATGACCTTAAATGTCAGAGGCCGGTCCCCGTTTCTTCTGACATGAAGGGCCACACCTGCAATTTCTCTCTGAAGACCGTGGTCCTCAAGGGAGTGCTAAAGAAATTCAAAGGTAAAGAGAAGCAACACCTCTCCGTTCAAATCCAATCTCGATATTTTAGCACCTGAAAGTGGCAGCCTTGGCTTGTGGCATGGGGTGGCATCGCCCAGCACAGAGCATGCTCAGTGAGAGGCCAACCCGTTTCTCTCAGTCTCGATAACAATTTGCATTATGGATTTTATAGACTGATGGCAGCCTGAAAGAACTGCTTTCTTAATTGACTAACACAGGGGTTGTCAACCTGGTCCCTACCGCCCACTAGTGGGCATTTCAGGATTCTAGGTGAGCGGGAGGCGGTTCTACGGTATATGTTACTCAGGGGCGTCGCAGTAGGGGGTGGGGTGCCCCGGGCTCCACTCTGCGGGGGGCAGCGCAGCATGACTGCCATCGCAGACGCCCCAATATTTCTGGCCTCGCCCCTCGCTTCTTCCTGGTGGCAGGGCCGGCTCTAGGGGTAGTCTGGGTGGTGTGGGGCGCCGGCCTGGTAGGGGGGCGCCGGGCGCTGCGCCCGCCCACCAGCTGCGGCAAGAAACGGAGTGGGGCAGGGGTGCTGGAGCGATCTCCGCACCACGGCGCCTGGGCGCCCGACGTGCTTGAGACGGCCCTGCCTGGTGGGGCGGAGGCAAGGGGCGGGCCAGAGAGCAGCGTCAGCGCCGCCCGCTGACACCCCTTGCCGCTCCACCTGAGTAGGAAGAAGCACACGTCGCGCTACAGAGCGGGTCGCTGGCGCTGGAGCACTGCCCCCTGGCAACCTGCTCTGTAGCACGTCGTGTGCGTCGTGACGCATGTGCCCGACGGATGCCCCCCCCCCAGCGGGGTGCCTTCTGGTTTGCCGCCCCGGGCAGCCAGAAGGCTAGTGATGCCGCTGATGTTCCTGCAGCACTGGTGGGCGGCAAGGACATTTTACCACCAGGAAAGATGCATTAGTGGGCGGTAGGTATAAATAGGTTGACTACCCCTGGCAGCGATGGCCTCTGTGCTAGCTGGATTTTCCGAAAGGGTTTAGTCAAATTCACCTCGTAGCCAGCAGTTTGTGGGATGCTCTTCCCGAAGAGGCCTGCCTGTTGCCTGCTCTATATTCTTCTTTTGCACTGGGCAGGGGTGGGATTTGCTGTCTCATGGACGCATCTGCCAAAGGCCATTAAGGAGCCGTAAGGAGCAGCCTCCATGTTCAGAGGGAGGGGGCAATAACAGGGGGGAGCAGCTGCCTCCATGTCCTGCTTGTGGCTTTCCCAGAGGACTCTGGGTGGTCACTGCTGGAATCAGGGGTGGAGAACCTCTGGCTTCTGGGCTTAATTTGGGCTACCTGGTCCCATCATTTGACCAGTGAGGTCGTTTTGGCCTAGCCATGCCCACCTGCCCTACACCTGGCTTCAGATATGGGGCAGGTAAAGAGATAGTGGTGTTGGGGGGGGGAGGTTGCAGGCAACCTGTCCCGCAGCACCTACGAAGCCCGGTGCATGTGGTTTTGCAAGCCCCGACAATCAGCTGATGCAGACAGCCGTAACCAGCAGATCTGGAACATGGAACAAGTTGGTCTGTGCCAGCCTTCATCAAGCTGGTGCCCTCCAGATAATTTGGACTACAACTCCCATCAGCCCCTGGAGGGTGCCAGATTGGGAAAGGCTGGTATATGCCATTGACAATATTTGTTTATGACACAGAGGTTATGAACAGTTTCCATTCTCTTATATGGGTCTCTGTGTACATGTTTGCGTATATGCATATCGAGTGAGCTGATTGTAATTGTAAGAGGAGTTAAATTAAAGCACACACACACACAAAAACAAACACACATCGCAAAAAGCCTGTGTACCCAATGAAAAACAATGGGTACTGTATAGTATAATATGTACGTATATGGTGTTTGGACAGAATCTCTTTCCGCTGTTCCTGATTAGCCCTGATTTTCATTAATGGGCTTCCTCTTTCAGATCACCTGCGGGATGAATTGGGGAAAGGTGAGAAAGGTAAGTGTTGGTAATTAGCTAGACTTTCTGAAGAACCAGATCACACACCTGAATGTTCAAAGCAGACGTTATGTGTGTATGGCAAGCAAGTTAATACGTATACCCAGAAATGAGTTTCAAGGGTAGTTTTTCAATGCATGTAATAAAAACTCTGCCAGTCTCCTGTATTCTCTGTTTTCAGTAATGTCACTGAATACAGTCGTAGCTCAAAAGCTCAAGGTTGCTGCGATGGCTTTAGGCAGAAGTGTATTGGGAAGGTGGTGGACACTCGAATCAGAAGTTGAATGGCCACCTGTCAGGGATTATGTAATATAGTGGTTTGTTTCCCAACTCAATTGAGGGAGGAGCAAAGTGAAAGTGATTGAGCTGTGTGAACAAGCTAGGACAGAAATGCCCACACCATACATTTAAAGCACATCCAACTCCCATTTAAATTGTGTGGCTTTACCCAAAGAATAATGGGAAGTGCAGTTTACTCCCCACCCCCGGAGCTACAAATCTCAGTGCTCTTAAGAAACCAATTCTCTAAATTTTTAGGGAGGGAGAGTCCTGTGGTTTAAACGTATGTTGAATGTGCATTCAATGTATGCTGTGATTCTAATTTACTTATCTTATGCCTCTGTGTTTCATCCCAGCGCAACCTATTTAAATTATTATTATTATTATTATTATTATTATTATTATTATTACCACCATCATCATTATCATAATAATTACGTTTTTCTTGACACTGCAATGTAGTCGAAGCAAAATTCCATGTATGGTTGATACTTGGCCAATAAATTATTCTATTCTATTACCTGCAGGTCTCAGGGTAGCTCACAAGATAAAAGCACAAAATACATAATCAAAACAAAAACAAAAATGCCCCAATAACGCCCCCCTCCAACACATTTTAAAAGGGCATTGGATGTCCGAATTGTGAAACCTGTTATAGGAATTCTAAGGTCTCAAATATAGAATAAATGTTGATAATTGCACAAGATAAACACACATAAATATATAAACCACATACTGTATCTAAAAGAGTACAGGAGAGCAATCCATTTTTTTTAATAATAATTTCTATTGGTTTTTATATAGACAAGACAAACAAAAAATACAATATAAATTCTGTCCCTTCATCCCCTCCCCCCCACAGGCCCACTTCTGCCACCAGCAACACCCGCGGAGGTGGAGAGTCAAAGGGGTCCATTTTAAGGCTAGGTTTGACCTCCCCCCCTCTCCTCCCCCCCCAGTCCCTCCCCTGCCACTGAAGGGACGGGGACGGAGGAGCACTGAGGTTTGGTTTACCCTCTGCTTCTCCTTCAACAAAACCAACAAACAAACAATAAAACAATAACATATTCTAAATCCTACTTTCTTAACATTGTATTTGTGACTTCCTCGATTCTCTTCTTCCTGGTTTTCTTAATTTCTATATCAAATTGTGGCGATTTTCGTATTCTAATTCAAAATCTTACCCTTATAATATTCACTCAATCCTCCTCCTTCTTCATGCTGCACCTCCGCCAGTCCTCTCCTGCCACCAGAGGAACCCGCAAGGCGCAGCACTTCAAAGGATATCCATTTTTGCATCTGGGTTTCCTTCCATCCCCCTCCCCTCCCCTCAGGACACCCCCTGCCACCAGGTGTTCCCAGGTGCAGAGAGGAGGGAAATGGCTAGGAGAGCAATCCAAAAGCCATCTTGGCTCTTCTCAAGTATCTAAATATTTCCTCTGCCTCCTTAATCCCCCTTGTCTCTAGGTAGATAGCATTCAGGGGAAGTTCCTGAAGGGATTCCTCTCCTACACCCAGCGCTTTTTTTTCTTTAAAAAATGTTTAGGGGTGCTCTCATTTTGACTGAAACCCCCCACCATTTTATAGCTCAAATTGGGGGGAATAAATACAGTAAATGGACAAAAGTACAGAGATTCACAAAATGTACCCCAGCATCCCCCCCAGAAGAAAGCACTGCCCATATCTATGAACCTCATTGTATTAATTGTCATTGTTTGCCCAGATGCTCTGCATGGAGGGATGCCTGGCATATGCCCTACCTCCCAGTTAATTTTCAATGTTATCCCCGCGGGGTGGGGGGGTTGACTTAACGCTGTTATCCTGCCTCCTAGAGGAGCTGCTCCTGGACCCAGAGACGGCCAACCACCTCCTCATCCTCTCCTCGGACCTCAAGGGCGTGAGGATGGGCTGCAGAAAGCAAGACCTACCTGACAACCCCAAGCGCTTCGACACCAACTCTCGCGTCCTGTCCACCGAGGGTTTCAAGTCGGGGAGGCATTACTGGGAGGTGGAGGTGGGGTCTGCCGATGGCTGGGCCTTTGGGGTGGCCAAGGAGTCGGTGCGCAGGAAAGGCTTGACCCAGTTTAGCCCCGAAGAGGGCATCTGGGCATTGCAGCAAACAGGCGGGCGGTACTGGGCAGTCACGGTCCCCAAGCGCACCCCGATTTTCATCCCTGAGAGGCTCCACAAAGTCAGGGTTTACCTGGACTACGAAGGGGAAGAGGTGTCCTTCTACAACGCTGACAACATGCAGCACATTTTCACCTTCAACGTCGCCTTTACGGAGAGGGTGTTTCCCCTCTTCTCCGTTTGCTCCACTGTCACCTACATTAAACTTTGCTCCTGAGAGCAGGAAGGTGCTTCGATCCAAGGTGTGTGTGTGGGGGAAGCTACATTATTTGCGAGCAATGAAAATTTTCGATGCCAAGATGTCCTTCCCTGGGGGCGACCACCAAGGAGGGCCTCGTAGTCACAGAACCTTGCGACGGCTGCAGGAAAAGTGCTTGGGGGTGGGAAATGCCTTCAGATGCGGCGGGTGGGGCAAGGTGGTCGGGGTGTGTGTGTGCCGTCTCCTGCTTAAAACATTGGAAAGAGGCACTTACCAATATGTGCTCAAAGCTAAGGGCTGTGCAAGGCCGTTGGTTTGCCCTAGGTTACTCAAAGGCATGTAGAGAACAGGCCTAGATGCACCCATGTCTGCACTATACATTTTAGTGTGCTATGATACCACTTTAAACTGTCATGGCTTCCCCCCAAAGCATTTTGGGAGCTGAACTTTGTTGAGGGCACTTTAGGAGACCCTAATTCCCCTTGCAGAGCAGCAAGTTCCGGAGTGGTTTAACAAACAACCCTTCTAATCATCATTAATTAGTGCAGAATGAGTATTGTATCGGCGACAACGGGCAAACCATTCTCCTGTTTCTCTCCTTGACATTACATGGAAACAATGTTTTGGAATCAAATTTTACACTATGACTTTGTTTCAGGTTTTGTCATTTCTTTCCTCTGCACTGGATCGATTTGACTATCAACATACTGTACAGTGGTACCTCGGTTTACAGCCACAATTGGTTCCGGAAGTCTGCACTTAAACTGAAGCGTACTTAACCTGAAGCGACCTTTCCCATTGAAAGTAATGGAAAGTGGATTAATCCATTCCAGACGATGAAAAACACCCCCTAAAACAGCAATTTAACACGAATTTTACTGTCTAATGAGGCCATCGATCCATAAAATGAAAGCAATAATCAATGTACTATACTATAAAATAAATCAGACAATATTTTAGGTGAAAAAAATTAACATTTATTTCTTACCTGGGTTGATGATAGTCATTGTTTGGATGGGGGCTCAGGGTCGTCTTCCACAATCACAATGCCTTTGCAGAGGCCTTCACTCTGATGCCTTCCGGAGGCCGGGCCTTCGCTCCAGACCTCCACGAAGGCATCAGAGCGTCCGCCGCCTCTGCGGAGGCCGGGCCTTCGCTCTGGGCCTCCGCGGAGCCATGGGAGTGCCTCCGCAGCTGCGGCCCAGTCTTCAGGCCTTCGCGGAGGCCTCCGTAGGCCTCAGAAACCTCGGTTTACTTACTTCCGGGTTACAATCGTTCTTAAACCGAAAATTCGTAAACCGAGGTGTTCGTGAACCGAGGTTCCACTGTACATTCAAACCTCGGTTGTCGAACGTAATCCGTTCCGGAAGACCGTTCGACTTCCGAAACGTTCGACAACTGAGGTGTGGCTTCTGATTGGTTGCAAGAGCTTCTTGCATTCAAGCAGAAGCAGTGTCGGACATTCGGGTCCCGAAAAACATTAAAAAACTGGAGCATTTACGTCCGGGTTTTCGGCGTTCAGGAGCCAGAGGCGTTCGGGAACCAAAGTTTGTCTGTGAGTCACTGCACAGACTTAAACTGACCCAAGTCATTCCTCCTTCACTGCAAGGGATGTGAAGGGTCCTTACCAGAGACTTATCAATGTCCTCACCAAACTAGAACGCCCAGAATTCTTTGTTGGAGGCAGACTATTGACCTCCTAGCATAACCCTGAAAACCGTTTCTAGAGATAAGCATTGTCCCTTCTGAGTTACGGAGTCTCCTTCCAGCTCTCGAACCGCTTGCATCATACATATGTCATTTGGTTTTCTATACCTGCTTTTTAAAATTCTGCAGCACCGAGTTTGACCGCATGATGACGAGCATTTTGAAACTTGCCGATTATTAAAAAGGCCTTTGCACACAGTACCTGTGGATATGGCCCAATCCCTCCTCCCTCTCTCTTTCTGTCTTTGCCTTCATAAAATTCATGCTCTCTGCCTAGGCTTAGCCATTGTTGCAAGCGTTCAGTGGGTGCTCAAGTTGCTCATTATCTAAATATGAGCTTGGAATGTGCCTACAAATTCCATCCATTTGCAGGACGGAACTAGTTTGTTTAGTTTGAGCAAGGGCAAGGAGACTTGAAGGACAGTTTGATTGACAGATTTGCTATGAGGTTGAGCTTATTTTTTTGCCGGGGGGGGGGGGGGAACAGGGTTGTATGGCCTTGATGCAGCTGTGAACCTAGAATTGCTCTCCTGTGTACTTGCTTCTGTGCCTCTGTAGTCCTTGCTCAATTTGTACATTTGTAAATAAATCGGTTAGTACAGAGACACCATGTGCGTATTGATTTTTTCTCTGAAGGAAACTTCTCTGGACTTTCCCCTTGACGGTGGTGATGGTGGTGGTGGTGGTGGTGAGGATGAAGTAATCTTTTAAAAATTACTGACATCTTCCCAGACCCGCTGAAAGAGGCGGTTATTATACCGCTTCTTAAAAAACCATCTTTAGATCCGGCCAATATGGCCAACTATCGCCCAGTCTCAAATCTTCCATTCTTGGGCAAGGTGATTGAGCGAGTGGTTGCGGAACAACTCCAGGCACGCCTGGAAGAAGCGGACCATTTGGATCCCTTCCAGTCAGGATTCAGGCCTCATCATGGGACTGAAACTGCCTTGGTCGCACTGGTCGATGATCTCCGGCGGGCTAGGGACAAAGGTAAGAGCTGTTTCCTTGTTCTGCTGGATCTCTCAGCGGCTTTTGACACCATCGACCATAACATCCTTCTGGACCGTCTAGAGGGCTTGGGAGCTGGGGGCACTGTCATGCAGTGGTTCCGCTCCTTCCTCCTGGGCCGTGTTCAGAAAGTGGTGGTGGGGGATGAGTGTTCAGACCCCTGGGCGCTCACTTGTGGGGTGCCTCAGGGTTCTGTCCTCTCCCCCATGCTTTTTAACATCTATATGCAGCCGCTGGGAGAGATCATCAGGGGGTTTGGGCTGGGTGTCCATCAGTATGCTGATGATACCCAGCTCTACCTCTCTTTTAAATCAGAACCAGTGAAGGCGGTGAAGGTCCTGTGTGAGTGCTTGGGGGCGGTTGGAGGATGGATGGCGGCTAACAGATTGAGATTGAATCCTGACAAGACAGAAGTACTGTTTGTGGGGGACAGGAGGCGGGCGGGTGTGGAGGACTCCCTGGTCCTGAATGGGGTAACTGTGCCCCTGAAAGACCAGGTGCGCAGCCTGGGAGTCATTTTAGACTCACAGCTGTCCATGGAGGCACAGGTCAACTCCGTGTCCAGGGCAGCTGTTTATCAGCTCCATCTGGTACGCAGGCTGAGTCCCTACCTGCCCACTGACTGTCTCTCCAGAGTGGTGCATGCTCTAGTTATCTCTCGCTTGGACTACTGCAATGCGCTCTACGTGGGGCTACCTTTGAAGGTGACCCGGAAACTACAACTAATCCAGAATGCGGCAGCTAGACTGGTGACTGGGAGCGGCCGCCGAGATCACATAACACCGGTCCTAAAAGACCTACATTGGCTCCCAGTACGTTTCCGAGCACAATTCAAAGTGTTGGTGTTGACCTTTAAAGCCCTAAACGGCCTCGGTCCGGTATACCTGAAGGAGCGTCTCCACCCCCATCGTTCTGCCCGGACACTGAGGTCCAGCTCCGAGGGCCTTCTGGTGGTTCCCTCATTACGAGAAGCCAAGTTACAGGGAACCAGGCAGAGGGCCTTCTCGGTAGTGGCACCCACCCTGTGGAATGCCCTCCCACTAGAGGTCAAAGAGAACAATTACCAGACCTTTAGAAGGCATCTCAAGGCAACCCTGTTTAGGGAAGCTTTTAATGTTTGATGGATTTCTGTATTTTAGAATTTCTGTTTTTTTGGAAGCCGCCCAGAGTGGCTGGGGGAACCCGGCCAGATGGGCGGGGTATAAATAATAAATTATTATTATTATTATTATTATTATTATTATTATTATTATTATTATTAATAACTGACATCAATTTCGTATCATTACAGTCAGCCATTAGCCATTTCCCACCCCTATGGTTCTGATATCATCATGCCTTCTTCCTCAGAAGACAGATTGTTGCTCAACAAAGGCAAAATATTGTTGCTCAATATTGTACGCATCATAGGCATAGCAAGAATTTTTTTGGGGGGGGGGACTGGCAGGCCTTTTTGGGGGGGCAGAACCTCTGTTAGCTATGTATTTTTATTGATTTTTTGTTGATGAGGGGCAGCTGCCCCCCCTGCCCCTACTTGGCTACACATTATTGTTATTTAGTTGATTTATTACCCTGACCTCCTTCACCATATGGTTTCAGAACAGGTTGCAGCAATTTCAAAATGCAACATTAAAAACAGTTTAAAACAGATTAACAAACAAATGCTACCTTTCAGGCTAGGGAAAGACCCATTGGGATGCAAGGACAGCATCTAATTAAAACATGGCCTACTTTGGAAAGCATTGGGCATAAATTGGTCTGATGGAAATACACAG